>NC_134384.1:5818125-6464583 GCF_035582795.1 Mycteria americana | reverse complement strand
CAGTATTATTTTAACATTTTATTTCCTATAAAAGTCTGAGTATTTTCCAGATTCGTTCACGTTAAACACCTTCATTTGCAACTCCTCTGTATGTAATATGCATTGTGCTAAACTGTATTAAAGCTGCCCACTTTTCATCTATGGAAAATGCCAAAGTGTGAGGTGTTTACAAGCAAAAGTCACATTCCACCAGTACAAGTACTGAAGGGTGACACTGCAGAGCTGAAGGAAGAGGGATGCTGGGCTGAAGCTCTCCAGGATTCTGCACATTTACACTTTTTAACTTGATTCCTAAAATCTTTTTGTTTTCCATTGGTTAAAGCCTTTTAAATAATTTCTCCATAGGCTAAAGGCATAACCAAAATTCATTAACAATTTAAGAATTTTTTTTCTGCTCCTTGATGAATAAAAAGCCTTACTACCCAGACACGTAAGTACAAGATTTATCTGTGTTGCAAGAATTGCAATCTGTTCACTTCATATTTTGCCAGATCATGTAGTATTTTCAAGACTATGTTATTATACTTTCTCACTACAAATGTTTGTCACATGAAACAGCTATCAGATGAAAAAGAATAGCGTGAATAGCTATTTCCTGTAGCCTAACCATCTCAGAGATGGTGCAATATGGAAATAAAAATCTATAGCACCTGACCTCAAACTGTGTAAAGAAGGCGTGATGCTTTGCGTGTTCCGAGTAAGTGACTTAGAAGCAGCAGCATCTTTACTTATTAGTTAAGACTAAAAATGAAGATGCTGGAAGACATCTGAAACTACATATGCAAGAATTTAAGAAGATAATTAAATCTGTTTTGTAATTCAGTATGCCTAAAAACTGGTTAAAATTAGCATGCATGAGGGGACTTGTCACAAGCAAACACTTGGCACTCTGTTACGGGCACAAAAGTGACAGAATGCTCTGCCTGGCTCATCCGCTACACACCAGTCCTACCAACCACTGCATTTATTTGTAAAACAAATTTCTTCTTGAACAGCAAAGGCATCCTTTCCAAGGGTGGAGACCATAGGTGGGGTCTACAGACTGACATCTCCATCAGCCCCAGGTCACCTGTGCAGAGGCTCAGAACTCCTCCTCTCTCCTCCATTAGATCGCAATTTGTGCTCACCCATTTTAAACAATTTGCTGTCATTACAGAATTTCAGTTGCTTCCTCTCACATAACTGTCATACCAATGGGTGACTTCGGAAGTCTCCAAGTGTTTCAGTACTAAGGGATTTTTGGTTTTGTTTTGGTTTTTTTTCCTCCTCAAGTGACTTCTCGGGCAGAGTCACAATGCTATTATCACAAGCAGCTAAAAATCTTGATTAAGCTCTTCCTTCCTTTAAATTATTGCTTGCTACATTACCATTTCCTGACACTAAGTATTTCCAGCCTTTCACAGACTGTCAACAAAGTATTTAAAAATTATGTCATCTGACTATCTTCAGAGCACGCCTAACTGGCACTTGGCTTAAATTGTCAGATGCAGCCAGTGGATATGACATACACCATGATTTACCAGATTGCTGATATTGTTGGATCTAAAGTAGAGCTGGTAATTAAGGACTCTTTCTAATAGCCTCATGAAAGCAGAGATTGTGCTGAACCATTACATGGAAAAAAAACCCAGAACAGCAGCATAATTTGCATCAATGCAAGTTTAACAAAGGGTATGTAAACAAGCCACCAAAAACCCCCACCCCCTCAGTTTTATTTAAAATCTGATGCGGTTCTAAGAAGGCTATCAAAAAGCTATTCTTATATCCTCAAATATTTCACGGGAAACTCCTGGCTAATAATCCAGCAACTATGAGAAATTTCGAAGAACCCATCTTACTCACTTTTAATGATACCATTTTATTGGGGGGAGGAACCACTGTATTAAAAAAGCTGAAATAAGGAAGAGAAAGTCCTTTCTGAAGAGTAGTAAACCAGAGTAGAGAAGGATATATTTAGCACAGACATAAGGAAAAGCATTTTGAAAATAAAGACAACCAGGAAATGAAGTTACTTGACGATGAAGCTACAAGCACAGTTAAGCAACTAGACTACAAGGATGAAGTGGCATAGTTCAAAACAGGCATTTTTAACCAGTAACTGGTGATTTTTTTAAGCTATTGCACAGTGTACAGTTCCCTGAACTAGCCAAGCAATTCTTTTTTCTGGTGGAAAGGTGTTTATACAGCAACAACAACAAAAAAGAAAATCTACAACTTTAAAAAGCAGTTCCAACAAAATGACTCTACACCCACACTTATAGAGCTGCTTCCACAACCCTGGTTATCTTTTAGGTCAAGCCAGAACTGTGACAGAATAAAAAGAAATGTTTAAAGCAAACTTTTCTGTTTAACGGGCAGGTTTTTGCTTTGTTTTCAAGTAAAACATGATGCTTTAAAAAAAAATTTTTTCCAGTTAGATCAGATTTTTACTGCTCATTCATACTTTGCAAACATTTTTTCGCCACGTATTAAAGCACTTGTGAAATACCCTGAAAAAGATGTTTTTCATATACCAGTTACTATGTGCATGACAAAGGTGCTGTCTCTGCTTAGTCCATGCCATTGCTTGCCAGGTAGCATTAACGTTCGCTTTACCGTATAGTTCCAGAACCAGGGCCCCAGAGTTCCTGTGAGAAGCTGGATTGCTATTGTACAGAGCATAGACTCCGTAACATCAAATCTACGTGCGAGGGAAAGAAACATTTCAAAACATTTTCCTGAGCACTTCAGTTAAGTAGAACCATTAGAACAGATCTTCAGTCACAGCGTAAAGAGCAAAATCCAGACAACTACTGTGCAGCATTGACATAATTTAAAGGGTAGGTCAGAGGAAGGGAATTAATGACCACAAAAAAAATGAGAGTATTAGTGAATTAACAAAATTGTTACCCACGTAGTATTTTATACATTCAAAACTCCATTCAGAGCTTCTACAATTTACAGTACCACTCCAACACACGGGCAAACACAATCATCAGTACGTGCATGAGGAAACAAAATTAAATTCCTTGCTCCAAGTCACAGCAAATAAAATTCATAACCAAACACAATTCAGGACCTCTCATCTCCCTACCCCATGCTCATATCTCCAAATGACACTGAATATATGAACTCTTCATCTAAAGATGTTACTGCCTGTTTTTTGCCGAGCAGAAGTGCAGACTGCATCTTCAGTTTGCCACCTCTGAGGGAAAGCAAGGAGTTACACCTCCCTGCTCACACAACTCCTTGGCTTTTTGGCAAATAATGCTAAAAGTAGTCAAGTGAGCTCTGGACCCCTATTCAGTGGCAACTGAACTCTGTTCTGTATACATTTATTCTTCACCCCTGACAGAAAGGGATGAAAAAAATATGCTGTAGCCAACAGAGCCACAGCTACCACACATACTCCTTCTGGTAAAATGCAGATTTATAGCATTTTATAATAAAAGTATTTTAAAATGTGATCAAACTAAAATTACATTAAACCATCTAGTTAAAATATTTCAGCAATAACAGATTCAGCCATAACAGAGATCCTGTTTATTGCAGTGCTTATCAAAGTATGCTTGGAACAGAAGCATGCAGACTGCCATCCAGCAACATGTCGATTGATTCAAAAGTGCACCAGAGAAACAAAGTCTATCGTGATTGCACCGACAGAGCTTAAGAAGTGCAGTAACAATGGGCAGTTGCATGCCTGGCGAGAGGGTACACTGCATTTCAGTCTGATAAGCCTTCACAGTTTAATTACCACAGCACATAATACAGTATATATTTGGTATTTTAGGGAATACAGGAAGAGAAAGTCACATACACAAACAACACAGGTAACTTTGGTACTTTTGGACAGCAGCAGGTTCTTTTCCTTTTTTTCCCTCTTATATTACTCTAAGTGATATTTGTAATTCAGACATGGATTCATTTTTTAAACATTATCCAGGAAAACTTAAGAGGGGGCCATAGACCTCGGCATGTGCTTAACTCTACTTAGATGTTGGCAGCGACAAGTCTTATTTTGTATGCTGTCTGCTCTGCTGGGTTCCCTTGTCAAGCTGGTGAGAGTCTTAAGCCAATTAACATGCAATTGATTAGTCATGCATCCAGAATATACTCTTGTCAGTGCTAATTTATTGAGCATATTCCACGTGCAATTCTTAAAAGGTCCTGTTCAATTAAACAAGCCATTAGACTTTACAAGGGCCACCACTGAATCAAGTTTCAGAGTTTAGAAACAGCTGCAGTCAATTCTTTCCTTGTCCAGAATGGTGAACCGAAAGGATTTAATTCAAAGTTGAGAGATTTCCTGAGAAAGTGAACCAACCAAGAACAACAGGAAACAGATACGTAGACTGGAGATTGCTCTGAAATCAAGACAATCGCTACCAATTCAGCTGATCTAATACAGCTTCTTTTTAATATTGGGTGAAACTAAGGGGGAGATTTATGTACCCTCCTCCTCCCCAACACACAGAATTCCTTGCAACAGCCCCATGTAGCAAAACGCAGCAGACAAGAAAAACACTCTTGCCTCATCAGAAAACAGAAGTTATGAGGCTGGAAAACTCAAGGGGATGTGTCTACTATTTAATACTCTGCACAGCAGCACTCTGGTCTGAGAAATGATGGTTCTTCCATCTGTCTTATCCGTATCTACCAAGCATGCAAGTGGGATTACTCAGGCTGGGCAATGAACTACAAATCTGAGCATGAGACAAAGGATTGTTTTCTTAAGGGAACCACTGCAGCAAAAAAAGAATGTTCCATCATCACAACATGAGAGAAAAAAAGGCTAAAAGTCACATGCTAGAAGTCCAAATGCTTAGTTTCAAAGGTTATTATGGAGTTTAATCTTAACTCATTCCAACCCAGCATTTTACTTGGACTTAAGGAAATACAAATAGCATGAATAAAGCAAACTGTACAGAAGAAAGGAAAGCGTAAGCAAATGAAAACTGTTCCCAGCTACAGGAAATTCATCTTGAGGTAAAAATAATATTAAAAGTGAGCCATAAACTTTTCTCCTTTCCTTGTTGTAATACACTTAAGATACGTAAATTTTTCCTTTTGCTGCTCAGTAACATAGATTAAAAGTTGCACAGGTCAGATAACGAAGTGAAGCATGTGGCTGTTATGTTGAAGCTCACTATTTCACAGAGCAGTAAGAACATCTTTCAATGATAAAGGCAGAAATATCAGCAGCAGCATCTCTGCACATGACTGCTTGGTTCCTGGTTTAAAACACTGTTACGGGACTTGTGAGAGGGAAAGGAAGAGGAGGAAGAGGATCATGATGTGGAAAACCCCCTCAGCATTTATGTCAGCCCTCAGCAATTTCAGCTGTATGTATTAATGCTGTAGCAAGGCACTTACACATATTTATGAGACACACACCAAGCACTAGAGAAATGCTGACAGGTGGCAATGAGTGCCTGAAGTACGCAGAAGGCAGCAGGTTGCAAGCAGCAAACTTGACACCTACCACAAGGGTACTTCAACGTATACTTCTTGCAAGCATAGAGAAAGTAATTTCCCTCTGACATCAAGAGAGACTCTACTGAGCTTCAAACTTTCCTCTGCAAATAACCAAGGTGTTAAAAGTTCTTGAAGAAGTGTTGGGAAAAACTCATAAAATGGAAAGTTTTAAGCCCTGTAATCATGGACATTACTGCCTTATCTTCTGCCATAATCCTGAGATCCTGAAGCTGTTCCTAAGAGCAAGAACTCAATGTGCTAAACTTTGACTTGGAAGGCTTCCATTTCCGTATTTTGATATTTGGTGTGAATTGTCTACCCAAGACAACACACTAACTCCTTTTCTGCTAACTGCTAAAGAGGAAAGCTTCATTTTAGCTGCTTTCTGAAATACGGCCTCATTTACTAATCTCTCCTTTATACCTCAGTGGTAGTACTCGCAAGAAGGCTCAGGATGTTAACCAAATTAACCTTCTTCCCTTCCTAAACCAACCCATTACCAAGCGGGCTCTTGCTTCTGTACAACTGCTACAGTGTCACTGAACAAGAATGTTCCCCCAAATTCTCCAGCATTCCTCAATAACGGCTGGTTTGTTAGACAGCCTGAATGCTTTTGCTTTCTCTAGGGACTATTATTCAAACAGTGAAGTAACATTTTTAACTTTTCAGTTATATGAAAGCTGGTAAGAACTGATCCTTCCTCTCAGTGTTTACTGATATGCCTTTATGAAGCATCCTTAGAAGCTAATTTCCATCTCATTGTGTGTATATATATTTACACATATATATAGACACACCCTTATAATTTCCACTATTGCCAACTTTCCATATTTCAATTAAGAAAGGTGGGGATAAACCAGATAATGCAATAACTCATAGGAGAAATGCAGCAACACCCTCACATCTCTGGCTGGACCCTTGATGAGTGCCCACTGGGTTTTTAAAGTATGACTTAGCACTTGCCCCAGTCCAGCACGGCCAAGCATACAAGGTCTTTACCTGTGCAGTGCTGTGTCTCATGTCTCTTAAGACAACACTCAAGTTGCAATGCGGAACCCAGCTCAGATGTGACAGAGACTAATAGCTCTAGCTTCACTTCCAACTATCCTGGATTTGAGACAGCTCCTGCAGAGCCAGACTGTCTGTGCACTGACCTTGCGAGGTTAGATACAGCACTGAGCCTGCATAAACGCAGACATCTCCTAATATACTTCCTGAAGCCAGAACAGTGAGCAGGTGCAGTACTGAATCCAAGTGGAGTAAGTTTGGATCTGGAAGAACCAGAGCTAGTAATCACAACTGGACTCCAACTAACGGCAGGCAAATTCCCTCCAGGGTTTGTGCACCATATTCCCTCATGATTCCAGTTTCTGCACTGTGTTCCTAAAATACCAGATCTGCTTCCACATGTCAATGGGGAAGTCCATTGGGGCTTGCCAGGTTGATTTGTCTGATATGCACAAGAAAATGCACTTTTTCCAAACCAGAGATGCCCCAGTTATGGCACAGCTGTACCCATAGAAGACTAAGCCTGAAACAAAGCTCATTCTGTATTGCAGCACAGCAAGTCCGCAATCCAGATAAACCAGTTACTGTGCTGAAAAACAGAACAGGAGAACAAAGTATTTGGACTGCTTTAATATTGAATGTTTCCCTGCAATTCAGCATCACTTTTTTGTTTCTTCAAATGTGCAGTACATTCCTACTCCTTCACGAGCCCATTCCCAGGTCGGGTGTTTGTTCTTAAGCAAAACTTCTGCATATGATTCTATCCACGCTGTGCCCTGCTGCCTTTGCACTGTTGATGTTACTTATAGTGACTTTTACCGTAGCCAACCCAACTTGCTTTGAGACACCCCCTGCTTCCTCACAGGGAATTTTTAAGCAATACTGACCTCTAGCTATTTTTTTGAGCTATTTAACCAACTCGAGTTGCTTCTTGAAAAGCCTGCATCAGCTGCCAAGATTAATAAAATTATATGACCCTTTAAAGATGGAGACAGATCACAGGACGTTAGCATCTTGACTGATTATTCTACAGTCCTGGAGTAGCGTAGGGCAGCTCCCCGCAGTTGTCAGTGGGAAGAGAGAACCAGCACAGCTGATGTATTCAGTAATTGGGCATAATTAAACTAATAGTTTTCCTACTCCACCTGCAATACTCCACAGGAATTTAGCAGAAACGATCCCACTTCCTCCTCCCTCAGGGTGAACGCTCCTGCTCTGCGGACAGTCGGACACAAAGCTGTGCAGAGGCACAGCTTTAGTGAATTGTCAAGGCTGGTACAGTGACAGCATATACGAATCAGACATTCTGTTCCACAAGCATACACTTAATTTGACACACTCATTTATCTTAATTTTTTGAAGACAATGGACTTTTTCAGCAAGCAAAGTTGATTATACATTTGATGTTCCAGTTTGAGCTGTGTGGAAGGAGTAAAATATTAATCTCGCCCTTTAGCGGTCTGCTGCCCTTCTGAGCTGTTTCCAATTTGCTTATTGAGTTGATCTCTGTAATGAAATACAATTTCTTGGACGTAATCTCATCACAGAAATACAATAAGCGATAACCGACTGCATGCTCTTTCCAGCTTCTTTGGAATGGAAGGCAGATTAGGAATGCTGTCACGTTTCCTAAAACATCACTACTTTTCACAGCCCCCTCAGCGTATTTCCAACAGAGTTACTACGTAGGATAGGCAGACAGGAAAAAGCTACTGTGCACTAAGACCTTCTCAGCTCCTTTCAACAGCTGTCTCCAATTCCACTTATTTGGGAGTAAGAATACCTAAGCCTGTGTGCTCCACTGAATCTGAAAGGGTCAATAAAATACAGACTTTTTTCCAGTTTTATGATCAGTGAAACAAAAGCTTCAGAGAAAACTAGTAGCAAACAGCGAGAATCAATTAACTGGATAAATAATCTCAGAGTTTTTGCCATAGAAATGAACATCAGTTTATAGCAGCCTATTAACCTTATGACACGGGGTAAATGAAGAAACAAATGTGTTTACTATACAGTGCTGTCCATTATCTAAAATAATGATACACACACATTTGTGTGCTTATTGCCTTCTCTAAATTAGCTATGTATTGGTGGATCATCAAATTCTCATAATATAAGGCCAAGCAGAACAATAGCATCTGCTACAAAATGCTGTCTCCAAAACAGAAAGACTCCTCACAAAAGCAAAAAGCAGCAGTTAGTGAATACCAGGAGTAATGTACACATTTGTCTGGAGCACAGCAGCAAATTGGATGGGTTTGATACTTGCATCTGTAAAGTCAAGCACATGCCAAGGTTGGGGTTGTGTTCTCTGATCGATTACAGGAAAACTTTAATTATCAGGGGCCTGTAAAGTTCAAAGGGAGCTAAAAGCATTCAGTGTTGAGACCTTCAGTACAGCATGAAAGTCAGAAGCCTAAAACAGTTACAAGATTTGAGCCAGATGTCTTACCTGAAAGATTTAAGTATCAGAGAATTGGCTGAAGCTATCCTACCTGCTTTGGTGTAGTCAGGATTAGAATAGGGGTCTAGATTTTCTTTTTTCCTTCCTCCAATGGACATTGAAAACTGTTCCAACATCTTACATTTTTGAGCAGAAACAGAGAAGTTTCTCAAGAGAATCTGCATTAGTATTCTGCCAATAAGAGCTGTTATAGACAAGAGGTCCATAATTGTACTGTTTTAGCAACATCTGGGTATCCACAGATCAATAACAATAGACTGTAAATAAACAGCGCATGTTGTAGCATTTTTTCAAAATCCCATACAAACTAAGGGCAAATTTCAGAGGTTTCCAGGTGCAAAATCATTCTGCAGTGTATTTACTTGAAATATATTTGTTAGATCTATGAATGAAAACATAGAATAAACATACTTTTCCACATTAAGGCTAGTGAATCCCACAGCTCACCGAGTCCTTGTGCGCTGTTTCCCCACCTACCCTCACCCAGCGGTAAACAGGACTTTAGCTGTTGACTTTCTTGGCATTGCAGGTTTGGTCCCATTATTGACAGAACCACGGTTTACACTAAGAGGGATTCAGAACTTTGAATTGTAGGCACCATGTCAATGAACACACTAAATTTTACACGTTATGCTTAAGAGTAAAGGTTAACTATACGTCATCACAAGTCAAGCAAGATCAAGAGATAGGTAGTTAACTGAATACTAAAGCCAGACTGCCACCATCTGACAAAAGCATTCCATTCTTGGGGATGAAACACCAGGTACTTTTCCTTATTTATTTAGGTTTAAATCACATCAAAAGCTCCTAATTAACTAATATGACAAAAGGATATTTTACCACTCCTAAAACAAGCCAAGTAACATTCAGTATTAATTGCAGATCCAATAGGTAATAGCTGCCACAAGCTCTAAGTGTGTATGTACAAATATAAACAATTTACTACTGCTCTAAGTACCTGAAATACAATCACATAAAGTGCAACTTGACAGGAAAGCAGGCTCACTTTCAGTTTTATTTTCAGCCAAGGTACTTACATGCCAAAGCGCAACGTTCCAGAGACGTACGTCTGCCAATGCGCGCAGTAAAACATGAATGTTCCAGCAAAACAACAAAAGAACATCCAGTCAGGGTTCGTTCCCAGCTGCACAGCAATACAAGTTCCCAAAACCACAAAGACTGCAGAAGAAAATCAGTCACAGAGTAAAAAGATAAAGCGTGTATGTGTGTAAAGATCCTTACCAGAAACAAATCTAACAAAAGGACCCAGAGAAGGACAGACAGCGTGAAGGTATCCTGATGTGTTTTATTTCACAGACATAAGAGATTAACACTTCCATTTTAAAAAAGTACAGACTGTAAAACGTATATTTAAATGCACACCAGTTATCAGAAGTCCTCAATATTGAGGGTTTCTTAGTCTTCTGCATTTTTATTTAACTTAATGGGATTAGACATCAAGGGACCTGAATGATTTATGCAATTGCAGCCTGCAGCCAGAGTTTTGGCATTTTCTCATGTATCCAAGATTTGCTGGACATATTTTTTCCCCATATTCTGAATTTTTATTATGCCATTAAGAAAATCCAAAGTCTGTCATTCAAGATTCATGCTTCCCACCCCCCCTTTAAATACATGACTGATAAAGTATTCATAAAAATGTAAAGCATAAGAGCTTTAGAATTTAAGTAACCAAAAGCATCTGACCATTCTTTTGCAATGGGGTTAAACTTCAGGCTGGTTCAATGAACTCTACCTACCTAGAAATGAACTGATCTTGCTGATTCTAACCTTAAACTCAGACTTCTACTGTCCCATTGTTTAGGCTTCATACCTGTCTTGCAATCGCTCTATATGAATTCAATCTAAAAATAATATAGAAGAGCATTTTGACAACTTCTTACAGAAATTTTTCTAGAACCAAGACTCTGATAAAGCATACACAGAACGCTGCTGGCTCAGATTGAATTAGTCACATGCTTAATTCTTTTTTCAGTGTAATAAAGAGAAGACGTTTGGTTGATCAAGAGTACTGTCTATGGAAAGAAGGTTGACTGGAAAGCTATACATTCAGCAATATCAGTTGTCCTCTTCTT
Organism: Mycteria americana; assembly: GCF_035582795.1. Classification (NCBI taxonomy): domain Eukaryota; kingdom Metazoa; phylum Chordata; class Aves; order Ciconiiformes; family Ciconiidae; genus Mycteria; species Mycteria americana. The sequence goes on along the minus strand of NC_134384.1, from coordinate 6,453,561 downwards.
CAGTAAAGAAGCATTTTTCTGTATTCCAGATTTGATCCCTGAAATAGTCATTTAATCCTCATACTTCAATTAAAAATGACAATACCTGTGGAAAGTGAGTCACAGCCATGATCAAAAAGTTCTCCTAACGGAGTACTGCTATTTGTCCTTCTTGCTTGTTTTCCATCTATAGCATCCAGAGACTGGTAGATGAAAAGGCCACATGCACAAGCAATGTATGCCCAGGGAGGTGCCTAAGAAAGAAAGTCAATGAAAGTAAAAGATTTTTTAAACCTTAAAAACAAACAGAAAAAAAGCCTGAAGTTGAACTCTCTACACTCTCATACAGTAGTTTTTCATTTGCACACAATTCCTCATCACATTCATGGACCTTTCAGTAGCTGGTCCTTGCAGGGACAGGCAAAGGGGGTTATGACACATGAAATGTAAATAAAACTGTGACAAGAATTACTAGCTTAGATTAATAGGTAGCACATTTGCTAAAGCAGCAAGCTGCACTGTGTGTCTGAAAAAAATTAGAGTACTACATCTGCAAAGTGGAGCACAATTGAGCTCATTTTGCTTCTTTTTCCTGTAGGGGTATGCGTAAATTGCCCAAGTGATATAGAAACTGGAAAACTTTTTTAGCCCCCAAAATGTGCAACTGTGTCACAAACACTGAGCTCATCTTCACAAGACCTCAGTGAGGTGTCAAGTACTAAAACACTGCCAAGTACAGGGTATGACCAGGCTGCAGCGGCATTTGAGAACTATGTCATTGCAAAGGGCTCAAACTGTTAGAGTTCAAGTTTAGCTATTACATTTCCCAAGATCTGTAAAGCTTCAGTGCTCTGCAGTACAGCACCTCCACCACCAATTGTTTTTTCTATTGCTAGGTAACAGCAGCTTTGCCAAATCTATGTTAATAACCCTTAATATTCACATCCTGTACAGCAATTTATTTCTACAGAAATACAAATGATACCAAATCCCTGCTAGACCAAAGACTACAATTCAAGCTTTTTTCAGTATTTGAAGCATAAACCATCATTACCACAAAAGCCAGCGGGTTGCCATTAGTCTGTCTCAGTTTACACATCCATAAAACAGCTGTTATTGGATATTTTGCAATCTTCACGTTTGACACGCTTTATAAAAGTGAGCAGCTCTGTTTTACAGACCACGCCAATAAAGTCCAAATGCAGCTAAGTAGCTTAATCAAGCTGACTGGCCTCTCAGAGCTCTGGAGTCCAGCTCCTTTTGGTCTACCCAGCCACGACTCATTTGTAGCACATCAACTTAAATATATTCTTTCTACAGCTTGCATTGCTCCTGCTACCACATTTTACTAAAACAGTTCATTCTGCCTCAAAAGCTGGCACCACGCTCTGCTTTTAGGAGTGTATCTATACAACCGTCACAAGAAGAGAGGTAAGGGGGAAACGTGTCACCCAGAAGCAGAGGATCACATTTAGATAAGGTGATGCTACAGAATTCCATCCCATTATGATATTTCTATTCCTTATGGATAGATTTTATATACGAGGTTTAAGTTCTCTTTCAGTATCATGCAATTTTGCCTCTATAAACTTTAAAAAAAAAAAATCAGACTGCTGGCTCCTCTTTCTTAAACACTACTTTCATTACCAGTGTAGGTGTTTCCACTTAGGTATTATTTGTATCTGCATAAGATTTCACAGCTCCCTCTTATCCAAATCTTTTTTTTTTTTTGGTAAAAACAAAAGTTCAGGTACCATTCCATTGCTCAGCGCTTTGCTAGCTGGGGTCTCCCCAGCTAAGCAGGCAGTAGAACTACGCGTATCTCATTTTCATTTGGCCACCACTGAAGCTGTAAGGGAGAGCTACATCCCCTTGGCTACACCTTTCATCAACAGGAAGAGACAAGCGGCTTTTGAAAAAAGCAGAACCAAGACTGAGCTACAAGGAAGAGACAATTTACATCTGAAAGCAGTAGTGCTTTCCAGAAAAAAAAAAAAAAAATCCGTTTCTGGAATTTCAAAGCCCCATTTTCTTCCCCAGACAGCTACCTGACACTTAGAAATCACAAGCTTACAGTTCCACCACTGAGATGGCATCCTCCTTGTCGTGCCAGCACATGGGGCTGCAGTGCCATATGGCAGATCAGATCAGGCTGAAAGCTACCTCAGCAGAAAGTTATTTTTCAGCTAAAGCGAGAAGACAGTCTCATTCACTTAGCACAAAGTAACTCTGAAACCATTAAACACTAAACAGTGTTTTAATACAGCAGACTACAGCTAACACTATGACGTTCTGACACCGACTGTAGCATAGTGCATACTTCAGTTTAATTACCAACCAAAATACAACTGTTCTCTCAATTTTAAATCATGCTCTGGTTCAGTGGCCCGTACCAGCTGCTAAGTTCCTGAAATACAGACAGGTTGAAGTCTCTCTATCAAACTGAATTTCAGAGTCTCAGCCCCCACATAGTACTGCTATGGGAGTACACGGCAAGTTAAAACCAAGTTGTACAACAACGCCATAGTCTAAAAAAGGAAGGAGCTGCTCTAAGTATTCACTGCTCAAATTTAATATTCACTTTTTATCTTACACCTGCCGAATTCCACAAGTTATTGTGAAACTATCTATTTCAACAGCTCTCTAAAAGAGGCAAACATCCCCTTACTACGTCAGGTGGAACAGGGATGCACAACTGTGAATGTGCCAACCTACATGGGTTTTTGAGAGTCTGGATGGAAGCAAACCGATGCCACTTGACTACGAAGCATCCTCCCAACCTCAGCTGGAAGACTTGGTTACGAAGCAGCTCAGATATTTTAAAAGCTAGAACTCGTGAGACGTTCTCCAGCTATTTGATATGTAATACATTTTCTGTACCAAATGATTCCCTTTTTCAGTGCTTATAGATATAAGCAGCTTTTAATATTCAACATTCAAGTGACAAAACTTTTCCAGTGCACAAAAAATGTAAGTCTTCAAGTGCCTTACGAGGTAACTCTAGTGAGAGAGAAAAGTCTTTGAAACTAGTAACTTGAAATGCCTTGTAAAGACTTTTGTACCCATGCAACCAGGAATTACAGGAAGTTAAGACAGTTCCTCCTGAGGACAGGTCAGGAGCTTTTAGTGCATTCAGAACAAAGAATAAAACTACTGACTTTTATCCAGCCTTCTCACAGCACGGACTCCTCAGGCAGCATGCTGCTCAAGACAACAGCTTTGTGTTCCCACAGCCCATCGCACACTGTACCCGAGGTCCTGATCTGAGCTGCCAGGTAATATGAACTGCCAGGGCCCACACGGGATGAAGAAAGGTGTTCCTTTATTTTAGTAAGCTGGGTTTAAGTCACACCAGCCACAGAGGCAGCAGCTGGCCTCGATCTCCCAAGCTGCACCACTTTGGAGCTCAATCCCTTGTCTGAGCTCGAGTTCCTCGCTGTGTTGCAACTCTAGCTGGGCTCGCGGGCAGACTCAGCTTGCTGCCAACCGAGTCACCTTGCACTTGTTATTGTGTGGTAACTCTGGATCAGAAAGTTTAAGGTGACTAACCCAGTCACAAGCAGAGAAAGAAAATGGGCAAAAACTCCACATGCCATGCAAGACAGCTGCAAATCCATTTCTTAATTGTCTGCACATGCACTCAAGCCTTGTGGGGCTGCAGCTTTCTTGCAGCAGGTCCTTCACAGCTGCTACCAGAACAGCTATTTTGGTTCTAGACCCCATTTCATACAGTGCACATTGGCCGGAGGAACTGCTGTTTCACTCAGCAAGCAGCATGCTAAGCCCAGAATCCATATGTGCTCTTTTGCATGCAAGCACTCACGCAGAGGCACACACATTACAAACATTTATAGACATTAGCTTCACTGTATGAGAACTGTGGGCTGGTCAACGAGAAACAGTTCTCCACAAAGACAAGAACCTACCAGAGAACACTGCCAGCTGCTACTAGGTGACGCTATGAACAAAGCTTGTCAGAAGTCCGCAACTTACCTGTTCCGTAGCTGTTGGGCAGTAATATACTAATAGCAGAGTTGTAAATATATTTATTAACAGTCCAATGATGGTGATCAGATTCGGGGCAATCCAGGATGGAACTCTTCCAACTAACCACTCCCAGTAACCTTGCATTAGGGGTTCAAGCAGGGATCGTCCAGCACTCTGATATTTGTGTTCTTCTAACCGTTTCAGCTGGTGCTTTGACAAGGGAGGTGTAGGCAACTGAACTAGTTTGCTTAACACGCATCCAGCGGCGGGACCGTGACCGCAGCCCGCAGGGGATTCCAGGTGCGACTCCCCACATCGCCTCTTTATATTTCGATGCCCACTCATGGATTTGGCAGCCTCAGAATTTTTATTTGGCAGGTAGCAGCTGTTACGGAGAATCATAAGATCCTGCAACATAAAGTTGAGACATACTGAAGGTGAAGAGCACAAATGAGATTAAGATAGCAAAAGTTTCTAGGCACTGCTCTAAGGAGCATTTCATTTGCCATCAGCAGACCAAGAAGATTTTATAAGAGTTCTCCCTTAGAAAAGACAGATATTTGGAGAATTGCCAAGGGAAAGACAGGAAACAAGTGTTCTCAATGCAGTTATAAAATGGTAAGTTGCACTCGTTTACTTTCCTTGCTGCTTACTGAAGCAAATATCCTGCAGCCACCAGCCTAAATATCATCAGCAGTAGAAACTTACACCACACCACTGACTTATGTTACAGACTCGGCCACAGTCAGTCCCCTCGCATCTCTCCCATAGGAGAGCTAGCTGTACGCAACCAACGTACACCACTTTAGCTTATCAACTGATGGCACTAAAGATTTCTCTGTATTTGCAGTGTTTTTAGTTTAACTGGCATGAAGAAGCTTTGTCTCTTTGGTGAAGCTGAACAACCACCTAAAGGCAGCTATAAGCATTTTTTTTTCAGATCGCTGTTCCTTATTTCAGTTTTGCTGTGGCTTTTTTCTTCTCCACGTTTAACCCAGTTCAGGCGAAAGCTCATTGTCTATTCAGCTTTTAAGATATGCAAGAAACATGCAGGAGCTAGGGAGCTTTAGCTGGTCAAAGACAGCCTACAGACACCAGCACGAGGCAGTCGTGAAAAGAAAACACAGGGTCAGGAACAGTGTTTCCAGTGCAAACAAGGACCCTCGCAATGCTCCATCTCCCTTGAAGGCAGGTGACCAGAAACACGTAACTCTCCACACGAACTAGAGGAAAAGCAGCAGAGAAAGGAGACTAAAAAGAAAAGTTTGCTATTTATCTACAAGAGCTAACCAGGGAAAAAAAAGAAAAAAATCTAGTTGTGAAGTCTAGCAGAACAAAGCTAGAGAGGGAAGATAACAGCTACCTCTAAAGCCATCAGCAATGCACGTACCAGATAGGGAAAATAAGCTACGTAAATCAAAGGTCAATACTGGCATAAGAACAAGTGCTCTCATTTCCACACCTCACAGCTTAATTAAGGCAATATCCAACAGTGAAAAGCCAGCCTCAAAAAGCCCTGTCAGTGGGAGGAGAGGAGAAAGCAAGCAAACAGGGCCTTGCATATGCAGGACCTTGATAAGTTTGGGAGCAGGCAGACTTGCACCCATTCATTTATCAGGAAACCACACTTAGTCACCTAGGAGGTCCCTGCAGGTGTTGTCCTAGATGACCAGAAAAATTAGTTCCAATGCAGAAAACTATACGCTTTTCCTCTCTTCCTGAAGCGTTGCTCCCGCCAAGGAGAGAAAGCAACCAAAGACCGCCTCGTCCTCCAAAACAAACAACCCCACACTGCCCAGCTTCCGCAGGACTTTCACCCGGGCCTGGCTGCTCGCCGGCAAACACCCAGGGGAGGGAAGGGAGGACAAGGGCACCTCCCGGCCCAACCAACGGCTTCGTCCCCAGCCCGAAGGAGGCAGCCCCCGGGGCGGCCAGGACCCACCCGCACCCAGGCCGGGCGGGGGTACCCCAGCCCCCGGCCCAGCCCGCAGCACAGGCCCAAGCCCAGGCCCGACCTCAAGGACCTCCCCCCTCATCCACACGACGCCCTTCTCCCTCAAGGACCCCGTCCCACCTGGGGGGAGCGCGCAGAGCCGGGAGAACAGACCCCCCCCTCACCTCCCGCCCGCCACCGTGGAAATGCCGGCATTTACCTCAATCTCCCCGCACCGGGCGACACTTTTACGTCCCGTTTGCGACGGCCGGAAAGGAGGTGGGCGGTGGCAGCGGCGCGCGCCGGGGGCGGGGCGGGGTGGCGAGGGGCGGGGCGGGGCGGCGAGGGGCGGGGCGGGGCGGCGAAGGGCGGGGCGGCGCGAGGCCGCCGCGGGGACGGCGCGGGAGCGGCTGAGGTAAATTGAGGGGGGGGGAACGACAGGACTCACCGCGTGCGGCCTCCCCTCCCCCCCAGGTCCCGCCCCTCCCGTGGCCTCCCCGGTTCTCCCCTCCGGCCCCCCTGTCACCCCTCAGCGACCCTCCGGTGTCCCGTGGACTCCTCGGTGTCATCCCCGGCCTCCCCCTGTCAGCCCTGACCGCCCTCACCGCTGCCCCCCTGCCGCGCCTAACGACCCGCCGGCCGCCCTGGGAGCCCCCAACGCCCCTAGAGACCCCCAGTTACCTCAGGTGTCCCCCCTCCCTCCCCTAACAAATCCCCCACCGCCCCGGTCACTCCCCCCGCCCCCCTGTCAGCCGTAGTGACCCGCCATCACTCTTCCCTGCTGCTCCAGTGACCCCCGATCACCATCCCCTGTGGCCCCCCATCGCTCCCAGTGACCCCATCGAGCCCCCCAGTCCTCTCACCTCCCTGCGCCCAGGTCCCTTACCCCCAGGGCTCCCCATTTCCCTCTCTCCATCTCCCCTTCCTTCCTGCCCAGCTGCTCTCCTAAACCTTCCCGCCATCCTGGTCCCTTTTCCCTCTCTCTGGCCATCCTGAGCTGCCCCCCATGCACCGGGTGCCTCCAGTCCCTCTCCGTGACCTTGCGGTAGCTTCGATTCCCCAGCCGTAACATGGGAAACTGTCTCCCATGCTCTGCTTTGAGTACTCGCGTATTTTTAGCTGCTTTTCTCTGGTTAGACAGGTTGGACTGACAGGTAGCGTGCGTTCATCCTGGACGCTGAGCTCCTCAGTCAGCTGTAGCGACAGGCCAGTATCGTGGTATGCTGTTTCTAAAACAGGTGTTAGTACATCCTTATGTCATGGTATCTTGTGCCTGGCTCTGTTTGGTTTGGTGCTGTGCCATTCTGCTGCTTCCCCAGCTGGGTAATAGGGGCTTAGCGAGGGCACAAAGATCCTCGCCTCAACTCTCTGGAAGCTGACCCCCATATCCAGAAGATTTAATAGCAACTTTTTTGGTGTCTGTACCAAGAAAACACTCAAAATGAGTCATCCGTCATTACCCTGCAGTGGGAACAACAAAGGTGACACATTTCCTACTTTCTTACTTCAAGTCCTTTGAGGATTAACAACCTTTAACCGTTGTTATCAGTTTGACCCTGACAACAAGTTGCGCAAATGAACGTGTTCAAGCCTGACTCATCCCTATCCAACCTTCGTGTTTACTTAGGGATACACATGGCAAATTGCTTTGTCTTTCTTCCTTCAACACAGTGTCTGTTGGAGTATTTGCTGGAGAGAAAAAGGAGTATCCCTTAGTACAGCTTTATCTCTGCCTGTCTTGCTGAGAGAGCAGGGAAGAGGCAGGTTCACAATCAGGGTATCAGCATTACTTTAGAAATTTCCCTTTTCCACACGTACTTTCAAACATCTTCTCAGCATTATCATTCTAGATAATGTTAACCTTCTGCTGTTAATGGTCTTAGCCACCTTTCGTTTTCATTTTTAGTTTCTATTCTGCATGCTCAAGCATGTGCAGAATGCTGCAGCACACTTCCTGCCTTTAAAAAAATACCTCAGAAATGGTTAAAATTTCCTTTGCTTTTGAAACACGTCCTTGACTTGCTCTTGATAATGATTTAATAACGTCTATCACAGGAAAGATGTGATACTCAATTTGGGGCTTAAAAACCCCCTTAGGACATGGAAGTGCCTACAGATGAGGATAAATGTTTAAGAAAGTCATAGTTACATTGAAAAGAGAGGCTAGCCATTGCCATTATATAATCAGTTGGCGAAGGACCTTGTGAAAAAACAAGGAGCTTGAGTGTGTTTTCCTTCTCGCTGTTGAAAACAATAGGACAGGATGAGATGTTAATAATCATTTATTTCAGGACCTTCCAGCTGGCAAATTGTGAGGCAATTCCATCCTGCCTCCCAGTGATCTGAGGTGCCTCGTTATGCGCCTGTGCTTGCCCAGACGCTCCACGTTCAGAGCCCTGTGAGTTGGCAGTGTGTGTCTGCAGCACTGCGAAGTTTGGATGGCCTCGAGTAGACGGTGCCATAAACATACACGGCGCTTTGCACGGAACAAAGCCTGTGTTTGGTATATACAGTCTGCCCACATAATAGCGTGAAAAAAGACCTGATTTCACTGAAAAGATTTAAACAGGAAGATGAAGGGAGATGATAAGAATGAAAGGGAGATGATAAGAATGATAAGATCTTGACAGAGCTAAGAAAGAGAATTTAGTGGGGAGAAAATTTACAAAACAGTTTTAAGCATAAGGAGAGTTTCTCAGGGGTCTGTGAAAGTAAGAGGAGCAGAGCTGCCATTTTCTGACAGAGCCCAAACCAGTGCTAATCCCCATGCCGCTGGGATGTACCAGCCTGCAGCTATATTCACAGTAAGAAGTTGTGTCTCACCAGAGCTCTCAGGTTGCAACTGAAGCTGCCACACTGCTCTTTACACCTGACCACATGAAAACGATCGTAATTTGTGTCCAGGCCTTAGCTTTGGGCTAAGTGACAGCATAGGTTGCAGAGATGCCCGGTCCTGGCTGATCGAGGGCTTCTCTGCAGCAGGGCTTGCTCTGGACCTCTTGCTCTTGCCTGTGTGGATGCATTTATTATGTAATAAGAGCAATATCCAGGCAGAAATTTGGAATAGCTGTTCCACTTTACTAACCTCGACTTAGTCCAGGTAAATTAGTCTGCATACACATGCAAATACTGCCAACAGGTGGAGAATCTGCACTGTCTGCAAGTCTTACCCCCGCATAGCTTCAGTCCCACTGCACCCACGTAGCAGCGGTACCCCAAAGCTGTGTCTGACCAGCCCCCAAACGTTGCAGACATCTGTGCAAGCTTATGAATATCGCCAGCTAACAGGAACGCAGCACAGTGTCTCCTCTCTGACGCCTTTGCCAGTGTGTGAAAACAGCAGCTGCTCACGTGAAGAGAAGACAGGAGTTGTGGGATGTCTGACTAAATTCAGGTTGCTTCAGCACCTGTCCTGCCACACATTTAGTGCAGCACCAGCATCGCATTGGGATGCCCATCCACAACGAAACGGGAAGACCTCTTCTGTTCTGTCCTCTTCCTTATGTGAAAGCAGGGATCGTAGGCACTGGTTTTAATTGCATTAAAACAGTTGCATTCATTTTTTTTCTTGAAAGCTTCTCACTTCAAGTTAAAACTTTGTGTAGACAAGTCCTATAAACCAAAGTCTTGAACGCCTGTTTATCTGCATTTCTACCATCCCACCATATACAAGCTTCACTCCTTAAACCACTTGGAACATAGGAAAAACACATTGTGTCAGCCCAACAGTCTGTCTAATCCAATGTCCAGTCAGCAGCAATGTATAGAAACAGAAAATGCTAAGAAGGAGAAAAAATAATATAGAGTAAGAGGTATAGAAGTACCTCACATTTTGATTATTTTCCTTTATATCTCAAAGATTTAGGGAAAAAAATGAAGATACTCTGGAACTTCCCCAGAAACATGACTCTGGATTCCCCTTGAGGTGACGTTTCTTTTAATGCCTTTGTTCTCAGGTATGTGGCATATTGTTTTGTTTGTTTGTTTTCAGGCAAAAATCTCTTAGCTCAGAAATAAAGCGAAGGCACTGTTAACATTTAAATGCTAAAGGAAAAGTAAAATCTAAGCATCAGACTGAGTGCTTGAAGTTTTGAATTACATGCCCAGGCACATAACTTCTATAACAGAGAACGCCATGCAAAAGATGGCGTTTCTCTTTCAAATTCCCCATTTCTCTTCCAAATTACCCATACGAGAGATGGGATTGTGAAGGTATACTCAGTACTATTTTTACTCCATTACAGTCTTAAAATGAAAGTCAACATTAGAGAATAAATGTTATACTTAGCTTCAAAATGAAAGCTTAAGGGTAGGAAAGCAAGCAACTTTAATTCTATCACTCTATTCTTATTCACTACATCTCCCTTTAGTCACCTTCATCTGCTACCTAACGTCTTCCTTACAAGCAGCTGAATCTTTAATTTCACGAGGATGTAATTGTACATTTTTTTCAAGGGGTATCAGTTAGAGTTGGCTTTTGTCACCTCCCAGGAGAATGCCAGAGCTCATTTGTTCTTTTCTGAACCGCTAATATTCTAGGCTTAAAAGCAGCACAAACACAAGTCACCAGTTTCTGGTAAATGAGCAATTCTCATTATGCATTGTTATGCATTATGTGATGAATCTATCAGCCTGCCATTGGGCAGGCTCTCCGAGACATGCGTGCTGGCAAAGGTCAGCAAAAAGATATGACAAAGGTCTGCCCGTGACCGAATGCCTGCTGTGTGCAGTTAGTCCATGTCTGAAGAGTGCTGAGGTCTCCTAAGTGAGATGCAAAGGAGTTGATCAGCTCTGATCTGTTGCAAGATTCACCCACTTTTGCTTCAACTTCTTTTTTTCTCCCATGAGACTTTCTAGTCTTGGTGCTTCCTATCTCCTTCTTCCTTTTCTCTTGATCCTTTCAGTCTCTCACGCTCTAGGCAATACCCACCTCCTAAAACCTCTCAGTGCTGCACTTCTTCCTATTTTGTCTCAACGTTATTTTGCTTTTCTCACGTACCGTTTGATCTTTGCCTGGATGCCCTTGGATCCGTACTCTTTATTATTTGCTCTTCACCTTTGTCCTGTTTCATATTCCATTTACAGTCTCCAGTTTCAACTGTGCTTAAATACTTTCTGTACTCTTCTCACTGGTGTAAATGTAAACGAACGCCATCAGTAAAATGGCATAAAACACAGGGACAAGTATAGCCTGGAGAAGAGAAGGCTCAGGTGGGATCTCATCTCCCTACCTGAAGGCAGGGTGCAAAGAGGACAGAGCCAGGCTCTTTTCAGTGCTTCCCAGTGCCAGGACCAGAGGCGGTGGGCACACACCAAAACACAGGAGGCTCTGTCTGAACATCAGAAAGCACTTTTTCACTGTGAGGGTGACTGAGCACTGGCACAGGTTGCCCAGAGAGGTTGTAGTATCTCCATCCTTTGGAGATATTAAAAAGCCGTCCTGCACAACTAGCTCTGCGTGGCCCTGCTTGAGCAGGGGGTTGGACAGGGTGACCTCCAGAGGTCCCTTCTCACCTCAGCCATTCTGGGGTTCTGAAATCAGCTCTGCTTAACTTTGTATGTGAAGCCGATAGAAAATTACTTCCCTCTAGCAGCGAGAGTAGAGAGGAGCCACAGTTCTTTCTGTGTGAGCTCACCAGGGTAGCACAGCTGCGCATTATTGCTCTTAGAGAACCGGAGGTAGAGGCACAGCTTTGCTGTCAGGCTGGGACTTCCAGAACTGGATAGCACGAGTACGGAGTTAGCCATTTCACTCCACTCTAAGTGGACCTTCTCCTCCCACCTGTAAAAACATGGGAGCTGCTATACTGCCACCAGGAAAAAGTAGCCCTTGAGTTTGAAGGTTGTGGGTGGTAGCACTCAGCTCTTGCTCATAGATATCCGTGAGTTTATTTAAGTGATTCTTATAACAGATGTCGAGTCACCCAGCATGACAGGTAGTAAATGAGTGCAGATATTAAAGTAATTTTAGGTCATTTTCTCCACGTCTGCCCAGTTGATTGTTAATGGAATTTGGAGGCTCCACAACAGCCACTATCAGTTAAACTGTCACTACTGGGACACGTTCTCTATCAGCCTCACTAATTCTAACATGGTGTTATGACACAAGGGTAAGAAGAAAATAGAGTCAGTTATTCACAGTGACCCGTTTGACCTTATTCTGGCAGCAACAAATGCCAAGACATGTAGTAAAGTGATGCTACTGGTTTCTTTTCTCATGATCTTCTAAGAATTTCAGAATTAACATTTCTAGATGTTATTTCTGCTTATTTATGATTGCTCTCAGTCCTGTCCTGCAAACCCAAAGTGAACATTTGACTTCACGGCCCAGAAGCAATGTGAAATTGCTGTACTTGAAGCAGCTTGCCTCAAGAAAAGCAAAACCTTTGAGAAATCTGTAAACCTTTGTATTTGATTCCTCACAGCGTTCGCAGTTAGAAGTCAGCACTGACATGTGGTGGTTTCAGCAAGGCCTCTCTTTCTTGCCTGTGGCTTTGGTTGTTTGGTCAGCTGCGTCTTTTGTGTTTTCATACATTACTGCAATCGTCCTGCACCACGTCGATCCTTTGGTGCCCTACATCAGGTCAGTGATGATCACACGCTTGCCTTGTTAACTGTACCATAGTATCAAATTGGCCTCTCACTCCTGTGAATTTTTCCCCAACTCCCAAACTTTAAACAGCAGTTCTTACCCAACAGCTCCAGTTCCAAAGTTACTAGCTGTTCACAGTTATTTGTGTGTAACTCTAAAGCTGTCTATTTTTGTGCAAAAGTCTAATCTTTAAGCTGTGGCTCTGTGAACGTATCCTCAAAATGATGATGAACAAGAAAGCTGGGGGTGCATCTCCAACCCTGTGTTCAGAGTAAAGCATCTTGCTGTCGCCAGCTTTGGTTGCACCAGTAAATCCATACTATAATCTATATTCCCAACTGCATTGCATCAAGGCTGTACATGTGACCTTAGTTTGGGTCTTTCAGTTTTCCAGGTTCTTAATTTTTTCCAGTTTTAATACTCTATTCACCTTTTATGGACTCAAGGTCAATATAAAAGGAATAGTTACACCAAGTACGTTCATTCCTTGTTCTAAGGATAGCATGTCTTTACCATGCTTATTTCTACAGCTCTAAAACTAGCACAGTGTAGTTTGAGTAATGAAAGATTCAGTGAAAAATATCTGGAAGGGGTTGGGGGGGGGGGGGGAGTGTTGGTTTGGTTTTTTTGGCTTTTTTACAAACCTGTTTCTTGTGGTTCCTTTGTAGACTGAAATAAGTACAGTTGTGTTGCAAGTACCTTTAGTATAGATAAATGGAGTGATACGTATCTATACCTCTTCCAGTGATACAGGGACAATACCACCTGAAAGATGCTTGTTTGGGATCATGCTAAACATTTCGGCTTTCTTGGGTGAGTATAGAAAGCTGTCCTTGGCAGACTGCAGGCAGTTCTGGAATGCACACAGTTTTAAACAATTTCATTTCCTTATTCAGATCATTAGACAGCCCATAATTCTCAGTCAAAAAACTACATTCTAGGCAATCAATCTTAATTCTCTTAAGCAATTCAGAGGAAAGTGTATGTCAGGGCTGTTATCCACAAAGCCAGCATGACAACTACAGATTCCAGAAGGCCAAAAATGTGTTTAAAAAAAAACCAGACTAGTAAAAGAAATAGAAATGCAAATTCAAGGCAGTCACCTTACTTGTGCTGTGATTACGGAGAGGGGGAAAGACAACCCAGTACGTCTTTCAAATGGAAGAGATCAGGTAGTAAGTTGACTTGTTTGCCATTATATTATTTCAGTTTTGGCTTCCAGATTCTCAGCTTTCCTATTTCTGGGTACCATAAGACAGTTTTTGTATTTTAAATAGTTGCCTCTGTCACTCAGCAACTTCCCAGTTAAAAGAGGACACTACTCATCAGCTGAAAATCTTACTGCATTTGGGTTCTTCCCTAACAGGTATGGCTACCATCTATGTCCGTTACAAACAAGTTTATGCTTTGAATCCAGAAAAATCCAAGATCATCAAGCTTAATAAGATTGGCCTTACACTAGGACTGATGAGCTGTTTTGGACTTTGCATTATTGCAAATTTCCAGGTTTGTGCTTTGCTCGCAATGTTCTGAAGCTGTCCAGAGTCGTGTGTGTGTTTGTTTACGGAGATATCTGAGAAAATGGGGATTTTACTGAAAGCAAACCTTTTTGGGGCAAACCTGTTTTTTGTCAAATTCGTTACAGAAAACTGTTAAAAAATTTAAGCTTTGGTTTGTAATTTCTTACTTCTTTCTTATTTGCTTTATCCACTGGGACTTGTGAGCAGCCATTCATGAAGTTTCAAAACATTAAAAACCCCACAAGTTTTGCAGAAAGCAAACTCATCTTGGATCTGCTCACAGGATATCTGAAAGCCCTAGCTCCACATTAAAAGACCACTACTATATTGTTTTTTGACTCAGGAGAATCAGGTATCAAATAGTCAAAAATTGTTACAACTAGAAGTAAAGCCAACAAAAACACCCAACCCCACAAGAAGTCCAGCTCTGAAAAATCTGCCCTCTTAGGTATATTTTCCTTCAAACCTGCGCAATTCTTGAAAATACTGCAATATTAACCAACTTTTGAATTTCTCCATTCCAGTGTCTATTTTTTTCCTCCCCAATACTTCCCACCCCCTCCAAAAAAAATAATCTGATATTCTCACATATCGCACCATCAGCAGGACTGCATTCTACATCGTTGGCTGTTACATGCAAGACAGTTGTACAATTGCCAGCCTCATCATATTAGTTACCTGCTGGATTTTTTGGGGATCTGTAGTGGTGCCTTCAGCCACTAGAGGCTGCAGTGTCACCTTGGTCTGCTGCTGGATTAGGGCCAGGGAAAAGCAGAGAGGAAAAGCTCCACCTTTTTCCCTTCTCCTTTTCCCCTAGCACAGCTCTCCAAGTGCTTCAGCAGTCCCTCTTAGAAACCTCAGCACACTCATTTTGGGTTGTTTTTTTTCTTTTTTTGAGGCCTCAATCTATTTACTTTTTTCTCAAGCCCTAGCTATACCCAGAGAACACAGCCTCCCCTACCACACCCACCAAGCAAAGGCCTCCAGGCTGTGTTCAACTCCATGATTTCCCTCCACCACTGGTCAGGAGAGGGTATGTCTACTTTCTGTAGATTTCCAGATAATCAAAATATAGAAGGTGCATGTTAATTTGTTAACTAGTTTGTGTAACATTTACTCTTGAGCAAGACAAAAATTAGAAGTGCTGGACCTGCATATCCAAGTGATGCTGAGGACTGGTTGAGGGCCACCCCAGAGGCAAAAGGAGCTAAAGCCCCCTGGAATCCAGTAGTTACTGAAGACAACTGAAGCATGACAATACACGAAGAGTGTTTTCGGGGATGTGGGAACAGCCATCATGCAGAGAGCTCCAGGCAGCTCTCACTGCTGGGAGTCACAGCAATAGCACAGGGCTCATCCTCATGGGAGACTTAATTCATGCTGTTCAGCCAGTGCTATTGCTTTATTCTAGCTGTGGCTATTGAGTTCCTCTCATATAGGGCAAAGATTTCTCTCTGATGACACCTCATCACTGAGCAGCACGTGATTTTGGAGCACACGCTTTTGCAACATGGTTATTCACTATTTAAATATAAATTCCCACCTCTGTTATACTGTGGACTTTGTTATACTTTGTGCACTTCAAATTCATTTGTGCACATGGATGTTGTGAGGAAAGGGTGACTCCAATTCCTGATCTTAAGAGTTACTCAGTAAAACACAGACAGTCTCATGCTTTAGGGCATAAAAGATCACCTGCATGACTGGAGTGCCGGGAGGCTGCCAGGCCTTGCATTGCACAATTGACAAGATAACGCTTTTTAGTTTCTATCTTTGGGTACTGTGCTTAGCCAGGGATGAGAGGAAAGGGCTGAACACAATGTGATTTTTCAGGGCATAAATTTTAAGTTGGGTTGTTTTTCTTGGAATAACTTCTAGTTTTAATGATTTTTACTATTTGACAGTTGATTCTCCTATAGCAGGTTGTTTTTTTAAGTTAAGAAGTATTACTGCTTGATTCAATCTTCTTCCCTCCAAGTATTCAAAGATACTAATTTGACATCAAGGCTTATTCAAACTAGAGTCATTCAAAAAAGTGCTAAACCTCATTATTTTTAATCCCATTTTGGGTACTAGGACCGTGTCATTTTTATCCTGTCTTGCATTATCTTTCATAGATGTACAGATTCCTGGGACAGAACTGCCCAGGAGATAGCCTGTTGCCACTCTCAGTACCTGCAGGGATTCCTTCATCCAGTTTCTGTATTACTGTCCATTATGGCTAACGAGAACAGCTCTTATTAATTCCTGTAGTTAAGATATAGCTGGGACCTGTAACTTAGCCACAAGAACTTAACAAAAGCAGCAATACAGAGGGCTGGCAGGTGCTGGCTTCCAGCTAACTCTGTATGGGGTTTCCAAGAAAAACCTCCTAAGTACTACCATGTTCCCAAACTGCTTAGCTTGGGATGTGAGAAGGTAATTGAGTGGGTGGAGTGCCAAAGGTTTACAGAAGAAAATTGTTCTCAGCGTGTAAAATGAAACCAGATTCTGTACAAGCAGTGCTTTCTTTCCCTAGAAATGTATTCTGTACTACATACACGTGGTTGGAGCCTGCCTGACATTTGGAGTAGGGGCCATTTATATGCTGGTTCAGACCATCCTATCCTACCTGATGCAGCCAGAAGTTCACAGCAAAGACATGTTTTGGATCCGTCTGACCATGTTACTCTGGTGTTGTTCAAGCATTGTGAGCAGTATCCTTTTGCTGTGCAGCGTCACCATAAAACAGAGCAGCCTTCGTAAATGACAGTATTTGCACCTACATTAATTTAACCTACCAATGTGAAAGGCCGTGCCACAGAAGGGCTGTCATCTTTACATGCACAGCCTGTGTCATGCTATCTATTCATGTATTGCAACCTGGCAACTTTAGGAAAAAGGTTAAGCCCACAAGTGAGTCGCTGGATAATAAAAAAAGGTAAGAGGTATGGTTACCACCCTTTCTCCTCTCCTTTCCTTCTGCACGCCAGAGATTGAAAATGGCAAAACAAGAGTTTATCACAAAGAGGTCTGACTGTAGATTATGGAAGATGGGGAGAGAGAAGAGTGCTTAAGAGATGGGTGGTTTTAATGGGGGAAAGGAGCCAGGTAAGAAATAAAAGTGTCTGTTCCCCACTGACAGGAATGCTGCAGCAAGTTTTATGGTTGGATACCACTAGAAGACCAGTACAGAATGTAGCATAAGAGGAAATACTACTAACCTAACCGTGCGCAGCAGTGCTGCACTATGCCAGCTGGCTCCCAGAGCAGCTTGACAGTGCTGGTATTTGTCAGAGAGACAGTTCTGGAGCATATTGCCAAGGTTGAGTCAGAAGAGACATCTGTCCTCCGATCTCCTCCCCTGCCCATCCTACAGTTCAAAAGACAAGGCATTTCTGACCAGCATTCCCTACAACCTCCCCTCAGCTCTGGAATCCACCATCTCCCTTAACTTTGAATTCTGAGTGCTGGAAGCAGCTGTGGGTTTTACAGAAATATGGGCAAACCCATCCAGAAAGAGAGGCCTTTTTGCTGTCCGGAGTCATTTAGCAATCAGCAGTTTACCACAGTCATTTACCACAGCAGTTCCTCTGCTCACCCCGATGGACCTAAACATTGTCTTTTGAAAATTATGACCCAGTTTTGAGTCAAACAGGACTACAACACTAAAGCCTTCGAATTTTCATTCCAAAGACATGAGTGCAAAAATCATTGCTTAAATACTGTCCCTTCTGCAGCTGAATCAAGGCCACCAATTTAATCCCCACCAATTCCACTTATTTCCAGGCTGGCAGCCAAAACCAGCACTAAACCATATGCCCCATTTCCCCAGTGATGGAGCATCTCGCCGAGTTCCTGCTACTGCAAGACTATATAATCCATACTAGCCAGACAAGAAGCGATAGGGCACAGGCTGGTTATCTATAAAGGAGTGAGAAGGACCCTTACCTGCTGAGGAGGCCTGACACAGAGGAAGGAAGTCACCTGTGAGACTTAGAGAATCGCCATCCCTAGCAGGAAGTCTTGGTGCTAGCAAAGAACGAGATTTTCAGCTTTGAACAGTTAGGAGCCAAATACAATTGGGGAAGACTAAAATGGAACGATATGAACTGCTGCAAGTTAAGAGGCTTTCACAATCACCAAAAAACCCACAAGCCCAAAATCTATAGAGGTTTTTAAACCAGTGTGGTCTAACCAAAATTAGAGAGAAGTAAGGACAGCTGTGGAAATAATGATATATACATACCTATGTATGGAAGGGGAAGGAAAGGGAAATTATCAGAGTATTTTCTAAATTAACAGTTCATAATGTAATAAGGGAAAGATGGTAACAGGCAGAAGTCTGTGGCCATAGGTGAAATGGTTGTAACTGGTACTGGAGGACAGAAAGAAACCTGAAAATGCTCCTGATGCTCTGCTGGAGTGAAACAGCAGAATTGCCAACACAGAAAGAGGAAAGCAGTTAATTACCTGCTCTCTAACGAGGGGAGGATGGGAGCCAGTTATTTTTGTATCTCAATGATTAAATTCTTTCTATTGCAGTAGTAACTCAGCCAGGTAAGTAACAGCTACTAAAGCTGTACATTTTAATTAGCAGAGAATTGGGTATCTTGCATTCAGAGCAGTAACCAGAGCTCCCTGGACCACTCACATCAATTTTTTAATAAGCTTTGGAAGTCTGGGTTTTCAAAGACATGTTTGTGCCAGTAAGTTCAGCCCTCTTCACCACCAAAATTAATCTTCCACATCAGGAGGCTCTTGATGTTTAATCTCATTAATGATTAAAGAAGTTAATATCTTAATCCTATGAAAATCAGCTCTTCTATAACTTAATGCTCCAAGTTTCATTTATAAAGGCAGTAGCACTGATGTAGCGTATGTTCCTTCTGTAAGATGTTGAAAAAAGCGACATCTCAATCACTCCTGAAATAACCAAGGTCTCTGATCCAATGAGGACTCCTTGTCATGTGGGGTTTTTCCTTGGCTGCTGTACCAAAGCAGTTATAAAACCTTGAGTGAACTAAGAGGGAACCAGGAAAGCTAATAATCCTCTCTGGTGCAAATGATACAGTGTTCCAACCTGTAACCCACATATCAAGAATTCAAGGTGGTCAAGAAGTTGACAAGCAATCAGAGAAAGGTCCAGACACTGTTAGCTTGGAAAATACCACTAAAAAAATTCAAAATGCTAAGTAAGTATTCACATTTGATCATAGTTTAAGTGCTTTTATAAGGACGCTATGTTTGATCAAGGAGGTATAACAAGATGTATCATACAGAGAACAGAGATAATCAATTTAGATTAAAATTAACCTTTTCATGTGACAGTAACTAGTCAGTTGGAACAACCTACAGGTTGAAGGGAACGATGTGAAGTGGTCTGCGTCACCATTACTGTTCATTATGCTGAGGAGACCTTGTGGAAAACATGCAGAGCTCTCCTTACAGCCTCAGCTTGGCACAATCCAGAGCCAAGTCTGAAATTTCCAAGTTGCTCATTCTTTGTCTTGAATCTTCCTTAACGTATTTCTTTACAGTGTTTGTTTCCTCAGTTGTCTTATACAGTGGCCTGTATGGAACAAATCTAGTGCAGAAATTGCACTGGGACCCACAGGAAGAAGTAAGTGATTGACCAGAGAAAATAAGCAGAGAACAAAAGCCAGCTACATTATTTGCAGTGACAAACACATCTGGGCACTTACTGCAGTTGTGTACGCGTGCTTGGGATGGGAGAGCACAAGTGAGCTTTACCAGTTGAGCCAGTATGCAGCTACTTGCTGAAGTACTGCTCCGAGCAAAACAGTTGCAGCTTCAAGCGTTATTTTAAATTAATCTCACTCATGGACAGTAATTGAACTGCCTCAGCAAGATATCAAACTACCAGCCTGTCTGGTCTGTGCTGGTCAGTGATTCCCAGTCACTGTTACACAGTAGCTGTAAAGAATGAATCTAATCTCACATGCCAGGTGGTAAGCAGGCTGGTTTGGAGGGCTATTCCCACCTCTCCCTTTATTTAAAGCATACGGAGCCTCTCGGAGGTTTGCTTCCATCCAAGGGGTGGCCTGGACCCTTACTTTTGTAAAGAGGTTTTGCTGCTAGTCATGCCAAGCTCTTGACTGAGCCTTCAGGTTTTGCAGGTGGCTATTAAATTCCTAGTGGGGGTCATCCCAGTTGCATGGAGCTGGTGTTTTCCTGGCCCTTCTCACTCTGCTGCCAAGTTCAGCACTTCATTCTTAGAGACTCCAGACAGGCTAAGAAATTTTGCTCTCTGAAGGGAATAGTTGTGGATGCGGGATGTCGTATGTGCAAGCCATCCTTGTGCCATTGCAGGTTCAAGAGGAGCTTTTCACACTGATTTTTTTCCCTCCCCCTCTCACTATTACACAGGGCTACACAGCTCACATCATCAGTACCGTCTCAGAGTGGTCGTTAGCGTTCTCCTTCCTCAGCTTTTTCCTCACCTATATCCGTGACTTTCAGGTAAAATGAAGTTAACATTAAGTGCTCTGCTTCTCCAAGCTCTAAATAGATGCAGGATGGGCTGCCTTATGTTATCAGTCACCAAGGCTGGAAGACCTGTAGCATAGAATCATAGAATCGTTTAGGTTGGAAGAGACCTTCAAGATCATCAAGTCCCACTGTTAACCCAGCACTGCCAAGTCCACCACTAAACCAGGTCCCTAAGTGCCACATCTACACATCTTTTAAATACCCCCAGCGATGGCGACTCAACCATGTCCCCGAGCAGCCTGTTCCAGTGCTTGACAACCCTTTCGGTGAAGAAATTGTTCCTAATATCCAACCTAAACCTCCCCTGGCGCAACTTGAGGCTGTTTCCTCTTGTCCTAGCATGAGCAGCATTAAGCAGCCCGCTCTTCCTCCATAGGATCTACCCCTGCTGTGTTAACACATGGACTCCAGCATCAGACGAGCTTTAACCAGCTTCACTTGCCAGCTCAGCCACAGTCACAGGGGAAGTTTCCTATCGGATTGCAAGGCAGATGATGGAGTCAGTCCAGGAGAACAGCTTGAGAGTCAGGCTTATAGTTCCAGAGCCAGCCTGCATTTTGCTGTTTTATCTGACTACTGAAATTGCCCGTGCTGGGGCAGCGACCAGCCTGCTAACTTGAATTTTCTTTCTTTTTTCCTATTTAGAAAATTTCCCTGCGCGCAGTTGTCAGCTTGCGTGGACAAACCCTTTATAACACACCGCAGAGCTTTGCCACCGATGAGCAGACATTGCTGATAGCGGGGAGCATCTAATGAAGGTGAAGAGAACATGTTCTCAGCATAACTCAGGAATTTAAAAGCAATAACAGTTGATATTTCTAAGCATTTATTTTATATAAAAAAAAATGTATGAAGTGATTGTATTGTACTTGACATAAAGGGCTTTGCTATTAACCCACACAGCAATGCAAGTGTTGCCAGTATTGTAAACAAGCCTGTAACATTTCTACACATGCCAACATCATGAAAGAATTAAATGAAGGTTATTAGAGGGTTGTATCTCCTCGTCATTTCCACCACACCCGATTTGACCTCCCTCAGCCCCTTGCCCTGCTCTCTCCATGTTCCTCAGGCCAAGACCTTGTGGATGCACAGAGCCCCCAGCCTAGAGCTGGGCTCCAGCCTCATCCTTCCACACCTGCAGCCCCCTCCTTGGGCAGCTGGGGCTGACCCATACCCCGCACGCTGTGGAAGACCCCAAAGCCCCCTCACCCTTTGAGTGACCCATAAGGAAAGTCCTCTTTACACCACAACTTCCTGCAGAGGACAGGAGACAGCCAATAACTTGACCAGCTCCCCTCTTGCTGGAAGGGCAGCCGTGCACGTGCTCCTGGAGGGGAGTCACACAGAGCAGCAGCAGGAACAGCGACCTGCACAGGCTGCTCCAAGGTCAAACCACTCTAAAATTCCATCCTTCCTTCCATCCCTCATCCTGGCAGCTGTTTGAGCTGACGGGCAGGTTCATCCAGTAGTCTGCTTGTAGCGTCCCTATTGCGCAGGTCTAGGAAGAGTCAGACTGCGCAGCCCGTGTCCTGCTCGCTCAAGGGGGAAGCGCCAACTTAAGCGAGCACAGAGCAGAGCACGGCACACGGCCCTGCAGCCCTGATGTCCCCAGTGCTCCCCCGAGACAGTCACCAAGCCAAGAGCCAGCTGCTCATTCCTCTTGCTGCTTCCAAAAGCTGTCACATGGTGGTGTGGGCCAGGGGGGTTATATGGAGTGTTTTCACAGGGACGGCCTCCCACACGTGGTCGTCGTGTCCAGACCAAGCCAGAAGCCTTAAAAATACACACTCACCCTAGTTCTACCAACATACAGCTAAGCAAAGGGATATTTGATTACGCACAGACCTACAGAATACATATCAGCAGCTGCTTTTGAGCCCGGTTTAGCAGGAATAGCTTGGCTTCCTTCCTAAATTATTGTTCAAGTCTACAGCTACATAAGCGCTAGCATGTGTTTCCTCCCACACCAAAACAGCTTATGCTGGCATCTTCCCTTCCCTGGAGGGGCAGGTAAAAGACCAGGAGAGGAATTTAAACCAGAGGCCTCCTGGAAATCAACCACAGCTGCCCTGGACAACTTCTTTCTCCCAGATTAAAATAGGATGTCTTCATCGCAGTTGGGCTTTATTTGCACTTGCAGCCTGGTTCAGCCCAGAGTTCACACAGTTCACGTGGTGAAAACAGGCTGTGGAGCCAAAAACCTGCCAAACTACTGAAGCCAGTGGAGTAAGAGGACAAGTAGATACGATTAACACAGAGTCACAGACACCCCAAGGGCTCTACGGCTTGGGGAAGATTTCCTCAAGTATCCTATTTTAGCTGCCAATAAATCCCTAAGGATCAGAGCCTCCCTGGAGAGCTGCACGCTTGGCTACACGCTCTCTAATGAGGCAACATGCAAACTCCAGCTTCTGGTTGACTGCTACAGCCTAGAAAACAGGGTGTTTCAGCTAGCAGAAACCCCTTTTCTGTGCCTCATTTAAGTCTCATTAGGCAAATGGCTTAACCAGGAGATTGTCACGACAGTGACGTACTGCCTTGGGTTTGCGGAGCCCCGATCCCTGCTGGGAAGGAGGGAGAGAGCCCTTTTCCTCATACAAAAGGCAGAGAAACAAAAACCTCACTCATGCAGCTTCTCAGGAAGGCTCTAGCAGGACCCTGCTTGCTCGCAGGGCTTTCCTCTCCTTCCCCTTGGTGCCTGGCATCACCAGCCCTTCATCCCTCTCCCATGGATCACTATCAAGCACAGAGAGGCTGTTCCTGACACCAAGCACCAGTCAGGTTGTCCCTAAGAGGAATTCCTGCTCCAGAGAGCCCCAAGTTTCACTGTAGTAGCAGCACTCTGATGAGCAGCCAAAACAGACCCCAGTCAGGAGTCTGAGCTCTGGGAAGAGCTCAAGTTCTACCTAAAACAGCACATTCCTGAGCTTGCAGTTCAAAACCCACAGCCCCCCCCAAACCACCCCAAGGCTCCCCCACCCAGCTCAGCACCACTTGTTGGGTTTCTTGCTCATTTGCAGATCCACAGAAGTTCAGCCTCAGAGCAGCAAACTCTTCTCTGTTTAACAGGCTCCCCAACACAAGGAAAACCCTCTTCCTCCTCACTCACCCTTTACCAAAGGGACACAGATGAGCAGCACCCAGGAGCAGCTCCGTACTCCTGGCTGCTCCAGCATCACTTGACCCCACGGCATCAGTGCCCCCTCCTCCCCTGCAGTCCCACCAACACAGAAGAGTGCTCCTAGGCCTGGGCCAGGTCCTACCTCTCCTGCTAAAGACTTCAATGGCCAGACCCCCTGCAGGAAGTTGGGCACAGTCAGACTGTGCTGGCTGAGGAAAGGCTGAAGACTCAAGCAGCCAACCCAAGGATCTGCTTCCCTCACTGCTACTGGACTTACAGGCCCCTGAGGGCATTAATATACCTTAATTGCCCTGACCAGCCTCACCTGCGACCTCCTCACACCCTTTCTGCCCATGGCCCAGGAGCTCCATGTAAGCCCAGGCTCGAGCACCCAGTCCTGGCCTGAGCTATGCTGTGGGTAGATGTGCCTTCTGTTCTGCCCCTGGCTTTATTTTATGGACAGACCTCAGACCTAGATTGTAGGTAACTTTCCTCCAACCTGATCTCCTCCATGGACCTCAAATGTGCAGTCAGTCCTGTCTCTACTCCCATCTGAACTGAACATCTGAACATCAGCTGCTCCTGACTGAACATCTTGGATGGACCCAGAACCTCATTCATCGTGTCACCTTGCCTGGGGCTGCCCATGGACCCTGTCATCACCACCCTGCTCTGTCTACCTGGCCCAGCTCCCTGGTTGTTGAGGGCACTGCTTGTGCCCAAGCGACCCCCAGCTCATCCTTCCTTGGGGAGAAGCCCCACTCCTGCTGCTCCCTAAGAAGTTCAGATGTTTCAGTCAACTCCTATTGAGTTCATCAGCATTTCCTTGTTAAGGAGTGGCTGCATTCATACTTCCTCCTTGCCAGTTCCTCTGAACTTGTTCTTCCTCTGCTCCTGGCTGACTGCAGTAAACTTACAGGCTTGGGCTAGAGAAACTGCCACCTCGATGACACCAGCGTCTTCTCGTGAGACCGTAACTGAAAACAGGGCTGACTTTCTCACCTGCTTGATGTGCAAGGTGGCTCTAAAGCATTACTCCTGAAAGGAGCCCCACACCCCGCTGCAAGGACAGCAAGGATGGAGGCATCTGTCAGCAGCTGAACACTGGAGATGAAGCATGCCAAGGAGTCACAGCCCTCTTGGGAAGACTGACAGGAACGCTAACATAAGACTTCTATTAAAAATGGAGAAAAACCTGCTAAATGGCAACATCCAGCAGCCACCCAAATTCTTGGTGAACCCTCATCCTACCACCTGGACAGCTCAGGTTTGTCAGATTGCGTTAAGCTTAAGCACCGCTTGTCAGGTGTGAGAGGTGGAGTACAAAAAGAAGCATGTATTTCCACCTAAAGCCAAATGGGAGGCTGCCAGCTTGGGGGGGGGCAGCTTTGGTGAGAGAGAAGAATGTACAAGAAAGATGTGGTAAAAATGTAAAGAAAAAAAACCCAGAGAACATGGCAAGGGCTGACTGTTATCTTCAGAGTAGCATGAGAAGATGGGGCAGGAGCTAGCTAGGAGCTTGTAGTGTTGTAGTCTAACAGGAGCTGGTGGAAGGCCAAGGCTTACATAAAGCTGATAAGGGGGATTCAGACTGGAAAGTGGAACATCTAAACAAGAATTACTGTCCTTGGGAGAAAAACACATCCTGGAGAAATATGAAAGCTAATTAAGATGTTTTGGGAACCATCTGAAACAACTAGTAGAAGTGTGATAAGAGACACCCGCACGTGAACTATCCTCATTATAACACTCAAAGTCACACCCCTCGAGCTGGAGACCCCGGCCCAAGCAGAGAGCCCTCACCTCTGAGCGTGCGCAGAATATTAAAGTAGCGCTGTAGCTTTAAGTTGAAATAAGAGGAATGTAGACCAATAGAAAACTGCTTTGTGTAATTACTTATGCATATGCATAACTAGACTGTATAAATACTGTACCTGTATGACCGAACTCTGTGCTAGCTTTGTGGAGCTACCGCCTAGCGCCCACCTCTGCCCTGTGTGTATACTGGCGTCTCGCACACCAGGTAAACGACCTCACAGCTGTGGGATAACAGTGTTACGGAAGGGAACTGTTCCAGCTGACTCATCCTTTATGCATTGAAATGAGGTCTTCATGGCTTTATTCTTTTTTTAAATTATTATTATTTAAAGAAAAATTATTAGCAAGTGAGGCCATCATCAATTTTTAAAAAAAAAAAGAATTAAAAGGGTTAGCCCAAAGGGCAAAATCTACGCAAGTCACTGGAGACCACTTAGAGAGCAAATGCGTGCTGCCTAGCCCAAAAAGACTTGGAGAGGGAGGGAGACAGCCAGCACGGCTGAACTGGGTTAAGGCAGCCATTAGATGTAGGAAAGAAGCCTTGGATAAATTGAACTTGCATCCAAATGAGCAGGTGACTTAAGGGACAACAAATGTGTTTTCACATCAGGAGGAAGTAGGCCAGAAGGTTTTTAAGATCAAGGTATAAAATGAGTCTTCAAAGAAAAGTCTATCAGAAAAAATTAAGATATTGGTATCCATGACCACCACAGAAGAGCCCACAAAGGTTCCCATCCTTTAATCACAGGGAACTGATGGATCTGTCTGAAACTGAGATGTGGGTAAGAAGTTTCAAAACAAACTGATGAACAGCAATGAGTTTATGATTATACTCTCATGCTCAAACAGGAACCTTAAAGGAATAAAAGATGAAACAGCTGAAATAAGTTCTCATTGAGAACTGCTTCAGTACTGGAGGACAGGAGAGTGGCAAATACAACCCCAACTTTCCAGCGTTCCCAGGGATGTCTATGGAGCCATAAGAGCAGCACTTTCTTGTCCATACCAATAAAATAGGTAGAAATTATAATAAAAATAGAATAATGGAATAGCAATGCTCAACTGGTTGGTTTACGGTTGGACTCAATGATCTTAAAGGTCTTTTCCAACCTATACGATTCTGTGATTCTGTGACTGTGTAGGAAAATGTTGTGACATTGCAGAACAATGTAGTAAATTTCAATAGTAGATCTTATTGGAGAAGGTGATTTTATTTTAAATTAAAACCCTCTCTCACGCTCATAACTGCAGGCAGGTACCAAGGTAGGTGTCCATGTGGTCTGGCCAGTAGCTCAGTGCCAAGACACCTGCATCCAGGCGGTTTGTCAAGTGCTGCTTGCTGTGACATGGAGGATGACACCAGCTTCCAAATCCTCCTCACATCTCCTGGGAGATTCTGACTTTGGCAACTACCTCTCGGCTTTGAAAGTACCTTTTCACACCCTTTAGGAGCTGACAGATTGATCTTTTTTGTCTGTCCATCCTTCCCCACTTGTGTGAACCATCTGGATTTACTTACTACCTTTTTCCTTCTTGTCTGGGTGTCTTGTGACTCCTACCCTATCTTCCCACCATCATCTCTTAAAGGCTTGAGTTTTCATTTTAAGCTGTTGCCTTTTTTTTAGACTGTCATTAGTTTCCTGAGCTGGAAGTCCTCAGTAGCTGCCAACAGATGTGCGGGGATCTTGATGACCTGCTAATCTCCGTGCCATCAACCCCTGCCATTCTCACAGCCCTCCTGCCACTCGTTTCTTCTGCTGCTCCCATGGCTGTTCATTCTCTCTCCAGACTGGTCTTCTCTATTACAATTCTCTACAACCGAAGAAAAGTCTCTGCAGGTTCAGTCAAGACAAGATCTGCCTCAAATCCAGTATCATTTCCCAAAGGAATTGGTGTCCTTCTAAACAGGGATCTATGGTCAATCATCCACCTGGACTTCCTTCACCACAGTTTTACAGAAACCAAGCTGCTATGGCAAAAGCGGGACTGTCCTCAGCTGTATAAATAGCTGGTTTAAAGAGAAGACAGGCTATTCAACATTCGGTTTCTCAATGAAAGGAAGAAGTCCCAGAGACTCCTCTTGGAGCTTGTACTCTTCAATATTCACAAGTCATTTAGAAAAGCGGGCGACGAGCAAGGTGTCAGAGTTTGCCAGTGGCATTGTGAGAGACTGAAAGAGTTAATGTCTCAAACATTGTGGCGATTTGAGGCGCTATTTGCATGGTGACAGCAGGTCGATGAGCATGGGGTGGGGGAGAGCAAGAGCGGGATGTGGAGAGCGCGTCGGAGGATGCGCGGTTCCAGGTTCTGCCAAACCTGACCATGTATGGCCAGCGGTCACACAGAGTTTATCTGAGGAAGGGGCTTGCAACAGCCCGAGAGACCCCTCGCGACCACCCCCCTCCCCCAGCGCCTGCGCAGAAGATTGAGAACTTTCTAGAACAATAACCATGTAAGTCCTGAAGGGGCGTACCTGGAGGCAGGGATTAGCCAATAAAAGGCTTGCCCCCCCCCAGGGAAGCGCGCGCACGCCCACCACTGGAGGATTGCCACGTCTGTCATTGCCATCGCGGGATCCAAGGGTGGTGATACTTTTTCTTTCTCTTTTCCTCCTCTCTTCTTCTTTCCTTTTCTTGCTTCTCTTCTCTTTTTCTCTGCTTTTCCAATATATATATATGCAAGTTTGGGATCGGGAAGCCCGGAAAATAGCTCCATTGCCAAATCGCCTTTGTTCATTCGTTAAACTCGTCAGGTCGTTAAGTTTGTCCCTTTGTGGAATTCGCCAGTAAATAAAGTTGCTGGCCAGCCTGTTCCTCTGGGTCATTGTCGTGACTCTGCCGACCACGCGGCTCTGCCGAGCAGAGATCAGCTTTTGTCGGTACACAAACAGTCGGGGAATCGAAAAGATTCACCCCTCTCGCAACCCACTGAGTGGGACGAGACAGGCATAGCTCTCAAGAAAATTGAAAAATGCTTCAGAAGGTTCTCGTAACACCAAATAACTGAGCAAGAAAACAGATTATGAAATTCAGTGCAGATGAATGAAAACCCTTATGTTTCCATACACAATAATGAGCTGTTCAAAGAGATCAGCAAATTTAGTAGATCAGTCCACAAAAATCAGCTCAATAGTAAAGAGCCCTGGAATATAACAAATTATTAGGGAGGTATAGAGAGCAAAACAAAAAACATCAAAATGCCACTGTAACTCCATGATGCAATGACATTTTAATCAGTATAGTGGTTCTGGTCCATCCACCTGAAAAAGATTATGGTGCAACTGGAAAGCTATGGAGAAGGGCAAGAAAAATGGTCACGAGTTTGGGATAGTTTCTGTTCAGAGGACGCCTACACAGAATTTCCCAGTCTAGGAAAAGAAAGACTGAAAAGTAAGATGAAAAAAGTCTACAAAATCATTTTTTGCTTGGACATGGTGACTTGAGGACTGGTTACAGTCACCTCAAGAAGTTAACAGAAAAATATAACAAAGAAAAAAACCACAAGGGGTATTAAACATAAAGATACCATGTCTTTTTCAGAGCCATTGTAGGTGGAAAATGAAAAGTACCAGTGAAGTCTTCCATATGATCATTATGTCTTTGTACTCTTTTCTAGGCATCCACTATCGGTCTCCATTCTGATTTCCTTCCCCATGTTGGTCTCTGCTGGAGACACGATGATGGGCTGGATGGCTCTTCAGACTAACCCAGCACTGACTAATTCTGCTTTTATGTCTTGCTTTCGAAAGCAGCGCCATCTACCTTCCCATTTGCCAGAAGCTCTCTTCGGACTTGCACTGTACCTGTTCTACACCTCCCACATCCACAAGAAGACAGGTAGGGCTCTGCCAAATTCAGCCTCCCACTGCCGACTGTGCCATTGGAAATCGGTCACAATTTGTCCACTCAAATCACACAACTGTAGGAAATTCAGGGTTACTTCCACACTGTCCAAAAGTTTGAAAGCTGAATCTGCACATCCCTGATAACAAGTATCTGCAGATTAACTCATTTTCTAGTATTTTGGCACACCTCCACCCCCAGCAGCTGACTGCTGGCTTGCCAGGAAGAAATTGGACCTGATGGACACCAGGGTGCCCAGTTTCCAGGTGGCCTCTCTGGCTAAATGGCTGGGACAGACCTCTGTGAAGATTTGTGTCCTCATACAGAAATGCCAGTGCTGTGGTGGGTTGTCCTCTACCTGAAAAGTAACACCTTTGCACATGGTAGTTCTGTCCAGATACTCCAAGTCACCAGATTAGGTTGATGTTGGCAACTGGCCCAGTATTGTCTTTGTTTCCCAATCTGTTTTGTCCAGCACTCACTGCCACCTTTGCTCTTTCGACCCAGAAATTCCTAAAAGGTCTTCTACTGACTCTTCCTGAATATTTGCTTGAAAGTATTAGTTTTAATTCATAGCCTAAATCCATGGTTTTCATATTGCTATGTACTTAACACAGCAAGCGTGGTGTGTAACTGCAATGCCCTCTGCCATCCAAGGCTGCATACAATGATGGCTGCCAATAACTTTCACTCCTGGGGTGACAGCCAGCGTTCCCAGGACTCTAGTTTTTCTGTCACAAAGAATTTCTTAAAAGATCATAGGAGTGCAAGGATGAACAGTGCAGAAAAATAGAATCTGTGCTACAGATAATGTGTCAGGATGAGGAGCAGTTCCAACAACCTGCAAGGTCTTGGGCTGTTGGAAGTCCCTTTGCTCCTGCTGTTGGCGCAGCCTTCCTACATCAGCACACCAAGTGGCTTCTCTTGGCTCTCAGTGATCCTTTCAACTTTGCATTGATGTTGTTCCAAGAAAGACATCTCTTTCTCTTCCATAGATGGCTTGCCTTTGTCTTTCTGAATTGCACAGTGTCTTCCGTTACTAGACCGCAAGGAAATAGCCCATTCACTTTTTTTCCACCAAATCCTACTGGTCACATTTCTTCAAAACTTTGAAGTGAGGATTCTTCTCTGAATTTTCAATATTTTATTATTGTCTCTAGAGAAAACTCAGGCTAACAGACAACTTTGCTAAGGTAAAAGAGGTTCTGGAAGAAAGAAGGTGGTATGTCATAGAACGTCAAACCTGGAATCCTCCCAGTGAAAGGAGAGGATAAGTGAACTCGGCGTCATTAATTTCTTTGGAGATTGTTGGAAAATAGAGGAAAGACTTTTGTCATAAGACAGTTAGGATAGGCAAGTGATGTCATTTGGAAGAGTATCACAACAGGTGACTGCAGCACCAGATACAAGACACAATACTGCTTCAATCTCCTTTCTGATTGTTGTCCCGTCATATTGGGTCTGGCTGGGATGGAGTTAATTTTCTTCATAGCAGCCCATGCAGTGCTGTGGTTTGGATTTGTGAGGGAGACAGTGTTGATAACACACCAGTGTTTTGGCTATTGCTGAACAGTGCTTGCACGACATCAAGGCTTTCTCTTTCTCACTTTGCATCCCTCCCAGCAAGTAGGCTGGGGATGGACGAGAAGTTGGGAACAGACATAGACAGGACAGTTGCCCCAAAACTGATCATATTCCATACCATATGATGTCATGCTCAACAAATAAAAGCTTAATGAAAGGAGGAGGATGCAGGGATGTTTATGGTTACAGTATTTGTCTTCCCAAGTAAACATTATGCACGCTGAGACCCGGGAAATGGCTAAACATCTGCCTGCTGATGGGACACAGTAATGAAATTCCTTATTTTGCTTTGCCTGCATGCAGCTTTTGCTTAACCTGTTACTGTCTTTTTCTCATTTCACAAGTCTTGCCTGCCTTCTATTTTCTCCCCATCCTGCAGGAGAGGGGAGCAAGCAAGCAGCTGGGTAGGTGCTTGGCAGTTGGCCAGGGTCAACCCATCACACCCACATACGTGCGGAGAATATTCCCACCTTTCACGCAAAATGACTGCCTCCTCACTACTGTTTATATCTGACAGGCAGGCTCGGCCAAACTTACGCCTCTTCTGCACTTTCTGGAACAAGCACAGATGAGACTGCAAACACATCTTCCTCACTGGTATCATCGGCTGCTCAAAAAAAAAATAATCTCCCATAAATTAGCCTCTTTGCTTTGCACATTTACCAATAAAGGATACAGAACATCTGTGCACACCTGCTCCATAAGCAACTCAACCTCACTGTCAGGCTACAGGATGCAGGTCACTAGTCCAACCAACACAGTCCTTTCCTCAGGTGCTCAGCTGTCTTGCATGTGCTCCTAGCTCTGTAATACCTGGGCTGCATGATAATGTAGGTCATAAGGCCCAATTCATTCACATCATTCTCTCTGCTGCGCATCAGCCCTTCATTAGGTGTCTGTTTCCCTATAAACTATGGGATTTCTGCCCCAAAGCTCTCACTCCATATATAGTGAACCCATGGATGCCCATGATAGCATCACCCCTACTTGCTTGCTCTATCACAGGCACTTGCCTCTTATACAGTAATCTCAATCATTAAAGAGTTTAGTTCCATTATATACCTTCCCTCTTCACCCACCATTGCATGTTTGGTGTATCATCTTCTCCTACACTTGGTCTATCTCAAGCTCTTCAGAGCAGGGACCATCTTTTTCTTCCCTTGTAAAAGGCTGTCCTGCCTCTCTAATCCTCTTGAGTTTTTCACACTGTCAAGATGCATATTAGTAAGGAACACAGGGCTGATACAGTCTACTAGGCTCTCCAAAGATATATCTCCAAAGCAACATCCTTCGCCAAAACCCTATACATACACTAGGCGTCCACGTGGCAATAGAGAAAAACTTTGCAGATGAAAATTTGATTAAAATACAGAAAATAAGAATAGTAGCAAACAGTCTCCCATGAATGGAAATCAGCAATCGAGTTCTACAGCGATCAGTGATGTTGAATATAACCATGAATGGACAAGAAAAAAACAATGACAAATTGTGTTGGCAAAACAGTTATTCACGGCTGTAACAATAAAGACTGAAGAACAGCAGAAGGGCCTTACAAGATTCAATGACATGGACAACAGAGGGTAGTAAAAAGCATCCATACAACACATGACACAATATGCTGGGAAAATACACTACAAAGATCTCTAAAAATGATGATGGCAAAGACAGTTTGAGTGCACATTCTCTCCTACAATGCAAAACTAAGGTAGCATCAAATGAAGCTAGCAAGCGACATGTTCAAATAACGACTGAACAAATTAATAGAAAAGATACTCATCAAGAATCATTAAGGATACCACCCCTGGATAAAGAAATATGCCTTTTTTTCTTCAACAAGTTATTAATCAACATAATTCTGTTTAAAAAAAATACACACACACGCACCCCCCCCAAATAACCCCACAACCAAACTTCAACACTGCACAGCTGGCAAAGGCCTTATAAAGGCTTACAATAATAACGGTAAGAGACAAGTATCTAGATAACTGTAAGCAGGTGTTTCTAGTGCTTCCATCTTCACATCTTTAGGAGGTTTTGTATAAATATCTGCATTATTACTGCCTAAAGTCTAATTCCAGATCACTTAAATAGCATTTATTAAACACTGACCACTGACCTTTTATGACAATTGACAGTTCTCAGGAATTCACAAAAGTTGTCATGCACTATAAAACATTAGGAAAACAAAAAAAATATCTGCAATTGGGGTTTGCAATTTACATTCAGTTTCTAAGAGACAGGCCATGGAATTCCAAAGTGGGAAAGTTTATTTGCTAGGACTAATACAGAAACCCCTCAATTCAAAATATAGAGAATACACTAATAAAAATGCCTATCTTCTGCATTCTTTGATACATATAATGTCCCAGAAGCAGAATTTGATGGTCCAAGTCTTTTATTTCTGGTATTTAGCAAGAAATCTATACTGTTCTAAATACACACATACTGTAAATCTCACTAAGATCTTCCATCTACCAGAAATACTCATGTTCATTTAAACAAGGAATTTCTTCTTGAAGCCACCGAAATGAAGAATATGGTCCAGACCACCCACTTCAGTATTTCAGCTTTGCTGCATTTTTCTACGCATCTCTTCAAGCGCTGCTTCTCGTTCTCTTAAGAGCTGTTTAAGTCGCTTTATTTTTTCATCCCGTATTGTTTCATCCAAGTCTGGGGGAGTCAAAGGGAAAGCATCATCTCTGAAAGAACCTTCAAGAACTGAAGTATCATCTTCACAAGACACTAAAACTGGAATACTTGAGTCTGTAATGTCACTATACTGAGAGTACGGGTCTTGCTCAGAGTCCCTCCCTGGAGACGATACAACAAAGTCTGTGGAAATACTTTGCTGCGGTAAGACTGGTGGAGGTGAAACACTTCTGTTAAGTAGACTGGAACTTGAGCTGGTATTTTCTGAACTTGGACTTGTTTCGTTGACTGAACTTTTCCTTCTCTTTCCACTGTCTGACAGTGGTGAGGATTTTATTTTTCTTTTCTTAGTCAAATCCTCTTCCAGATCCACAATCATCTGTACAGTCAAGAAACATACAAAATAAGCTTCTGTTAAATTAAGCATCTTTCTACATTGTAACATCACAGTTCACTAAGCACAAATTACAAGTTATTTGTTGCAAGCTTCTCAGAATTACTATATGGAAGATGTTTCTTTTAGCAATTTGGACTTCTGCCTTTCCTGTGCATACCTATCATCTCCTGTTGCTGCTTAGTTCTTTAACTGTAGCGTAAGACAAAAACTTTCTATATAACTTGATGGGAAAATTCAAAATGTAGAAGAATTCTTCATGCTTACATTTCCAAAAAGCTCAAACATTAGCAGTAACGTCCATTACAAGACTGCATTCCTCCCAGCTGTTTTGTTATTTAAATGTTAATGTACTTTACCAAGAGCAGCCAGTAGATCTGCTCAAAGCAGGGCTCTTAACACAGAATTATTAAAACCTGAGAAAGCCTTTGACTGGGTAGAGTAGAATCACACAAAAGAAAATTTAGAACACTATGGCTGAACAGAACTACTTTGGATGGACAAAATCATTTTAATGCATTAAGATGGAAGCCCTTACATCAAGGGAACCTTCCCAGAAGCACCCAAGCAAGCTCCTAGCCAATGACAAAGGACTAAAGTTTATAAAGACTCTAAAGATTAGACTCTAATGATTAGACAGGTAACTCTAAAGATTAGACAGGTACACAGGTAAATTTCTTTTAATAAAACCACACAGGACTAAGTGGATACCTTTCTTTGAAAGTCAGCCACGCCTAGTCATGTGAGTGAAGTGCCTTGAAATAATGGCACTTGACTGATTTCAAACTCAAGGGTAAAGCCTCACAAGAAATTATTCTTCTATTATTCTGCTTATATCCATTGCACTACCGGATAAACATAATTGTTTACAGAAGGCTAAATATAAATCAGGATACAGAGGTATGATTTCTATTCCCATAAAGACTATCCCTCTGATTGTTCAGCCACCACTACAGGGTCCAGTCTTCTTCAAAGCATTTGTTCTTCAAATTTCCTCCAGTGGAACCCAGAAAAGAGGATAAAAATTCTTAGCTGGTACTCAAGTACGTCCTGAAATCACACAACTCCGTTGCGGTACACAAACAAGTTCTAGGAACAATTCTCACAGGGACCATAACAATTACTGACTTGGCCTGATGAATCCAGAGGCGGGAGGGTGCAAATAAACACGCAGCTCTATAATGACTATACATAGGCT
The DNA here is from genome assembly GCF_035582795.1 of Mycteria americana. Taxonomy (NCBI): domain Eukaryota; kingdom Metazoa; phylum Chordata; class Aves; order Ciconiiformes; family Ciconiidae; genus Mycteria; species Mycteria americana. The sequence goes on along the minus strand of NC_134384.1, from coordinate 6,418,449 downwards.
GCTTCTGAATATGTTGCAGTACGCATTTTAGTGCTGAAAAATTTCAAGATACCTTTTCCTCTTTAACACATTCCTGATGTTGATTTGTTATTTCCACATCTAACGATGATGAACTGCAAGAATCATTCTTCCGTTTCAAGCTGTTACTGGAACAAACCCTTTCTTCCGGTTTCTCACAGGAGGTCCTTAATGGTATTCTCTTAAGGTACACTCTCTCCTCCTTAGACAGACCAAATTTTTTCCTTAATTCCAAGTATTGTTTCCAATGTGGCTTCTCTTGGTGTTTGATTTGAATAACCTTTCCTGGTGAATCCATCTTTTCACACTGGATCTGAAATATAGAAACAGTGAGAGCGCCATCAATCACACTCTCTCTCTCACTCTCTCTCTCTCTCTCCATACATATAAACTAAAAACTAGTTACTAGAAAGACAGGTGAACATTTGTTTTGTCTGCCATTCTTCAAGAGTTACATTTAACACAGATAAGCCAATTTTGAGAAATTATACACATATTACCACAGGTCTAACACTCTTGTTAGTTATTTAAAACCTCAAGTACATTGTGGAACATCCAGAAAATGCACAGTCCAACTAGTAAACCACAGAAGTAAAAGAAGCAACAAGGGTGATTTTAGAATCACCTATTCTACACAGGAGGATGACGGAAGATCAGCGTCTTTACAGTGTCACTTTCAGACTGTTGAATGCATTTCGTATTTGCATTGTGGTTGATAATACTAACAAAGCACTATTAGCCATCTAACCTCATTGTAACCTGAGCTGTTTCTGATCTTCAAGTTCAATCCCACATCAGTATGTCTGGCAATCCACGGACTTGCAAATTTACGGACTAAAAGCAGCAAACATTCGATATGCTATTTTTCACAGAAGTTAAAGCAAATGAGAATGCTAACACTTGGCATCGCACAGCACTGAAGAAAAAACAGAGTATATTTTAACCGTTTTTCAGGTGAGAAACAATCAAAAAAGAGGCCCTACAGTCTGTTGCAATAATTAAACGTCTAAAATTTGCACAAATATGCTTAGCTGACATTTCTCTTCTGCCTGGTCAACACAAGCAAGTATAAACTAGCTTCAGAATGATTTTTTTATCTGGAGGCAAATTCCTTCTGGCCTCTTGAGCAACTGAAAACTTGACCTACAATCCTTCATGGGTAGATTTTGTGGGATTTGAGGCTAAGGACTTTTTACATATTTTCGACGTTATGATCTTAAAAGAATATGTAGGTCCAGCCTGAAGGGGGAAAGCCATTAAAGATCTCAAGAGTTTATTCTGCCTGACATTAAACCATGAGTCAAAGGAGGTGGATCCGTCACCATCATGGCATGAAAGGAAGGAAACGCAGCTCCTGCCTTTGGCCGTCTGAGCTAGCAGAGACTGGAGCTGACTTAGTGCAACACGAGAGTTTGTCTCTGGATGACAAACCCTGCTCTTCCACCCTGTTTTCCTCTTGTGCAGCTGCAAACTTCTCTACCTTACATCACACCTACAACACAGCCAATGGCTATGCTGTGAGAATGTGGCATCAACAACACTAGAAAGCACATAGCTCCCGGAGGTCAAATAATTTAACAACTTTCCTATAGTTTCAGTTGTTACCAACAATTTATCCTGTGAGGAAACAAAAAGTCATCTTTTCCCTGCCCCTTTCTTTCCTTTATGCATTTTCTCACTTGCATAGCACAATCTTATTGAAAAAAAAAAGATCATTTATTGAATAGAACCACACTTTAGATCAGCATTTCCAGTGACAGGATATCTGATTACAAAAATCTGTGAACTTTATTAATAGCAATTTTATTCAAATAGAACCGGACCATATAACAATTTAGCAGAGACTGAGATGGGCATGTTTATTGGAGAGAGTTACCTTTTGCCAGTCTTCACTGAAAGCACACTCTTGCTTAGACTGAGGTAAAACAGCACTTGCTGCATTGGGGGAACGAATCTTTTCTTTGCCATTTTGGCATATATTTTCCTGTGTCCCTACTGCTGTAATAGGGGTCGCTCCACTTGAAATGGCCTCGGTGAAGGGCAAACTCTTTCTCTGGTTTACAGTGGAATTCTGCTGATTAGCACGTGATGTCACCAGAGCTGCAGGTGCAGATTTTAAGTCATTCCTTAAGCCAGTGGGTGAAGGATTTTTTGAGTTTGTACACGGATTTGGATCTTTCTGAGACAGAACCATTCCTTTGCTTTTTGACAATACCAGATTCACTACTTTATTGGTTATTTTATTGACTGCAGTAGAATCAATTAGCTTGGATGTATCCTTTTTAAGTGAAGCATCAGAAGAGGAAGATGCTTGTTTGTCAGCTTGGGCTGACAGAACATCAGAGCCCCTTTTGGTCAACAAATAGACTTTCCCATTGTACATGACCAGAGCATTATCTTTAATAGGTGCGATTTTTGTTTGGCTTCCACCAGGACCACTAGAACAGAGCGGTAAAATATTTGCAGAGTTAACTTCTACATTCTTCGTGTCTGATAAAGTTTTCAAGATCTTGGAAGCCACATTATTTGATGACTTTACAGGAATAAGGCAAGGCGCTGATGACTGTGGACTTTCTTGCACAATCCATTTCATTGGAGTTTGCTGGCACTGCTGACCATCAGATGTTACTGCCTCAGGAGAGGAATTATTTCCCTTCTGTGTAGCTGTCATTATTAATGTTTTTGAAACTTCTGTGGCAGGTTTTGGGCAAATGGTTTGCAAACGCTTGGGAAGTACTGTTTTCACTGTGTTCACTGGTGACACGTAAATAACAGTTGGCATTTTTGTACTCTCAGCTCCTCCAGACACATTTGTTGCTGCAGCTGCAAGTATTTTTTGCTGTATTGCAGGTGGTAAAAAAGAAGCTGGGACAGATTTCACTTCTGCATCAGCTGGTATCTGGAGGTGGTGGCCAGAGGGCAGTACTGGAGACTTCACAGTAACTGGAAGACTTTTTGTGTTTACCAACATGTATGCAGTGTTACTCTGGCTAGATGAACTTGTTACAGCAATGTTCTGCAAAGACAGTCTATCAACTGAAACACAACTGCTCTGGATGCTAGCAGCTGATTTTGGAATTAAGCTTTCTTTTTCAGAACCTGTCCTAACACTTTCCTGTTTGTCTAACGTCCTTGTAAGAATAATCTTTCCAGGATCAGGAGACTGAAAAACAGGTATCTTAACAGATGAAGGTGCAGTAGTATTGGCAAGCTGTGTCTTAAAAGTAAGATGGACTGGACTAGAAATATTCCCTTTAGAATTATTTGGCATGGCTGAAGACTGAACTATTGGCACAAAGCTTCCAGAAGATTTAGAAATTGGAAGTAATTTCAGAAGGTTTTTTCCATCTGGTCCCGTCGTCTGAACTACTCGGTACATACAGCCTGCAATGCTTAACAAAACAAAGAAAAGAGAAAAGAAAAAGAAAAACGAAAGATAGCATAAGTGAACACAGCATAGATATTTTAATTAATGTGCATCAGTGAATTGTATACCCAGCGCTGCTACGCCTTAGAAGCAGATTAACTACCGAAAAACGCCAGAGCTAATCTTCAGGAGCTTCACTGGCAAAAGCCATACTGATCTACTTAGTGTACATTTTGGGTTAACATTTCAGAATACCACAGACTATCTGAAAATAATGTCCAACTTTTACATCACAGAGTAGGAAGAAATGGCATTCTTTTCAGATAAAAATAAGTTAAAAGACCCAAGAAAACACCTTACATTATCCTCCTCTTCTATTACAGGGCCTTTCATTCTGAAAAAGAAAAATGTTATCTCTAGATTTCACAGAGAAGCCATATTTTTTGCTTTCCCATCTCCTTGTTACTATTAATACCCCTACTGACTGCTATAAAGTATGAATTTCAGGAAAGCTTCAGGAAAATACAGGCAGATTAGTTGCATGGCAAGATGGAAGCAGAAATTACTTCACATACATACAAAAAAGAAATTAAGATGCAGAATACATTTACTTTGTGGAATAGGATGTAGGGTGACCAACTCATATGCCTACATCTCACCTGCCCACTCATTCTTTACGCAGATAGAGACTACAAAGGTGGTCATCTTCAAAGAGATGAAAAAAACCCACTCAAATGCTATCAAGGTACATACGTTTATGAGAACAGAAGTCTAGCTCTAGGAAGGAAAAAGCTTCAAAAATGAGGAGGAATACATGGAAACAGCACCAGTGAAATCTGAAGAGCAAATACAGATTTTTTGCAGGTGAAGATAGGAACTCAAAACAAAAAACAGACAGATGGAACCTTGTCAAACCGAAAGTTAGTTGTGACTGCTTCAAATGCCAAGATTTTTCAAGTCCATTGCAAGACAGAGAATCTTTCCAACTTCAAGCGAGTTTGCCCAAATGCAGGCATCTTCCCCAAAGAACTCTTGGACTCTCAGAAGAACAATCTAATGCCCAAAGCACTGCAGAAGCAACATGACATGTTGAGACACATATGATCAAAACAGAGTTTCCCTCACTAGTAAAGAAGAGACCAAATGAACTGGAAGTAGATTTCATGATCTTGACATCAGATCCAGAATGATTAAAAGGCAAAGCTGCCAACTCCACTTTCAGTCACCAAGAGCATTCTAGCTCTGTCCCATTGACCTTCTACATCAATAAATGCATTGAGAACATGGACATGAGATTACTTCCCAGTCCCAGTCCAGATGACATCAGTATTGCGTTCTGTTTACTGTCAAGTAGTTTTGAAACACTGGCATTTTTTTCTGGCAGTGAAGCGTTACAGTTTGGGCTTCCAACTCAGCTTGGAACAGAGTGACTAGGAGATATCATTCATGCGTCCCACCGTTGTATCTGCTCAAGAAGTCAGTCAAGACATTGCCTTTTCCCATCAAGTGAGAAGTCACAAGGATGCTCTTCACTCCCAGAGTTGGACAGTTCCTGCTACAGTCTGAGGGGTCACGTTCCCCTTGGTGGTCGACATAAATAACCATGCAATTGTCTGTCTAAAACATAAAGGCTTTAGACACGCAGAGCTTTGCTCGCTGTAATCTTAGAATTAACTGCCACATCCAATATTTTAGTATAATGCCTCACTTCTAGCCATATTGTGTGAAAAAGCAGATGTTTATGTGATTTATCAGTGCAGTGGGCAGGAAATTCTGCAATACTTTTGTTTTAAAAATAATATACTGAAAATGAAAACATGGGCAATACCACATGGTTCCTAGTGGAAGCTGCCATCAGAGGTTTTAGTAGTAAAATGGAGTTGGATGTTTTGGAATCAGAAATGATAGTTGAGAAGAACTAGCACTGACGGGTAATGATCTTATAGAAATATTTTTTCTTAAACAAAGAGCAACTACAAATATTTGTATGTTTGAACTTAATTAAAGCAGAACAGCCTCACTTTTGGAGCCACTTTAAACCTCCTAGCATGACTGATAATGCAGAATTAGGAAGACTAGCACTGAGCTCCTGGAGAGCTTTTTGCATCTGTATCTGTTACATGCTTTGAATCTCTCAATGCTTCTTTAATAACCCCGTGATCGACAGTCTCAACTTTTCTTCTCTTCTACATAGAAGGATTAATATTCTGAAGGCAAATTCAGAAGGAAACTTTCAGCAAGTTCTACAGACATGGAACTGCTGAACCACTACAGCTTTTACAGAGCAAACAGGCACTTACCTCCACTCAAACTAACTAGCACTGCAAATAGGCATCAAAGGGCAGAAGAAACCTCCGAAGAGGCATGCTCCTCCACCTGTCAAAGCAAGGGGATACCTCTAACTTTTGGGCAAGAGGAGCAGGAGCAGATAAGAGAGAGAAGCAGCAAGAAAAACAGAAAGAGAAAGAGAGAGATGAGATAGAGGATGCATTTGCATGACTATTTTCTTCAGCAGCAATGCCCGTTTCCAGTGCTCACCTCCACTCTCCTCGTTTCTACCTTGAGTCACTGTTCATCTCCCTTTCAATGGACTTAAAAAAATGGGTTTGACACTGTGCTACAAACAGGACCTTTTAAGTAAGCTGAGGAAGAAACCTCCTTTAAAAAACAGTTTGTCTGAACTCCAGATCATTCTGCTTTTCATGATTACAGAAGACAACCGCAGCTTTTTATCTTCACACCCTATGCAAAAAGAGCAAAAAAACCCTAAATTACAGTTTTCTGGAGAATAACATTCTTTTACTTGAAACAAATAGCAGGTACTTACAGGATTGCAGAATTACAAAAAGGTAAAAGATAGACAAGAAAGAAGGAAAGGAAATGTTCAGATGAGCTATTGAGAAGTCATATTCACAACATATTTACTCAAACATCTATGAAAGAGGAAGGAAAGATGTCATTGTCAAAGCTTTTAGATGCTTTTGCTATCTCAGATAGAAGTTTAAAATGCTTCACTGTGTATATCTCACAACACTAAAGACTCTTCCAGGTGATACAAAGAAATAACCAGGACTGACGTTTCATGTTACCAAAATAAAATAAAACATTTTCAGCTTTTTCACACATTATTGGTGATGAAGAGGAGAGCTAGAAGCTATTATAATTCACTCTGCAGGCCATTGTTTCTTTGAAGAACATGTTTTAAGAATCTCTTAAGAAGAGTGAAAAAATCTTTCCATCAGTATCCCCCTTTAAGAGTATCAGATGAATTTAGTTTACAAACAGGCTAATTTATTTTTCTAAAAAAAATAATAATAGGAATTCTGTAAACCATGCCAAGTTGTACTTGGGGATTTTCCCCTTAATTACTGAAGTAGGGTTTTCTGCTCTTCATCCTCCTTCACTTCCCTACCTCGCAAATATAAACCTCCTCAGATCTCACATATTAACACTTAGAAATACTTCTATTATGAGACTTTAGCATGGCCCAAGGCCTGAATATAAGGCAGATCCCTGACCAGAACTTGAGGACAATAAGCTCATGGAATTAAAAAAAAAAAAAAAAAAAAAGTGGTGGACTGGTAGAAATCTTATCTAATGTCACCATAGAAACTATCAAATTCAGGTAGTCAGCTTTCTTTAAAAAAAAATATATCTGTGACATTCACAGAGGGAACTGTCAACGAGATGACATTTTTCTTAACCAAAAAAGGTCATTATTTCTTTAGGTAAATAGTCTGCATGGCAATATTGAAAGCTTCCTAGTTGACAATGGAAATGGCATTAAGCAAGCTATGAAAGCAGAGATAATAGAAAGAACCAGGAAAATTTATTGAAGTATTTCTGTCAAGCTAGAAAAATGAAAAGAAGAATAGCCTACGCTTCCCTCAGTTGAAACAGAATTCCTGTTTGCTTCACTTACACGATCAGGCACACCAATTTTATTGTCTAAAGTTCTCATCCCATATTGTTTATTACTCTTACTAAGCCGCAGGCTCAAATAACAAAATACTGAGTATTTAAAAATTCATCTTCTGTCCCTAATGTCTGCATTAACAAAAATACCCTCAGAATATTTTCAGTAAATAAAACCATTCACCAAATCCATTGCAACCACCAGGGCACCCCAACACATTACTGCAACAGAAATCATGATCATGCCATCTAAAAAAATCTATCAGTGGAGATAAAAAAGACAGAAGGACTTGCTCAAACTTCAATTATACTTCAAAGCTGTCAGAAGAAACACTCCCTTTTGGCAGAAGCAAGCTACTTTTTAGTCTGCCTTTACTCCCAGCTATTAGTTTAGAGACAACTTTCATCTTCTATGACTATGAATAAATCAAACAGGGACTACAAGCCACTACAAACTTCAGAGAACCAACTTCATTTATTTTAACGGGTTACGTTGAATCCAGGAAGTGGTAAAATAACATTTATTATAAATTGGAAGCATACACCGAGGAACAAAGCAAAATTAATTGATTGTAGTCTATATTTATTTTATATAGCCATATCCCATCCATGTATTAGCTGAATATTGTAACAAAATATTTTTTGTTATTATTACCTGACAGAAATCTGGACATTTATGTTGAGTTTGCATACAAAGCTTGGAATCCTGCCCAGAATTTAGGTCCAAGCCATTCCTAATGGCTTGGGGTTTTATTGTAATCCAGAAGCTTTCAACAATGGCAGAAGAAACATTTTCTGTTTGACAATAATTTTGTACGGAAACACTTTCACCCATTGCAGAATACTCCTGGGAAGATGCGTAATTATTCTAGGATGCGCTAACTGCCAGGAAATGGTCTCTGTGCTCTATCATAAACCACAGCTCTACTGATCAACGACTAGGTCCTCCTTCAGCCATAAAACCTTTGGCAGAATTGCAGAGAACGTCAACAGTGCCAAAGCTACATCCCGCGGCTCTAACAAGGTAACCTGAAACTCTTCACCAAATAGATGCAGCAATCAGAGAACTCCAGGGAGATGAGCAAAATGCATTAGGAGCCAAACCATGACTCGAGCAGTCAGCCCCTGCTGAGCTCCTGCCAGTTTAAAGCCGGAATGTAAACACAGAGTCTTAGGCAGCCTAGAAAATTTCCTTGGCATGATTAGAGGCAGTATCACCCGGCTCACATTGGGTCTACGGTTGCACGTTTATGTTGTACTTGAATTAGCAGGTTGGCGTAAAGCCGTTCTACAACTGTAAAAGGTTAAACGCCTGCATCTCGCATCCCTCTTCCCAAGTTCCAGGCCGCCTCCGGCACAAGCCTAACCGCTCTGTGACTTCACTGGCCTCACGCACACACAAACCCCTGACGGCAAAGGAGCAAGCGACATCATGCCAGGTGAGCCGGGCAAGCACACTGCATGCCGGGGCGGAGGTGTGAAGAGCCGGGAAGGGCGCGGGTGCGGCAGGAGGAGGAGCCGAGGCACGCCCTCAGCCCGCTTCCCCCGCCGGCCCCCCCGACGCCCCCGTCCTCCTCTTCAGCCTCTCCCCTGCTCCACCGGCAAGGGCGCTGCTCCCCCAGTCGACGCCCCGACACCGGCGACGCCTCGCCCCTTCCCCGCTCCAGGAAGGGGGCGGATGGCGGAGCCGGGCCCCTCCCGCGCCGCCGCTTCGCACCCCGCTGGGCCCCAAGGCGCACGGCGGGGCCCCGCCGAGGGCGGGAGGGAGGGCAGCGGGACCGTACCTGGCGGGTCTCTCCCTGCTCGGCCGTGCCGGGCGCTCCCGAGCTGTCCGGAAGAACAGCGGTAGCGGGGCGGCGGCCCGTCTGCGGAGGCGCTGCTCGCCTACCTCAGCCCGACGCCGGGAGGGGGCGAGCGCCGGGCCGGCCCTCGCCGCGCCGCACCGCGCCGCCCGGGGCCGGGTACTCACAACTGCGTGGCGCTGCCCGGCCGCTCCTCTCGGCTCCGCGGGGCCCCCAGCGGGCGGCTGGACATGGCGCGGCGGCGGCGGGAGGGGCCGGGCTGCCCCGCCGCGGGGGGCGCGAGCGCGGCACCGGCGGCGGACAACGGCCGCGGCGGGCGGGCTGGGGCGGGGGCGGCGCGTCACTTCCGCTCGCCCCGCCTACCCGCCCCACCTCTCCGGCGCGCGGCCCCGCCGCCCGCAGAGCTCCGCCGCCAATCGGTGGCCACTTCCGCCCCGGCTACTTCCGGGAGAGGGAGGAAGTGGAGCGCGGCGCCGCCGGGCGGCCGCAAATGGCACAGCGAGTGGCGGCGGCGCTTCCGGCGGCCGCCGGAAGTAGTTGGAGGCGGTGAAGAACTGCTTCCTGCTCGGCCGGTGTCGAGGCTGGAAATGGCCGGTTTCGTCGCCAGCGATGGCCCCGATGGGGGGAGGGGGCAGCCCCGGGCCTGGCCTCCCCCCGGCCATCGCCCGGTCGGGCCCTGGGGGTGGATGGGGCTGAGCCTCCGGGCCAGGCCAGAGGCAGCCCCAGTGCTGGGCCCCAGCCCAGGCAGGAAGTGACACTGCTCCAGGCCCTTCCCCACAGGGACCCTGTCCTTGTCCCCACAGAGACCCCAGCCCCACCCCATCCTCACACGTTTGGCCAAGGTGCTCCTCAGCCCCCGCAGCCAGCACTGGATGTTGCCTCACGGGACCCGTCCTCAACCCATGTCGCCTTCCTCGGGGCCTGCGCTGCACATGTGCACTGTGCAGGCTGCTGTTGCCCCCACTGCGACTCTTCTGCACAAAGCCAGCGAGTGAGGCCGTTGCCATTTTCTGCTGTCGAGTCACACAGTCACAGAATCATGGCATGGAATCCCAGTTGGCTGAGGTTAGCAGGCACCTCTGGAGGTCATCTGGTCCAACCCCCCTGCTCAAGCAGGGCCACCTAGAGCCAGTTTCCCAGGACTGTGTCCAGACATTTTTTTTAATATCTCTAACAACGGAGACTCCACAACCTCCCTGGGAAACCTGTGCCAGTGCTCCATCACCCTCGCAGTGAAAAAGTGTTTCCTGATGTTCAGAGGGAACCTCCTGTGCGTCAGTCTGTGCCCGTTGCCTCTTGTCCTGGCACTGGGCACCACTGACGACAGCCTGGCACTGTCCTCTTTGCACCCTCCCTCCAGGTATGTACATACATTAATAAGATTCCCCTGAGCTTTCTCTTCTCCAGGCTAAACAGTCCCAGCTCTCTCAGTCTTTCCTCATGAGAGATGTTCCAGTCTCTTCATCACCTTCATGGCTCTTCATTCGACCCTCTCCAGTGTGTCTCTCTTGTACTGGGGAGCGCAGAACTGGACCCAGCACCCCAGGTGTGGCCTCACCAGTGCTGAGCTGAGGGGAAGGATCACCTTCCTCGAGCTGCTGGCCGTACTTTACCTAATGCAGCCCAGGATACCACTCGCCTTCTGTGCAGCAAGGGCACATTACTGGCTCATGTTCAACCTGGTGCCCACTAGGATCCTCAGGTCCTTTTTTGCCAGGCTGCTTTCCAGCTGGGTGGCCCCCAGCATATACTGGGGGGGCATTCTTCCCCAGGTGCAGGTCTTTGCTCTTCTCCTTGTTGAACTTCATGAGGTTCCTCTCAGCCTATTTCTCCAGCCTGTCGAGGTCCCTCTGGATGGCAGCACCACCCTCTGGTGTATCAGCCACCCCTCCCAGTTTTTGTCATCTGCAAACGTGCTGAGGTACGCTCTGCCCCACCATCCAGAACATTAATGAAGATGCCGAACAGGTCTGAACGTAAGCTCTCATGCTGTAGGCACAAATGCGGTGCTCTCGCTTTGACCTAATGGCGCTGCTGCCAGCATACATCAGGCCTTAGCATGAGCTGTGTTAGCCAAAATCTGAGCAGGAGTTGAGTGAACAGTCACATGAAGGCAGAAGGAGCTGCCCAGGCTCCAGTGTATTTTCCCCCAAGTCCTTTGGCACAGGAAGATCATCAAAATAGCTGCCTCCAGGACAGCATCCAGGTAGGCTTTCTCATGTGGTCATCTTGCCACTTCAGACACAATGGTGGCAGCAAAGCTTTCAAAGCGGTACCAACTCCTGTGGCACTTACGCATCCTGCCATGGGTGGCACTGTGCACAGGACACCGTGGCTCTAATGGCCTAGCTTCCCCCAGCCTTCTCACAGGCTCCATCTGTCGTCTCCACCCAACTGAGTGCCCGTGCTTTTTCCTTGCTGGGAATCCCCTTTGCTGTGTATTCCCAGTTCTGTATAGCCCCTTTGCTCTTATTGCCAGTTACTGTTCTGGAAGCAACACTGCTTGTTCCTCAGTGCTTACGTCTCCTTGCTGCTAGCTCTGATATTCTTTAATTGCCTTGAACTGAACTCATACTGAACCTACTTCTTCCAAGCCATCTCATTAACGGACATCCTCAGTTACTGCCCACTTATATCGGCTCTGCCTCTGCCATTGCATAAGCTCCACCTGTCCCTCCCTCCAGAAGTGCTTTGAGGGAAGACTACACAAGCACTTGGACAAGACCTCTATTAGGCATCCCTGAGCAAACAAATTACAATAGCTGCAGGAAATCCCTGACCTGCAAATCGTTAAAATCTAGGAGAGCATTACAAAGGAGGAATTATACACACTCATGGCAAATGTGACTCTCCAGTTTTCATTGGATCTCAGTGGCCCCCTCTTCTCTCTTTCCCCATGAAATCGTCCCATCACACCCAGAGTCTTCCCTTCTCCGCCCCAGTTCATCCCTGTTTACCATGCCCCCCAAAGTCCACATCAGTTGCCTTTCTCTACCTATACTTTGTCTGCATCCCCTTCAACTGACTTCTTCAGCTCGCTATATCTCTGACCTCTACTTACTCCAATTTCCTAGCCTCCTTCTGGTAGTGAGTCTTCACTCTTTCACTGACATCCGTCCCCTACACTCACAACCATACTAGATATTGTCTGCCTTTTCACTTCTGCTTCATTTTCTCCAACATGAAACACCGGCTCATCCAAATAAAATTCCACACTGGGTTAGCTCTCAGTCTTTCATCCCCCCACCAATCCCTTCACTCCTTTCCACCTCACCTTACCCACGGCACTTACTTTTCTCTCTCTCATTCTTTTTTGTCTATCATCTCTCTCCCCTTCAATTCCCTAGAAGTATCCTGCCACATAAATAACTTTATATGCCACATAAATAACTTTATATGACAAGTCCTTATAAGTCAATTCATACAGACTCCAAGATTTTCAGTGTCTGTATTTCATGGCAGGGAAAACTTTCAAAATAATCTGTTAAAATTTTGCTTTTACCAACCAGAAATTGTCGAAGTGACATGCAACTTCGAGCACATGTTGGATTCCTCTTCATTTTATGGAGGAACAGCTTGCTAAAGCTATTTTCTTCCATCTGTGTTGACAGGCTCGTTCTCTCTCTTTGATAGGGACTTAGCTTGTATGGCTAGTATGAAAAAACCCAGGAGTGACACATCCGATCCCTCTCCAGATACCCGCAGTGTAGATGTCCATATCTGCTAATTGTCCTGTATAGCCAGTCTAGAAAACGGACTGCTTTCAAGTTTGCTGATCTATTTTAGATGCCCATTTTAAGATCAACTCAGTCAGAGTTAATGTTAATGGTCATTAGAGTTAATGGTCAGCAGAAGCCTTGGGTGAGACAGAGGCTGATCTCTAATTTAGGACCTCAGAGCTAGGCTTTTGCATTTAGTCAGATTTTAAGAAAACCCTCAGGTATGGACTAAAGCTCTCAGTGGCATGAAATACAACCTCCTTCATGTCAACCCACATCCCGTCTTCCCAACACTGCTGGGAGCTTCACCGCCTCCCAGCCAAAAAGCTAACAACCACTAGTGTTGCAAAACATGGTACTTGATATCATATTATCAATGAAGATTTTAAAAAAACTACTTGAGACATTCTTGTTACTGGTTTTGAAGCTCTTCTTCGGGAACAGACTGAAAGACCCTCTTGTATTCCGTTCACTCTCTTTTGCTCCATGACTCTAATCTCCCATTAATTCCATCCACCCCAAGCAATAGAATGAGTCAAAACTGTCCGGATTTGTGAATCAGAAGGCAAAATTTCCCCTGGAACTACTGTATGTGTCCAGATCATTGTAGTGGGATGGCTGCAGGGGTGGAGAACCTGACGCAGGAGCAGGTGGATGTTTCCTGAAGAAAGCACAGCCCATGGAGGACCCGCGCTGGAGCAGGAGAGAAGTGTGAGGAGGAAGGAGCAGCAGAGAGAAGCTGTTATGGACTGACCACCATCCCCCATTCCACATCACCCCTGTGCTGCTCAGGGCGGAGGGTAGGTAGAGGAGTTGGGGATGAAGAAGTAAAGTTGAGCATGGGAAAAAAGGTGGGTGAGGGGAAGGTTGGTGGTTTAATTCTTGTCTTTGTTTCTTACCATCCAAATCTATTTTAATTTGCAATAAACTACATGAATTTTCCCGAAGTCGAGTGTTTTGCCCATGATGCTAATTGGTAAGTGATCTCCCTGTCTTTAGCTCAACAAATGAGCTTTTTCATCTTCTTTTCTCCCACTGTGTTGTTGAGGAGGGGGAGTGAGAGAGCAACTTCGTGGGCATCTGGTGGCCAGCCATGGTCAACCCACCACAATCACATTTGTGAGGGTTCATCTGGAGCACTACATCCACTTTTGCGCAGCTTCCCCACCCTACCGTACAAAAAAAGACATCGGCAAACTGGCAAGAGTGCAGTGGATTGTGCACAAAGATTGTCCAGGGCTGGAGCACTTAATATACGAGGGGAGACTGAGAAGCCTGGCTAACCTTTGCTTAGCCTCAAGGGGAGAAAGTGAGGGAGACCTAAGGGCTGTCTTCAGCCACCCAACTAAGCGTCAGTAGAGAAGACAAAGCTGGCTCTTCTTGGAGGTGTGCAGTGAAAGGGCAGGAGGCACAAGGTGTAGCAAAGGAAATTCTGGCTGGATAGAAGAAAAATATTTCACTACATAGGTGGCTAAGCACTGGTATGGGGGCCCAGAGAGGTTGTGGGTTCTCTTTCCTAGGGAATATTCTAGACTTCACTCACTAAAACTGTGAACATCCTGGCCTACCTTTGATGTTGGCTCTGCCAACAAGGAAGGGTTGGACGTTCAACTTAAGCTATTCTATTATTTTGTTAGACTGACCATGAGCAGCATCACCTTCAGCTCACAATGGAAAGTTCCCTTCTTTGACTTACTGGCTCACAAAGCAATACAAGCAACCTGCCAAGGGGTTGGAAAATGAAAGAAATAACCTTTGTGGTAATATTTTTTTTTAATTATGAATAAACACTCCTCTCTTCCCTCCCTCTTGTCTGGGATTGCTCAAGGCACATTGCCACAGAGGTTTAGACCATCTTCTGATCTGTATGGTTCCTGAGAAATTATCTTTAAAAATTATTATTTCTTTATATGATCATAGAATCATAGAATCACAGAATCGTTTAGGTTGGAAAAGACCTTTAAGATCATCAAGTCCAACCGTTAACCTAGCACTGCCAAGTCCACCACGAAACCAGGTGCACCACGTCTGCACGTCTTTTAAATACCTCCAGCGACGGTGACTTAACCACTTTCCCAAGCAGCCTGTTCCAATGCTTGATAACCCTTTCGGTGAAGAAATTTTTCCCAAAATCCAGTCTAAACCTCCCCTAGCGCAACGTGAGGCCATTCCCTCTCATCCTATCACTTGTTACTTGGGAGAAGAGACCAACCCCCACCTCTCCACAACCTCCTTTCAGGTAGTTGTAGAGACCAATAAGGTCTCCCCTGAGCCTCCTTTTCTCCAGGCTGAACAACCCCAGGTCCCTCAGCCGCTCCCCATCAGCCTTGTGCTCCAGACCCTTCCCCAGCTCCGTTGCCCTTCTCTGGACACGCTCCAGCCCCTCAATGTCTCTCTGGGAGTGAGGGGCCCAACACTGAACACAGCATTCGAGGTGCGGCCTCACCAGTGCCGAGTACAGGGGGACGATCACTGCCCTAGTCCTGCTGGCCACACCATTTCTGATACAAGCCAGGATGCTATTGGCCTTCTTGGCCACCTGGGCACACTGCTGGCTCATATTCAGCCGGCTGTTGACCAGCACCCCCAGGTCCTTCTCCACCAGGCAGCTTTCCAGCCACTCTTCCCCAAGCCTGCAGCGTTGCATGGGGTTGTTGTGACCCAAGTACAGGACCCGGCACTGAGCCGTGTTGAACCTCATACAATTGGCCTTGGCCCATCGATCCAGCCTGTCCAGGTCCCTCTGCAGAGCCTTCCTATCCTCAAGAGATCAACACTCCCGCCCAGCTTGGTGTCATCTGCAAACGGACTGAGGGTGCACTCGATCCCCTCGTCCAGGTCATTGATAAAGACATTGAACAGAACTGGCCCCAACACAGAGCCCTGGGGAACACCGCTGGTGACCGGCTGCCACTGGAGTTAACTCCATTCACCACCACTCTTTGGGCCCGGCTGTCCAGCCAGTTTTTTACCCAGCGAAGCGTACACCCGTCCAAGCTGTGAGCAGCCAGTTTCTCCAGGAGAATGCTGTGGGAAATGGTGTCAAAGGCTTTACTAAAGTCTAGATAGACAACATCCACAGCCTTTCCCTCATCCACTAAGTGGGTCACCTTGTCACAGAAGGAGATCAGGCTGGTCAAGCAGAACCTGCCTCTCATAAACCCATGCTGACTGAGCCTGATCACCTGGTTGTCCTGTACATACCACGTGATGGCACTCAAGATGATCTGCTCCATATAACATAAGACTGACTTTGAAACCTGCCATGATTGTATACATGAAACCAATGGTGTGCTTACATGGAGAGACGTGACATGGGGACACTTGAGGACAGACTTTCTGGAATAGCGCTGGCAGGTGAAGCCAGGCAGAGGCACCATGACTGGTCGCAGTCTATCCATATCACCTCTCTGAGAAGGGCTTGCACTGATCTAACCCCTGAACTGCTTCAGGAGGTTATCCAGAGAAAGACCTCATTGTTTCAGCCTGGGAGGGAGACTGTATCATCTCTCATGTATGCTTCTTGACCAGCAGCTTAGAACTCGTGAACAGGATTTGCTTATACCGTGGCTGGTGCTTGTGAATCTCTTTCAATTTGTCTACGAGACCTATAATCTTTACTGAGTTCATTTTCTTTAAAGCTCCAGAAGCCATATCATTACAACTGATTTTTCACTTCAAAAGTTAATTTTGAGACTTCCTGTTTTCTGAGGGTGACCTGAGAATATAAACTATGATTGTTAAAATTGTATAAGGTATTGTATAATTGAAATAAAAGCAAGAAGTAACTTCTATGCTATTGGGGGATTTGCTTTTTAACATATTGATGATGCAGTTCATTCACTGCTCAGAGACAGTGAAATAACTATCACTTCAGGAGACCAAAGAGACGGCCAAGACAGAATAAATTTTCTAGTTCCAAATTCATCAGCAATGCTATTCATTGGAGGCTGAAAGCCAGAAAAAACCCAACCGAGAGTGACATGAAAGAAATTGGCTTGGACACAGCGCTTTCCGGGGGCCAGCTTACAAAATTTGAAGAGGAACTTGGTGTGTTTAGAGAAACAAGAATCAGTGCACAATTCTGTATTAATTTATAATTAATGCAGGTGCTATCATGGGAATTCACCTAACCCATAAAGTTGATTTTCTACCCTAATGAAAATAACCCCAGTAGATCCCAAACTTTCATCATCTGTTCAGGCTGAAGGGGAAATACTCCCACATCTGAATATATTGAATGGGCTGGATGTATTCTAACCCAAAGAAGGTGCAAAGCTCATGGCTCTTCCTGTCTTGCCATGCATACAAATAGCAGGACTTCACTGAAGCTACTTGCAGTGATTCCTACATGCCTGTATGCCCCCAAACAAGAGTTTCATGAATGTCTAATCACCAATGGGTTCACCAGCAGTCACCACTCTACCCGGTCAAAAGCTTTTTCTCCTCCTTTCCCTCCCTTCCCACCTGGATAGCCTAATGAACGAGGTTTGGGGTCTGACCAAATTGGAAATATTGCATCTGACACGTTCTGGACATTATCTGTTCCAGGGAAGCCAGGTAAAAGCTCTGAGGATAAGTTTTTACTATTTCACAGCAGACTGATGATGTTCTGGCCAGTACATTGAAATCACACATTTAGACAGAAGCTGGCCTCTAATCTAGAATATCTCAGACACACATCTTTAGGACTAACTCAATTTTTTATTTCTTAAAAGCAAAGGAAGCTAGTCTCTGAGAAGTGATTAAGAATTTACCAATCAATCCAGTAGTCTTGGTTCCCTGCAGGTACTTTGTTCAGTTAGATGGGAGCTTGTGGAAGAATGGTTAAGTGAAAAAGGACACAGCTTAATTGATGTGAGCAATCCAGCCTTTGATGGGGCCTGGGAGCCAGAGATCAAGGTGAAATTCCCTTGAGAACAGCAGAAGGAGTACTTGGTAAAGCAAGATAAACGGGACTAAGCCTGGGAAAGTGCTGATAAGACCCCCTTTGTGAACAGTGCGTGAACGGCAACTTTGTACCAATCATATAATTGTTTTAAGCGCGTGGACAAGTATAGTTATCCAATAGAATAGTCGCTGTTAGCGCGTGCTTTGCTTAGCTTCTATATAAACCTGTTAAGTAATCTGAATAAAGGAGGACGACCATACTCATATTGAGATTCATCGTTACTCCGGGTCCGTCTCCCACTCCAACAGGAGCTGATCTGAGCCACTTGTTTTCTCTGCGGTACAATTCTTGCCACAGCAGAATCACCATTTGCAAACAGTATTTACTGTACAGTTATTATTGCGAGAGGGTGCCAGTTGGGCTTCTGAGAAATTCGTATTCCTTCAGATTTGGGCAATTCTTGTTAAGCCCTTCAAGCTCACTTTGAATTGGCAAAGTACTCCAGCCTCTGTTAACGGCAAGGTAGATCTTTGCCTTTTTCATTTATAAGAAGCTAGACTAAAAATTTCTCTAAGTTTTTTCATAGTCATAACTTTTGCCTCATGTTAAATTCAAACACCTTGAGTGAGGTATAACTCAGCTTCCTCTGAATTGCAAAACA
Source organism: Mycteria americana (assembly GCF_035582795.1). NCBI lineage: Eukaryota > Metazoa > Chordata > Aves > Ciconiiformes > Ciconiidae > Mycteria > Mycteria americana. The sequence continues at coordinate 6,400,076 of NC_134384.1, read as the reverse complement.
GACCCACAGACTTAAACAAACATCAATTTTCACGCAGTCTTTGGGGAAAACCAGTTCAACTGACTGTCTCCTTATCCCTCCCGTTCATATGGCATCATTTGGTTTTTACTTTGAGTTCACCACGTGTCTAATGAAAGCAGATACTTGTGTGCAGAACTGACAACCCATTTATTTATCAAATGCTAGTCGAGTCTTCTGTTCAAGAGGATTACTTGGCTTGTTGGTCTGACACTTCAGTTAGAAAAGAAGCCAGACAGATGCATCCTCTGCCAGTCAATATGGATATTGTCAGCACTTGCTCTTGTCAAACTCGATGCCACTGAGATGCCACAAGATGGCAAATTTAGCTGACTAACATAACTGATGCCCTAATACATCTGGAGTCCTGTAACACTTGTGAGAGCACGAAATGATGCTGAAATAAAGAGTTTACTATGTGCTCCCATTCAATCCACGTGAATTATAAACTGTTTTATATATCTATAGAAACTATTCTCAACGCAATTTTTAGTGGTGAGTCATCAAAGGTGTGCATGTCCTACAAAGACTGGCTTCTGCCTCTATGGTGATGCATACCAAATTAATATTTTCAACCATGTAAAGCAAATTTGCAAGTATAAAGCCATGAGGCTGTCTAATTTCACTGCCAATTATACAGCTTGAAAAAGTAAAGTTGGTGTTAGACATAGTAAAACCTTATTTTAATTAAAATAGGGCTTCATGAGGGTTCGCAAGAATTTTGCATTCCACTCTTCTGATTTCTAGACATGAAACAAATTAATGCGTGACATTCTATTAGAGGTCCACCAAATCTTAGCTAATTGTGGTGGCTTGACCCTGGCTGGACACCAGGTGCCCACCAAAGCTGCTCTATCACTCCCTCTCCTCAGCTGGACAGGGGAGAGAAAATATAATGAAAGGCTCATGGGTCGAGATAAGGACAGGGAGAGATCATTCCGTCACAGGCAATTACCGTCACAGGCAAATTACCGTCACAGGCAAAACAGACTGGACTTGGGGAAATTAGCTTAATTTATTGCTAATCTAATCAGAGTAGGGTAATGAGAAATAAATTCTAAATCTTAAAACACCTTCCCCCCACCCCTCCCTTCTTCCTGGGCTTAACTTCACTCCTGGTTTTCTCTACCTCCTCCCCAGCAGTGTGGGGGGATGGAGAATGGGGGTTGTGGTCAGCTCATCACTCCTTGTCTCTGCCGCTCCTTCCTCCTCAGGGGAGGACTCCTCACGCTCTGCCCCCGCTCCAGCGTGGGTCCCTCCCACAGGACAGTCCTCCATGAACTTCTCCAACGTGAGTCCTGCCCACGGGCTGCAGTCCTTCACAACCTGCTCCAGTGTGGGTCCCTTCCACGGGGCGCAGTCCTTCAGGAGCAGACTGCTCCAGCGTGGGGGGTCACAAGCCCTGCCAGCAAACCTGCTCCAGCGTGGGCTCCTCTCTCCACGGAGCCACAGGTCCTGCCAGGAGCCTGCTCCAGCGCGGGCTCTCCACGGGGTCACGGCCTCCTTCGGGCATCCACCTGCTCCGGCGTGGGGTCCTGCATGGGCTGCAGTGGATATCTGCTCCACCGTGGACCTCCATGGGCTGCAGGGGAGGTGAAGACCTCACCATGGGCTTCACCACGGGCTGCAGAGGAATCTCTGCTCTGGTGCCTGGAGCACCTCCTCCCCTCCTTCTCCACTGACCTTGGTGTCCGCAGAGCTGTTCCCCTCACACATCCTCACTCCTCTCTCCGGCTGCAGTTGCTGCTGTTGCGCAGCAACTTTTCCCCCTTCTTAAATACGTTATCCCAGAGGCGCTACCACCGTTGCTGATGGGCTCAGCCTTGGCCAGCAGCAAGTCTGTCTTGGGGCCAGCTGGCATTGGCTCTATGGGACATGGGGGAAGCTTCTAGCAGCTTCTCACAGAAGCCACCCCTGTAGTCGTCCCTGCTACCAAAACCTTGCCACGCAAACCCAATACACTAATAATATTTATTTTGCTTAAGAGGGATTTTTTTTGTACAATTACAACCAAACCACAAAGAATTAAAATTCAAAACTCATCCAAAGTTTGAAACACCAATGGGCTGTTTGAGGATCCTTTACCATCCTGTTTATAACCTGCGGTTGTTTTGTTGTTTTAAAACAGACGAACTGCTCATTAAAAACTCAATTAATCTAAAGAGTAATATTTTCTAATGAGACCAAGTATAGAAAGTGTCATGATTAAAGAAAAATAGTTGACTAAGAAAGAAGAGAGGGGTAAGTTACAATTTTGAAAGGACAATTCAGAGCATGAGGGGAGTAAATCTTGCACAAAAGCCATGTTTTCTGCCTTAGAGTACACACTCCACTGCCTCCCACCAGTGTTTACCACACATAGGAGGGTAATTATTGTTCCTGCTAATTAACTCCATAAAATATTCAAGAAGTAAACTACTTCGAATTCTAAATCTCATTTATAAAAGTGATATATCACTTATCAGTGTAATATAACAAAAGACATTAGGATACAGATTTCGAAGTTTTTGGAGTCTAGATCTGAGAAAGGATTTAAATTTAACTCACACACCACAATTTTTAGAGTTTAATACTAAGTTTAATACCCAGAACTTCTCCCATCAGCTGGAGAAATCATCACTTAGTTCTCCAGGAAAACCCAACCAGTCTAGAAACCAGCTATTTCTCCCCTAAACATCCATCCAAAACAAGATAGTGTTGTCTGGGGAACAGGCAGGTTGTTCGGCATGCTCCCCAGCCTGTGAAGGTTCAAACGGACAGCACACAGAGGAACTCAGTCCTTAACTTGCAGCCAGGCTTAGCTGAAGCTGTGACCCAGAGCATGCTGTGAAACTAAAGTGCATTGGGCTTGTAGCGAATAAGTCTCTTCCAAAAAGCATCGTCCATAGGAAGTATGGACAGGTGACTCCAAGTTCAGGGTCAGCTCCAGGCTTGCATCAAACATCTCCCTCATGGTCCTTTGCTGTATAGTCTTCAGCCAGCTAGGACTGTTTGCACTTACTGCTTTGCTGAAGTGAAGATGTTGGAACACAAGTGCTTCAGCACTGAAAATGCAGGACTAAGAGGGTCAGTCGCAGCAGCACCTCCCAGGCAGGGTTTGCTCTAGCAGATGCCATGCCTTGGAGATGACCTTATTGAGGTGAGACATGGAACTGCCCTCTGCTGTCACTCCTGGCAAAGACCCACCCGTCACCATCCAGGGACAAGTCCTCCAGGATAAGGTTATAGAGTAGCTCCTGTTTCCAGCTAGTGATTTCAAGCCAACCAATGAAGTTGGTGGAACTGGTGAACACAATTAGCAGTGAAGGTTTCTTCAACAGCAAGGAAGGAAGCTGTGTCATCAGCTCCACTGTTGTCAAAATGCTACAGCAGCTCTGAAAACTCTGCATCTGGTTGTGAAAGGTCCCCCCTGAAGCAGAAGTCACCACAGGCAGATGACCTAATTTGCTGACCACAAATATGGCATGATTCACCACAGCGCAAATGCCTGTTTCCATCCACTGTGATACAAACCAAAGGAAACGAGATCAGAAAAGACACCTAAAGCCCTAACCCACAACCCCCAAAATGTAAACATAGAAAGATAAGCTTCATAAAGAAGGTGGAATGAGGAAAAATGTCACCTGGCCATACAGAGCAGCTTTCTGCATGTTGGGGAGGAGTGAGGGAACCAAGGGAGGGGCAGGAGCGGCAAAAAAAATTCAAGCAAGATCAATCATCATCAAGCACCTCTCCCTACTTAGTAAATGCACTCAAGATGAGCCAAATTCAGATATTACCACTGCCAGGCCGGAGTGGCTCTGCCTCACACCAGGCATGCACAGTGAAGACTCCATCGCTCATCTCCATACCCCAGAAGTCAGGGATCTGCATCAGCAGAAAGCCAGGTGCATTTTGTTGGCTCAAAATCTGACCAATTCCACATGCAAATACTGTTGCCTCCAAGGTGAAGCTCCCCACAGCAGAGAAAAAGAAGATGGAGAGACAAATACTTTCTTTCAGTAGTTCATTTTTACCGAGCAAGTCTTTTTGCCATGAGGTCACAACTAGACCTTGGTCCTTTGCTTCACAGGAACTTCTCCATTGCTACTCTGTCAGCCAGAAGCAGATGTCTTAGAGCTCAATTGCCCTTGCAGTTTCCTGCTCAAACAGCACTCCTACTCCTATTTCATCTCCTTAGCAGACATAAACCCTATTCCTTCCAACCAAAGACCAGACCTTGCAGCTGCTTTGCAACAAAGGGAGTCCCAAAGAGGCCTTGATCATAGTATCATAGAATGCTTCGGATTGGAAGGGACCTTTACAGGTCACCTAGTCCAACCCCCCCTGCAAGATCAAGGACATCTTTAACTAGATCAGGTCACTCAGAGCCCCGTCCAACCTGACCTTGAATGTTTCCAGGGATGGGGCCTCCACTACCTCTCTGGGCAACCTGTTCCAGTGCCTCACCACCCTCATTGTAAAAAATTTCTTCCTTAAATCCAGTCTAAATCTGTCCTTCCTTAGTTTAAAACCATTGCTCCTTGTCCTGTCACAACAGGCCTTGCTAAAAAGTACTGGAAGTACTTTAGTAAGTCCTGGCAGGCTGCTATAAGGTCTCCCCGCAGCCTTCTCTTCTCCAGGCTGAACAACCCCAACTCTCTCAGCCTGTCCTCGTAGGAGAGGTGCTCCAGCCCTTGGGCCATTTTCGTGGCCCTCCTCTGGACCCGCTCCAACAGCTCCATGTCCTTCTTGTGCTGAGGACCCCAGAGCTGGACGCAGTACTGCGGGGGGGGTCTCACCAGAGCAGAGTAGAGGGGCAGAATCACCTCCCTCGACCTGCTGGCCACGCTTCTTTTGATGCAGCCCAGGATACGGTTGGCCTTCTGGGCTGCAAGCGCACATGGTTGGCTCACGTCCAGCCTTTCATCCATCAGTACCCCCGAGTCCTTTTCCGCAGGACTGCTCTCGATCACATCATCCCCCAGCCTGTATTGAAACCGAGGATTGCCCCGACCCAGGTGCAGGACCCTGCACTTGGCTTTGTTGAACCTCCTGAGGTTCACACAGGCCCACTTCTCCAGCTTGTCCAGGTCCCTCTGGATGACATCCCGTCCTTCTGGCGTGTCAACCACACCACTCAGCTTGGTGTCATCTGCAAACTTGCTGAGGGTGCACTCGATCTCGCTGCCAATGTCATTGATGAAAATATTGAACAGCGCTGGTCCCAGTACGGACCCCTGAGGGACACCACTCGTCACTGATTTCCATCTGGACATTGAGCTGTTGACCGCTACCCTCTCGATGTGACCATCCAACCGATTCCTTATCCACTGAACAGTCCACCCATCAAATCCGTATCTCTCCAATTTAGAGAGAAGGATGTTGTGGGGGACTGTGTCAAAGGCTTTACGGAAGTACAGATAGATGACATCCATTGCTTTTCCCTTGTCCACTGACGTGGTAACTCCCTCGTAGAAAGCCACTAGGTTGGTCAGGCAGGACTTGCCCTTGGCAAAGCCATGTTGGCTGTCTCGAATCACCTCCCTGTCGTCCATGTGCTCTAGCATAGCTTCTAGGAGGATCTGTTCCATGATCTTCCCAGGCACAAAGGTGAGGCTGACAGGTCGGTAGTTCCCAGGGTCATCCTTTCTTCCCTTTTTAAAGATGGGCACAATGCTTCCCTTCTTCCAGTCACCAGGGACTTCACCTGACTGCCATGACTTCTCAAATATCATGGAGAGTGGCTTGGCAACTACATCAGCCAATTCCCTCAGGACTCTGGGATGCATCTCACCAGCCATATGTTCAGGTTCCTCAGGTGGTCACGAACCTGATCTTCCCTTACAGTGGGAGGGGCTTTACCCCCCTGGTCCCCAACATGTTGTCCATTGACTCAGGAGGGGTGAGGAGAGCGGTTGCCAGAGAAAACTGAAGCAAAAAAGTCATTGAGTACCTCAGCCTTCTCCTCGTCTGTTGATGCTAGGTCACCATTCTTGTTCAGCAGTGGAGGTACGCTTTCTTTAGCTTTCCTTTTCTGGTTGATATACCTGTAGAAGCCCTTCTTGTTATTGTTTGCATCCCTTGCCAAGTTCAGCTCCAGCTGCGCCTTGGCCTTCCCGACCCCATCGCTACACAAGCAGGCAGTGTCCCTATACTCTTCCCAGGTTACCTGTCCCTGCTTCCACTGCCTGTGCAGTTCCCTCTTGCTCTTATCATCCTGGCTCCTTTGATGGCTGACCAGGGCCACCTGCATGGTTGGAAGTCTCTCCTCCTAGGGTGGATACCACTCTGGCTGCATGCACACTCATGGCCATTGAGCATCCAAAGTCATCTCCTGCACCACAGTGTTAGAGGTGATGCCGAACAGCAAAAGTAATTTGATGGCTGCTGATGGTCCTGTCTTCTGCTGTACTAGGCGGTTCCCAGGACTCATAGTGAAGCTCAGGTGACACAAAGCACTCCAAGGTAGAGATGTTTTAGATAACTGAAGACCAGCCCATTTAGGACTTGAAGGCAATGACTATGCCTTGAAACATGAGGCAAGAACCAGCTCTGCATTCCTGTGGCCACCTGCACCGGGCTACAACACTGCAGAGACGGATGCAATAAATCCCTTTAAGCACAGGAAGGAACCCAATTAAAAAGATGATGGATGCGAGGAGGCTTCAGAGCAGCAGTCATCTTCCCCAAAGTAACAAGCACTGCATTGGCCTTCTCCCCCTCATCAGGGGTTCGGTAACTGCCTTTCATTCTGGTCATCCTTGCAAATCATTAGGTTTGCCGAAGAGCTAAAGTGTCAGGTAACATCAGCATCTCCAGGAGCTCGATGGGGGCTCGGCGCAGCGGGAGGGTACAACCAGCCTCTCAGATCGGTCTGACAGTCCTTTTGTATTTACTGTAGAAGCAGAGGCAGTGCCGCCCTGCTGCCAGCGTGCGCTTCCCTGACAGGTCCTGCAGGCCACCAGCAGCACTGGAAGGTGCTGCTAGGAGCAACGTTTGGCCTCCTCCTGGTGCACATGGGCCCTGTGCTGCTTCTGTGCCAGGCCCACGGATGCTTTCAAGGTGAAGGAGTTTGGGTGCACTGGATTGCTGCTGGATGTGTCTTGCAGCCAGGTTTCCAAAGAGGGTGGATGGATGCCAATTGTGGTAACAGATTGCTCTAGAGACCTTACATTTTTCATGTCAGAAATAATTTTTATTTCTTTTAAAACCAAAAATTATACCTACAGTGATTAAAAACACACTCCAATCCCCCCACCCCCACTAAAACCCCACCCATAACAAAGATAATTAACTAATTATCTTGTGAAACTTCACAACGAGACATTTCAATGGAAGGGTAAATTTTTACATGTGGTACATGATAGAAATAATATTTACCCTACAGTTCTAGAGGAATTAGCCAAGAAGGAGAGTTATTGTGAAGGAAGTTGTACATCAGCCCTAATTCAGTGAGACATTTTGCAGCGTTGCCCTTAAAATGCATAAGAAGTCCCATTTAAGTCATAAGAACTACGCACAACCTGACAACGGGCTGCGCTCTGCTGTATCTCCCCAAACTGGGGACTGCGAGCACAAACTGTGAACTTAAAAACCGTATCTGAAAATCCCTAAACCTCTGTCTCTACAAGACAAGCAAATCAAGCTTTTAACACTAATGTGTGATCACATTAATGTGCATATATTCCTCAACTGACATTTATCTGGCATGTTGGAAAGACTAGTATTTATCCCTAAAACTATTTATACAGATGCATGAACATCAAGTGGATTTGAACAACCCTATGGCATCATGTCCTGTCAAAACCAGTCACCTCTTGAATTTACCTAACAGCTGCAACAAACGGCTTGTAAGCCGCTCACAGATAGACAATTTCATCCAAAATAACTGCACTAACAAACACATTCAAGATACAACGCTTTTCTTGGAGGTCAGTTCGCAAACAAGAGGCTGCAGGGCAAGGTAGTGAGTACAGTTTGCCCAGTTCAGCTGGCCCCTGGCTCTCCCCTTTTGCCATTTTTTGGTTCCCAATGGGTAATCCCTGACGGGATCTCCGTTTGTTCTGTCATCCTGGCCACTTTTCCTTTTGATACGTTTTCTTCAGACTGGTCACGCTTTACCTTCATTTCCATTGGGTCATCTGTATCATCTACAGCAAGAAGGAAAGAAGAATTGAAGTTTGCAAGTCCTTCTCCGACTTCAGTGCGACAGCCCGCAATGACAGTAGCAGGTGAAGTTACAAAGCATGCCACAAAATGCTTCTCTTTACAGGCCACAAGAACAACGCTGGGAGCATGGGACTCTGGTTCTCGGATTTGGGCTTTCCATATCTCCCAAGGGCAATCACAACAATATTTACTCCCCTATACCAAAGGGTTTGTGGAAGAACGGTCAGCATACATTGGTTATATCTGGCAGGTACCAATGTGCAACCTCCTGCATACATTAGTGTGCACAGGATTGGGAACAATTAATTCCTTCTGACCACAGCAATTGAGGCAGGAATACTTAAGACTCCCCTCAGCTGCTGCACGTTGGATTTCTGTAATGCATACGGAGGCTGCTATGGCATACTGTTAAATACAAACGCGTTGCTTCACTTTCCTTCCTGCAGAGGATTCCTCTGAGGCTACAAGCTCACCACAGGCCCTAGGATTTCAATTTTAGGAGCACGGGTGCCACGTAAGTGGAACATCTCTGTGATTGGAAATAGCTAATTAGTTCAGGCTAGCCCAAAGTTTTGAGTGTTCCAGCCTTACCTGATAACTACCAGTTTGTTATGCCTGTGCTTAACCTACTTAGAAAACAAGGTGAAAAGGTAAATTTCTTAGAGCAACTCAGCTCTCAAGGGCTTTTTGCTAATTAGCGGTCAGTGGGAGTCTCAAATAATTCCTGCTACAGGGCAGGGTAGATCACGGTAAAAAGGACAAACAACAATGCTCTGGTTCGCAAGAGGCGTGGGCAGAGCTGCAGAGATTTCTGCACCTTGGAGATACACCTCGCCAACCTGGGGGCTGGGGAGCCTGTCTGTGCAGACCTACAGAAGGCAGAGAAGGTCTGCTTTTGGGAAGGCATTCCTCCAGCAGGCACAAGCAAGCTCCCATCCTGCAAGAGCAGCCAGAAGGGAAGGGACACTGCTGAGCCTCTGGTTTCCCATTTTAATAGTAACTAGAAGGGCAGCACAGGGTGTTGGTAACCAAGAGGAAAGGCGTCCTGGAAATCAACACAAAACCAACCCCCAAGGCTGGTGACAGCCTCTGCGTCGCAGTACACTGAGCATCCAGTGCTGCAGCACCCCTTACCTCTCGTGAGCTGGGCTGTTCTGTACTGTTCCTCTCTGACCTGTTTCATCAGCTGCAGGTTGTGATCACTGGCTTCCTTGTGGTTCACCATCGGGAAGGGGTAATCTTGACCTGGTGCAACATGGAGACAGCAGCCTTTATAGAACTAATCGAGGACGTTTCACTGGATTTGCACCAGGGCAAATGCTTGCAGCTTTTCTTAAAATAAATGGCATCTAAGATAGACCATGTGACGCACTCTCTGAAGTGCCTATTTCTCTCCATCAAAGAGTAAGAGCTCCCATTTAGACGTAAGCTTAGAAGAGACTTCAAAGATGCATTACAGCAAGCGTAAAAGCACAAGATGTTCAGATACTATTTAAAGACAGCCAAGCATCCGAGACAGATAAATGCAAAGGCAACAACTTAGAGTGATCCAATAGTTTTAGGACATGAAGTTGAGGCAAAATACGTACTCTGAAATTAGACTCCAGTAAAAAACTTTAAAGGAGGATTGACAGAAGGTAGACTGCTGGATTAATCCATTTTCAGAAGATAAATGCATGACTTGTGTTGGAAGTGTGATGCTTCCATCTCACACATGTAATTATTTTGGACAGTTAGCAGCAGCAAAATCCTTAGCAAGGTATGGGAAGGAATTACCTATGATACACCCCGCTTGCTTCTGCTCCTCTTCAGATGCTGTCCAGGGCTCGTAGATGTACTTGGAGGGAAAGTTCTTTAGTACAGGCAAGTATTTCCTACAAAACAGGAATAGTATGGGGTTTTATAATCCTGCAGACAAATAGTCATACATTTAAGAGAAGTGTAAACCAACCTATGCCATATTAATTCTTGGTGATTGTATTGATGCTGCAATCCATGGGAAAGTTCTGATTCATTTTGCACAAAAGAACTGGTTTTATGTTCTGAAACCCTCAGAACATAAAAACCATAACAAACACCCTATGGGGTGATGTCTTCCAAAAGTTAACTGTACAGCAAAGAATAAATGGGTTGATTTAAATATTACTTCAGTTTTTACTTCATCCAAAATATTTTTATTTTTAACATTTTCACTGACGTTTCATCCTAAACTTTAATAAATTTCAAAAACAAACAAATTTTTTTAAAAAAAATCTAAAAAATTCTTACAGAACAGAAGAGTCATTTTCTGCCCCACTGTCAGGTATGTCAGCATGGGCTTCCCCTTGACAAGACACAAAGCTAGACAGGATGTGAGGAAGAGGAGATGGGGGGAAATGGAGTTGTTTGCTCAGACAACACAGCCTGCTTTTATTGCAGTCAGCTGTAAAATCACCCACTACTTATGAGAAAGCCCATCAGTACCTTATCTAGAGATAAGGAAACCGAGACTTTGAAGCAAAGAGGACTCACTCAGAGTGGGAAATAAAACTTAAGTGTCTGAAATGAATCAGACTGCCTATAAAACCAAGAAGCACAGCACAGACTGGAGCGGGGGGAGCTGTGGGAAGTTCTACTCAAGTCCTTTAGAAAGAGGAGTCAGCCTGGTGATCAAACACGGTGCTGGAGCCGACAGGTGCTCACAAATCAAGACAATGCCCTGCTCAGTCATCATCTGGGCAACCATGGGCATGTCTCTTTGCTTCTCCGTGCCTCAGTTTCCTTAATCGTTGCTATGACCCCTGTTTCATAGGGGTATGTGTTTCAAACAGACCAAGTTCATCAGCTCCTGCTGTAAGAGGAGCCTGGGAAGACTAGCAGAGCAGACCACGCTGTGCATCGCCCTACCGAATGTACTGCCCCTCGGGGTCTGTGCGTTTCCCAAAGCGGACAGGGCAGAAGATCCGTGTGTAGTGGTGGAAGAATGCGCTGGCCGACAGCCACATCCAGTTCCCTGCGTTGATGCTGTAGTCGGCATCTAAAAGCAGCTCTTCAAACACCTGCACTTCAAGGGACACGAAGAGAAAGAGAGAAATACCCTTGAAATGGCTACATTGCAAAAAATAAACAAAACCAGCCTGGGAGATGAAGGGTGAAGCTTGCTGCTAAAAGCACAGCACCGTGCTGGTCTGGGCTACCCTTCTCACAGGACACACAGGCAAGACAGTTTGCCAGAAGGAAGCTAGAGCAGGACCCAGTGACAGAGCAACCCGAAGCCCAAAGGTCTGGCTTTGAGACCTGCTGCAGACTGAGCAGGTCTCCAACATCCTCATCATCCAGAATCATCAGGCCTTGGGGATGGGAAGAACCTCTCACCGCTGCACCCAGCACAGCAGGGCTCAGTCTCACGAGAGAGACCATGAGATTTCATAAACCATGAGATTTCTAGCAAGGCTCAGTAACAAAGCCCTGCTCTACAGTACCACCTCCCGCTGCCAGGCTCACGGTTTGCAGGGGTTTCTCAAGGTCAGCCAGAACAGAGAAAACAAAAAACCAGAAGTGAACCTTCATGCCCTCTTCCCAGCTGATCCAAAGGTCCCCCCGCGTCAGGAAGCAGGCGACAGCGTGCCGAGCAAGGTGATGGATCCAGCCTTCCTGGCGCAGCTGGGTCATAATCGCGTCGATCCACGGGAACCCCGTCTGTGCCTGCAGCAGAAAAGAAACATCAGCCCTCCCACGTGAAGCTTCATTACGCTTCTTTCCTACCCACTGCTGTAAGCCCCACCTCAAATAGCTAGCAGGGACCAATCCCAGGCAATAGAAAAACTCTAAACTGAAACGTAGCAGTTGTGGCAGTGCGTCTTGTTACCATTTTCCATTTGTGGAGCCTCTCTGCATCCTCATACCAACTGATCTGAAGGCAGATGGGGTTCCCAGCCATTTTGGTGAAGTTTGGCGTTGCTGATGCCACCGTGTAGAAGAATTCCCTCCACAGAAGCTGGCCTTGGAGTGACACTGGGGGCAGAGAGTGATGCTTGGCCTGAAAAAGACACGCGAGTCATATGTACCTTTGCAATCTCACTCATTTTGTGACTGTCAGGCCCATAAAATAAAGATTAATCTAACTACACTACTGGCTTCATGGCACTTTACCATGAAAGCCAAAGAAATCAGAGGTCTGAAGCAATGCTGTATGCCCAAAAGCAAAGCTGAACTCTGCTAGACCTCAGTGTTACCTCAAACGTTCTCCATCTACCTTCCAAAATGGGGTCACACTGGGATTTCTTAAACCAAACATGAGTTTATTAACATATTAACTGCTCGGCTAGCTGAATTCAGGTGACTCAGCCATGTCTCAAGAGATACTTTTAAGAACGAGGTTCAGGGAGACCTTGGTTTTCTTGGGTTGGTTCTAACCATACTTTACTTAAGAATCAAACAAGTTTTCAGAAGTTGGTTTTGGCTTATGCTATAGTTAAAACTTGTCTAAGATGAAAACAGATGATATCTAAAACCAAAACTGCTTGAACAGGCTAAACTGATCAAAAACTTCACTTAAACGCCAGGCAGATGTCTTGAACTCCTTGAATTTTAGGAAAGTTTTCCTGGGCTTCCCTGCTGCTGCCAGGTCTCATTGCTCCCTATTTATCATATTTCTAAAACTTAATTGGGAAAAGCTGTATACATTCACAGGTGTTTCACACAACATATAAAGCCACTCAGATTTCACAGGACACTGTGAGAAGACATTAGCAAAGCAGCATTTTTTGATGCATCAGGTCTCTACCAAGACGGTCCGAGTGTTAAATCCTAGCCTCACATGCCAGACACGTGAGAGTGCTGGATTTGCTTAACTATGACCGATTATTTTCTTACCTGAGCATAAATGTTTGACAACCTATAAAAAAAGGCACGAACTGACAGACAGCCCATACTGAAATACGGGCTCAGGCCTGTGGTGCTTGGAAGCAGCGAATTTGGGATTGTTCTCGGTTTAGTAAAACTTGCCACCCAGCCCTAAAATGAAAACAGAAATCCAGGTTCAGGCAGTACAAGGTGACACATGTCCAGCTAATGAAACAGGGACAAAACTCTGGGCGACTGGCTTCTGCATCAGAGAGGGCCGTTCAACGTCATGCATGGAAAATGCTCCCACCACCCATCCTCCCACAAACGCCACCATCAAGGACGACATCATCTTGAGACCAGGCTGCCATCCTCCTCCGAGATCTCCAAGTACACAGACCTCCTCCAAGCCCAACATCAAGGCCACGTCCCACCCGTGGGTGCTGTGAAGCTCTGCTCTCCCTAGGGAGCCGGGTGATTTTGTAGCGCGGGGAACAGCGCTCTCCGTCCAACAGCACCGCACTGAAGATCTTTTCCACTTTATGAAATTGGGAGTGGGTAAAGCATCTGCTTAAAAGCAGCCAGCACCAAGGCAGGCTTGGCTGCCAAGAGCTGAGCCCTGGCAGGGAAAAATTCAACTAGAGCTGGAACAGCTGAGCAGTTTCTTGAGGTCCAGACACAACCACAAATAAAAGGAGCAAGGTGGACACTAACCTCAGCCCATCTAGAGCCACCATCATCACCCATCTAAAATCAAGGCTGACCTGGTCAGTCAAGTGTTGCTCCAGGCGCTGTAGCCCTTCGGTCTCCCCTCCTCTCCAGGGGGAAAGGCTCTCCAGGGGGATCTTCAAATCCACGGGGAGAGGCACCCGGTAACACTCAGCCAGGCCCGGGTCAGGGGGCCTACATCTCCTAAGGCGAAAGAGAGGCCTCTTTCAAAGAGGGAACCGGAGCCAGAAGAGGGAGGAAGACCCCTGCCCATTGCACACGCCAAGATCTCCTCTCTCGCAGCACAGCCAGAGCACAGGGGAACGAAAGCACAGCCAGAAACCCCAGGCTGCACTCTCCTTGGGGAAGAAAAAGCTCGTCCTGCAATCGCTCCAGGTAATTCTAGCCTGAATTGGGGGAAGAGGAACAGACCCACCAAAGTACAGCACTCAGAGCAGTCGGCTGCAGCCCCCACAGCCCAGACACCCCTCTCGCTTCCCATGCGCTACACAAGGCTTGAAGGCACCTCCTCTCCAGCTTCCCCCAGCTGTCTCATCCATCCCTGGGAGGGACTAAGAGCCTCCTCAGACTCTAAACATAATTATGGGGCATTGGCACGGCCTCCAAAGGCCGCTCCAGCTCCTGTGCCTCTGAGGAGAGGTCGCTCTGGGAGAGGTTTCATAGGGAAGGAGGCAGATCAGCTCCCTGGGCCGCCTCCCCAGCCGCTCCTTCCTAACCAAGGTGGGGGCTCCCCAAGCCCATGCCCCTGCGCAGTCCCCCCCCATCGGCTGCTGAGGCTTCCCCAAGGCCTCTGCCCTCTGGGAGGCTGGAAGAGCATCAGGGTATGGTTTTCCCCCCCTGTAAAACACAGAAGAGGAGGTTCAAGGAAGTGTCAGTGGTATGCAGCCTTCTCAAAAACCATGAACAAACTCAGATATCAGTAGAGATCTTTCTACTTACCTGGAAAAAACTGACCTCAGCTCTGTGCTCTGTTGCAGAGACCTACAGAAGAAGGGGCCAGTGCAGCTGTCAGAGCACTGACCTAACACAGGCCTGCTGGAAAGCATGTGAACCACTTATCTCTCATCATCATTAATTTAAAAAGTGCAAACAAACAAATTAGGGAAAAAAGGGGGGGCGGGGGGGGGGGAAACAGTGCAAGAAAAGATACAGGAATTGATCTATCCCAATACTTACATGGGTCTTATCATGGGGCTATCTGAGGACAACATTCAGGAATTAATGGGATCCTCCCAAGATGGGAAGACCTAAGCCTAAGTTACCAACACAGAGCTGAGGTCACTCAGGAGGTGCCTGACACAAGTCCCGAGTATCTGCAGTCCCATCCCCAGTGGCCAGCTCTCTCCTACCCCAGTCTTACCTCCCTTTGGATCACTGACCTCTCCTCATAAAGAGCTAAACATAAGACATCCTTGACTCTCATAAGACATCCTTGCTTCTTCTCAAGTCCTGGGAGACATGAGCTCGGTCCCTCCTTCCCATACAGCAGAGGGGAGGAGAGAAAGATTTAAAGCCAGAAGGGAACAGTATGATTATTCAACCGAACTTCCTACATAAAACAAACTGCAGTGGTTCATCCAATTCCTGCCTTGAATCTTGATTTGTGAGGAAGGTAGAGCATGCCTTTGAGACAGACCTGTAATTCCTTAGTCATTCCTCTGTTAAATTTTTACATACCTTAAAAGTCTGTTTCAATGTGCTTTGCAAAAGCTTAAGTCTTCGGACTGTGCCCCCTCTCATCCGCTCTCCCCTCCCAATAGCAGAATCACATCCCCCATACATACAATCCATAACCCTCTACGCACAGAAGTAATTCAACATGACATTTAAAACGCCCCGTGGCCCTGGCTCTTCTTTTGGGCAGAGAAAAAGGACCTGCCATTTCCTGCTGTCTAGGTGTTACTTACTGGAAGTCTTCAGCTGTTAGGTTTCGGACAGGCACCTCAGGGTCACCGAGCAGAGACAGAACGTGAAGGAATCTCTTGTATGTTAACGGGGGAGTCCCACCGTTCAGGTCCAAAATCCTAAGTAAAATGAGATCACTTTTCACCGTAATATAAACCAAGAAGGAAGCTGGAGCTGCCGGTGGATAGGAAGGTGACAGCACAGGCCAGAACAGCCCCAGTTCATGCAACTGAATGTGGAAATTACAGATTTTACAAGTAAAACTTCCCTAGGTGAACGTACATCCGTCTGAGAGCAGTCTCTCAGGACTTGAGACAACAAACTTGGGACCAGGATGCCAGCCACGGCTTCAACTGGGCAGCTCTGTACAGCCAGACATAGCCAGAACGGCAGAGTGCAAGGTGCAGGACACCTCTGGGGCTGCCAGAGCCAGCCTGGTCACACAAAAACCCCAGGTTCAGGGCAGTAAATAACTCTTCTATGTGAGCAACCACCTGTGCAAACAGACAGCTTGAATTCAAGACAGCAAGTCACATACATCCATTCATTTACGTAAATTAGGGGCTTTCCAGAATTGGAGTCTTAAGGCTGTTTTAGCTGTTACTGCTCACCTCCCTATTATCATTAATTTCAATATCTTCAGTCATTCAGCTCTGCATAACAGCTTGGGTCCAAGTGTATCCAGACACCAGTGAAAGTTGATTAGAAAGATATAAAAAAAACTGACACAAAAATTTTATGGAAAAGTCCTATTAAATGTGTTAAAGAATTCCTTCTACTCTGTTTAAAAGAGTAGCTTTTAAAAGAGTAAGTTTTGAAGTGAATTAAACTACCAAAAAAGGAAAAAATTAACAAACTCTCTAGGCTCAAATCACAGCCCAACATCCTAACACCTGTGCAAAATCTCTTCTGTTACTTCCAGCAGACCAACACAAAAATTCTCCAGCAAACAGTGCCACGTTCATCTCAGATAGTCCAACTGTCTCAAAAGGAACACATCAGGATCCAGAAAGACCAGGATACTTGGCCTTTTCTCCCTGATGCTTGCTAAATCTCAAATAAACCTTCCTGGAGACACCTCACTGGTCTTTGAGGCAATCACGTACCGTTTGGTGTCATACAGACTGTGGCCCACGAGGGAAAGCACCTCAAACCCCAGCTCTTCTCCCAGACGTCGTACGTTGGCCTCCATCTCCTTGTAGAATGGTTCCATCTCCGCATCCAGAGTCACTTGCGTGATTTTCCACTTCTGGACGTGATCTCTAAGAACAGACTCATACTCTCCTTGAATAACCAGCAAGCAAGAGCCCAGCTGACACAAGTTTCTCTGGAGATCCTCCAGGGACTGCAGCAGAAAATGCCACCGCAGGGCCCCTATGCGCATCATGGACGTCATGAACTTTCTGTCCAGGATGTAGACAGGGTAGACAACCTCCGAGGACTCCAGCGCAGCCAGCAGCGTTGGGTTGTCATGAAGCCGAAGTCCCTTCCGGAAAAGATGAATGGTGCGATGCAGCATCCTGGCTGTTCTCCTCAGATCTGCTAAAAGAGGAAGGGAACCGTCGGCTTTGGGGATACACGATCCCTCTTGAAGAACAAGGTCAATTAACAATAAGAAATGGAGCTCCAAACAGCCCCCAGCTCTTTTTACTGCAAATCTCTTCTACTTTTTGATAAGTTTCTGTGAGAGAGAAAAGCAGAAACGGGACCAAACTGCTCTCCTCAGCCAGGTCCAACCATTCAGCAGCTGTATCGCCACCTTGCTCCACAGAGAACGGCTTCTTCCCCAAATGAGTCACTCAAGTCCCTAAATTAAATCCCTAAATTAAATTATATCCCAACAGCGCTCACCAGAAGGAAGGAATAAAGACAGACAGAGCTGCCAGAGCTCCATTTACTGCAAAAACATTTTATAAAGCCACAGATGTGGCCATCAGCAAACCCTCCGTAAGTCAACAGCGAGAAGATGATTCAGGGAGCTCTCCCTCCATTCGTACACAACGGGCTGCGGGGAGAACAGCTCTGCAGGAGCCCTCATCTCATCAGAGACCCGATACAACACTCGCTCTGGCAGTGAAAAGCCTTTCTGGATTTCAGTAGGAGACATCTGAAAGACACGGCATGTTTCTTCACTAACAAACCTGTTAAGACTTCAAGGTGAAACAAGGGAAAGCAAAGCACAACCCAACCAATGCTGATACAAGAGCATAATATCTCAAGTCATCGCTTTGCCATAGTTTTTATCCATCTTTCCTAGACCCAGGAGACCTCATGGTGCTTCTAAGTCTCAGGAGAAGCCCTCCTCTCTCTATAGCAGAGCTGGGTGGTGGTAACTGCACAAAACTGCTCTTTTTCTAAGATGGGGCTGATGTAGGGATTAGCACACGTTCATTCCCCTTTGAACTGCTTCAGCTGAGTTTAGAGGACAGGCAGGAGGGCTGATCTTGGTTTTCAGTCTGGGGGAACTCAGGGCAGAGTCTGAGAAACTGCCCCACAACTGCCGGCTGCTCTGTTCGGCGGTGATGGGCTCAGCGGACAGCAGCAAACGGAAAAGATGAGCCCAGCTGCCACCTTGTGTTTGTACCAAACCCAGCGATGTCTCCCCAGCTCGCTCTCTCCCACGTAGAAGGGGGGAAGCTCAACACCCACCTCCGAGGTGGGTCCACGCCTACTTCTGATTCAAGCGTTACCACCCAGAGAAGCATTAAGAGATTAGGGATTAGCAGAGAACCAAACAATAATCTCTAATCCAGTTCCGCTCTTCCAGCCGAACTGCTCCACTCACACCCTCCCAAAGGGCTGCAATAGGTGACTCAGCCCCTTGTCCCCGCTCAACCCACAATCAACAGCTTTACCAGCCTCATAAAAGATGACCTGACTTGCCCTGTTCCCAAAAACACTCATCAGCATCACCGAGACAAAGCCAGTTGCACTCCCAGGCCGTGACACAGCCCGTTGCAACCCCCCCGATAAGCGAACCCTGCAGACTCACGGGCTCGCGAGCGCTGGGCAGCACGGCGCACAGCCGAATTCGGGGGTTTGGGCTTTGCGGGGTGCTCTGCCTTGCGCCCCAGCTCAGGCACCGCCCTGCCCGCACGTCCTGGGAGAACAGGAAAAACAAGGCGACTCTCCCGCTGCTCGAGGGAGCACCCAGCTGGCCCTTTAGGGTAGCAAACCGTGCAAAGGGTGCTAGAAGGGTCCCCTGCATCCTGGGGCAGGAGCACAGGGCCAGCCTGCACCAGCTGGCCTCACCCAGGGGCTGCCCCGAGTCGGGGGCTCCAAGGCCCCCCACAGCCTTCGGGGCCATGCCGAGCCCTGCGGCCCCACGCGGTCTGCAGGGCCACCCCGAGTCCAGGGCTCTGCAGCCCCATAAAGCCCATAGGGTCACCCCAAGCCCAGTGCACCTTGGCCCCACACAGCCTAGAAGACTGCTCTGAGCCCAGGGCTGTGCAGACCCGTACAGCCTATAGGGCCTCCCCATACAGCCTATGGGAACCCCGCCATCTCGGGACACAGCCTATGGGGCTGCCCCAAGCCCAGGGCCCTGCACCCCCACATAGCCTGTGGGGCCACCCTGAGCCCCACAGCCGAGCCCCACAGCTGTATGTTGCCCCATACAGCCTATGGGGTAACACCAAACTTGGGGTCCCACACAGCCCATGGGGCCACCCCAAAGCTTCCAGCCCCACACAGCCCCACGGGATGGCCCCGAGCCCAGGGTGTCCCGGAGGGGGTCCAATGGGGTGGGTAGGGGCCCATCCCATCGATTCCGTGGTGGCATCCCCTGCAAGGCCAGTGGGGCACGGCCGTGGGGAGCGGGGCCACACCAGGGCAGGGACTGGGAGGGACTGGGCACAGGGCAGGGGCACACCAGGCCAGGGCTAGCCCTGGGTGGGCTGCAGGGCTGGGGTTAGGAGCAGCTCTGGGGATCCCAGCACAGGGGACTGGGGGAATCAGAGCTGGCGGGAGCAGGGGTTCCAAGAAAAGGGGCTGGGGCCGCTGGGGAGGGAGTGAGCCCAGAGCCAAAGAGGTGCCAGGGTCAGGTGGGGAGCTGGGACCCACCGCTGGGTGACAAGGAACGGAGCGGGCGGTGTTGGAAAGGAGTACACTACGGGCGGTGTCGGAAAGGAGGTGGTGGCTGAGCACCAAGGGACTGCACCCTCAGACACTCCTGCCCTGTCAGGAGGAAGGGGAAGATCCTCTGGGGCAGTGGGGGGAAGGCAGAGCAGGCACTGTCTGTCGATCGACTTTGCGTTAGGATTTATCCACCGTTACTCTTCTAACTCTCCACGGACTGGTGACTTGAGGCCGTTCACGCAGCAAGGCCAGGCAGACCCCCTGCCACGTCTGCATTACTTCTGTTCATCAAAAATCAACCAACCAGGCAGAAAACACACCTCGCGCCTGATGCATCCCCACACTTTGGGAGCGGTACACCACGACACGAAGCAGGGAAAACCCCAAATCAGACACCTGGGCCTTACCTCGCGGTGTTACCTGGCTGATGCTCTGGGGTCTTTACAATGGGTGGCCCCAAAAAGAGGATGCCACACAACCACCCATCATGGCTCTCCCGCTGATAAGCATTTCTCTCTGCAGGCAGAGATCTGCTGGAGGGACGCAGCCGTCGTCAGAGCGTCACCATCCAGATCCAACCGCGCCGCTCCTGTTCCTACAAGCATGGAGAAATTAGTTACCCAGGTTTAAACACTCCTAAATACCATAAATATATGCATCGAGGTGGATTCTGCATCAAAGATGGTCTGAGCAACTCGAGGCTTTTGTGTAATCCCCAAGAGAGGAGGAGGATTGCAGCCGGCTCACCGCCCTCCGCTCCGCCGCCGCTCGCAGCCGGCAGAGCAAGATGGGGCATGTAGGGACCGAGGCCCACGAGCTAGGAAGGAAAACTTTTAACAGTTTAATTTCCTCTGCGGGCACTCTCGATTGT
The DNA here is from genome assembly GCF_035582795.1 of Mycteria americana. Lineage (NCBI taxonomy): Eukaryota > Metazoa > Chordata > Aves > Ciconiiformes > Ciconiidae > Mycteria > Mycteria americana. Next base: position 6,379,501 of record NC_134384.1, on the reverse strand, counting down.
CCAGTTAAGTCAAATGCTGGCTGTTCTCCTCGGCTATAAGCCTGTCCGCTTAGAAGTGACAGTGATGCCATTATAAAGCTTCAAATACAGGTGTCGGCCAGCTGGAAAAGCAGCCTCGCGACTGCCCTCTGAAACTGCGCGTTGGGCTTTTGAAGTGGAATAACTGTCCCTGTTAAGTTGCTTAACGGTATTCTGGTTTGACAGGCTTGAGAACAATTCCTTAATTGGGATTTAAGAAGAATCCCAATTTTTTGCATGAATTTGGTTACATAATCCCAGCCTCCACATCGAGCCAGACCTGAGGCTGCTGTTGATCCAACACCTCTGTGTTATTTCTCTTGTTCTAGTAGCTGAGGTGATAAATTAAGCGCTATACGTAGCCCTCGCTACAAGAAAATGGCATTTTAAGTCGCACCAGCAGGAGCCCCAAAACCACCCCGCTGCAGGGCCTTGGCCGGCCCTTCCCCCGCGGCGGCTCGGGGCCCGGGCAGCCCTGCCCGTGGCGGGGGACGGGCCGGGGCCCTCAGCCGGGCGGGGAAGGGACGAGGTCGGGAGCGGAGGAGGCGGCCCCTGCGCCGAGCCCGCAGCGGGCGGGGGGCGAACGGCCCGGCCCGGCCCTCGCCTCCGCCGCGGCTCCCAGCGCCCCCGGTCCGCGTTTACCTCCTTCCCCGCCGCCCGTGGGCGCAGCGGGCCCGGCGTCCGGTTGCTCCCGGAGCCCCGCGGCGGCGGCGGGGGCTGGCCCGGCCCCTCGCCCCGCGGTGCCCGGTTACACAACGCCGGCCGGGGGAGGAGGGGCCAGGCTGGGCCGGGCCGACGCCGTTACGCAAGGGCCGCTCGGCGGCGGGGGGGGCGCGGGCCGAGGTTTGACGCGGGTCGGGGCCGCCGGGCTGGGGCCGGGGGCGGCAGCTGGGGGCGTCCCATGGCGGCGGGGCGGCCCCAGGCCCCTCCGCTCCCGGCCCCGCTCCCGGCCCCGCTCCCCCCGTCCCGGCAGCGGCAGCGGCAGCGCCCGCGCCCGCGCCCGCGCCCGCCCCGCACTGTGTGAGCCACGCCCATACGGCGGGGGGTTACCAAAGGGGCGGGGCTCGTGCTCCCGCCTGCAGGGCTCTTCCAATGGCAGCCCCCTCCACTTCGAATTCGAACGGCCGCCGCCGAGGGGGCGGGGCTGAGCGGTGCCCAATCAGCGCCGGCCCGGCGGGCCGCGGGGCGGGGCTGCCCGCGTGGCGTCCCCCTCGTTGCTAGGCGCCGAGGGAAGTCCCGCCTCCGCCGCGCGCTCCGCGCCGCTGCCGCCTCAGGCTGCGGGTGTGTGAGGGGGCGGCTGGGCCGAGGCGGGTAGTTAGGCCGGGGGAAGCAGCGAGGCTGGGGGGGAGGCTGTTCCTGGCGGGATTCCGTGAGGCTGGGGCGGCTCTCGGGGGGGTTAGGCCATGGGAGGCCATTCCCGTCCTTGGCGGGGGGGAGCGGTGAGGCCGGGGAGGGTCGTGAGGGCGGGGGAGGCGGGCAGTCCTCGTCCGTGTGAGGGGATAATTAGGCTGAGGGAGAGGGGTCCTCTCTCGGGAGGGGGGTGAAACTGTTCCTCCATAGAGGTGGTCAGGCTGGGGGGTGCAGCTAGGCTGAGGAGAGGTTCGGTAGTTCCGGGGGACGGGGGTGGCTTCTGCTCTGTGTGGTGTTAATTGTGCCCAGGGGAGGAAGGTAAAGCCTTGGGCGGGGGTAGTTCGGCCAGGGAGGGCTTTCCCCTCCTTAGGGGTGAGTGGGTAGGTCTGGGCTGGGTTGTGTGGGGTGGGTCCCCACTGTCCCCCCTCAGGGTAGGCCGGGGGTGTCCCTGCCCGCGGGAGGTGGGGTTGTAAGCTCAGGAAGAGGTTCCCTGTCCATGGAGATGCGCAGGGCAGAGCAGTGCGGGGGGAGGAGGAGGAGGAGGTCCCTGCCTTGGGGGTGTCACGGATATCCCTGTACTAGGGAGTATCCCATCCCTGAGGCAGCTTTGGGTTTTCCTGTTACACTGGAAAGGAGAGCAGGGTGCCTTTGGGGTGGGAAGAGGGTCCCTGTCTGCTGGGGGAGTTGGAGGAAGGGGGCACTGGTGGGTGTCCCAGCCTAAGGCACCTCTGGGGGTAGGTGGCTGCAGCAGGGCAATGGGCATCCCTGTCCATGAAGGGACAGTATTTCACCCTAAAGGGACAAGGGTCATCCCAGGGTGGGTGTTACTGTCCCGTTAGGGGTGTGGAGCGCGGTGGTGGACTGGGAGGGTTTATTAGACTCAGCTGGGGACAGACTGAGGAGTAGGACTGATTATAAAGGGTGGGGCCTTGGTTCTCCTCCTCCAGCTGGATGCGAGAGCAGCTCCAGGAACAGGCTCCTGAGACTCTGGTTATCACATCAGGATAACAACTTGAAAGCCAGGTTAATTCTCCTTAGCCAAAAAGAAGTCTCAATATTAAGTGCTATTTTTGAAAAGCTAATTTTGCCAGCAATAAAATCCAGTCTCTTAGTTTCAGCACAATGCAAAGAGCATCGCGACTGAAGAGGGAGCTCTCCCTCTTGACCATGGAGCCGCCTCCAGGCATCACTTGCTGGCAAAATGAAAACCAGCTAGATGACCTACGAGCACGTACGTACTTTTCTATAAGTGAGGGATGTATTAGAGTTCGCTGCTAGGTCTGGATTCGCTGGGTGGCATGTACTTCATAGGCTGCATGGAAGTGTGGAACTTAGGAAAATGCTTTGGTATTTTTTTTGTTTTTCCTTAAATATAGCTTGGCCTATGGCTCGGTCAGTCTGCCCATGGTTTCGATTGCCGTGGGGTGGAATTGGTCTCAGATAAGATGACTTCTTTTTTTATTCCTAGATCTGAGCAGTGTTAGAGTTCTGTAGCTGTGGGAGGTATGTGGAGACTGTTGGACAAATCCAAGTGATTTGGAATGTAATGCTTATGTTTTAATCTTGCTTTTAAAGAAATTTTAGGAGGTGCAGACACACCATATGAGAAAGGAATATTCAACCTGGAAATAGTTGTTCCTGAAAGGTAAGTGGGCAATGACATCTAGTTAAGTAGCTGGTGTAGTGTTTCCTTCAAACATAAGTTAACTGATGTAAGCTATTTGATATAAGTGCTACCATTTTGGTCTCTCCTTTAGTCTCCCAACAAAGAATGTGGTTGATTAGGCGAGACCCTTCATTTATAGAATGTAATTATTAATTCCGTTGGCTGATACACTTATTTCACACTGGACATCCTAAGACGTGTGATTAAGAACCTAAAAGCACTATGACAAGATCTCTACCTTATCATATTGTCTTAAAGCTTTCTGGAAAGGAGCGCTCTCATGAGTAGAAAGTTTCCTATCACGTTCGCTTCTTTGCGGAAAGCTACCCAGGAAAGTGCTAGTCGGACACAGCTGAAAGCATCAAAGGCAGAGCACTGCCTCCTCCAAAAATTTGTGGGGAAGGATGTCACTTAGTAAATGGCTGGGAAAAGGAAATGACGGCATTGCTTGGGTGATGAAGCAACTGGCGTACAAATATAAAGATTTTGTTTGTTTGTTTCTTAACGCTCATCCCTTAAAGGTACCCGTTTGAGCCCCCAAAGATTCGCTTTCTGACCCCTATCTATCATCCTAACATTGACTCTGCTGGAAGGATTTGCCTGGATGTTCTTAAATTACCACCAAAGGTAAGACAGTGCTGCTTGGGCATGGGTAAGCGAGCCTGAAGAGGATAATGAACTCCTTATCTTTTTCTTGTAAAAGCCTTATTGAATGTCTGTTTGCTACTGATTTATTTACACAGGAGCACAGGAGTAAAGTTTTTGAGCGGTGCCTCCTTTGTTTAGAGACTAGAACATGACCACCTTCGTTCCATATAAGTTTCCAAGGTTTTAAGGATTGGAGTCAAAAGGCATTAGGTGGCCCTCTGCAAACGGGCTACCCCGATACCGGCCCAGCAGAGATGCGCAGGGTACAGCCTGTGGTTGTCAGTCAGGCTTCCTCGGAGAGGCCACAGCCTGTGTGGGGAGAATGGATCTGGTGTTTTCCGTGGGGGTTTAAATGCTGTAAGTCCTGAGGCAGCTTGTGGGCAGGTTGGGTTTAAATGCTGTAAGTCCTGAGGTTTCTCTAGGCAGCCCGTGGGCAGGTTTCTTTCTGCTCAACTGCTTCTCTCGCCTCATTTCCTTGAAGGGTGCGTGGAGACCTTCCTTGAACATCTCCACGCTGCTGACCTCCATACAGCTGCTGATGGCGGAGCCCAACCCTGACGACCCTCTCATGGCAGACATAGTACGTGAGCTCCTCTTCCTCTCTTGCGGCCACGGGCACAGGCTGGGAAGGAACGGTGTGTTAGATTTAGGCTGTGCTTGCACTTCACTCGCTCTGGATTAACACGCTAGCACGTTACATAGCAGTGTAGCTTGATCTGGATCAGGCCTGGGGACACGGCTGCATTTCCCTGAAGCAGCTGGGGCGCGCGGTACAGGGTTTATGCCAGCAGTGGACAAGAGGTGGTAAAGGTCTTGTCTTCAAGCCTGCCAGTGCAAATGGCAGCGTGCATTCTTCAAGCAAACTAAAGCAAGCAAAATGAATTTTATGCTTGATGCCGCATGCTTGTAGTGGTTTTGGTCTGGTTCTAGGAGTGCTAAAGCCAGACCTTAGTCCCAGCTTCTCAGTGTGATGGTTGTATGAAATCAAATCTCTGTCTTTGTCTTCCTCATTGCACGTAGTCCTCGGAGTACAAGTACAACAGGCAACTGTTCTTGCTAAATGCCAAAGAGTGGACTGAGAAGTACGCAAGCCAGCAAAAGAGGGTAAGAAACACGCTCCGCTTGCTCGGCAGAGCGTAGCTCCCTCTTTGTGAACGGTCTTTCTTGTCTCAGTTTGCCTTTCACGATCACTTTGTGCAGCTGTCTCTGGCAGCTTGCTTTCTTTCCTCCCCTTCTGTTCTGCTTTGGATGCATATTTAATTTCATTATACTTTTTTTTTCGAAGACCATTAGATTCACTCCTTCCAAATAAATGTGTTCATTCACAAATAATTGCAGTGCTTCTCAAGAAGGAGGAAGGATGAGTAAGACAGAAGCCTGATAAAACCCCTCCCCAGGGATCCTGCAGCCCTGTTTCTTTCCCAGCTCTGTTCCCACCAGACTCCATGTTCTGCTGTGGTTGTGCCTTATGCTCAGCTACGCCTGTTCTCCCCCTGCTCATCCCTTCACCCTGATCTCCCTGATCCCCGGCAGAGTGCAGCCTTCCTGCCGTTCCCCTTCCTCTTCTCCTGCCTCCGTTCTGCACCCTGACTTATCTCACAGAGGAGTCACATAAAAATAAATTGCACTTAAGTGATTTTGGGGAACGGGTTTTGATCTGCTCATGTTTGGACCTTCTCCCTCACCTGGGTGCCTTCCCTCCCTCCACCTGATTTGGACACCACGCTTTCCGAGAGGGGGATGTCTCCTACCTGGAAGCCCCACGAGTGGTGCTCGCCACTCCAGCCCTGAACACATGGGCAAGTTAATCGCGTGGGTCGTTAAAAGGGCTCGGGGTGAGGAGATCTTTACAGCTGAGCCCCCGAGAGACCTGGCTCATACGTGTATGTGGCACGTCTAGGCTCAGCCATTCTCCTGCTCTCCTGTCATTCTCCCTTCCTAAAATTTCCAGCAGTGGGAGCAGGATATGAAGGGTCACTGCATAAAAGCTGGAAGCACGGTCAGTTCTGATCTTCTTGGAGCGCAGGGTGTTCTAGGGCGCGCGCACACAGAGCTGGGAATGCACGGCGGCACCGGGGGCTGCAAAACCGAATTACTCACAGCTGTTTTTTATTTCTTGTGTTATCACAGGCTTCCAAGCCTTTGGAAGAGAAAGTAAACCAAAGCGAAACAAGTACCGCCAATGAATCTACCGTGCAGAAAAGAAAAGGGAGTAATATCAGCAAGAAGGAGAAGAAATCGCGCCTGGAGTCTTAGGTGGTTTTTGTTCTTGCGGCTGTCGCCTTTGCTTTCACTGTCCTCTTCTCTTTACGCGGGTATACCTAAACTTTTTAACCAATATGTAGCTGTAGCAGGCTTTGCTCTTCTGTTTCCTAGGTTTTGTTGTGAAAAGTTCCATTATATAAATAAAATATAAAGCTTTAATTTATATATATTTTTCTGGTTTGTTCTGTGGAGTTTTTGGAATATTCTGAAGAAAAGGAAAATTGGAAGTACCGGTTCAGCTTCCGATTTCCAGCTTTCTCTCGGAGAAATGGGATTTCAGCACCGAGTATTTCAGTTTCTGTTTTACCATCCCTGCCTCAGAAGGCAACCGTGGCAGAAGCTGAGCAACAGACCCCTTAGGACTAGCACGTGGAAATGCTTCTCTGGTAAAGGCTTCGCTTTCCTTGTAATGTCAAGGCTACTAAAGGGTAAGTCGGTCGTTAAAACTTCAGGCTCCTAAGACTTAAACCTCTGGCTGTAGAGCAGCCTGTTCGCTTCCAGTTGCACCTGGGACCATTTAAGGTGACCCGGGCTGCGTCTCGACTCTGTTGTGTCCCCAGGAGGTGGCCAGTGAAAAGCACCAGCTGAGAGGGATGAAGAAAAGCCCAGAGGGTGCCCGGAGGACCGGCGTGGAAGAGAGCGGGGTGTCAGGGAGGCAACGTGCAGGGCAAGAAGCCGGAGAGGATTAGGAGGAAGGGGGAGAGTTTTTGGTGGTGCAACAGGTCAGAAGGTGCGGGGGGGGGCAGGACTCCCTGTCACCAGAACCGTTTAGTTTGGTGAAGACCCATGGCAGATCGCAGGGGGAGCAAGTTTGATGCTCAGCCTCCTGCTCTGCAGGTTAAATTCTCTCAGGAATAAATTCTCACAGGTTAAATTCTCTCAGGAATTTAACCTGTGTCCCGTCCCTGCTCCAAGAAAAGCGGGCCAGGCCCCTCCTTACGTGCCTGCTGGAGCAGAGAGAGGACTCGGGGAAGTAATCGGTGCTGCGCTCTGATGCGCGAGGAAGCGGAGCGTCCTTGCCTGCGGCTGTTTCCAAAGCCCTGGGCTTGTCCCTGCTGCGCTTCATCCTGCTCAGTCGAAGTTGTAATAAAGGCAAAAGGCAAAGAACATGGCGAAGATCTGAAATGACAGGAGGGGGGAGCAGGTTAGCCCCCCGCTGCGGGGCTGTGCTTACACCTTGCTGCGGCTGCTCGCTGAAATCTGAGAGCCCAAAGGCTAAAGGGCCGCCGCTGTCCTCTGCTCCTGGCCTAACCAGGCATCGGGCGCTGGCTGTGCCCCCTCGAGGGGCCGCACACCAGCTGTCCTGGTGCTGCACAGGGGACGCCATGGTGGAGGAGGCACTTCTGACCTTCCCCAGGTCTGCAGAGAGCCTGACGCGCCTCCCTCCAGGGCCTGTGGGAGCAAAACAAACCTCCTCCCTCCCCCGTCCTTTAACCTGACTCGCCCGCAGTGGAAGGCTGGCTTTACACCCCGAGATGGACCCGCTGTATGTGCACCCGCTTTCTGCGTGCGATCGTGACAGCTCGAGGCTTGGGTGAGTCCATCCTGAGCCCGTTTGTGTTCCCTTCGCCCACAGACCACCCTCCTGGTTAAGAGAGCCCGCGCCAGGTGACCCGCTGCCTGCCCTGTCCCTTCCCATCAGCCCTGTCCCCTCCGGCCCCGCTCAGTACCTCGATGCCCAGCACGGCCAAGCTGCAAGTCCCAGGGAGAGAGATGTACTTCTGCAAGGTCCTGCCGAAGGTGGAGAAGCAGCCCTGGGGGGACGGAGACGCTGGAGGGGCTCCCTCACGCTCCCCACGGCTGCAGGGAGCTCAGAGGGTCAGGAAGGTGTGGGGAGATGGGTGTGGGGGGTGGCACCGTGGTGGGGCAGGACAAGCTGGGGACTTGGGGAGTCACTGGGCTGCAGAACCGCAGGCGGGCAGCGTCCCAGGCTCCTGTCCCCGATGCTCAGGGGCAGAGGGTGCTGCTGCCCCACTGCCATGAGCCTGGGAAGTGCTGGGGACAGGGCAGGGACACGGCAGGGTCGTGTCCTACCTGCTCGTGGATGTAGCCAGGGCTCCTCTCCTGGCACTGCTCCCAGCCCAGCAGCTCGCCCGCCTGCAGGAGCCCATCCCGGGCGCAGCACGCCCGCGGCCAGGGCATCCCCGGGTGCAGCTCCTGGAAGCGGGAGCCATTCCCAAAGTCTTCAGGTCCTAAAACGCCACAACAGGAGAACTGAAATGGAAGGGAAATGCCATCAACATGCTGTCAAAATGGGGGGGGGGGGACACAGGACGTCGCCTGGGGAGGTGACAGAGGGAGGGGGAACAGCCCAGCATGGCGCTCAGTGTCTGTCTGGGGTCCACAAGCCCCTCGCCCATGTTCGGGGTCACCCTCGGCAGGTCCTGTGGGTGCTCCACACCCCCCCCCCACGGCCCACCACGAGCCTCCCGGCTGCTCACCGTGACCATGAGGGTGTTCCAGGCGGTGGAGAAGACCTCGGCACCCTCGTCCCCGCGGTAGTTCCTCCGCAGCTCGGACAGGAAGAGCTCCGGCCGGATCTGCAGGATGGGTGCCATCTGTGAGCACTGGGGGACCGGTACCAGGGATGGGGCTGCGCACCCACCCAGCGCCACGCTGGCCAGGGCATCAGCTCTCTTTGAGGGGACACGGGGACCCACCCATGGGACCCACCCACCCGGGTTTGGGCTTGCATCAGGGTGCTGGTGATGAAGGTGAGGGTGAGAAAGGACGTCCCCGCACCAGTCCCAGGCCCCTGGGGTACTCGGGGCCATGACCCGTGGCATGACGGAGGGCGGAGAGGGGCTGGGCACGGCGTCAGGGCACGAGGACGGTACCTGTTTCCAGTGCACCAGGAAGAGAACAGCCCCGACGAGCTGCGTGACGAAGACGAGGCTCACGAGGATGAAGAACTGGAAGGCAGCAGGATGAAGGAGTCGGAGACCAGCCCGACCCCGCGAGCAGCTCGCCCCGGCTCTCCCTCCCCTCCTCTGCAGCCAGCCCTGCCCGTGCCCTGTGCCCCTGAGACCAGGGGGACACAGGGGACGAGTGTGCAGCTCCTGGGGACAGATGCCACATCTCCGAGCACTGTGGCTGCAAGGCGGAGGGTTAAAAACAAGCACCGGCTGCCAGGGTCTGGGGATGCCAAAGAAATTGGGGTGTCGGTGCCAAGAAAGGGGTTTCTAACCCTCACCATTGAGGGGAAAAGCTCGGAAATGCCGTGTGGGACAAGGCAGCGGCTTCAGAGAGAAGCGACCGCGCTCAGTGGCTGTACAAAATCCTCTGGGCTCTAAATTCAGAGACTCACCAGGCTGGGACCGGGTTGGGATGTGCGCTGAGGGCTGACGGGGCCAGGGTGGGGAACACCGGGCTCCTGGCTCCTCCGAGGACACCCTGCATCCCCCAACACCCTGCATCCCCCAACACCCTCCATCCCCTGGCTCCCCGCGTCCCGCAAGCTCCTGCACCCCGCAGCCCCCTGCCCACCCGGCTCCCCGCGTCCCGTGCCTGCCTCCCCACCCGTCTCCCCTCACTCACCACCAGCAGCAGCGGCCGGCTCTGGCGCAGAGCCCCGCAGCACCCCAGGAAGCCCAGCAGCGAGAGGGCGATGCCCACGGCCAGCAGCAGGTAGGCACCCACGCTCAGCACAGGCTTGGCAGCCACGATGTCCTGGAAACCCGCCGGGTCCACGGCCACCCAGACCCCCACGCCCGCCAGGCACGTCCCCCCAGCCTGTGGGACACGCCGCGGTTATGGGGTGCAGGGACCATCCCCAGACGCCCCACGGGGACCGGGGATGTTCTAACCTCTGCTGGGGTCCCCTCCCTTGGACTGGTGTCACCCACCCCCTGAGCCGGTTGGAGACGTCACGCCCCGGGGACGGGTCCCCTCCACCCCGCCGGGCCCAGGCGGACTCACAAAGACCAGCACGTTGAAGGTGAACATCAGGTACTTCATGCAGCTCAGGACGCCCATGGGGACGCCGGGGGGGACGGCAGCGTTCGTCCCTGCAGAGGGGAGAGCAGAGCCCTGGCCACAGCCAGCCCCGACCTGTCCCGGACTCCCCGGCTCTGGCAGGACACGGGGCTGCCCCCAACCAGCACGCAGCGCCCCGAAATCCCCGGAGCATCTCCCATCTCCCGCTGCACCCCCAAAAAGCCCCAAACCCTGCGTCCCCTCCAAACCCTGCCACCGCTCACCCTGCGGGGACGGCGGGTGACCCCGGCGCCTCCCGCCTGCCCCGGCACCAGCAGCGCCTCTGTAACGCCGGGAAGGCTGGCAAATCCCGGCCAAGCAGCCCCCAAGAAACCCCTTCCCGCGCAGGGGCATGAATGATTGATGGGGAACAGGATCCGCCATTGTGCTGGGCGGCGGCGGAGGGCGGAGGGGAGTCTCCGGCCCCGGCTGTCGTTAGCGGAGGTAATTAAACCTCTGGGCAGGGAAAGACGAGCCGTCCCCGACAGGCCGAGGGCGACCTCGGCCATCAATTATTGCTGCAGACATTTGCTCTCCGGGGCTGTCGGCAGCCGGGGAAGCCCTCGACGGCCTTCAGTGGGGACCCACGTGCGGGCAGGGCAGTGCGGGGGTGGCCAACGGCCACTGGGGACGGAGGGACAGGGACAGACGGACGACTGGGTCTGTCCCCTCCGGCCTGGGCACCCCTCAGGGCCGCGCTGCCATGGTACCAGGGCAGCGGTGTCACTGTAACCACAGGCCTAAGGGCGGCGGAGGCCCGGCCCTCGCCCCGCGGGGGTCTGCCCCCTCCTCGGTACGGCCGTGGGGTGCGGACGCCCCCCCGGCTCTCGCCCGTCCGACCGGGCCCGCCCGCCGCCATCACGGGACTCCCGGAGGTGGCGCTCTCGGCGCGGCGCGGCGCCCCGCCCGTAGGGGGCAGCCGAGCGCGCGGCCAGAGAGACGCGCGGCGGAGCTAGAGCGCCTCCTGCCGGCACGTCAGGTGGGCGACTCGCCCAATCGCAGCGGCCGGCAGTCGGCGGGGCGGGGGCAGAGAGAGACAGACAGCGACTGCGGCCAATCAGAGAGCGGGTCCCGCGCAGCGCCCCGCCGTTCCGTCCCGGGGGCGGTGTCGCCGCGCGGGGCGGGGCCTCGCGACCGGAAGCGGCCCGTTCCCTCAGCGTCGCTTCCGGTGCCGCCGCCGCCGCCCTGCGCGGGATGTAGCGGCCGGTGAGTGCGGGCGGGAGGGGACGGGGCTGTCCGGGCGCTGCCCCCTTCCCCCGGCGGGCGGCGGCCTCAGCCCCGCCGGTGCCCCGGGGAGGGCCGGGTCCGTCGGTCCCAGCACCCGGGGAAGGCGCCCGGCCCGGGGCGGGGTGCGCGGCCGTCGGTTCCCGGCCGGGTCCCGGTGACTCTCGTCTTCCTCCCTCCCCAGCGCGGCGGCACAAAGACGCGGAGGGACCGGCACCGGCTGCCCTCGGCCACCAGGACCGACCCCGCCGCCCCCATGGCGTCCCGCAAAGCCTCCGCCGCCGGGCAGGGCAACGGGCTGGCAGCCGCCGGCCGGGAGAGAGCCCACCTGGAGCTGGCCGAGCTGGGGCCGCTGCTGGAGGAGAAGGGGGACCAAGGAGCCGCCGGCTCGGCCAGCGTAAGCCCCCTTCGCCCCCGGGCGGGCGCCTCGCTGGCCGCTCCTCCTTCCGCTTCAGGGGCCCCCGCTCCGTCCCCGCGGGTTGCCCCCGGAGTTTGCCCGTTATCCCGGGAGCAGCTCGAAGCGCGCGGGCCGGCCGGGCGTGCTTCGCCGAGCCCCCAGTCCGGCCGTCGCTGCGGGCCCGCGCAGAGAGGCTGCGAGGCGTTTTGGCACCCAGACGCTGTGGGTCTGGCCCGTGCTCTGAGCCGGCCCAGAAGCTCCTGTCGGTAGCTCTCCCCCGTGCAGAGCTGCCAGCCCAGAGGCGCTGGCTCTGCGCGCCCGCGCTGCCGCTCGGAGCGAAGGGCTGTTCTGAGGCCCGCGGCCTCGGGGCTGGACGTCGCCTTCCCAACCCCCTAACGGAAAAGGAGCAGAGAGGGAGTTGAGCCGGGACGGGCAGAGCGTTCCCAGCCCGGGAGGGTGCCGGGGAGCCGCCGCCTCCGCTCTGTGTTGGGCTCGCGGCTGGGGTGGAGAGCCGGGTTTCCTGGCTGGGCCGAGTGGCTGTTCCAGCCTTGGTTGTAGGGATGAAAATCCCCCCGCGGTAATCCCGCCTTGCAGCAAGGATAAATCTGGGATTAGCCTGCCCGAGATGGTTAAGACAGTAGCGTGTTGCATAAGCGGTGGTGACCGGCGGGTCCTGCCTGTCCCCTCGGGAAGGGATGAAGCCCCAGGTGCTCTCCGCAGGGACTCGCCGCTCTCCGCACGCTGTTCCTCCTCCCGTGGGCAGGAATGATTTCCTCCGGGCGTTTCTCCCTCTAGGCTGAAGACCCGCCATGCCCGGCGGCCCGTGAGGAAGAGGAGGAGGTGGTCCGTGTGCTGACTCTGCCTCTGCAGGCTCATCACGCCATGGAGAAGATGGAAGAGTTTGTGTATAAGGTACAGGAGCATGTAGCGATCCCCCAATCCTGATTTTTAGAGTATTAATGAGGCCTGGATGCTCCAGGCCCGGGGCTGGGGGTGGTGGGCAGGGGCTGGCATGTGTCGCTCTGTCTGGGTAAAGCTCCCGGGGCTCCGTGCGGCTCTGCCGGCAGTCTGCTCCGGCTCCGCTCGCCTGGGCCTGCTCCCAGCAGCATCTCCCAGGAGCGGTGCGGGAAGGGGATGGCGGCGGCTGGGAAGCACCCGTGGGTGTTGGAGGTTGTGCCCAGCCGTGCCGATGAGCAGCGACCTGGGGAGCGGTCCCAGTGTCTCTGCATTCCTCTGCTGGGCACCGGGAGCACCAAGCACCGTTGCTGGTTTCACCCGGTGCCTGTGCTCCTGGTCACCGTGGTTCGGTAAGCCGTGGCGTTGGCTGAGGGCCAGCCTGGTTCTGTTGCCAGCCGGGGCTCCCCCTTCCCTGACCAAAATGGAAGGGAGTTCCCCACTGCAGGGAACAGTTACTTCGGGTGCAGAAGGGTTAAACCTGAGGGTGCAAATCGCCTCCGACTCCCTGGGGGGACACGTGGGGAGTGCTCTGCAGGATGTGGGTGGCTTAAGAGGTCCCAGAGGGTACTGATGTTGCAAAAGCTGAACTTCCTCTCCCCAAGCAGCCTTACGGGGCCTTTTCAGCCCTGGCTGTAGGGAAGACTCTGCTGGGCTTGTTCCACATGCGGCTTTAGGCTCCCGGAGTGAGTAAACGTGAGCCTTTGGGCTGGCTTGATGCTCTGGGGGCTACCAGCACAGCTTGGCGTGTTGCAGGTGTGGGAGGGGCGCTGGCGCGTGATCCCTTACGACGTGCTGCCCGACTGGCTGAAGGACAACGATTACCTCCTGCACGGACACAGGCCTCCCATGCCGTCCTTCCGAGCCTGCTTCAAGAGCATCTTCCGAATACACACCGAGACGGGCAACATCTGGACGCACTTGCTAGGTGACCGGGGGGGTTTGGTAGCCCTGGGGCTGAAGGTGGGCTTGGCTCCCGTGCACGAGGGCGACCTTTTACGGCCAGGACTTGCTTGGTGCTGGGGTCCTCTCTGTGCATGGGGCCTTCCTCTGCGGATCACATACCCCTGCCCGGTCCTATGCACGCAGGCAGCTGGGTCACGAGGTGCCCGAGAGCTCCTGGAGCAACTTGGGTGACAGGAGGCCAGGGCGCTTCCTCACAGCGGGGCCCCAGGGCCGGGCTCAGCGATGGTTTGTGGCTTTGCCGACGCTCCGCAAGAGTGGGAGGGAGAAATGTGTCCCAGGCAAGACAGGAGAGCCTCAGAGTGCTTTCCTTTGAAACCCAGGGACGGGTCAGCGGCTCTTCACCCTGTGCCTGACCCTGCCGTCCCGCGGGTTCCCCCAGCTCTGCTTGTCTGCAGTAACGAGAGCCTCGGCTAACGGCCCGTGCCAGGCCAGCCCTGGGTGCGACTGAGCACCTCGAGGTGCGCTGCGAGCAGGATACGTCCAGGGCCTGCCTCACAGAGCAGAGGCAGGGCCGCGTTTCTCCTGGCTCTTTGCTGAATTCATTCACTCTCCTTCTGCCTGACGCCCGTTTGGTGTGTTCCCTGCAGGTTTTGTTTTGTTCCTCTGCTTGGGGATCCTGACCATGCTGCGGCCCAACATGTATTTCATGGCTCCTCTCCAGGAGAAGGTGGTGTTCGGGATGTTCTTCCTGGGAGCGGTGCTGTGCCTCAGCTTCTCCTGGCTTTTCCACACTGTCTACTGTCACTCGGAGAAGGTCTCGCGGACTTTCTCAAAGTGAGTCAGCACAAGCGCGGTTGCGTGGTCTCACAGGAGGTTTTGAGTTCTCGCAGCACTTCCTCTCGGAAACCGCTGCGCTCCCAAAGGTTTTATCCTTGGGGGAAGGGAGCGTCCACTGAATCCAGCGTGGAGTTGAGAGGGAAGCACAGCTGGGTCCCAGAGGGCTCTGCCCTGTGCCCGAGCACCTTAAATCCACCAGCTCAAATGCCCTCAGGTGGATGTTAAAGACAGGGACCCTGGGAACCTGCAGCTCCCAAAGGAACGGCCTTGGTGCCCCTCGTAGCAGGGAACTGAGGAGGGGTCTCCGTCTCGTGAGACGCAGCAGTTTGGCAGTTTCCAGTTTACTGGATGCTTTCAAGAACTCTGGTTTGGATCCAATTTGGACCGAAACCAAATTGAAAGAAAACAAAACAAACAGGATTCCCGGCAAAGTGGAAAGGCTGGGCAGTGGCCGGTGCCTCTCCCTGAGGTCGGTGCACAGGCTGCTCTTAGAGTTAAGCTCACATCAGCCTTCGTGGCACAGGCAGGGCAGCAGCAAGGCTTTCCAAATAAGATCTTGCTCACGCAAGTCTGTCAAAGGCATTTACTTGGGTGCTGCTTGCTGGGAAATCCTGCCAATCTCCTTTGCACAAACCCCAGAGATCCTGCGGGCTCGTCTCTGCAGAACAAACTGTGCCGCCGTGCCCTCAGCAGAAATGTCCTTGCATACCGGGGAAGGCACTTGCCGCGGCCGCAGTGGTGGTAACGCGAGCGGCTGCGTTTCAGTGGTGAAATGGTTCCTGGATCGATGGATCGAAAGCACTTTGCAGTGGAGGATAATAGTCAAATCCATATGCGCCAGGAGTCGTGCTCGCCACGTCCTGTCATGGTGGTTTGAGTGCACGGCTCCCCTCGTAGCCAGCCGGCTCCTGTTCCTCCTCTGCGCTCCTGCCGAGCTCTGCTGGCATCCCCAGAAGCCGCGTACGTGCCCAGGCCCTTTCTCGTGTCCCAGATCGCGTTGAGAAGGCCTGGGCGCAGCCCTCCTCCCTCCTCTGGACACGCAGCTTCACCCGCGGGGCCGTGGCTGCCTGTCTGGCCGTGGTGACTCCACTTGGGTGCAGACAGGCTGGGGGGTACCGACACAAGAAGACGCAAGGAGGGGGGTGGATTTTGGGGCTCACCTGTGACTCTGTCATTGTACCCCGGCTGCAGGTTGGATTATTCAGGAATTGCACTGCTGATAATGGGGAGCTTTGTCCCGTGGCTCTACTATTCGTTCTACTGCTCCCCGCAGCCAAGACTCATCTACCTCTCCATCGTCTGTGTCCTGGGCATCTCTGCCATCATCGTTGCTCAGTGGGACCGGTTTGCCACCCCCAAGCACAGGCAGACGAGAGCAGGTAGGAGTTCTCCCTCCTCACCCCGAGTCCCCAGCCCCGGGAGGGAGCTCGGGAGGGCTTCAGGGAGGCACTTTGGGAAGATCCCGCACGGGACAGCTCTTCCCATTTGGGAAGAGCTCTCAGCATCTGCAGAATTAATTCCCCCAGAGCACCCCACCGCCCTGCAGCAGCTCCTGGCAGGGAGAGGTCTCCTTCCTCCGTTCGCTATGCTGGGGATTTAGATCCTCCACTGAGCAGGGCCCGAGCTCTGCTTGGCGCTCGGCAAGCCTGAGGTTCGGAGCAGACAGACAGCATTTAAAAATAGCCCTGTAAGTGGCGGCTGGGTGGCCTGGGGCTGTGCCGCGCGAAGCTGCCTTCTCCGGGAAGCAGTTTGGCAGCGTCAACCCGCAGCTCAGGCAGAGGAGGAAGAAGAGGTTCCCTCATCTGTCCCCTGCCAGTGACACGCTGGCACGTACCTGCCTTCCTGGAGGCTGCAGGGCGAGGCTGTCTCCAGCCCGCTCCACACTCACACCCTGTCTTACCCCCGCTGCAGCCTCTGCAGATTAAATCAGCCTCACTGAGCCCCAGTGAGCAGGGAGAAACGCCTCTGCCCGCCCTCACCTCCCCGGGGGGCTCCTGCAGCAAAACGTCTCTCGCAGCAGCGTCCTGGCTACGTGAGGAGAGACGACGCTGAGCTGGAGGCCGGGCAGCGCCGCTGGCGCGTGACCCACGAGACCCCCTCGGAAGAGGGCAGGGGACGGGGTGGGACTGCCAGCCCCACCGCTCCCCCATGGCAGCGCTGGTGCTGGCAGAGAGCCCAGCCGCCTGCTCCCGGAGAGGGCTGCTCTCCTCCCCCGGTGCGGAGCGAGACCCTGCTGTGAGTACAAGCTGCAGCCCCTCTGGGATGGTGTCTCGCTGCGGTGCCGTTTGCTCTCCACCAAACTAATTAGATGCCAGAGCTGAAAATTTCAGCACTGCTAATTAGCACCTTCCCCTTGAGCTCCAAGCAGCTTCACCAAACAAATGACTCTGGCAAAGCCTCTCCTCGAAGGGCTGGCTGGGGCTGCTGCGTTCCTCACACCTGTGAGGCTTTGGTGCGATCCGGAGGGCTGGCACCTTCTGAAAGAGCCGTTCCCGTAGCCGGGAGCAGGAGCTGCCGCAGCCCTGCCGCTGTACGGAGAACGCACGTCTGCACAGCGAGCTCTGCCCAGTGAGCGCTGCGGGTCAGCACTGGTTTTGACTGGGACGTAGAGCTGTAGATCCCTCGTTTTGTGAAGGATAAATGCCGTGGGGGTCGGATAATCCAGGACTGAGCGAGGAAAAGCTGCTGGTGCCTCCAGGAGCTTCCCTTTCCGCAGGACGAGGGTGCGAGGGGAGCTGGCGGGGAGGAGCAGCGCCCCGTCCGCGCTGCGCTCCCCTTTGCTGATCTCTCCTCTCCGCCGCAGGCGTCTTTCTGGGGCTGGGGCTGAGCGGCGTGGTGCCCACCATGCACTTCACCATCGCTGAAGGGTTCGTGAAAGCCACCACCGTCGGCCAGATGGGCTGGTTCTTCCTCATGGCCGTCATGTACATCACGGGCGCGGGGCTGTACGCCGCCCGCATACCCGAGCGCTTTTTCCCGGGCAAGTTTGACATCTGGGTGAGTGCGGGACGAGGCGGTGAGCAGGGCGCTTTGGGGGGCAGCTGCCAGGCTGGGGAGGGGGGACTGAGGGTGGTGAGCTCCAAGGTGAGGAGAAGGTGGCTGGGGGTGTCCTGGGAGCCCCAGCACGTGTGCTGGCAGCCAGACCGTGAACGGCTGCTGCGAGCAGGCAGGGCAGGCTACAGTACAGGGTGCAAAATGCTGCCTGGGAGCAACGACGGGGGAAAAAGTGGAGCTCAGAGGTCAGTTGTGGGGCGGTGCAGAAGCAGCGAGGAGGAGGAAGAAGAGGCGGTGTTCCCGGTGTTCCTCTGTCCCCTTTGGTCTGGTCTAAAGGGCTTTTTTGCTTCCCCGCAGTTTCAGTCGCATCAGATCTTCCACGTGCTCGTGGTGGCTGCGGCCTTCGTCCACTTCTACGGAGTGTCGAACCTGCAGGAGTTTCGCTACGGACTCGAAGGGGGGTGCACAGACGACTCTCTCCTCTGAGAGCACCTGATTTTAGTACAAGCTTCCTAAGTGCTTTTTAAACTCTGTCTTTGCTAAAATCAAAGGAAGACTCAAAACTGTTTGGGGTTGTTGGTTGTTTTGTTTGTTTTTTTTTTTTAAGAAAAAAAAACAGAAAAATTCTTTAGCAAAATTGTTGACCAAATCCTCACCCCCTTCCCCACACACTTCGCTGGGGCTGAGGGGAGGCGACACGGGCCGCGGCAGCCAGCCTCGCCTCCTCCAGACAGTGTTTTAGCTGCACCGGGGTCGTCCGACCTTCACAGGCATGCCGATTTCCAAAAGCAAAGGGTGCGGATACCCCACTCGCGGCACAGCCGAGCACCCCCTTCCCGAGCTCACCGTCGGAGCGAGCAGAGTCGCGCACTACCAGGCCCAGAGCCAGAGATTTTTGCATATCCCTCGCAGCAGAGCCGCCTTGCTGGGGACAGCTCTGCAGCCCCCTGTGCTGCTGCCCTGGGCACAGGCACAGATTCCTGTAACTTAAGTTTTAATTGTTTTTTTGTTTGTTCGTTTGTTTTCCTTGACAAAGTAATGTAAACATAAATGAGAGAATATTTAATATTTAATACTAAGCTTTAAAAAGACTTGCTGCCACCGCAGTGTACTTGGCTCCCTCGCTGTCTGTGGTAGTAAAGGAAGGACAGTGTGTGAGGGGAATGTAGAGCTGCTGTAGCTGATGATTGAAATAAAAAGGTCAATAGTTCAGTGTCGTGCTGGTGCTGTCTGTCTTGGTTTTTTTGGGCTGGGTGGAGAGAAGCTGCCCCGGGTGTGAGCTGCTTCTGGGGAGAGGGCTCCGAGGAGTGCGTCCCCTCAAGCGGCAGGAGCACCCATGAGGCGCAGTGGGATCCCTCCTGCCGCGGCAGCGGGTCAGGCCAGCCCCAACGGCAGAAATAAAACACAGGAAATGCTTGGGTGTTGTGGTGATGACAAGGGAGGAAACCCTTCCTCGGCTGGGCCATACGCTGCCGGACAGTGGGACCTGCTGCCTTCCCTCCTGGGATCAGCACGGCAAAGGGCTCACAGCTGCTCAGAAAAGCTGCTGCAGCCGGTTGGTGTGTGGGGAGTGAAGGACGAGACCCTAAATCAGAGGGTCCTCCTCATGTAGGACTGTGTGAGTGACCGTCCAGCGCAGGCGGTCAAGGGGGATTAGTGGGGAAGAGCTGAGCCGAGTAAAGCTCCTCGCAGGCAGCCGAAGCCTGTTACCTTACGGAGGGGTGAGGGAGGAGCGCCTGGGCCACAGCCATCACTGGTGGCACGTGTCCCTGCTCTCCCCGTGTCCCTGCTCTCCCGGGTAGGTGGGGAGTCGCTGCGGCTGCAGGGAAGAGTTGTGCGGTGGCCCTTTCTTGAGCTGTTTGGATGTGGCCTGGCTTTGGGGACTGCCAAGGCAGGGCCTGGCTAGAGAGCAGCAGGTTCCCCTGCGCGCCCCCGTGCCCTCCCCGGCCAGGGTCTGGGGCGGGAGCCATCACCCAAGCGCTCCAGGCTGCTCCTTCAATACGGGCCAGGAGACGACTCGGCTGAGTCACCTCGCCCCCACCAAACCCCAAGGACAGCTCAGCAGTGCAAGGGCCAGGCACCGAAACCCTCGAGCTGCACGCAGATTTGAACAACACCCGAGTGCTCTAATCCTATATAAAGAGTACGGGAAAACATTCGGTGATTAACACGCAGATTTGGATACACAGGGGAGGCTCCGCAGCTGATGAGAGCCGAGTGTAATTCTCTCTCCACTACCAGAGACTCGCCCGCTCCCCTGTGGCTGGGGTCTCAAGCAGGAGCAGGGCAGAGCACTGGCTGAGTGGCACAAGTCAAGAAAATTGTCTTGACAACTCGCCCGAGGAACCATGTAAGTGGCGAAGGAAGACGAGCCTTCACACGCACACACAGGGCTTTTGTGCTTAAGGTTTTTGAAAATTACACACCAGCAGCAACTATACGAAACAGTAAGGTACCAGAGACGTAAGCTCCAGCAGTCCTGGAGCAGTTCTAGGACAGGCGGGGGGTGGGGACAGGAAAATGTCACTTTTACAGGATGACAGGACAGAGGAGATGGTCAGGATCTCGCACTTGCATGCACGCTTTGTACAATCCTAATTCACCCACTTGTCAACCATTACTGTGACCGCTTCTGTCTTATTTTCATCCTCTCCTCCTCCTACATGGGCCTGACTCAGTCTCCTGACAGAGGGCAGAGATCACGCTCCTCCCTGGGCAGAGGAAAAGCCGTGAAGCGGCTCAGATAGATAATATTACTCAAGTCTTTTTGAATACAGATACTCTATCAGGAACTGCCAGCAAGCAATAGTGTTAACTAGTAGTAACAACAGAAAACCTCACTGGATATGATTTTTTTAACTGCTGGCAAAAGGGAACATGCCTCCACAACTGCAGTTTAACAAAAACATGGAGCAGATGTCGTAATCGTGCTTAGGACCGGATCCGAGGTGAAAAGGCAAGAGGCTGTGCTGGCAGCAGGCAGGCAGGGGCAACGCTTCCTCCTCCAGCCCCACAGGCCTGCGTGTTTTTCTGTTCGGGGCTCACACGCGTCTCACTGCCCTTCTAGGAGGGGACGCTGTCTGTGGTGTTCCCTTTCGAGCCTGCTGCGAAAGCCACAGCGAGCAGCAGCAGAGGTGAGGAATTTGTTTGCTGCCACCTTTTGCTAAAGGGGCTCAAGGCCACGCGGGTTGAGGGGAAGGCGGAGGTGTGCTGCAGCCTGCGGATCCGCAAAAGGCAGATTCTGCTTTAACCAAAGAACTCTGGCTGCATGGCGGTAGCGTAGAAAACAAAGAACAGCAGTGAAATATGTATTGCTGGAAGTAATTTTCACTGGCTTGCACATTCTCCCAATAATATTCACTTTAGGAATGTAAAACTGCGTGTAGATGAATTATTTTCCTTAAGCTGAAATATGTGTAGCAACCTAAATCCGATGGGGACGCGGCTCAATTCCAGCTGCGTTCGCTGTGGCTGGTCAATGCCACATCCCAGAGAAGACTCCAAAGACCTTCACTTCAGTCCACGTCCAAAGGATGACAAGACTCCATTTGGTCCTTGTCTTAAACCTCCATGTATTCTATCAGACATGTATCAGCATTACAGCAATGGAATCTATCATGAATAAATAGATTTGTCATCTTCTAAAAGTTCCCCTGTGCAGTTTTACACTGACAAGTGCTGAAGGTCCTCTTGGCATGGTTTGTGTAAGAGACTACCACTGGTGTAAAGACATACTGCGTCTTGGTCCTCCAGCATTTTAAATTACAGCTCGGGTACAATGTGAACTGGGAGAATGAGGATAATCACTGGTATTGTCGGTAGTCGCTAAATGGAGAGGGCTGCAACTGGGAGGGGTCGTCTGAAAACTGAGGGCCTGTGAATAAGGCAAGAGAAAAAAAGGGAAATAATAAATACCAAAAGACAAGAGATTCTTCCTACTAACAGCACAAAACACGGTCACAGCGTTTTTCATATAAATCCCCTCTAAAATGAATGAAGCCAATAACAAGACTTTACATTTGATTTTTTTTTCATTCAAAGAAGTTCAAGAGCTTTATGCATTGACGAGAGCCTCAGTCCAACAAGGACTGTATTTTTATCTCCTTTATTAACGGGGAAATGAATCCGAGCAGTGAGAGGGAAACATTTTCAGTCACCTAAAGGAGCTGGAAACCTATGTCTTATTGCCCTTCAGTTGAACTTAGCCACTCTGTAAAGGTTTACTCACGGTAACTTGCCCGACAATGAAGCAAGCCAGTGAAACGGAACAAATCATTGTGGAGTCAGCTTCCCGACTCCTCTTACTGACGTTCTGCTGGAGGGAAGCAATACGTTTACTGTATGCCAATTTTAGAGAGAAGAAATTGTAACGGACAGATGATACCCTTTCTCTAAAGCAGATTTTTAAACCGCCTTTGTGTTAAGAACAGAAATGGTTATAATTTAGATTGAACAAAGAATGTCAGTGAACAAACCTGAGAGAGGAAGCCTCTCAGGAATTAGTGGTTTGCTACTAATCCTTTCAACACTGGTGGTTTTGTCTGTATTCCTCCCAAAATAAGGTGGGGCGATAGAGGTACTTCATATTTTGCACAGGCAAGTATTGACACAAATGGTTACCAACTCAGCTCACTGACACCTCAGCTTGCATTTTACTTAGGGGGAAAAAAAAAAGGGGGGGATCTAGTTTTTGAAGCAGTTTAGAAAAAAAAAGCCACCGCCACCACCCCCCCTCTTTGAAATATTTTACCTGTATCTGCCTGCTGACCTTGATCACCTCATTTAAACCAGGGCTGCCCGCACGTTTGCACGCAGACCATAGCAGACCATAGCTAACCTGCCGGCACCATCCCTCTCGCCGCAACTTGCTGCTTGCTATTGCCTCAAGCCTGTTGTGTCACCCACCACTGACTAAAATACCGCTGCCACCATCCGACAGGTTGTGTGGCTGCATCGGGGGACAGGGGAGAAGACAAGGACAGCCGGGACATCCCTGCTTTCAGCCACACAGCCTCCAGTCGCCCAGCGGGAAGGAGCTGATGATACCCTTGTCTCATCAGCAACATGCGGCTCCTCCTTGGCTTTCTACAGCCTTAGAGGCTGGCAACCCGCAGAGCAGATTTACAGATAAGACCGATGACTGGAAGAGGTACATTAGTAAAGACTGCACGATAAAAGCCTCGCGATACCACAGACTGATGGCTCCTTACCGTTTGGAAACTGTGTGGAGGCAAATCTTGTTAACAGAATACCAGCTCCTTCAATTAAAGCTAGGAGAATCCCTCCCATCGCAGCAGACCCAACCATGGCAACAGGTCCATCTAAAAATAAAAAGCATAAAACAACACTTTTTACTTCTTTGGTGCATTACTTTGCATATTATAGCTCTCTTTCTTTAATCTCTCCTATAAGCAGACTCAGAAGCAGTAATTTTGCATCCATTAAGCCTCATTAGCATCACCAATAAAATGATATTTAGTGGGCAACTCCCCCCCTCTTCCTCAAGGAAACAAAGGAACGCTGGAAATGTTTGAGAACGTAATTATTACTTTCATAAGCACAGGACAAAAGTTTCAGATTATCTTTCAATTTCTCTGAGAAAGTAAATTCCAATTTGGGTATCAGCGACTGTTGCTTCACTATAACGATGAGAACTGTACATTTAGAGTACAGATGTTTTTCAACCAATACCCTCAGTTTCTTACTTCTTGCAGCTAATATGGCTCCAGTCAGGGCTCCGCTTGTGATTGAATTCCACGGATCTTCTTTCCCTCTCATTCTGACCATACTGCAGTCAATCATGGAGAAGAGACCTCCCCAGACAGCAAAGCTACCTGTTAAAAAAAAAAAAAAAAAGAAAAACCCAACAGTTTAGAGAAAGCAGACAAGCTAGCCACGCTGCAGCCGTGTAATCAGGAGATGGTATAGTATCGGTGTGCTTGCTTTCAAGCATGGAAGTATGTTCAAAGCAACAAAGAACCAAAGAGAGGTCAAAATCAGTACTGCGAAAATTCTCAACTTGCCAGGTGACACACATTTTATATATAATCTCATTAATTTACATTTAATGACAGAAAGCTTATCAAACAGTGATTATAATGGAACTTCCATCCTAATAAAGCCAGATTAGCTCAGGGAATTTTCATATTTTTCACTTTTTAAACATATTTCCTCACAGAGAATGATGCAGAGTAATTTTGCACCTTATCCTAACCCTGCTCCTGGCGTCTCAGACCAGTACTGGTCGGTATTGCACGGCAGATGCAAAGAGAATGCAAGTATTTAGAATGCAAATTCTGAAGTCTTTTAACAATAATGTGTATTATAAATTAAAATAAATATTGATCTCTAGACTCATTTTGGGACAACTACTAGTTAGAATTAGTTCAGCCCTCCTTAATTTGAGGTGTCTTAATGCTTTATACCAGGTTAATACCAGCTAAAAACCAGGCGGTGCCTCTCTCTGTGCACAGTCACCACAGGCTGCAGCCATAAAGCCTTTTCCGCCTGTGGCCCGGATTTCTTTAAGCAGTTCTGCTGCAGCCGACGTCTCCCCGCTCAACACGGCTCTCCCATCTTCTCCTTCTGTCACGTATCAATGCAATTTGCCCGTCAGAATGGCATAATGGCACAGCACAGTACGTGACTGCAGCGTGACCTTCAAGAGGTCACGACGTCGTTTTGACTCAAGCTGCAGTTTTGTGATTTTTTTTTAGACTTTTATGCACAAAATTCACTTCGCAAAATTTACCTAGCTGACCTCAGGGGAACAGTCTGAAATCCTACCAAGACCCACCCATCCACTTCATTGTTTCTCCAAGTTTGATCATGTCTTTTAATGAGCCAATCTTATTTATTTTAAAACCCTGTGCACAATGCGCAGGCTCCCAGGCAGCTCTGCGCAGAGCTGGTTAAAATATGACAAAATTATTAACCCTGGCTTATCACTTCATGAACACAAGCATGTTTCCTCCACACCAAACTAATTCTGGAGGCATCAGAACCATATTTACTCATCGCTTGGACTAACAAACCCCACTGAAACACAGCTGGCCCACAGCGCAGGTGTCACTGCACTTGTACCACGTTATCTTCCCAAACTTAGCAGCAAACTGACTGCAACAACAACACAAAATTAATTACCTCCCAGTTGTGGAGCTCTTGTTTTAATAGCTGTCAAACTTCCTCGCAGCCGGTGGTTTACACCCTACAATACAAGAGAAATGACAGTTAAAACAAAAGAGCGAAGCCTTACAGCCAATCTGACTGTATATAGCAACAACTTGCCACAGGCCCAACATATTCTTAAGCACCCTCAACAGCTGTGATCAGGAGCTGACAGCAACTGCATTTTACACATGCTTTAGTGTGATAAATCACACGATTTATCACATTATAATATACCTGTCAATTACAGAAATTAACTACAGCCATCAGGCATTAAACAATTTGAGTTCAAAGTTTGTTTGAGTGGCCTTGACTGAACGAGACTAATTTAAAGTAACACTTAGCAAGATAAGCAGATTTATTTTTCACGTGTATCATTTTTTTGTTCCTATCTGATGCCTGGTCACGTCACGCAGTTTGCATGCAGGACACCAGTGGAGCAAACAGCAGCATCGGGTGCAGGTAACCTCAGGGAGGAGACACTGTCCATGGAGAACAGGGAAATCCACCCAGAGGAAGAGTGCCCTAGGGCTGCATTAGAGGAAAACCGCATGCTGTTACACCACATTTCCATCAGTATTTTATCTATCTTAGTACAATCACCTCAACCCTAGTGCAGATGCCCGCATACCAGGAGCACTACGCTCGGCTGGCAGCAGGAATCTCACCGGTTGTCCCAAATTTAGTCATTCCTGCTGGTCAGGTGGAATATTTAGTCCTTGCCTCATCAGCCCAGTCCCAGTAGCTAAGAGAAGCAAGAATTCAGCTTCTAAATGTAGTGCTGAGCCTTCCAGAGTCTAACACTAAACACGTCATCCAGGAGTCCACAGAATTATGACTACGTATTTTCCCACACTTTAAGAAGATTTAAAGAACATACATCCAAGTTTTATTTTTGATACAAGCACTCAGAAGTGTGGACAGGTTTATTTAATAAGTCTTAAGGAAAATGAATAATGTAGTTAAGCATATAATCCTTTTCAAGTTAAGTGTCTGCAGGATCTGACTAGTTTGGAAACAGTTATTTATTTACAATACTTACCTCAAACTGATGGCTTATTAAGAAATTTGAGGCAAACAAATTGTCAATTAGTAACACCAAAAACCACTCAACAAAAACCTCTTTTATATGAAGCCAGAGAAATGTTTTAAAACAAATGTTCAAGTAGAAATGGGATCTTATTTTATCAAATGTCTGTACAACAGGTTTATAGGAAAAATTTCACAGCAGAAAGCCTGAAAGTGGAAACATCTTAAATGACTTGCATCGGCTAAACTTTAACTTTCATGTTTACGCACACTTCTGCATTTAAACAAAACCTGACTATCAAAAAAATCCAGTTAATTAAAAATGTTAATAATTAAATAAGAGATTAGTTAAAGAAAATAATATCCCCTAATATAAATCTGAAGGAGAAAAAGATTCTTCCTTTGAGTCTTTCCATTTCCTAAAAGAAAGGGAGAGGGGTAGGCCAGAAGAGGAAGAACAGCCCAGGCTTCCCATCTCTACGTGCGGACAGAACCCAAGGCAGAAGATGAGCCAAGATGGACGCATTCTGCTGCGCCCTCCACTTCCCCATCCTGAGGGAGATGTCTCTCAGCAAGGGAGGCTGCCAGCGTCCCACTGCTGCCATCAGATCAAACAGGGAAAGCAGAACTTTTACCCGGAAAGATGAAGGACCCATCTGGATCCTGAGCCGGTCACCAGATGTACCCTCCTGGTTTGGATTAATGACATGCAGGCCATTAATCAGTCCCACTCACTGCTCAGGGATTTCTTCTCCCTTACCTTTGGCTGGCCAGATTCACTGTTGATGGACAGAGAAAGCAGGACTGCACTCTGAATGCACTCTCACATGATTTTACTTACCACTGGGGAATTTCTGAACCCCTTGATAGCTTGGAAAATGCCACCTCCTATCGCTCCCATCGTGAAAGCACCTCCGCAGTCATCTACTATCCTCCAGGGACTATAAAGAAAAACAGAGATGAAAATACTAAATTCCATCATGTTAAACCGTGACGGATCCACTCACACACTGAGCGTATTCACGTTGGAAATTCACCATCAAAACATGTGTCACAATATCCAAAACTGGAGTGAAAATCAAGCCTGCCAGCCGTATCGTCTCACATCCAGCTTGCTGAGCAGACATCAACAAAAGACACGCACAGGTAATATTACAGCAGAACAAACTCAACTTTTGCCGAGACTCTACCAACCTGTCTCCCAGTAGTGGTAAGCATCACATACATATACAGAAAAATTGCCTGAACTCCTCACACAAGGCAGAGAGGCGCATTGCCATCATGGAAAACTTCTGCAGAATTCCAGCTCTGCCCTACTTACGGAGCGTAAATAGCTTTAAATTTACTGTTCTCATTCTTGTCTTGACCTACAGAAAACTTAAGTGGCAAATTCAATAAGACTCAGTTCACAGCTGGCACAAAACACCAAAACACCGCTTTCCTGAATTACTCATGCTTTTCATTAGTTCTGGTTATTTAAATGAGAGACTACAAAGTCATCTTTTGTTAAACTGGAAAGGTTTTTCCTGATGCATCCTGGATCTTTGAAGTTCATTCAAACAAAGCACAGATCTAGTCAGAGGTCCAGAAGGCCACGGTTCCTGCCCCCAACAACACGGAGCGTCGAATGTTTCCGGCCAGCGAGCAAAAGCTTTGCCACAGAAAGAGCACCTTCCTCGCAGCAAACACTTTCAACACCAGTGAGATGAGCTTTAATTTGGGGTTCAGAACTGCTGCCAAGCACTAGAGCCTTGTAACTCTCTGTCACGAAACTGAACTCCTAAACTAGGTGAGCACTAACCTGCTATTAATCTCTGTTGCCACTGCTGGTAATTTTGAAGCATAAAATAACAAAGTTATTTTTTCTTTCATGTTATATCAAAATCTTACAGCAGAAGCCAAGCACTCAGATGATTATAACTCCTGCACCATCAATAATCAGCAAACCTAGCAAAAAAGAGACTACAACAACATGCCGGGTCACAAAACTGAACACTATGGCAAGCTCGGTGTTCACAGTAGCAAATCACAGGTATGAGCATCGATGTGCATTTCCGATTTCACTCTGAATTTCACGTTCCTATTCTTGAGGATTCCCTACAGCATCCAGGTCCTGCACATGCGAATACACCTTCATCGATCCGCTTTGAGTCTGCCACTTTTCTGCTTCACAGGATATGCTAATGCTCTTCTGCTGTAAGGAGTGACAAACACTGTCTCTTTGCCCCAGGCCCCTCGCTGTACTGCATATTTTGTCACGAGGGTTTTTTTCTTCCTGCAAAAAATTCCACAATGTGCAGTCCCTCCTCCTGCACGTTCTCCCAGGCTCCTCGCTTTCATGACCTATTTCTGAATCTCTCCCTACCTCCGCAGTCGTTTTAATGAGAGAGCATGGCCAGCTCTGCACGCCTTCTAAAGGCAGGTAAATTGCTTGTTTGCACGCGTGGCATCGTTCACTTGCTTTGCTTCTGCATCTTGGCATCGCTCAGCTGTTCCAAACGCACCAGGACCTCACCCAAACATCACCACTGATCTTCCCCAGTGACAGGGACATCCAGGTCCCAAACCCACACCGACTGAGAAACCAGTGGAAGGACTGTACATTACCCCACCACGCATCACCCTTCTTGTCTATTGCTCTGCCTGTAACATGCTTTCATCTCATATTCCTTACAAATCCCCTCTAGCTTTGACTAAATTAAATAATTCAGCCCCATTTCACATTTTATTTTCCTTCCCCTATTTCCTGCATTTAATGATCAGGAAAAGGTTGCAGGCACACTGTTGTCAGAGATGCCAAGATGAAAAGCAACTAAGTCTTTCTTCTCTGGGCTTTTTTTCTTGTTTTGTTCTCCACGTCTCCTGTCCAGATTTTGATCTACTCTGTTATGAATAAAACATCTCATCACAAGTCTCTTCCTTCGTTAGCTTGCTAACAGTGATCTTGTTAAAAGGCTTTCTGGAAATCTAAATAGATTATGTAAAGTGGTCTTCCTTTACCCACAAGGTCAATTTAGCAAACCATGACTGTTCTTTACAGAAGCTTTGTTAATTAGACCCCAATCATGGAATGCTACATTTTTTCCATCTTTAACCCTACTTCAGATGTCAAGCTCATTAGCTGTTACCTTTGGGGTTCTTAATTTTCCTTTTAAACTATCCTCCAAGCCTCCGCAGGAGCAGCTTTTAAATGAGAAAACATCTTTGATACCAGCACAGCCATTTCGTATGTCAGCTCCTTTGAACTCCCAGATAGACGCTGTGTGCATCTGAAAGCCGACACAAAACACCCCACAGTCCCTGGCAGTGCTTGACCTCAGTAGAGGAGAGAATTGGAAGCGAATAGAAGAGATTACTCCATTATTAATTTGGCACTTATCTACAAGCTTAATGTTACCGTTAATTGTTTCCTTGACTTTAAGGGGACCCCTCCCAGTAGGGAAATGATGTGCTCACTGCTACACACAAGATAAGGTTGGATTCCTACTGCCGACGGCAACCAAGATCACTTAGAGATGAGAGCAGAGGCCAGGACTTCGCTTATGCCAGGGCCCCGGGGCAGCCACATACCAGCTCCACTGACCGGAGAGGCTGAGGATACCCCACACCCCAGGTGTATCTGATTCCCACCCAGAGGGAGCTGCGGTGGCTGACAGCACCATTTGGCTTGATAAAATGATAAAAAGAGGAGCAGGTGGCCCGCAGGGCCAGTGGACTGAGGAACGCCAGTGGGTGCCACACCAGCTCTGACTGCCCGTGAGCCCTTAGAGGGGTGAAGCTCCTCCAAGCTCCACAGCTGCCTGCAGCTCTTCTAACTGCTGAGAAACCATGAGAGAGTCAGAGGCCGCCGGGTTTTAAATGAACAAAGCTGCCTTTTCTCAGTGCCGACGGTTCAGCAGGGCGCCGACGGTGCAGAAGGGGCAGCACTTCATCCTCGTCATCGAACCGTCGTGACATGCCAGCCTGAACTGCCTGACCTCTGCTCCCCGTCAGCCCTTCAGGCCACTCCCAGCACAGACGAGACTATGCAACGATCCGTGCTTCTAACGAAGGTGACTGCGATGGAAATTACAGCCAGGTTGTACAGTGTCACCTTCCAGCGAGGTCACACTGCTCCCAGAAACAGCAACTCCCAGGGGGCTGAACCCCCCCCCCCCGGCGCTGCAGGGGGAGAGATAACGGGGTGACCAGCAGCAAAACGGGACAAAACAGCATGGGGCCCCCGACAGCCCCCCTACAGCTTAGCAGCAGAATGTCCTTATCGCATGACCTTACTAAAGGGAGAATGAGATTACCTGGAGCCCGCAGCAATCAATAAATAAACAAAGTTTATTTTGCTAACGTCCCAAACTTTGTGCTGTAGAAAGGCGGAGTGACATTTATGGAGAAACTTAAAACGTGGCACCAATCTACAAAGCTTTGGGAAAAGCCTCGTGAACAGTCGCGGGTCTCTATTTGCACACTTAATCCTGAGCCTACGCTGTCCTTTAAATGTTTTATTACTACAAACAAAACCTTTAAGTTGCAACCAAGGCGACTGTGAACGTTTACACTGCAGAAACGTGACCGGGTCTAGATGCCGCCCGTTCGGCGGCAAGGCTGCGGCCAGGCCGGCTGACTTCGGCAGGCCGGTGCGCTCCCGCCTCACGGAAGCGCGGGAAGGAGAAGGGCAGAGCCACGGGGCGCTGAGGGGACGAAGCGCCGCCGACCAGGGAGCCTGTGCCCAGGGGCTGCGGCCCACAGAGGCCCAGGCGCGGGGCAGGCCGCAGGGCCTAGTCGCCACGCCGGTACCTCCCCCCCTCAGGGAGGCTCCGCCGGGCTCGGTACCGGCGGGGTTTTGCCTGCGCAGGCCCCGAGCCACGGGGCAGCCCCTCAGCCGCCGCGGCGCGGCCTACCCCCGCCGCCTCCCCTCAGAGGGGCCCCGCCAAGGTCACCCGGACCCGCACCCGCACCCCCCCCCCGCGGGGAGCGGCGCCGGGCAGCGCCCGCCCCGCCCCGTTCCCCCGGCTCCCCCCGCCGCCGCCGCCCGCCGGAGCCACGGTCCCCGCGCGCCGCCCGGGCGCAGGCCGCTCACCAGGGCTCACGCGCGTACTCCTCCATCTTCGCAGGCGCCACCGCCCTCGCCCGCCTTCCCGCCGCGCGATTGGCTCACCGCCTCCCCGCGAAGGCCAATGGGGACGGAGGGCGGGACTAGGCGGAGGGGGGGGAGGCGTGCGCCGCGGTGGCGGCGCATGCGCCGTGCCCCCTTCGCTTCGCCCCGCCCTGCCGGGGGCTGACTGGCGGCGGCGCCGGTTCCCCGGGGCCCGCCCCGCCGTGAGGCCGCCCCGGGGGAGGCCCCGCTCCGGCTGCCGGGCCTGCTGGGTCCGCCCGGCCATCCGACTGCTGCATCCTCGGCACGGCCATCAGCGTGTGTCCCTGGGGAAGGGGAGAGGGCGCTTAGCTGGGGCTGTCCTCACAGGGCGCCCTGAGGGCCCCGCGGGGGCGGGGCGGGGGCTGAGGAGAGAAAGGAGCGTACGTGTCTCTGTCAGGGCTAGGCCCAGGCCGTGGCGCTCTGACAAAGGCCTGAAGCACAGAGCAGCTTTTATTTAGCCCTCTAGTAAGTAGTGCCTCTGGTAAAAGCGTGAGCTAATCTGAGGGGCAGGAGTCAGCTCTGCCGGTCCTTGAGACTTCAGGCAACTGATCTGTCTGTAAATGCATCCCAACAGAAAATGCTGTGAGCGCTCTGGAAGTGGAAGCAGAGAACCTGGCGGTACCCGGCTGAGCTGGAGGAGGATGCCTGCCTGGTGACAGAGGGGTCGGCACGGGGTGACGTGCCCGTGCTGAGGGCGTCCGTTCCACCGGAGCTGCTGAGACACTCGGGAGCGGCACCCGCCTCACTCCTGACGCTGCTGAACCAGCTGGGCCGACTTCGAGGTGTCCCTGGGGACGCTCCTGTGGGCGAGAGCTGGGCTTTGAGGTCCCCCTCAAGAGATGGTGCCTGTGAGAGGGCAGTTCCCTGGGGAGGCTGGGAAGGCACAGCTGAAAACCAGAGAATTAGTCTCTGTGCTGGCAGCAAATACCAGGGCAGCCTGCAAAGCCCCCGAAGCATTTTCCCACATGTTTGCAAGGGCTCTAAGTTGTAAATTGCTTATTCTTTTCACACTCCTAATTTAACCTTACACACTGTGCTCTCTTGTAAGGGCAGTAAATCATTTGGTTGCAACAGGCAATGCGGATTGTGGGCTGAGGCACTTAATTGCTCTAATAAATCATGGGCTGAAGCAATGGAAAGGAGCTGGAATGCTCCACCTGCTTTAATTTGCTGTTTGCAGTGGTGGTATGTTTGTCCTTAGTTAAGGCAGGATGGGAGCAGAGGGTGATGCAGTAATGGAGATTACCAGAAGGTGGTATTGTGGCTTCTGCTTTGGCCAAGGAGAGGAGATGGGAAGAGTGGAAAATCTCAGCCTCGTCCCAGCTGCCATAGCCTGCTCGAGCCTGGGAGCAGACCTCCACTCTTGTGTCCTCTGTTACTGCTGTGACTGGTCCCACACTGGTCCAACCCTCCTTTGGGTGGCAATTTCTTGCAGTAGCCCTTGTCCTTTCCCCTGATGAGTGGTAGGTTAATTATATCAGGCTAAAGGATCATTCTGGTCATCCCTTTCACAAGCTGTGGGAGAGCTTGTGAAAATCCCTGCCAAACCTATGTGGTGCTTGATTTGCAGTGGCCAGAGTCACCAAAGTGACCTCCAGTAGCTCAGCTGGGGGCACTGGTAGCAACCCCAGGCAGGCTGCTGGAAGGTGCTCAAGGGCTTTCTGGGGTTTTCTGAACTTCCCTGTGGCCAGGAGCTGGTTCCTTTCCCGATATATAATATCTTCTCCACACTTCCCTCGCTCTTGCGTGAGCAGGTGTTTTGTGGAGGCAGGTTTTGGGTGAAGTTGCCGTTGGGTTTGGGAGTGAAGCGTTTGGGTTTCTCTCGCTGGCCAGGGGAACAACATGTTCCAGAGCAGCCGCGTGTCCCAACCAGGCAGGGAGATGTCACTTGCTCTCTCAAGGAACATCTTATAAAAAGAAAAAAGATCAGTGCGTTTAACCTTTCCTCCTGCAGGCTCTGAAGGAAAGGGAGATAAAACAGATTAGAGGAATCCATTCCATTTTCAGTTGTCCAAAAAATGAAGGAAGACGGACGGTCCTAGGTGGTAGCGTGAAGGATGGGGGCACAGAAAGCTTTCCCAGCTGTACCAGAGACCCTGCACATGCACCTGGAAAAGGTACTTAATTGGACTCTGTCTCAGTTCGTCATCTTTAAGACATGTCTAGTGATGTTGCTGTGTTTCAAAGGAGTGTTTTGCAGAAATATTCATTAGTGCCTCCGAGGTGCTCAGTTGCTATGGAGATGGGGATACTGATAAATGCGGGGACTGACAGAGCCTCGGCGGAGATTCAGAGCTGCTGGGAGCTCCTCTGCGCCAAACCGCACCGTTACTGTACCACGCCGCGCTCTCCTGACTGGCACAGCTTCAGAGGGCCAGCGTCAAGCCCGCGGTGGCTGGAGCCAGCTGCGGAGCAAGGCCCAAGGGTCCTTGCACACGTCCCCAGTCCCAGTTGCTGGTGGCCTGTGAAAGAGCAGCCAGCGCAGACATATCCAGACCTCCTCTTATTCTGGGGTGAAAACACTAGATTTTCTTTCGCTGTTTTCTTTTTTAGGGCACTGAGAACTCTGTGGAATATGGTGCAGTTAGAGCTATGCTAATATCCCCACCTAAAAAGAGACGTGTGACAGCCAAGATAAATTGCAGTAAGACCATCCACTATAAACCATGACAAGTTCAGGGACACCCCTGCTTCTCTCCCGGCTCTTCTGCTAATGAAGGAATATTTCTCTGCAAAACTCTGACTCTGTGTTACCTCTGCGTAGCCAGCTCTGCAGCTCAGCGGAGGAGAGCCCAGCAGACGTGGGCTTCCAAATCCAGGAAGGATGTGTGATACTTCAGGAGAAACTCAGAGCCTCCCAGGTCATGTTTACAGCTTCTTAGGGAACTCAGTGTCTGGTGCTTCTTGTCACAGGAGTCAAGATTCAGGAACAACAAAACAGAGACCCTATCAAGGTGTCAATAGTGATTTTATTTTGTTGAAAACCAATTTACAACACAGGAAAGAGTCATGAAGGAAAGGCAGACAGACAAGAAAGACAATTCTAGGTTTTACTCACCAGTGGAAAGGTTCTTTCTCTGTTTTAGCATTGCGATTGTCCCTGGGGCTGTCCACGTACCCTGTCCCTGGAGCCAGGGGTGGCACACCCAAGAAAGCTTGGATCTTTCCTGGAAGAGGGAGACATGTAGCTATGATTCCTCACTACCTTTTTTTTTGTTACGTCTCCAGTTGGAAACTGGGCTTCCAGTTTGTTGCTGACCTCTTACAAGCACTTGGTGACTGAGCACAGCGACACCGCATACAAATACCAAGCATTTGGTCATTTCTTCCATCCCCACACTCTGCTAAGTTAAATTTCTCTTCCAGAAGACACAATGTTAAAACCTTTTGAACTGTGTATCCTGAAAAGCAACCAGACAGCACATTAGAGGGGTCTAGGGCCGTAGTAAGGTGAACAAGCAAGATGGCTTCTTCAGGCAAAGAGGGCACCAAATGGACACCAAGACACTAAATTCACTCTGGTTCCTGTTGCCTTCAGTGCTCTTGCAGGCGTGGCAGTTTTGGGGTGAGGGAAGGGGAAGAGTCTGACTGGGCTGAGACCAGAAGAAGGTGGAGGGGATGGCCATGTCCCTCGTAGCCCCTGATGCAAGTGAGCACCAAGATGAGGGTCATGATATCAGGGAGGCAGAGGTGAAGGGGTGAAGTGGGATGAAATTCAACACGGCAATGTTTACAGTTATGCACTTGGAAACTAAACCCAACGGTTTCTTCTACAATGTGGAAAAAATCTCAGTCGTGCTGGTGAATCATAGGAAGGCTATGAGCAGGAGCTGGGCACTGTGGTGCTGGAGATAAATGAAATCCTAGAATGCAACAAGAATGTGCATTTCCCGTCGGGATGGGGAATGTCTAGTTTGTAGCACAAGGCATTGGGAGACTCACTTGGAGCACCCTGTGCCTGTGTCCAGGACAGGATCTGAGCTAGGGAGATGGGCAGAGAAGGTAATTAGGCTGACGAGGAAAATCTTATGAGAGCTTATTTTACAGAAGAAGACCAAAGGACTGCTTGTTTGGACTAGCAAAGAGAGAGGCCTGAGAGCAGGCAGTAAATATTAAGAGGATGATAAAGGATGAAGAAAAAAGGATTAAGTTGGCAGCGTAACGAATGGGTACAAAATGCCGTGCATGGGGTAAAGCTGCCTTGAAACTTGGAGAGAAGAGCCTATCTGCCTCTGTCCCTCTGGGAGAATTTGCAGGTGCCAGTAGGCTTTATGGATTAGGTTGATGGAAAGTAGGTGCCTCCACCCGAAGCCCAGGCTTAGGGCACTGCCTGAACCAGAAGCGGGAGAGACTCAGGAATTTAGTCTGTGCAGAAGGAGGGATGTCTCTGGGGCTTGGCAAGGGGAAATGGGAGTGTTGTGATGAAGAGCAGCTGCAGAAACACCCCTGCAGAGGACAGAGAATCAGCAGAAGCTCTGATAAAGCGACCTAGGGACAGTGCTGGGGTCAGACTTTGCAGAGCGAGGAGCAGGCACCGGGCTGGGCTGCCACTGCCTGCTTCCTCCCTGCTTCAAAGGTGCTGGACTTTGCACATCCTTCGTAAAGAAACCAGTCTGCACCAGCAACGTAACCACCCACCACCTCTTTCCCAAAGGGAAAAAAGAAAAATATGCACAGATCCTGGAGAGCAGCGGGATAAAGATGAAAACTTTCTCTGGGGTGGGCGCTTTATTACTGATTTCAGCCAAGAGCTGTCACTGTCACAGCAGTAACTCTCCCCTCCTGTAACGGAGGAGACACCTGGTATCTTTGGACCCACGCTGACCTTTTCGTTAGCCCTCCGGCACTGATGGGCACATGCTAGGGATCTGCGTCCCCCACCCCAGATCCCCAGCCTGCCAGCCTGTGCATTTTTGCGTGTTTTCTCACTAGGTTGGCCCATTGCCTTTAAAAGGCTAAATGCTCCGGACTAAATTTGGTCATGCAGCTCTGCATGGTTCCCTGGAATGTCCTCGGGTTTCAGGCTCCTCTGATAGCACCATTCCCCGCCTCCCGCTGGGCTTCATTGGCTTCCCAGAACCCGAAATCGCGGCTGGATCCTGTTATTGGCCAACCCTTGGACCGAGGGGTGTCCCCTCTTTATAACTACTATATCCCAGGCTGCAGCGATTGAGAGCTGCTGAGATTTAACACTTCAGCACCTGCTGCTGCTGGGGCAAGCAGTGTTGGAGCTTCGGCTTCTGGTTTTTTTCTCCTTCCTTGGGTACCACACACAACCGCAACCGTGTCTCGCCAGCGAGCCAAGATGTCCAAAGTGGCCAAATATCGGCGACAAGTTAGTGAAGATCCAGATATTGACAGTTTGTTGTCTACTCTGTCTCCAGAGGAGATGGAAGAGCTGGAAAAGGAGCTGGATGTGGTGGATCCAGATGGAAGCATCCCTCTGGAGCTCAGTCAGAAAAACCAAACAGAAAATTCCCCACCTGGCTCGCAAAACTGCGACACAATGCTCAATCACTGCGAAAAGGAGACCAGGAAACTTATTCAGAGGGAACACTCGATAGACGTAAGTCACATCTCCCCACGCTTGAGCTGTTTCTATGAGAAATGCAGGGGCATACCTGTGAACTCCGCTGGGCTGTTTTAGGGGATGAGGTGGAAAACACAAACCCCGAGAAAGGCGTCCTGTGCTTGCTCAAGCTTGCTAGCTGTCATGTAGAGACCAGGGAGCTGGTCCAGGCACTCCGGGAGGGAACAGGGTATTTCATGAAATCCCAGTGTTACTCGCAAAGCCAAAACCTGTGCTGGTGCCAGGGCTTTTCTCTCTGCCTCTGCTCTAACACCCTTTGGCAGGGCTGGGAGCAGAAGGCGGCTGGAGGGGCTGGTGCAGTGACAGCAATCCCGCAGGCTGCGTTTCTTTTTCCTCCTGTTTTTTCCTTTGGAGATCTCTGGACTCTCGGTCCCTTCAGTTTCTCTTGTGCCAAAGCTTAAACAGTCTTTGGTTCTTGTGGAATAAAAAAAGTTTGCTGCTTTGTGGAAATCACCCCGAGAAGCAGGTTTTGGCCCAAGCCATTTGTTTCATGTTTATTGTTCGGTTAAAATTCATTCTTTTATTTTGATTTGGGTACATTTATCTCCTCCTCTGCACCTGGAAAATCCTTTAATAGCTTGCTTGGAGCTAGAAAGCTTCGTGCCAGTCCCTCTCCTCTTTTTGTGCTTTGCCTTAGTGGGAGCCAGTCCCACTTCTCTGTAACATTTATTAACCTCTGCACTAAAAATATTTGGTATGTGCTTCGTGCGTGGGAGGCCGGGAAGCATTTGGTTTCCCTAGTTTTTCATGACAGGCTGAGCCAGAAAGTGAAAGAAGGAGAGTCTTGAGCTATTTATCTGTGTAGTCACAGGCAGATTTCATGTCACAGGCAGATTTCATGTCCCAGGCTGGATTCACATCTGCTGGGATGGGACAGGGCTGAGGAATATCAGCAGCGTAAGCAGAGCAGAGGCTTATGTGGATACTCCTCTTAAGAGTCTGCTCTGGCTCTGATTCCTTATCTATTCCAGCTTACCCAGCAGTACCCTGGACCTCCTAGCTGAGTAATCAAGCTCTAACTAGCCCGTGAGCACTTCGAAATAGCTCTTTATGGATGTATATGGAGTTTATTATAGGAGGGTCCTCTCCTGACAGGGGCCTGGGAGAAAACAGGGAGAAAAAGATGAAAATTGCAGCTATAGGAGAAATACATGAAGGTTTATTTTGGAGACCTGAACAAGGGATTAAACAGTTTCCCTTACCCCTCTCCAAGCTCAGGCTTGCACAGCCTGGGAGCTTTCCTCTGGCTGTGAGGACAAGGCACTCTCAGCCTTCACCTTCTCTATGTGGCGTTTGGTCTGGGCTGGGGGACAGAAAGCGCCGTGCCCCCCCCCATGAGAGCACTGGGTTTATTTTCTCACCGGTAGGCTGGTGGAAAATTTCCCTGTGGCGGGGAACTGCAGGTGCTGCAGGACAAACCTGCCTGGAAAGGGAAATGCTGTTATGTGGGACCAGTTATCCCAGTGACGCTGCAGGGGTTTGCACTGGTTTGCAGGTGATCCCGGCTTGCAGCCAGCATTGAGAGCTGACACTGAAAAAGCTGCTTTTTCAGGCAGGGGGACTCTTGCATTTGGCATCACTAGTGATACTGTTTTGTTTTTAACCGTGGGAAGATGAGGAGTCAACTGGGAATTGGGATAGGGAAGTGTCCATGATCAGGAGGATGGGAGGAAATTTGTGTTTTTTAGAAAAAGAGAGCTGGGAAATTGTCTGGTTAAACACTGCGTTATTTGGAAGATGCCTGAGAGTGTGTGTCTGTGCTGCGGGAGAGGACTCAGGATGGTGGCAAGGGATGGCACGGGGAGGAGAGGCGCCCCGGGAGAGGGTGTACAGCTCCGGCTGGCGGGGAGGGCAGCGACAGAGGTCCTGAGAAAAGCGCTCGTTGTGCTCTCCTTTGAACTTCAGTAGCTTTGGGCCGTGGAAGACAAAGCAAGTTGGCTGCCCGTCAAATTTGTCAGTGAAACTGGCCCAGTTAGATTGCATTGCAGTAACTGGATATGGCAGAACTGTCTTTCTTCTTCTATTTCAATCCCTGGAGGCCAAGAAAAAAAATATGCTCCACCCCTTCCTCCTTGGCATTGTTAGAACCTGGGATTAGCACCTAGAAAATGCCAGCTCGCAACACTGGCAGGTCAGCCCATGCAGGTGGTGGAGCAGGGCCGTTGCTCCACCATGGGGCATAAGGACGGGATGGGATGGGATGGGATCATTGGACCGCAGAAGCAATCGGAGAAACCAGCCCAGGAAGCCGATGGTTCCCTCTGTCTGAGGAAGCTGCAGGGCTGTGTTTTGCTGCAGGATGGAGTGAGAACACGGAGCCATCCGGAGCATCCCAGGCGGCTCCTGAGCTCTCACCCGGCTGCTCAGAGTGCTGAGGCCTGTGATGACAAATCCCTCTCTTATATCAGTGGATTTCACGTTGCAGCAGGCAGCGAAGCACTTGTGCCTGCCAACACAGGCGTCGTGGCTGCACACCCACGGGGGATGGCATGCCCCCAGCCGAGTGCAGGCATCACCCCATCGATGTCCGTCCCAGCTTCTCTCCCTTGACGGCTCCCAGCATTGTGCATCGCAAACCCACACAGCGCCCGGCATCCCTGATTAAACGCATCGAGCAAAGCCTTTGTGAGCAAGAAGCAGACGCGTGAGCATGGGAGGGAAGCACGGCACAAGGGCAGGGAAGGAATGGGAGGTCCTTCCAGTGGGACTGGCCCTCTGAACATCTGGAAGATGTTATCTTGCGTCTGTGATGTCTCTTCAGTAGGGAGGGACAGGAGGTTAGATTCTTGTCCTTGAGCTACAGAGAGTTTATAGGTCTGTAGTTGCCTTGCACGAAGGCACTGAGGATAGAAAACATTAGGGAGTTCCTAGTCCAGCCCCGCAGTGGCCCCTCGGGCTGTATCGTTGTTGCTAAAACTCATTTTGCAAAGCTGGGGGGTGACTGGGTCGCAGCCCCCGCGGTGCAATGGCCGCCCTAGCTCCCTGCAGCCTGCCAGGAGCGGGGACGGGGCAGCATCCGCGCGGGGCCAGCAGCACGCTGACTCAAACTGCTGCACTCCTGTCTCCCCACCTATTTTTCCTTCTCCCTCCTTCCATCCCTCGTTTGCCCCCTCTTTGCGCAGTTGCTGGTGGGACGTTGTCTGTTAGCTGGGGTGTGCGGGGACTTCTCCAAAGTGCAAATTATGGTATTTTAAAGGGAAAGCTTCAGTTTCTGCCCATCTTACAGTTCTTCTTGCAGTCGTTGCTCTGTTCTTGGACTGGGTCCGGGCACCCCCGTTCCTTTCTAAATATTGGGAGGAGTGGGTATATTTAGAAATATTGTAACTACATAATAACATGTCTTCTTAGTGATGAAAAGGGCAAACTTGGGTAACTAGGAAGCAGTTTATAAACAGCCCAAAATAGATGTGAGCTTTGCCCTAACTTCTCCGCACTGGGCAGCCAAATTCACATCTTGGTGATGCAGTAATTAATTAATCTTCATTTTGTATTGCTAGCGAGTAAAAGTATACCCCCAAGTTCAACAGCGGGGCTTGGGACAGTGCCTCTCTTCGAATGTGCTCAAGAAGGCCACCTTGGAGGTCCATGTATCAAGGGAGCCAAAGTTAAACTAATATTCATGAGTAGATAAATGAAGAGATTATTTCTAATAGCTCGTGGCTCTTTACTGTAGCAGGCAAAGACGTTATGAGAGAGAAATCTAGGTTAGAAACATGCTGTAAAGTTGAAGCAGTGGCATTAGCCGAAGGATGATTTACATGGGAACACAGCTGACTTGCTATCACTTGAAATCTTTGTATCATGCCTGGGATTTCTCTTTAGAAGAGGAAAAGCTGTTTGTGCCAGGGGATGGGGGCTCAATGCGGGGGTCTCTGTGGGATGAGTTTCTCTGACAGCAGAGCTGTATGAGGAGATGGGGTTTGTGAGAGCTGCTCTGGTTTTGTCCAGTTCTTCCTCTGCTGTTGGTGACATCTTCTTTAAAAAGCAGGTATCTGTGCATATAGCACTATGATGTACACCCTGGAGATATCCCCATCTTTCTCATTGGCATTCGATCGCTCCTAAATCCTCTCAGGGGTACCTTTGCCAGGAGGGACCTGGCTGAGAAGATCTGCCCCGTGGGAAGGACCACCGCTCCGTGTGAACCGCGCGTGCCATGGGACCACGTGGCTTGGTGGACGAGTGCTCCTTAGCAGTTGCCATATCCGTAGCAGGAGGTTTTACTTTTCAAAGTGTGCCACAAAATCCAGGTGCTGCTGTTCTTGGCTCTCCTTGGATTCCCACCTGGCCTCACCGCAGGGCCCAGGTGGCTCCCAAACACAGAGCGGCTGGTGGCAGAGGCAGCCCCTCCTTGTGCTCTCCTTCTCCAGCACCACCACCTTCCCTGGGAATGGATGGAGCCTCCTTCCCTCAACTTCACCTGTAAGGAGAGGACACCTGGATGTCCCAGTCCCATCAGAGTCCCCAGTCCTGCCTCCCAACGGGGCTGCACTGATTTCATGCTGCTTCAAGCAGGGATGGCTGGGAAAATGCATGGAAATTGCATGCGGCGGCATTATCCTGCTGATGGAGGGGATTCATTCCAGAGCCACATAACCACTTCTTTTAGCAAGATGCTTGCACACATGGTGGATGTCTCTTTCCATGTAAGCCTAGGGACCAGCATCTTGCAGGAGAAGGCTCTGAATAGGAGACTTTGGACGCCAGGGCAGCTGTGCACAGCCAGGGCCGGCTGTGCATCGTGCAGATGGCCCCTGTATTTTTGTCTCCTGAAGGCTGAACACCCTTCCCACAGGAGAAGTTGAGGTGGCTCAGGCAAGTGTCTTCCAACACCTTTCCCCTTCCTCTCGGATGTCCCACTCCCCACGCACACTCCTGCACAGACAAGACAGCCTCCTGTTCCAGGTCCATGCGTCCTTATCCTTGCAGACTGCTTTGCCTGGCCCGGTGCTCCTGGGGACATCCTTGTGTCCCCAAGCAGCACTCTTCACTGTAGGCTGCGTACAGCTGACAGCGAGTGGTGGGACAGCATTCCTCATGGCTGGGTTTTGATGCTGAGGGAAAAAGCAGTGACCTTGGAAGTAGTTTACTTAATCCAAATGCAGCATATTTGAGGGATGCTGATGCCAGAGGGCAGCAGGTCCTATTGCCATGGATAAGGATTCCAAAACTCCTTGGGAAGGTCTCGTAAAAAGTCCTGCCTTCCTTTCTAACTTACTGGAGTGTGTGCATGTAGGCTTGGCGCTCGCTGCTGGGTGGTATTTAATCCAGTTACTGGTGGCTATATGTGGAGGGCAACACCATGAGAAGTGGAGATCCCTACCAATGAGCCCTTCTTCAACACCACGGAAAAACAAGTTAGTATTTAAATTTCTTATTAATGCTCAAAGCTTGTCATCTTTTCATGAAAACATCTGGAGGAAGAACAAGCTCCACATTTAAATAGCTGGGACAGACTCAAGGGAAATTGTAAACGAGGGAAAAGAAGTGGTTGTATCATTCTTTAAGCATCTTACCAGTCTGTGACTAACACATATGTATTTAAACTCTGCTGTTCTGTTTATCAGCCCGTTCTGTCGATATGCCAAGACTTCCTTCTCTCTTCCAAGAGTCTTCACCAATTCCCAGCACTTGCCTTTCTTTTAACCATGTCCTGGGCAGGTCTCTAGCAGTCTCAGTGCCTGCTTTTCCCTCATCAGAACATGTTGTTGTTCTGCCCAGCTCCTGGCCTCCAAAAGGTGTAAGGGGTATGTGACACTGGGGCATCCTTTCTCCTGGTGCTTCTCCAGCAGCACCCAGCTCACGCTGGGGTGAGCAAGGGACGAAGGTGTGAGTCCTTCCACCAGCACACAGAGTGGGAACGGAGCTGGTGGCTCCCTGGTCTTTGCGTTACTCCCACGGACG
The DNA here is from genome assembly GCF_035582795.1 of Mycteria americana. Taxonomy (NCBI): domain Eukaryota; kingdom Metazoa; phylum Chordata; class Aves; order Ciconiiformes; family Ciconiidae; genus Mycteria; species Mycteria americana. The sequence continues at coordinate 6,337,446 of NC_134384.1, read as the reverse complement.
ATAGCCAGGGATATCCGAAATAGTCACACATTTTGAAAGAAACCAAAGTTATTGAGTCATTCCTATTTGGTCCTTAAAGGAGGCCACAGAAAGTCTCTGGTTTGTGGCCTCTCCAGCCTGCTGCAGAACAGCCCATCCAGGAGAGCCCTTTTATTTGTCACCTTTTATTGTTCAAAAATGAAAACTGCCGTTGTCTGCGCTTGGATGTTCTGTTCTTCACTTCTGAAAACGTACCAACCCTGTAATGAGAAGGACGAGCATCAGAAGCAAGAGCTGTCAGCCAGCAACAGACGATAAAGCAGACCTCCAAGGCAAAAAGAGAAGCAGGAACGATCCCATGACAGATAACTGAAGGATCTGCAGCGTAGAGAACAGCTGAAGCAAGTGAGGTGGCAACGCACCCAGGTTTGAACTGCATTTCTGAACAAACGGTGTGAGAAGGAGCCTCATGGCCAGATCGGTGGTTTTGTAACGCCATTGGGAAGCGGTGGCAGAAACCTTGTTTTGCTGTGACCGGGGCGAGTGGCAGCACAAAGCGTTCCCAGCGACTTGTAGGTCACGCTGAAGGCACACTCTGTCTGGGAGATATGCAGTCCATCTAAGGGCACAAGCGGGAAAAAAAGCTGAATTTCTAGTCAGTCTGAAAAAAACAAGAGTAAAAAGTTCTATATTTACATAAACCACAACTGGGATGCAGATAAATCCATGGAAATGCTTGGAGTGTTTAGCTTATATGGGCTGAGCTGCCACAGACAGGGAGGTTTATTGTCTGTTTATGTTGAGCTGATAAATAGACATACAGAAGGGGGAAAGAGCTGGGATCCTTTACGTATCGCTTTCTTTTGCAGCGTTATGACGTCATTTGCGTGCTAAAACAGTCTCAGTGACTCAGCTCCCAGCTGGGTCACCTCAGTTCCCTGCTGGGATTAACCGGTCATGTCACTCAAGCCCACCCTTTGCCATGGTGGGAATCGCAGCATGGTAGAGCGAGAGGATCTCACTTTGCAGGGGAGGAGGCATCAGGGCACTTGTTTTGAAGTCATGGCGTGGATAGCGGCAATGGCGGTGGACCGGCATGAAGTGACATGAGTCCTGCTCGGTCCTTTCCTCCACCCAGAGCATGGTGCAAACAAGGTTGAAAACAGACAGGAACAAGAGCTGCAGAAATGCAACAGGGGAGGTGACAGCCCAGGGTCATAGAGGTGTTTTGGTGTGTGCAGCCTGTTGACGTTGGGTTGAGTAGCCCAGGGCTGAGACACGATATTTGGGTCAGGATTCACACCAAGACCTGCCAGATGCTGCCGAGGGCTCCGAGCGGTCCTGCCTCCGGGCAGGGGGACCACGGAGGAAGGCGGGCAAGCCCGGCGCGGGAACTGGCACCCACACAGCCATGAGAGCTGCCTGCAGCAGAAAGGGAGCTGCAGTTTGCTTCCTTTCAGGGAAGATCTTCAGTTTCTAAGAACTAGCAGTCGTGACTCCTGGCATGCCCTGCTTTATCTCATTAAGTGCTGTGTTCTGGGCTACAGCTCCCACGTGGTGTGTAGGAACCCAAGCAGCCAGTGCTCCTGTTTCTCATAAGCTATTTAAGGGTTTTGACCAGCAGACCGGCTCTCTGATTTTGGGAGGTAGGCACCTGGAGCTGGGGTTCATCTCACCTGCTTCAAAGACCTTGATTCATCCTCCCACACTAGGTGTCCGAGGCCACCGGTGATGCCATGGGGTGTCTGTGATGGTCCCATAGGCTGGCCAATGGGACCCATGGGAGACCTGCACCAGCAAGGGGCCTGGAGATGCTTTCCATGTAGTCCCAGGAGTCTGGGAGCCAGAGTCCTGCTTCTTGAGCATCCAGCCCCCCATGACACAGAGGACAGGAGACAGGATTTAAGACTCACTAGGGCTGATTTGCAGTTCTTCTGTTCCTAAAAATCTGAGGAATGCTCTTTGTGGGCTGCCCACAGAAAATGCACCGGGCAGAAATCCAGCAGCGAGGTGGTTGTGGTGTGAATTGCTGACATTCACTGCCCTTTGCAACCTCTGCCGAAGAGGAGGTGATCAGAGAAAAGGTCTCATCTTGGGAATATCCAGTTCAGCCATGGCAGTACCAGGAGAAGGGGCTGGGAAAATGATGGGTAGAAGAGAAAAACCCCGATTTCTAAAACCAGATTTTGTTAGAGAAACGAAAGTTCCATTTGCAAAGTATCCAGCGGCTTTAAGGCTTTCTGGAAAATGGCTGCATGTCACTGAGGAAGGGCTGGAGCTATTCTGTTAAAGGAAATTCAGTTGAAACGTTTGTTATCTGCCTAAATTCAGCAATGAAGGCAAAGCAAGACACAAGTCAGGGCCAGAAGTTGTCCAGTCTCTGGAGAACAGCACTGCATCTCAGAAGGAGGATGGCTTTAAAAACATTGGCCTGGGAAGTGCAAAGAGACAGTGATATTTGGGGTCAGAAAGGTCTGAGCAGAAGGGAAGGGGAATAACTGAGCTCCTCGTTAAAATAACAGAGTAATAGCTGAGGCGGGACAGGACAAGAAGTTGTTTACATCAGTCTGGGCTTTAGCACATAGAGCATGGCCTGGGGGGTCATGCTAGGTCTGCATGTGTCCCAGTGCTGGAAGCTGAGGTCCTTTCACCCTTGCTTTATGCCAAAAAAATCCAAACATGCCAAGAGAGAAACTCTTTGCTGCCTGGGAATGGTCCTACCAGGGAGCCCGTGGGGGCCAGAGCTCTGCAGGGTGTCTCACGACACTGGCCCCATGATAACACAGATAAGGACCGGGCAGATAAGCCGGAGATAAGGACCTTGCTCTGGCACTGCTGCAGGTAGAGCAATGTCAGGTCCCTCCTGAGTGGGATGGGTGTCGTGTAGATCTGGATTTGGCTGTCCTGGGTAAGCAAGGTCAGCAGAAGCCTTGTGGTCCCACTTCCTCCAGTGGTCTCTTCAGTCCGGGTTTAGTAGCTCTCAGGACTCAGCCAAGGACACAGCATTTTTTCCAGGAATGTCCTTGGCTCTGAGTTGTCCCTGGGTTACTCAAAATTGGCTGAGGAATGGAGAAAAGGAGCAGCTTGGCCAGCTTGTTGCGGTTTAGCTTGGCTCCAGCAACCCTCTCGCATGCCTAGACCATAATGGCAACGGGCACCCAAATACCCAGGAAAGTCAAGTGCAAAACAACCTGCCTTTGCCCACTGGCCACCTCAAGGGACTTCTCCATGCAATGGGACAGTCTCAGAGGACATCCCTGTCCCCTGGGAGCTCTCACGTGGCTTGTGCCCAGCCTCCTCAGCCCCCTTCACCCGTGGTCACGCTGAGGGGTGGTGGGATGCTGGTGCCTCGCTCACAGCCTCTGGCTGGGATTTGGGGTAGCTGGGGAGGACAGAGGGGACATCAGGGCTCCTTTAGAGCCCATGCAACTAGGTAGGCATCTCCAGAGGGTGATGCCCAAGGAAGAGCTGTGGTTAGAGCCAACCTTGGGCTGGGTCAGCCCAAGGTTAGAGCTGTGGGTTCGATCTCAGAGTGTCTTGGTGGCTCTGGAGACCTTTGTAGGACTCTGTAGCATGTGTAGGACAGACTGAAACTCCTCAGGCAATGATACCAGATTGGCTCGTTAGTTATGGATCCGTAATTATGCCTAAACCCCCTACATCAAATAACCAAACCCAGCTTCCTTCCTTTGCCAGTCTGGTCTGGGAGCCCCCAGCTGACCAACAATTTTTGGTGAGCTGTCTCTCAGAGGTCTCCCCTTGTCCCTGGGGCTTCCCCACTTCCCGGCTCTCCCACCTCCAAAAGCCCCTTCGTCACTCAGGATTTGTGTGGGACCGATGGAGCTTTGCTGGTGGGTACCTGTTGCCTAAGCCATGCCCTACCAAGAGATGAACTGGAAAACGTCCTGTTGGCTGCAGGAGAAATTTATTATCCCAGCAGAGGCTGGGAGAAAGGGACAGTCTCTTGGCCTGGACTTCATCCCTCAGCCCTACAGTTCTGGAGGGATTCTGGTTGCTTTGCAAGGAGGACAGCTCTGGGTGGAGGGTCTCTGTTGGTGGCAAAAGCCATCGGCCAGGCAGCCAGCATGCCAAAACGGCTCTGCCAGTGGAGCTGCTGGAGAGGAGGGAGGCAGTGAGTCGCAAGGAGAAGACTCATGGGCTCCGGTGGGCTCCAGTGCACATGTAGAAATTACCCCATGTGGCTGAAATCGTTCCTGGATCAATTAAGTTCGGCTGCTCCAGTTGTCCTTCAGCAGACATCTGCATCTTGGTTTAGGAGGGCCATGCACTGGTGTAGGGCAGTTTGGTTACAAGCGGTGATAAACCCTTGGTGCTTGCAAGAGCGTAGGCATAAGACTTGTGCCTACAAGTGGACATGCGGCTCAACTGAGTTAGCAAAATGGGTGCGATTTCCACGTGTGGGCAGTCTCTGAAGGCACTGACACTTGCCTCTCTCTTTGCTCCATGTTTTCCCCCACGTCCCCATAGCTGCACGCAGGCGAGGACCGTGCCGCTCTGTTCGGGTGTGCGTGAAGCCCGTGTCCCCATTCCATCCACAGTGAGCAGCAGCTGGAGCTGTCAGCCATGTTGGAGCTAACCCCGAATTTTCCAGCAGTGCTGATGGTTGGAGTGGGCCTGATCCTGGCTCAGGCTTCCCCTCTCGTGCTCTTGATGCTCTCATATCAGCTGGGTGGTGATACCTCACGGTTGGCTTCCAGAGGCCACCAGAGCTGCAGGTGACATTAGAGACCGAGTCAGTGTCAAGCCTGCAGGTTGAGTTCACTATTCCTGGAGCCATTTTCACATGAACTGCAGGTGCAGGTTTGGCCCCAAGGTCTTCTCTGACGGTCCCATTTCCTCCTGGGGCACAGCGTGCCACGTGCCCCCAGCAGTGACCTTCACGGAGAAGCCGTCCTGGACTCTTCTGGCTTCCCCCTTCCAGCCAAGCCCTCCTTGAACCCAGATGGGGCACAGTTTCCCAGAGCCAACACGGAGCTGCTCGGCAGCACGTGCCCCTCAGATTTTCCACCAGTACATCTTGTTCTTTGCCTGAGCCGAGCGCGTGGCCAGCATGGTGGGGTGGTATGTTCAGTCTGGTGATCCAGGCCGTGAGGGACTCTTCCCAGGACATGCCTCTGAAAATAACTGCAGGCTGGTGAAAGCTAGCCCCTTCCAAAGAGAAGACATTTCTTCTAAAAATGCATTTCCAAATGTCCCCTCTGCCAGGAGCTGACGCACCAGCAGCAGCCAGGCCACAAAATGCCCCTTGCCTCCAGCCTGGGTACAGATTTTGCAAATCCCTGGGTAACCCATCCTTTCCTCTCCTCTCCAGCATGTTCCCCTTTCACTTAGAAACCTGCTTGTGGGCACAGCAGGGTGACCAGCTCTCAATCCCTGTGCTGAACAAACAGATTGATACCTACCACCCACGCAGCGATTTTCTACCCCAAAATGAGCTGTGGGGCTTTCAGGGCAGGAGGCAAGAACCTCGCTCCACCATCACATCCCCACTACCCGCAGCAGATCTCGGCAGCTCCTCTGCTCCGCTCCGCTCCCACCCATCCCCGGCTCGGCCGGCTGCTCCATCCCCAGCCCCGTCCCTTGCTCAGCGTCGGGAGCGGTGCTGCGAACATTTGGATTCCAGGCAAGAAGTTCCCAGTCTCCTTTGCCTTTTAAGGAAACATCTGAGTGGGTTTGAGGGTTACAAATGCTAACAAGCAATGGCAATGCTCATTTTAGTCTATTTAGAGGAAACGGGAAGGCATTTCAGTTCATCAAAACACTGGTGATTAATCAGCCAAGTACCAGGCTGTTTTCATTAGGCTTATTTTTAAAGGTCTGACACGCTGTGTAAAAATATTCCCCTAATAATCGTGCTCGCAGCAGAGGGAATGGCACAGGAGGGGGTGCAGCGGCACTGGCTTCTAGGTATCCAAGGTAAATATGTCAGCGCAGCGGAGGGGAGCGAGCAGGCAGGACTCAAGATGGCAATGGAGAGGGTACAGGGCTGGTGCTGGCTGCTGCAGATGGAGATAGCCTGGCTGGTGGCCTGGGCTGCAGGAGAAGGTGCACTGGTGGCCGCGGGGACAGTCAGGGTTTCAAGACCAGGGGGAAGGATGCATTTCTCTCTCTTCTTCTGCATCATCCTGCCATGCAGCTCCTCTACCGAGCACCAAGAGCTGGAGCAACATGCTTCATTTCCAGCCCGGAGGCGAGGACTTCTGCACCGTCACCAGTGAGCAGAGCTTGGGCTGGTATCACCACCTGGGGCTGGCACCTGCAGTGGAGCCAGGGTGGTGGGACACACCGAGAGCACAGACAGGGGTGAGTGCGCAGACAGGAGGGGACGAAGGCACGCTCCTCTTGGGCACATGTGTGGGCAGGGCCAAGAGCAGCTTCCGACCTGGCTTTAGAGATGTCCCCAGTCTCTACCAAGGGATGGAGAATCTCATGCAGGCAGTGGCAGATGGGTAAGAGTGACCCTTGGTTTTAGAAACAGATCTGATTTCTTGCCTGGAAGTTTTGCTCCTGATTCCTCCCCTTCTGCTGCTGCTGATGGAGGCAGGCGCTTGTAGAGGGCCTTCCCCAGCAGGGACGGGGGTGTCATGATCAAGGCAGCTCTTGCCCCATCTGCATTAAATGAAACAGCTTGCACACCTCTTACCTCTTGCTACCAGCCAGCACTTTCTGCAATAACTTGCAGCTCCTTGACAGGATCCTTCCAGCACATCCCAAATTTGCTGGACGCGTGTGGTCCTGCAAGCGCTGCCCGCGGTCGGTCACTGCACATCCGTTGCCTTCCCTTTTTCCCCTGCCCTGGGGCACAGCTGGCTCCTTTTCCCCCACCTCCTTTCCCACGTCCTGCTCTCCGGCTCCAGTGCCCTCCTTCCACGGACCTGCCCCACACCACAGCACCTGGACATGTGGCAACACATCTGTGCTTTAATGAGACCAGCACTAAGGATGTGATAACAAGACATTCCCAGCAGCTTTGCTAAGCAGGGATTTGCTATGCATCTTATTTTGCTCTAGTTTCATCTCGTTTGGAGAAATGCATTGACTTCTCTGAGCATGGGAGATGTTGTAGGTCCTCTTCAGGGTTTTCCTCCCTTTCCCCACGATCTGCTCATTCCTGGCCAAAGCCTATGCTCTGCTTGGTCCTGGATGGCTTAGGCAGCTTAGGGGAGACTCAGGGCTCCCCGCTGTCAAGTTGTGCGGGCTCGAGCTGGGAAGGAGAAGACTTTTTGGAGAGCTTGGTGTGGAGATGAGGCTGCTGGCTCTGACTCAAGGAGTGCTCAGCCTGTGGACACGGAAGGGCTGCAGAGCCCTGGGGGTGCAACTGTCTCTTCTCGCAGGAGCCTGCAAGAAACCTCCAACCTGGGACATCCCCAAACACCTTTGAAAGGCACCATTGAGCATGGGTGTGGGGGGACAGAGCGAGGCAGCAGAGTCCTCATCCCACACACACACACCCTACCCAGCCTCCTGCCAGGGTAGACATGGCTCTTCCTTCACCGAGGTGCTTCAGGATGTCACTGAGCGTCCTTGCACCATCCCAGCTTTGGGAACAGGGCACGTCTTGGTGAGAAGGGCCACTGGCTCAGTGCCAGGGGAGGTGGCATCAGCTGCTCCCTGCAGCCCCAGGGACAGGGGGGTGCTGGCATCGGGGCACCTCTGGGAGCCCCATCCCTGGTCCTTGGGGTTTGCAGCAGCGAGGGGCGGTGTGGACGGGCTCTGTAGGGGTCTGGCATATGCCTTTCTGTCGCCTGTTTAGGTCTGTGCAGGGGAGCCAAGAAATCTCTTAACTAAATAAACAGCTCTCTCGTCCCAGATGGCATCTGTTTATACGCCAGGTACAAACAGTCCCCACGGCTGCCCCGCTCACAGCCAGGCCAGTTCTTTCCACAAAAAAGCAGTCCCTGAGGGCCAGCAGTGCTGTGTGCTGGGAAGGCAGAGCCACGCTGGTGGAGCCATGGGCACCACCGGGGCCTGGGCTGGAGGAGACACTGCGTCCGGGGCATCACCTGGAGGAGGAGGCCAGCCCTGGCTGCAGACCAGGATCTCTGGACTCCAATTTGGGGGTTCAAGGCACGGGGTGAAGCCATGGTGCTGTCCGAGCCCTGGGAGGGTCTAGGGAGCTCGTAAAGGCATCACAGCTGCCTCTGCCAGAGGCGTCTTTCTTCCTCCTTTCCCTGAAGTCCTAAAGTCCCCCCAGCAAGGTGACATTCTGCCACCCCCTCACCTTGGTGCTTCCTCTTCATCTTCCAGCCAGCATCACTGTCAGGTCACCAGCATCACCATGGTCAAGCTGAGGACGCCCAGATTAATCCCACAGCTGGAGATCTGAGCCTGACCTAACCGTGGCTCTGCAGCCGGGCTCCCAGCTAGCAGTGTCCCAGCACATCACCCTCTGCTCATCTCCAGACAGAAACCGCACAGTGCTGGCTGGCACGCAGAGCTGAGCCATGCTGCCAAAGCCAGGAACCCAGGAAGAGCTGGGCCAGCTGCGAGAAGCAGGAGCTGCATGTTCCCCGGCTGCAGAGCAGGGAGAAGGAGGTTTAAACTGCCAAACCCAGACCCAAATTTTATGGTAGGATCCTCCCCTGCACAGCAAACTTGGTCCCAATGTCAGGGGTTCATCTGTCTTCAGTTATCTGTTCATAGCATTGGCTCATCTCTGCTGGGAGTGGGGGTGTCTCGTATCTGATGTTGGGGGAGGTGAATCCTGCCCTGGCGCCCTGCTCTTACTGCATTGCTGTAACAAAGTCTTGGTCCTGTGCCTGCATCTCTCCAGGCACACGAGGAAGCGAATCTGGTGCCATAAGAAAACCAGCAGGCTGGAAGGCTGCGTGCCCCGAGCTGCCATCAAAGGCTTTGATTGCAGAAGCAGAACATGTCAAAACGATGCTGATGGGAGACTCCTCCCAGCCCCATCGGCCATGGGCGAAGGCAGCAACAAGGCATTTGTTGTGTCCTGGAGCTGCCGGTGCTGGTTGTGGTCAGCAGCAACGCACAGGACAGGCTGTGCCAAGGTGCTTGACAAAAGAACCAAAAATGACATGAAAAGGCGATTTGATTGACAAGAGGCAAATGATCAAATGGCCCTAAAGCATGAAGGGAAAGAGGAAAATCCTTTGCTGCCAGAGGTAGTTTGTAAGAAAATAGCCATCAAGTCTTGGGGTTGCATCCCCCTGCATGCAGAGAGGATGTAGTCGCTGCCTGAAGGTCAGCGCTGGAAAGCCAGACTGAGCTCCTCCTGCACATCAAAGTTCCGCAAAAACAACGGTGGCATCATGATAAGCATAAAAGAAAAGGCAAAAACTGCTTTTGAAGAGTGAATATACAAGGAGGCAGACAAAACAAAAGCACTGATGCTTGCCAGGCCACTAAGGAACGGGTGGGCGTCTTGGCTGGCCTGGAGATAAAAGAAGAAACTCAGGAGGTCCAGGACACTGCTGCATGACTTCTTGGCACAGAGAGACAGGGAGATCCCAGGGGCAGGGGAAGGGGGTGCCAGCCGCAGTGACACTGCTTTGCTGAACCCACGCGGCAAAGTCTGCATCCTTCCCCAAGACCGCCCCAGTTAAGCTCTTCCCTCCTATGATGCCTTTGGACGCTGGAAGATGTGCTGGGAAAACATCATGCGTTACAAAGCAATAAACGCCGTGTCCCCATTTCCTTGGTTTTCTGCAGGGAGCTCAAAAATGCAAACTCATGTTAAAAGGAGGCCCGTTTCAGGAGGTTGGGTGCAACTGCTTCATCAGCAGTGTCACCTGTGTCACCGGCTGTGGACGCTCCCCTGCTTGCACACGCATCCAGGCCAGCATGGGAAGCGTGTTGGGCTCTAGACTGGGCAAAGCTGCAGAGCATCCAGCCGGAAACCATTTAGGAAAGCTGGGAAAGCACCTGGGGTTCACAGAGGTATAGGCACTAGATCCATCCCTGGTTAAAAAGATGGTTAAAAAGAGGATTACTGATTAAAAAGAGGATAACTCGTAGGAGGTACAATAGGAAGGTGTCAAACAGTGTGGTCAGCTAAGGGAGATGCATCCTGCCGCTTGTTAGGTTATCATCTGTTCAAGGGGGATGAAGGAGGGCGTCCTGCAGACCTCTGGAGCCCTTTGGGAAGGGACTGGAGGCAGAAGGAGAGCAGAGGTGCCTTGGAGACCTGCAGCAGGACCTTGGCACGCCTGGGTCCTGCAGGCTCTGCCTACATTCGGGGCACTCAGACGCTGAACCCTCCCCTGGACCTGGGACCTCGGCTGGGTTAAACTTTCCTCTTCCAAAGCACAACCACGGGCCACAGTGTGTGAACATGTGGTGGTAAATCACTCAGGTGAGATGGAGGAGACTCTGGCCCATATTCAGGGCTAAACCATCATGATTTGGAGCAGGTCGCTTACCTCCCTGAAGAGTCCTGGCCGCGGGTCTGTCCCCTGCCACGGCACAGCCCGGCACTAGCTGTCCTCATGCTACCCCTCGGCACCTCCCCGTTGCCTCCTGGGGACCCTGCACGATGCTCTCACCAGGTTTCTATCATAAATGCCTGTTTTAGGGCAGCTCATCCCTCATAGGCATGGTCTAAGACCTTCCTGAGACCAGACTGTCCTGCATCCTCCCGTGCATCTTCCCCAGCTGCGGTCCTGGCCCTGTGGCTGCTCCCGTGTGACAGAGGTGCAGAGTTGGTGACGATGAGACTGGGGTGGCGAGTCTGGAGGTCGGAGGCATCTGTCTCTGTAACACCTTGGTGTTTTTCTCATTAGGAAAGCAGATCAAGCGAGAAGAATAAGGGAGCCAAGAATGAAGAAGAAAAGGGAAAGGAAGCTCCGTCCAAAGACCTGGCCCGGAAACGAGATACGAAAGTGGGGAAAGACTCTAAAAAGGAAGAAGGTGCTCAGAAAACAGACCCAAAAGTTAAAGCTGAGGCTGAGACCAGGACCAAAGAAGAGAAGGCTATCAACGACAAAGTCAAGGCCATGGAGAAAAAGCTGATGGGGAAGGACAAAAAGGAGGAAGAGAAGGGCTCAGCATTGAAGAAGGACATGGGGAAGGATAAAAAGGAAGAAGAAAAGGGCTCAGCGTTAAAGGAGGATGCAGGGAAGGATAAAAAGGAGGAAGAAAAGGGCTCAGCCTTAAAGAAGGATGCAGGGAAGGATAAAAAGGAAGAAGAGAAGGGCTCAGCAGCAAAGAGGGAGACAGGGAAGGACAAAAAGGAAGAAGAAAAGGGTTCTGTGTTGAAGAAGGGCACAGGGAAGGACAAAAAGGAGGAAGAAAAGAGTTCAGGATCAAAGAAAGAGGCAGAAAAAGACACAAAGGGAGAAAATAAGAAAGAAAAAGATAAAAAAGAAGAGGAAAAGAGTTCAGCTTCGAAAAAATCAAAGGCAGATGAGAAGGAGAAATCCCAGCCAGAGGCAGAAAAGGCAGCGGAGGAGAAACAGGAGGCCAAGGCAGCAGCCGAGAGCAGCCCCTCCAAGCCCACCACCGGCAGCTCCCCAGATCAGGCCAAGGATGACGAAGCCTCCAGCATTTTCGATGAGCTCATCGAGAAGGTGAAGAACAACGATGCCGAGGTCACTGAAGTGAACGTGAACAACTCAGACTGCATCAACAATGAGACCTTGGTGCGCTTCACCGAGGCCCTGGAGTTCAACACCGTGGTCAAGCTGTTCGCCTTGGCCAACACCCGTGCCGACGACCACGTGGCCTTCGCCATCGCCATCATGCTGAAGTCCAACAAGGTGCTGACGAGCATCAACCTGGACTCCAACCACATCACGGGCAAGGGCATCCTGGCCATTTTCCGTGCGCTGCTGCAGAACAACACGCTGACGGAGCTGCGTTTCCACAACCAGCGGCACATCTGCGGGGGGAAGACGGAGATGGAGATTGCCAAGCTCCTGAAGGAAAACACCACACTTCTGAAGCTGGGCTACCACTTTGAGCTGGCCGGACCACGCATGACAGTCACCAACCTGCTGAGCCGAAACATGGACAAACAGAGGCAGAAACGCCTCCAGGAGCAGAAACTGGCACAGGAGCGTGGGGAGAAGAAAGACCTCCTGGAGGTGCCCAAGCCTGGAGCCCTGCCGAAAGGGTCCCCCAAGCCATCCCCGCAGCCGTCCCCCAAGGCTTCCCCCAAAAGCTCTCCCAAGAAAGGGGGGGCACCTGCCGCGCCACCCCCGCCTCCTCCTCCGCTCGCCCCACCGCTGATCAACGAGAACCTGAGGAACTCGCTCTCGCCAGCCACGCAGAGGAAGTTGGGAGACCGGGCGCTGCCGGTCCAGGAGAAGAACTCGCGGGACCAGCTCCTGGCGGCCATCCGCTCCAGCAACCTCAAACAGCTCAAGAAGGCAAGTGCAGGGCCGCGGCGGGGTCACCTCCAGGCAGCACCCATGGGGTTAGTCTGTGGGTGAGATCTGAGATCACGTCTGTTGTCACTTGGGTAGTGGAGAGGTGAGGGCTGTCCTTCTCCAGTGCAGGGTACGGGGCGGGGCGTCCGTGGTCCCAACCCCAGCGCAGAGCACCTGGCAGGGGCAGATCCGTCCCTTTGCCGAGCACACGGGGTGGGCAGATCCATCCTTTTGCACCCCCCCTTGCAGAGCAGGTGGGGTCAGCAGATCCATCCCTTGGCAGAGCATCCAACAAGAGAAGATCCACCCCTTGTCAGAGAGCATGAAAGGAGCAGATCCATCCCTTGGCAGAGCCCCTGGGGTGGGCAGATCCACCTCATTCCAGCAGGCAGCTTTGGCTCCAGGGCGGGGGACACAAGGAAGAAGCCAGCTTTAACCCATAACCCCGGGGGACGGAAATCCAGGACCTCCCCACGCAGAAAAGGAGCGGTGCTTAGCCGCAGCGAGGGAGGCTCACAACCACCTGCGTGGACCAGCGTCCGTGCAGGCGAGACCATGCAGGCAGCGGGTCCCCAAGGGCAGCAGCTCACCGAGCTCTTGCTGCCGTGTTGGCATGGCTGAGCCCACACCCCTGGGCGTGGGAGGTAGCCCAGGGTGGCTGGAGAGGCTGCGTCTCCAACGCTGGTCCCAGCGTGATGCCTTGAAACATCTCGCTCGCCCCAGGTGGTTTGTGTCCCTGGCCGGGCTGCCCACGGGCTGGAGCGTGGGGACAACCAGCCTGGCCAAGAGGAAGAGATGTCCCTGGAGCGCTGAGCGTCCCCGGCAGCAACAGAGGGGGACCCAGCTCCACCACGGCGGGTCTGCGTAGGGCCCCCGGGCGGTTCCAGCATCCCCTTTCATTGCTCCCTGCTCTCCCCAGTAACGGGGTGTCTTCTCTGGCAGGTGGAGGTACCGAAGCTGCTGCAGTAGGGAGCGGGACGGCTTTCCCCCCGCAGCCCGGCGTGGCAGACCCCAGGACACTCGCCTTTCTCGTGACTGTTTCCATGACAAGCCCTTTGGGACCCTGCAGTGACCGACGCCGAGGAGCAGCGATCTCTCTGGGACGGACGGAGGAAGGGCCGGGCCCGAGGAGGGCCAGCACGGTCGTTTGATGCAGTGCAGGAGGAAGACGTTGTATTTATTATTTTTACGGTTGTGAAGCCTTCAAGCTCTTTCTTTTGCCAGCACCGTGCCCCGCTCTGTCCGGCCGCCTGGAGATGCCGGGGATAGAGGAGGGGTCTGCAGAGCCGGTCCTTGCGGGAAACTCCCCTCGGAGTGCATCGAAGGGGCTTGGCACCCTGCATCCCGGCTTGCCGGCAGGGCCCCCGAGGTGGTCCAGCCTGGGGCGAGCGGAGGTACCTTCCCAGCCTTGCTTTTCGGCGGGCCAGGGGACAGCCAGACCATCGTCACGGCTTGCTTCCCCACGGGGTCTCTGGGTCGCCAGGAGAGTTACGGGGTGCAGGCACAGCGGTGGGGTGCCGGCTCGCGGGGTGCAGGCTCGACATCAGGAGGAATCGGGGGGGTCGGGGAAGGGAGTGGCTGGGGAGAGAGGGGGGACAGAGGTGGTGGGGAGACGGGGCAGGAGGTGGAGCGGGAGCTGGAGCAGGGGGCTCGGGGCATCGCGTACATACCCGCAGCCTTGCCTGGGGACCACCGGAGTCCCTGGGTGCTTTATGCCGCAGCCCGGCCCATCCAGGAGCATTTTTGAAGCTTTTCAGCCCAATTTAGGGCTTCTGTGAGGTTTGAGGGGGTTTTTTCTCTCTTCTTGACCCACCACCTTCTTGATGTGACACCTGACCACTCCACCAGAGGAAACCAAATCCTCCCCGGGGAGAGCAGGGCTCGCCCGGAGGGTGGGCTCCCCTGGGGGGGGACAAGAGCAAGGGGGTGGCATGTGGCAGCAGCCGGGCAGGGTGGCTGCCTGCCCCCAAAGCGGGTTTTGGGGCCGCGCGATGCCCACCCCCCCCCCCGCGCCTTCCCGGCGTGAAGCCTCCTTCGCGATTTGTACGACTGCGGCCACTGCATCAGCAATAAAGCTCACCCAACGCTTCCCCGCGCCTAGGGGACGGTTCTGCACCCCGGGGCCCCCAGGAGCGGTGGCACGGCGGGGGGGCGCAGGGGTTGTTTGGAACTGGGCTCGGCCCCCCGGCCTGGGACAGCTCTCCCCTCTCCCGCCACCCGCAGCCCCACCATGGGGCCACCTGGACTGGGCACCCCGGAGCCGTGTGGCCGCCCCAAACTGGGCACCCTGGGGCCACCCAGACACCCCAACCCGGCTCTCCCTGGTCACCCGCCCACCCAGAACCCCCCCAAACGGGGCACCCCGCGGCTGCCAAACACCCGCAGCCGGGTACGCGGGAGCCACGCGGACGCCCCGAACCCCCCGGGACCCCCAGAACGGGGCCAGGGGCTCCCCCCGGCCCGCGGGCGGGGACGGTGACGGCACCACCGTGCCGGGGCAGGACTCGGGGTGCAGGGTGGCCCCCGGGGGGGCTCCCCCCCCTGGCTCGGGGACCCCCCCATGGGCACGGGCGGCGAGGCCGCGCCGCGGCTCCTGCAACGGGGCGTGCCGCCCGTACCCGGGCGTTTCGCGGGAGGGCAGCGCCCCGGCGCCGGCGGGCGGCCAGCGCGGCGGGGGGAGCGGGGCCGGCGGGCAGGGGGGTGCGCGCACCCCCCGCTCCCGCCCCGCGGGGCACCCGCCGCCCGCCCGGAGCTGGGAGGGGCGCGGGGGTGCCGGGCCCCGGGGCCCGGGGGCGGAGCGGGGTGCCGGGCCCCGGGGTGCTCTGCCCCACCCGGGACCCGGGGCTCCCCGTGCGGGCGCCCGGGGGCCCACCCCAAGGCGGGCACCGCGGCCCGCCCCGACGCTCCGAGCCGCCCACCCCGGGGCTGCCGGGACACCCCGAAGCGGGCACCCGCGGATCGCCCCGGACCCGGCACCCCGGGGCCGCGGGGAGGCCCCGAACCGAGCGCCCACCATCGCCGCGGACCGGGCGCCCCGGGGCCCTCCCCGGAGCCTGACCGCCGGCGGCCGGCAGGGGTCGCGCTACCGGGGGCGGGCGGGCGTTAGCGGCGGGGCCCGGCAGGGGGCGCCATAACGACCCGGGACGGTGGCTCCCGGCAGGGGGCGGTACCGGAGCCGTCCCGGAGCGGCTGCGCCCGGCGGCGACCGGCAGGGGGCGCTACAACGACCCGGGGCGGCGGCGGCCGGCAGGGGGCGCGGTCCCGCCCCGGCAGCGGCAGCGGCAGCGCCCGGCGGCGGCCGGCAGGGGGCGCGGTGCCGCCGGGCCCGCTCCGCTCCGCTCCGCTGGGCTCGGCTCGGCTCCGTTCCGCGGGGCGCTCGGTACCGGGGAGACGGCGCAAGACAAAAGGCGCGGCGGCGGGGCGATGGGCGGCGGGGCGGCGCCATGAGGAGGAGACGGCGGCGGCGGCGGCGAGCATGGCGGCGGGCGGCGGCGGCGGCGGGGCGCGGCGGGGGCTGCTGAAGCGGAAGCCGAACTTCACGCTGCAGGAGATCGACATCCTGATGAGCGAGGTGCTCAAGTACGAGCAGCTGCTCTTCGGCGCCGCCGCCAGCACCGTCAACGCCTACGAGAAGCAGAAGATCTGGTGGCGCATCACCAACAAGATCAACGCCGCCGGCCGCAACCAGCGCGACATCGGCGAGGTGAAGAACCGCTGGCGGGGGCTGCGCCGCCGGGCCAACGATAAGATCACCCGGCACCGGCAGGAGAGGCAGGGGCCCGCCGCTCGACCCGCCGTCCGACCCGGCAACGGCAACGGCAACGGCTCCGGGCCGGGCCCGCCGGAGCTCGGCCCCGGGCCCGCTCCCGGTTGGGGACCGCGCGGCGCCGCCGGCATCGACCCGCCGCTCCTCAGCGTCGAGGTGGTGGTGCCGCACGGTGGGTGCGCGGGGCGGGGGCGGCGGGGCCGGGACACGGGCGCGGGGGGACTGGGACACGGACACGCGGGACGGGGACAGATGCGTGGGGGACTGGGGCAGGGACACGAGGGACCAGGACCAGGACATGCGAGGGGCTAGGACACGGACACGGGGGAACGGGACAGGGACATAGGGGACGGGAGCAGGGACACAGGGACCAGGACAGGTGTGTTGCAGGGACTGGGACAGGGGCAGGGACACGGGGGACCAGGACGGGGACACAGACACGTGGAAACAGGGCAGGGACGTGGGGGGAACTGGGATGGAGACACAGACATGAGGGGACTGGGACAGGGACATGGGGGACTGGGACCAGGACATGGAGGAAACCAGGACAAGGGCAGCGGGACGAGGACAGGTGCATGGAGGGACTGGGGCAGGGACAGGGAGGATCAGGACAGGGACAGGGGACCAGGGTGGGGACATAGACACAGGGGAGGAGGACAGGGACACAGAGGGCTGGGACAGGGACATGGGGGGGCAGGGATGTGGGGGGACCAGGACAGGGACATGGGGGACAAGAACATGCGAGGACCAGGACAGGACAGCAACAGGAGGGGACTGAGAACAGGACCAGGACCAGGACAGGGGCATGGAGGGACCAGGACAGGGCATGGAGGGACATGGACCAGGGCAGGGACAGAGGACAGCGGCACTGGGATCGGGGCAGGAGGATACCAGGATCAGGCCAGGGACATGGGCGACTGGGAGAAGGGACAGGGGGTACTGGGACCAGGACAGGGATAAGAGGGGGCTGGGACCAGGGCAGGGACATGGTGGGATTGGGACAGCGACATGCGCAGGACCAGGACAGGGACAAGGGACATGGGGGTACTGGGACCAGGACAGGGACAGGGGGGGACCAAGACCAGGACAGGGACATGGGGGGACCATGTTCAGGACAGGGATATGGGAGTACTGGGACCAGGAGAGGGACAAGGGACATGGGATGGGGCTGAGCCGTGATGAGGGACACGGGGCGATGGGGATACGTACGTATACACGGGACCAGGACTGGGTGCAGGAGAGGGGACACGGGAGTACAGGGATGGGGACGAGGGAGATGGGGACGGTGGGGAGCAGAGGCAGAAGGGGGTCAGGTCACTCGGTCTGTGGGGCGCTGGGGAGACGGGGGGTCCCACCAGCTGCCCCGCACTCTCCATCCGTCCCGCAGGCGTCAAGGAGGAGGTGGTGAAGGAGGAGCCGGTGGAGGTGAAGACTGAGCCCTTCCACGGCCCGCCTGCCGACAGCATCCCCGGCCACGGCACCAAGCGCCGGCTACCCCGTGCCGGCACCCGCCCCCCGCCCGGCGAGCTGTGCGAGGGCTGGAGCCGGAGCCCCCCGTGCCCCGCACCCCCTGAACTCTCCCTCGGCGACCTGGGCGGGCAGCAGGAGCCGTTGGGCTCCGATTTCCCAAGCATCCTCTTCGAGCAAGAGGCCGAGCATCTCAATAACTGTGGCACGGGCGAACCGGGACCCCCCGGGACGACGGGGCTGTCGGACGGGGCACCCGACTGCACCCAGCTCACCCCGGCCGAAAAACGCATCGTCCAGTCTAACGAACGGCTGGTGCAGGAGATGCGAGCTTTCCGCCGGGAATACGCCGAGAGCCGCCGGGAGACCACCTCCGTCCTGCGCGTCATCGCCCAGGCTCTGAGCGGCCTCAGCCGCAGCCTGGCCGAAATCCGTGACCTCTACCTCCGGGAGCAGGCGGTCCCCAAACCCTGAGCCCCCACGCAGCTGGCTGTGTGTGCCCGCGGCCGGCGGGGACCGCCCTGGGGACAACTTCCCCCCCCCCAGCGCCCGCCTTGCTTTTTTTTTTTTTTTGGCCCCCTCTCCATCCCACTTAAATAAAACTCAGAGCTGCCCCCCGGCTCCCCCCTCCCCGGGCTCGTTGCGGGGTTTTTGGGGGCGATGGGATGCTGGGACCTGCAGTCCCCCGGGAGATGGGGCAGCGGTTTGCCCCCAAGGGGGGGGTCTGCGTGGCTTTTTCTCCACCAGGATTGATGGACTCGGCCGTCCCAAATTTAGCCGGTGGCTGGACCCCCCCTCCCAGTGACAGTGCGGGAGGAGGGATGAATCACCCCGGGAGCAGCCGTCCAAAATAGCCGGGGTGAATCACGCTCCCCCGGCGCCTGTTCCTCGCCGCTGGCTGCAAAGGGAGACGGGTCCCAGCTCCGGTGACTCGGGATGGGGGGGACAGATGGAGGAACTGGTCTCACACCCGCAGCCCCATCCTGGGGCTGAATTTGCTGCTTTCTGCCCCAAAACGCCGCTGGGGATGGTTTCACACCCCAATTTTGAGCGGTGGGGCTGGGCGGGCAGCAGCGCTCCCGGGCTGGCTCATCCCAGCAGCTGGTTTGGTGGGAATTACCCATCCCAACCCAATTTTGGGGTGGAGAAGCCCTGGGAGTGGAAGGGGAAGGGGGGAAAGTCGCAGCCCCCCCTTACAGCTCCCCAGGGAGGGGCGCGGGGCTCTGACCCCCTCCCCCGGCACAGAGCCACCGAGACGACACCGGGTGTGGGGCACAAGACGTGGTTTAATGCCAGCCCCGGCGAAGAAGAGCCAGATCCAAATCCGGACGCGGGCGTGCAGGGGTGCAGCGATGCACGGCCCTCGGGGGCCCCCCCCAGGCACAGCCCCCCATGGCTGCAACGGGACCGTTGGCACCCGGAGCCGGGGCGGAGGCACCCACAAAGGGCCCAGTGTGCGGGACAAGAGCCACCCTGTGCTGCCGGCACGGGGTCATCCCCGGGACAGCCGGGAAGGGCCTGATCCGGCCACGGCCGGGGCACCCTCCCGGCCCCATGGCGGAGGAATGAGGGTCCCCAGCCCGGTCCCGCTGGCCGGCGGCGGGAGGAGGGTGCCGGGGGCCCATGGGTGCTCAGGCTCCGGGGTAGCTGGGCTGTGCCGGGACGTAGGGCGGAGGCGCTGCAGGGGGGAGCGGGTCGGGGTGTCAGCCCCTGCAAGGCCACTGTCCCCCCCGGGGAATAGGGGGACCCCCCCCACACACCCCAGTACTCACCTGTGGGGTTGTAGACGGGGGGGCCAGAGGGGTACAGCGGGTACTGGGCAGCGGGGCCGGCCGGCGGGTACATGGCCATGGGGGCGAAGCCGGGCTGGGCGGGCACGGGGCCGGCTTTGGGGTCCATGGGGAAGGGGGCCGGGGGGGCCGCGGGGGGGTAGCTGGAGAGCGGAATCTCCGGGCCTGCGGGAGAGACGGGGTGGGGGCTGCGGCACCCCGGCACGGGGACGGGGACAGAGCCTGGCAGTGCCCACGGGTGTCCATGGCCCTCGGGGGGGGGGCAGGGGACGGTGGTGGGCAATGGGGTGATCTCAGCAGCACCCACTCCAGTGCCCTCCCCCGGCACCCAAATCCCCCACCCTGCACCCAAGTGCCCCCCCTGCACCCCGATCCTCCCCCCCACATCCTTCCAGGCCGCCCCACCTCACCCCAAATCTCCCCACCCTGTACCTATAGGCCTCCCTCCTGCACCCCACCCCACCCTCCACCCACCCCCCCCACCTTGCAGGGGGGTGCGGAGGTGCTGCCGGCGCTGGTACAAGTAGCAGCAGGAGCACATGAAGCAGCAGACGATGGTGGTGACGATGGCGATGAAGAGCACCACGGCCGAGGCGATGCCCGCGATGGTCTTGGGGCTGTGGGACACCATGGGGACGTGGGGGAGCAGGGCCTGGGAGGCGGCACCCGGGGCAGCCCCCCCCCGCCCCCCGCAGGCTGTCTTCCCCCCCCACCCCGTTACACCAGTGCCCGCAGCACCAGGGGCACCTTTGGAGCACCCACCTGGGGACTGGAGGGACAGGGACGTCCAGACAAGCACCCAGTGCCACTACCCAGCACCCAGTGCCACTGCCCAGTGCCCAGCACCCTGTATCCAGCACCCAGTGCCCAGCACCAACACCCAGTACCAGTGCCCAGCACCCAGTACCAGTGCCCAGCACCCTGTATCCAGCACCCAGTGCCCAGCACCCACACCCAGTACCAGTGCCCAGCACCCAGTGCCCAGCACCCAGTACCAGTGCCCAGCACCCTGTATCCAGCACCCAGTGCCCAGCACCCAGCATCCAATCCCCATGACCCAGTACCCAACAGCAAGCACCCAGTGCCCAGCACCCAGCACCCCGTACCCAGCACCCAGGGCCCAGTACCCAAAGGCAAACGCTCAGCACCCATCGCTGAGGCCCAGCACCCAGCACCCAGCACCTGAAGGCGAGGCAGTGGCGCTGCTGGCGCTCGGTGAGCAGGCGCAGGGGGTCGCGGCAGCAGTACCGCTGGTGGCACGTGCCGCAGCAGAAGGTGAAGAAGTCGCAGTCGAAGCCGGGGTGCCAGGAGCCGTTCCTGTCCACGTACCACAGGCAGTCCTCGCCCCCCGCCGCTGGGGACGGACGCCTGTCACCGGGGCCTCCGGGCACCGCCAGCCCGGCCACCGCCACCCCCAGTGGCACCAGCATCAGCCCACGACCTCCATTCCCCAAACGCTGTCTCGGGGAGACAGCCCGTACCCCACTGCACCCCGCCCCGTACCCCACTGCACCCTGCCCTGTGCCCTGTGTCCCCCCCATACCCCATTGCATCCTGTCCCCATGTCCCCCCGTATCCTGCTCCACCCTGCCCCATGTCCCCCCCGTACCCTGGTCCATCCTGCCCCACATCCCCCCATATCCTGCTCTAGCCTGTCCCCTGTCCCCTGTCCCCCACTTCATCCTGCCCCACATCCCCCGTACCCCACTCCATCCTGCCCCATGGACCCCTACACACCCCGCTCCATCCTGCCCCATGTCCCCCCATACCCTGCTCCTAGGTACCCCCCATACCCCGCTCCATCCTGCCCCGTGTCCCCTCCCCAAACCCGCTCCATCCTGCCCCACATGCATCCTGCCCCACATCCTTGAGGACCCGCTCCCTCACACCCAGCCCCCCCAGGCTGCCTCCCCACCCGGCTGCTCCAGCAACGCCTCCCCGCTCTATTTCTGGCCGGAGTCACCTGCGCTCCCAGAAATAGCCCCGGGACAAGGCCCGGGGGGGCGGCCGGAGGCGCCGGGACAGCGGCGGGGAAGCCACCGGGGCTGGGCTGCTTCCCTCAGGGTTTCCAGCTCGCTCCCCACCCAGTGGCTTCTCAGGGGTCTCCTATGGGGTTCACGCACCGCCCGACGGGACCGCGGCAGCTCAGAGCCAAGTGGGGAAACTGAGGCACGGGCCGCATGCGCGGGAAGCACCCAAAGCCCCCGGGACGGGGCATCCCGGCTCGAGCGGCCACCGGCTCCGTGCACGCTGCTCCCGGGGGCAAGCGGCTCCCGGGGACACCCCGAGAGTGGCACATGGGGTGCAGCATGGGGGGACAGCGCCCAGAGGGACACGCTGGGGCGAGCATCCCCCGCGCAAAGGGGCCGTGTGCGGGCGCAGGTCACGGCCGGTGGCACCGGGTCCCACCCCGAGGTGCCCCGCGGTCACGGCCGGTGGCACCGGGTCCCATCGCAGGGGGGCACCGCTCTCCGGTCCCCCCCCCGCCCCGACGCCGCAGCCCGCCCCCCCCCCCCCCCCGTGTCGCTTACCCAGCGAGGCGGCCACGGCCACCAGCACGGTCCCGGCCAGGGGCCACCCGCCGCCGGTGCCGCCGGGCCCCATCCCGAGTCCGGCCCGGGGGGGCGGCGCGGGGCCGGGCCCGGTGCCCCCGCTCAGCGCTGCCCGGGGCCGGCTGGGGCCGGGCTGGGGGCGGCGGCCGCGGTGCGGCAACGGGCCGGCTGCGGCAGAGCGGGACCGGCGCGGCGCAGCGGGGCCGGGGCCGGTGCCGCGGGGCCGGCGCCGCGGGGCCGGCGGAAGCCCGGGGCCGCTCCCGGCGGAGCCCCGGGGCCGGTGCCGGCGGAGCCCGGTGCGGGGCCGCGCAGGCCCGCAGTGACGCCGCAGCCCGGCGGCGCTCGGTCGCTGCCCGGTCCGCCCCCCCCCCCCCCCCCTCCCGCGGCGCCGCCTCCCGCCGCAGCCACCGGCCCCGGCCCCCGCCCGGGCCCAGCCCCCCCCGCCGGGCGGAGCGGCGGCGCCGGGCCCCGCGGGCACGGCCACGGCCGGGGGGGGACTCGGGGGGCTCCGGTGGTCGGTCCGCGGCCCGGCACGGACCCCCGGCACTGCCCCCCCCGCGCCCCATTGCTGCCCTTCCCCACCCCGGCACCCCGTATTTCCCCTTCCCCTCCCCCGGCACCCCGTCCCTTCGCTCGTCCTTGCACCCTCCCCTGCACCCCTGCCTTCCCCACCCCCTGCACCCCTCCCCTGCACCCCTTCCGTGCACCCCTTTCCTTCCCCACCCCCTGCACCCCTCCCCTGCCCCCCCTGCTCCCCATCATTTCCCTTCCCAGCACCCCTCCTCCTACCCCATCCTTCCCCTGCACCCCTTATTTCCCCTCCCCCTGCACCCCATCCCTTCACCCACCCTTCCCCTGCACCCTTCTCGTCCACCCCCCCTGCACCCCTTCCCCATCCCCTCATCCCGCCCCTGCACCCCTTATTTCCCCTCCCCCTGCACCCCATCCTTTCCCTCTGCCCCTCCCCTTCCCCTGCACGCTGTTCCCCAGCCCCCCCATCCCAGCACCCCCATCCCAGCCGGGCCAAGGGCTCGCTGGGTGCCGGGGGGGCTCGGCTGGACTTGGGCAGCCCCCTTGGCACCGGCGTCACCCCATCACTATCCCGAGCCCACAGAGGCACGGCCGGACCCCAAACCACCGGGGCCCGATCCCGGCAATGCCAACCCAGCGCCAGCTCCAGGAGATGGGGGACCCGTTGGGGGACAGGGCTGGGGACGGAGGTGACACGTCCCGAGGGGCTGGCGAGGACAGGAGCACCCCAACGACCACGTTTATTAGAGACCGAAGCCCCGAATCGAGGATCGCGGTGGCACCGTCAGCATCGGGGTCACGGTGGCGGTGAGGGGACACGGGGCGGGGGGGGGGCCAGCCCCAGGCACCCCGTCCCTGCCCCGCGCACCCCAGGGGTGCCGGGGGGCGGCTGCGCCTCCCACTCGTGTCCCCACACCGGGGTGGGGGGGCGTGGGACGGCCCCGTCCCTGCTGTCCCTGGGCCAGCCAGGCTGTGCCCCCCCCCCCGGGGTGTGCGTGGGGGTGTCCACGCTTACACTTGTGTGACGATCTCGCCGTTCTCAGGCACGTAGACCTGCACGGGCACGCCGTCCGGGGAGCGCCGCAGGACGTGGATCGGGGGCGCCTGCGTGGGAGAAGGAGCCCGTGGGTGCCGGCACCCCACCCCGTGCTGGGGCAGCACCCCGGGGTGCACATCCCAGGGCAGGGGTTGGGGGGGGGGGGTTGTTTGCGGGGGCGCGGCTGCAGATCCCGACTTGCCCAGCCTGGGCCCCAGTTGTGCCGCGGGTGCCGGCCGCGCCACGGTCTACTGCATGCACCCATCCCGGCGGGACCCCCCAGGTGGAGGGGAGGGACCCCCCTGCCCAGGGGCACCTCGGTTCTGCCCCAGGGACCCACGTGGGAACCCGGGTCCTGCTCGTGGGACCCTGGATGTGACCAGAGGGACCCTTGTGGGACCCCAGTCCTGCCCCAGGGACCCTCGTGGGACCCCAGGCCCTGCTCACGGGACCCTGGACCTGTCCAGAGGGACCCCCAGAGGGTCTCCATCCTGCCCCAAAGGACCTTGAGGGGCCTTGGTCCTGTGCCTGAGACCCTCACGAGACCCCGGTCCTGGCCATGGGACCTCCTCAGGACCCCAGTCCTGCCCTAGGGACCCCTCCAGGATCCTGGGCCTGTCCCAGGGACCCCCTTAGGACCTGGGCCTGCCCCAGGGGACCTTCACCAGTCCTGTCCTAAGGACACTTGGAGGTCCCCAGTCTTGCCCCAAGAGAATCTCATGGGACCCCAATTCTCCCCCCACAATGCCTGCAGGACCCCAATCCTCCCCCTAGGACTCCCTCAGGACCCCGGTCCTGCCCCAGGGACCCTCATGGGACTCCAGGCCTGGCCTGTGGGACCCTGGACTTGCCCAGAGGGACCCGCAGAGGGTCCTGATCCTGCCCCAAAGGACCTTGGTCCAGTCCCCAAGACCCTTCCGAGACCATAGCCCTGCCCCAGGGACCTCCCCAGGACCTTGGTCCTGCCCCAGGGACCTTCATGGGACCCCAGTTCTTCTCCACGGACTCCCTCAGGACCCCACTCCTGCTCTGGGGACCCTCATGGGACCCCACCCACGCCACCGCCTGTCCCTGAACCACCTCAGGGTGACAATTCACGTCACCCAGTCACCCTGAGGGCAGCACCCAGGGAGTCCCCATACGGGGACGAGCACCGCGGTGCCCCCCGCTCTCCCATGTCCCCACTCCCGTCCCTGCACCAGCCGGACCCCGTGCCCTACCTGAGCCCGCGGCAGGACTCCACGGGTGACGGGCACGTCCCTGGTGGTCCCACCACGGGGTCCCCGAAAGGCCCCTTGCCGGTCGAGGGAGTGGGGACGGGCACCCCGCAGCCGGGCGCGCTGGTGCCATGACTTGAGCTCCTCGGTCACGGCCGCCTTGGAGAGCCCCCGGCCCCCCGCCAGCGCGTAGTCCTTGAGCGAGGGGGTGCGCACGATGCGGCTGTGCGAGGGCACCAGGCGTTGGTAGCGTAACGGGGCCAGATCCTGCTCGTAGAGGAAAGCCGGGGGGCCGGCGGGCGGCAGGAACCGGTGGGCACCCCGGGGGTAATAACCGGGTTCGGCGAGGGGCGGTGGGACCGGGGGGCGCGGGAAGGAGACGTCGGGGCTGCTGCTGCCCGGGGAGGTGGCGTGGGAGATGCTGGAGAGGTCGGAGATGCTGTCGTCGGAGCCGGAGCGGTGCGCGGGGCCGGGGGTCGGGATGCAGGAGGTGGGCACCGTCACCGTGTAGTAGGTGGGGCGCCGGCGGGGTACGGCACTGCGGCCCCGCGGCTCGCCGGGCTGCCAGCACGCCTCTACCCTGCGGGCAGGAGGGCTGCGGCTGTAGACGGACCCTTCCCCTCGCCGCCCGCCCAAAAGTCGGGGTGAGCCGTGGGAAAGGGTGGCGGGGGGGCGGGGGGGCTGAGCACCCCACGGGTGCAGGGTGCAGCCTCCCCACGGGCTTAGCTCCAGCCTCCTCCCCGTGGATTTATGTCCGTCCTCCACACAGGGTTAGCTCAACCTCCTCACCATGGGGCGGTCTCCATCCTCCCTATAGGGTTAGCTCCATCTTCCTCCCCATGGGATTATCTCCATCCTCCTCCCCACGGCTTTAGCTCCATCCTCCCCTTGGTGTTATCCCCACCCTCCTCCCCATGGCGTTAGCTCCATCCTCTCCACAGGGTTAGCTCCATCTTCCTCCCCACGGAATTATCTCCATCCTCCTCCCCATGGCTTTACCTCCATCCTCCTCCTCATGGAGTTATCTCCAACCTCCTCCCTATGGGTTTACCTCCATCCTCCCCATGGGGTTATCTCCATCCTCCCCATAGGGTTATCTCCATCCTCCTCCCCATAGGGTTATCTCCATCTTCCTCCCCACAGGGTTATCTCCACGTCCCCCTTGCAGAAGCGCTTGTCCCCCCTCCCCATGCACAGGACATACCTCAGGGACTGGGACTGTCCCCGCCGGCCCGATGGCTCCGGGGTGCTGGGAGCACTGGAGCCCGCCTGCCGGCACAGCACCAGGGTCCTGATGGGGACGAAGCGGTAGGGAGGGACGTCCCCCGCCCTGGGCGCTGGCGAGGCTGCGGGGTCGGGGCTGCCGGGGGCCGAGGGGGCGGCAGGGGTGGCTGGCGGGGACCCCGGGTAGCACCGGGAGCCCCGGGTTTCCCCATCCCTGGGGTCGACGCCAGGTTTTTTGGCCTTCTCGTAGGGTCTGTCGAGGCTGGTCTCCCGCCAGGGGCTGGGGGGGGCCGGTGGGGGCCCCGACCCCTCCTCCTCGACGGGCTCCTCGGGGGACGGGGACCCCCGCGGGGTGGCAGGTCCCAGCGGCCGCGTCTCCTCTGCGGGAGAGACGGAGGGTTGGGACGGAGGGGACTCACGGGGGGCACCCCGATGTCCCCCCCCGGTCCCCGCAGCCCCCTTACCCTCCTCCAGCAGGACGGCGTCCGAGAGGGAGCTCTCGTCGGAGGCGCTGAGCTCTGCGGGGCAGGGGACGGGTGAGAACGGTGCCGGTGCCGCCGCCGGGTGCCAAAACGCTCCCACGGCACCCGCCACCACCCAGCGCGTCCCCGGAGGCCTCCGCTCCCCCTCTCCCACGCCGCCTGTCCCGACACGCTCCGGGACGGTGGCGGTACCGGCCGGGCCGGCTTTGCCGAGCCATGTGCTGTGGGCAGCTCCCAGCCTGCCCAGGCCGGGCAGGAGGAGGGGTGCCGGGCAGGTTTGGGGGCACCGGGAGGGAAGGAGCCGCTGCCACCATGTCCCCAGTCCTGGGGGGGTGACGGACGCGGAAGCCCTGGGAGGGCGGCGGGGACAGAGCCGAGGCCGAGGCACACGCGGGGGTGAGCGGGGACCCTCTTGGAGGGCTGCCACCGCGATGGGGACGCGGCAGCCGGCCCAAATCCTGCCACCCCTTGGGGTGCACTCGCTGGGGATGGCGGATCGGGGGGCAGCCATGGGGTGCAGTCAGCAGGGGTGAAGTACTGGGGTGCATTCATGGGGGTGCATACAGCAGGGATGGTGTATGGGGGTGCATGCACTGGGGATGAAGTTTTGGGGTGCATTCACAAGGGTGCAGCCAGCCGGGATGAAGTACTGGGGTGCATTCATGGGGGTGCAATCATCAGGGATGGTGTATCAGGGTGCAGTCACCGGGGTGAAGTATTGGGGTGCATTCAGTGGGGATCACATATCAGGGTGCATTCATGAGGGCGCATTCAACAGATGTGAAGTATTGGGGTGTGTTGAAGTATTGGGGTGTGTTCACCAGGGTGCATCCATCGGGGAGAGCGTATCGGGGTGCTTTCACTGCGGGCGGGGGGATTGGGGTGCATTCACGGGGAGAGCATATCGGCGTACACGCACCGGGGATGGCATTTCAGGGCGTATCCAGGGGGGTGCATTCACCAGGGATAGGGGATTGGGGTAGGGGATTGGGGTGCACTCACCGGGGATGGCATTTTGGGGTGCATCCAGGGGGGTGCATTCACTGGGGACAGGGGACTGGGCTGCACATGCCAGGGTGCATTCAGCAGGGACACCCAACCAAGCTGCACCCATTTCTGCCTCCCTGACCCCCAGCATCCCCCAAACGAGGCACCCCCAGCCGGGGGGGCACACGGGGGGCTCACCCTCGGCAGCACCGGTTCCAGCGCCGGCAGGCAGAGACCGTCGGCCGGCCAGGAGCCGTCGCTGGTTGAGGATGTTCTCCAGGTCCTTCAGCTTCTGCTCCTCCAGCAGTGCCGCCGTCTGTCGCCGCTTGCGGAGCCGCTTGCTGATGTTCTCCTCCCGGCAGAGGCGCCGGGCGGCCTTGGCGATCTGCAGCTGCAGCGCCAGGTCCCGCTCCAGGGCGCTCAGCGGGTCCTGGGGACGGAGGGGACACGCTCGGCACCCCACCACCACCCATCGCGCTTGCACGCTAACGAAGGCTTTGCCTAACGAGGGGGAATATGAATTTCTCCCATGGGACGGGGATGGTGACATCCCCAGGTGACGCTTGGGCACCTTCCGCAGCTCCGGGATGGGATGGAGAGGGGTCCCCAGCGCCCGCCCCAGGGACCCCCCCACCCCGGTTGCACCCCGGGGAGCCCCTCACCGCTCCGCGCAGGACGAGGGTCTCATCCAGCTTGAAGGCGGCACCGATCCTGCGCCGGACCTTGGGGGGCTTCTCGCCGGCTTTCAGGGGGTACTCGCGGGGCAGCGTCCCCGTCAGCTCCTGGGGACGGCACGGGGACACTGAGCCGCTGCCACGGAGGTGGGGGAGCTCGGACAGGGTGTCCCCCCCGCCCCGCTCACCGCCTCGCGCAGGCAGAGCCGCCGCAGCTCCTGCACGCAGCCCTCCAGCCGGGCCTCCAACGCCTGCTGCTGCCTGCGCCCTGCCTGCGCCCGCTCCTTCAGGGGCGACACGGGGCTGTCGGGGCCTGGGGACGGACGGACGGACGGACAGGGGGGCTGACGCCTGCTGAGGTGCACCCAGACCCGCCCAGCCTCCCTGCTACCCCCCCAGCCTCCCTGCCTCAGTTTCCCCCCAACCCCAGGGCGAGGAAAAGCAGCCGGGAGCCCCTCCCCGTGCCCTCCCCAGAAGCACCCATGGGTGCTTGGGCTCCCCCGGGGCAGCCGTGATTTCCCAGCACGGGGGGGGGGACGGGACACAGGGAAGGTTTCGCCCTGACTCAGCCATCCCTGAGCGAAACCCGGCTGAGTCAAAGCCGGTCTAGGCCCCCCCCGCCACGCCTGGGTGCCCCCCCGGAAACAGAGGGAAGCCCCCATTTCCCCACACCCCCCCCCCCCCAAGGAGCTTTTGTGTGTCCCCAGGGTGGCCCCATGCACCGAAGTGCCCCGTTCTCAGCCCGGGGAGGGGGGGCACGTCTGTAAGAGCACGTGTGGGGGATGGGGCACCCCGAGACCTCCCCCCCCCCGAAACTTCCCCCCCCCCCCCCCCCCCCAGCGCTCACCCGAATGCAGCATGACCCCGCTGTCGCTGTCACTCGCTTCCCCCATGCCAGGCCGGGACCCTACGGGCAACAGCGGGGAGACGCCTTGTCCCCGCGCCACCCCCCGGGGAGCACCCATGGGTGCGCACCCCCTCGTACCCCCCCCAACCCCCGGCATCGCCCCGTCCTTCCCGGCCGCCGGCTCCGGCAATGGCGGCGGGGGGAAGAAGGCGAGGCCGTGTTTGCTTTGCCTGCCTTCTTGTAGGTCCTACGATAAACAAAGGTGTGCAAACACGTGCGTGGCAGCCGGGGTTGCCCGGCGAGACCCATCCCGGGGGCAAAGGTGGTCGGGGTGCGGCGGGGGGGCCGGGGGGGGCCTCGCTCCCGCCCCGCCCGGTTTCGCCGGGTCCGATTTCTGCTCCGCCGGGGCCGGAGGCGGCTCCGGGGTGGGGGCGGCTGCGGCCGGGGAAAGCGGCTCCCCCCCAGCACCCCGACACCCCCCTGCTCTTGGGGGGCGGGGGGGGGGGGCGGGGGGCAAGGGCTGGGAGCGGGGCGGGGGGGGGTTGCTCGCCCCCGCTTTTGCGTTGCCTTCGCCCCCCGCCGTGCCTCAGTTTCCCCCGGCGGGACGCGGAGCGGCTTGGGGAAACTGAGGCAGGGAAGGGCGGGGGAGCCCCGGGGGCCCACGGCGGGGCCGGGGGGCGATGGCGATGGCGATGGCGATGGCGATGCCTTACCTGGGCGCTCGCCGCCGCGGCCGGCTCTGCTGCGCCCGGGACACGGGGACGTGTTTGGGCTTGAGGCGCGGGGCGGAGCGGGGGAGCGGCGGCACCTGCCCCGGCCGCCGGCAGCGCCCGCCCCGCCCGGCACGGGCACGGGAACGGGAATGGGAACGGGAACGGGAACGGGAAGGGGCACGGGAACGGGCACGGGAATGGGAACGGGAAGGGGCACGGGAACGGGCACGGGAAGGGGCACGGGAGTGGGAACGGGCACGGGAACGGGAAGGGGAAGGGGAAGGGGAACAGGAACGGGAATGGGAAGGGGCACGGGAACGGGCACGGGAACGGGCACGGGCATGGGAACGGGAATGGGAAGGGGAACGGGAAGGGGAACGGCCACAGACACAGGAATGGCCACAGGCACGGGCACGGCCACGGCAGCGACAGGGCCCTGCCCGCTGCAGGGCACGGCTCAGCTCGGCACTGGGTGGGGTGGGGTGGCAAAGTACAGTGCGGTGTGGCGTGGCACAGGGTGGCACAGGGTGGCATGGCATGGTATGGTATGGAATGGTATGGTATGGAATGGCATGGCATGGCATGGTCTGGCATGGTCTGGTCTGGTCTGGTCTGGTATGGTATGGTATGGTGTAGTAGGGCATGGTATGGCATGGCATGGCATGGTATAGTATGATATGGCATGGTATGGTATGGTATGGTATGGTACGGTATGGCATGGCATGGTATGGTATGGTGTGGTATGGTATGGTATGGCATGGCATGGCATGGCATGGCATGGCATGGTATGGTATAGTATGGCATATTATGGTATGGCATGGCATGGCATAGTGTGGTATGGTATGGTATGTTATGGTATGGTATGGTATGGCATGGCATGGCATGGCATGTCATGGTATGGCGTAGTAGGGCATGGCATGGCATGGCATGGCATGGCATGGTATGGTATGGTATGGTATGGTATGGTATAGTATGGCATGGTATGGTATGGTATGGTATAGTATGGCATATTATGGTATGGCATGGTATGGTATGGCATAGTGGGGCATGGTATAACATGGAACAGTACAGCATGGTATGGTGTGGCATGGCATGGCACAAGATGGCTCAACTTGAGACAGCACGGCATGGCACAGCCTGGCACGGCATGGCACAGGACAGCACGGCATGGCATGGCACAGCCTGGCACAGCATGGCACAGCCTGGCATGGCATGGCACAGGACAGCACGGCACAGCATGGCACAGGATGGCACAGCCTGGCACAGCATGGCACAGGACGGCACAGCACAGCATGGCACAGGATGGCACAGCCTGGCACAGCATGGCACAGGATGGCACAGGACGGCACGGCACAGCATGGCACAGCATGGCACACCATGGCACGGTGCCGGGTGAAGGCTCCATCCCCGGTGCCATACGGGTCCAGGGACACCGTCCCCATCCCCGCCACGGCGGGTGGCCGGGGAGGTCAACCCTGGGGTCGGCATCCCCAAAACGCTCGAGGGTGGGCAGGGACCCGAGCCCGGCACCGCGGGCAGGGCGGGAGGTTGGCGGTGCCGCCCTGGCACTGCCGCCACCGACCCTTCCCCGGAGCAGGGACCCGCTGGGAGCCGAGGCAGCGCGTCCTGTCCCTGTCCCCGGGCAGGAGGGGACGGGCGAGGGGCAGAGCAGGGCAGTGCCAGGGCTGTGCCAGGCCGTGGGAACGGCGCTGCCGCAGCCGCCGGTACGGTGCGAGATGAATCAGGGCGGCTGGCGAGTCGGCCACATCCTGCGCTGCCGGCCCGGGGCAGGTGGTGGAAAGTGTGTCTCAGCCCCACGGGACGGTCCCACGGCCTGCGGGGACGGGGACGAGAGGGCAGGGTGCAGGCAGAGCGCAGGCAGGAGAGATGCAGGCAAGGACTGCAGACAGGAGAGGAGCGGCAAGCGTGCCGGCAGGAGAGGTGCAGGCGGGGGAGATGCAGGCAGGGGTGCAGGCAGGAGAGGTGCAGGCCAGGGCGCAGGCAGGCTGCAGGCAGCGGTACAGCCGGGAGAGGTGCAGGCAGCGTGCAGGCAGGAAGAGCTGCAAGCAGGGCAGGCGCGGGCCAGGGGTGCAGGCAGGGTGCAGGCAGCAGCGGTGCCTGCACCTCCACAGCTCCCCAACACCTTCCCCTCCACCCGCGCCTTCCCCACGTCCCTGAGTCCCTCCGTGATTTGGGGGGGGGACACCCCATCTTTGCCGGGGCCACCCTTTGCCCGACAGCACAGGGGGGGGGGGGTGCAGGAACCCCAGCAGCGCCAAGAAAGGGCGGATTTAGAGAAAAAAGGCAGATTCGGAGAAAAAAAGGGGTTTTTTTTCTCAGCGTGTCCCCACGCCGGGCAGAGCCGCTGGCACCGAGCCCCCCCTTTCCCCTCGGCGGGTGGTAAAAACAGCTCGAAGACTAAAATATATCGTCAGTGATAAGGCTAAATTTGTATTAATGGGGATTAAATTGGAATTAAACCCAGGTTCCTGCTCCTGAAGCTGTCCCTTATGAAGAGCATCTCGGGGGGGGCGATGGGGCCGAGGGCCTTCATCCTGGGGGCCGGATCCTGCCTGTGCGAGCGGCGGGCAGGGCACGGGGCGGCAGCTCCCTCGGGAGTTGCACCAGGAAGGGCTGGACCCGGGTCACGGCTGAGGACCAGGTGGGACAGCGGGGACGGCGGTGGCACCCGGGGACGCTGGGGAGGAGGGGGGGGAACTCACCGCGGGGTGGCCCCGTGGGACCCCCGGTGCCGGCTGGAGCTCGGTCCTACTCCTGCGCCGGGGGCCGGGGGGGGTCTTGGTCCAGATCCAGCCACCGAAGAGGAGGCTGGAGTCGGTGGCGGAGGAGGGGGCAGCCGTGCCGGGACCCGTCCCTGGTGCGCAGGGACCGAAGGGACATCGGGGACGGCAGCGTCCGTCCATCAGGGCGTAGACGAGGGGATTGACGCAGCTGTTAACGAAAGCCAGGCAGGTGCTGCCGGCCACCACCCACCTCAGGGCCCCCTCCTGCCCCTGGGACAGGACCAGCGTCCCCTTGGCGAGGAAGAAGAGCAGCACCTTGCAGGCGTTGAGGGGCAACCAGGAGCAGAGGAAGGCTGCGACGATGGTGACGATGGCACGGTGGGAACGCCGGACGCCCCTGCCCAGCCGGACATGGCGCTGGAGCCGGCAGTAGATGGAGCAGTAGCAGAAGGAGATGACCACCAAGGGCAGGAGGAAGGTGAGGAAGACCATGGCCAGGCTGAAGTCCTCTCCATCTTCATCCCAGCAGTCGTCCCCATCCAGCCGCCGGTACACCAGGGACGGGGCGCCCAGGAGGAGGGACGCTGCCCAGATGATGCCACAGGTGATGCGGACGTGCCTCTGGGAACCCATCATCTTGGTGTCCAGCACCTTCCTGATGACCAGGTAGCGCTCCACGCTGAGGGCGGTGAGGAAGAGGATGCTGGAGCAGCGGTTGACGGCGATGGCGTAGCTGCTTACCTTGCAGAGCCCTTCACCGAGCAGCCAGCGGTTCCCCCGCGCCCCCGCCGCCACCCAGAAGGGCAAGGTGCAGACGAAGATGACATCAGCCACCGCCAGGTTCAGCACGAAGGTGTCCACCATCCTCTTGCCCCCGCTCCTCTTGGCCATCAGCACAATGACAAAGAGGTTCCCCACAAGGCCGAGGAGGAAGATGAAGGAGTAGAGGATGGGGATGAAGACAGATGTGAAGAAGACCTCCCACCCAGAGGAGACCTCCCGGTTCCCCGTCACGTTGGTCACCGGTGGGTAATCGTAGTCAGCCGAGCTGGCGAACTCCTCGGGAGCCATGGCGGTGGTCGGGTGCCCTCCCCGGTGCCCGGGGCGGTGCTCACCGCGCCCAGCGGTTGGGTTGTTGATCTGAGATCTGCTCAAAAACAGCGTCTCGCACTTCCTTTCCAACGGGGCAAGGGCTGCGGGGTAGAAGGGGCAGGAGGTGAAGCATGTTTAATTTTGGAAACAGAAAAAAAGAAAAATGAGAAGAAAGAAACCCCCAAAAAAGGAGAGGGCAGAAGAAGACCGGGGTGGGGGGGGCGGGGAGGAAGGCTGCACGCTACCGGGGGATGGCTGAAGGCCTTGGGTGGACACCAACCTGCATCTGGGCCGGTGGGACCACCACCAAACCGAGCCACTGGCCGCCAACCCACCCTGCGTCTCTCCCGCCGTGGCCGCCCTCCATCCCCACCGCGCACCGTCACCCCAAGCCAACGCCACCCCATCGCTGTCCCCATCCCCGTCCCCGGCACATTTGCATCAAGAAAACCAGATGAAAACGTTTATTTTCTTGTTTGTTTTTTTATTTTTTTCCGAGCGAGCTGGAGCAGGTGCAGGTCGGGGTGAGACCGTTGCCCGCCGCGTCCCCACGCCGCCCCCGGCACTGCCCCGGCTCTGCCAGCTCATTCCAGCCCCTGGCACGGCGGTTCTCACTGCTTTGAGGATGCCGAGGCAGCGGTACCCGCGGCCGCCCCTGACCACGAGCTCTCCCAGAATGACGGCGCCGAGCACCGTTCCCAGCGCCAGGACGTGCCGGGGATGGGGGCAGCCCGGCGTGCCGCCGGGGGGGGGGGGGGGGTCGCGGGGGAGCGGCCCCCCGCTCTGCCGGGCTGGCTCCTGCTCACGTCTGCCAGGCGCCTGGCTCCACCAGCTTCATCTTCCTCAGGCTGTCCCGCACCAGCAGGAACTCGGGGCGAGGGTCCGGATCCGGCCCCGCTGCTGCCTCCCGCTCGTGCTGCGGTAGGTGGGGCCCAGGAGGGGCGGCCATGGGTCCCAGTCTGGGTCCCCTCGGCCGTCCCCATGACCTGGCCATCTCCTGACCTGGGTGCCCCATCAACCCAGGCTCCATCAACTGTCCCCATGACATGGCCATCTCCTGACCTGGGTGCCCCATCAACCCAGGCTCCATCAACTGTCCCCATGACATGGCCATCTCCTGAGCTGGGTGTCCCATCAGCCCGGGCTCCATTAGCTGTCCCCATGACCTGGCCACCCTTTGACCATCCCTTGACCCATCCCTCCAACGCAGCTTCCCTCAGCCACCCCCCAACTCCAGCCTCCCCTGGCCGTTCCTCAACCCAACTGTCCCAACAGCCCGGCCATCACTCAACTGTCCCCATGACCTGGCCTCTCCCAACTGTCCCCATGGTGTGGCCTCCCTCAGCCACCCCCCAAATCATGAGGAATGGATGGGGGCCGAAGGGGGGCTGGGTGGATGGATGGGAGGGTGGATGCATGGGTGGATGGGTGGATGCATGGAAGGTTGGATGGACAGGTGGATGGATGGATGGATGGAAGGACATATAGATAGGTAGATGGGTAGATGATGGGTAGATGGATGGATGGACGGACGTATGGATGGACAGATGGATGGATGGAGGCATGCGTGCATGGAGGAAGGGATGGATGGATGGTGGCACAGGTGGATGGATGGGAGGATGGAGGGAGGGATGAAGGGTGGATGGATGGATGGATGGATGGATGGACGGAGAATGGTGAGGTGAAGGCAGCAGGGCTGGGCTGGGTGTAGGGATGGAGGGCTGGGACAGACGGACGGGGGACAGAGGGACAGCACAGACCTCCTCAAGCCTCTGGTGGCGTTTCCTCAGCTGCTGCTCCAGGTCGGAGGGGGGTCCCCGCAGCTCCTCCCTCAGCTGCCGCAGCCGCCGGCTCTCCAGCACCTGCGGGAGCTCGGCCCTGTGCCGGGGCAGGATGCCCCTGGGGGGACGGACAGATGGACTTCAACGGGGCCACCCCCACCTGGCCACCCAGCTGGGGACTGTCCCGTCCCCACACCCTGGGTCCCGTCCCCGCTCACCTGCTGTGGCTGAAGAGCAGCTCCCGGTGCAGCTCCCGGTGACTCCGGGACTCCCGCATCGGGTTTGGCACCTTCCTGGGCTGGATGAGGCCCCGGTGGCCATCGGTGGCCGTGTCCGGGGAGAGGACATCGGTCCCGTCACCCTCTGGAGGGGTGATGGGGATCAGCGAGGGATGGGCTCACCAGGGGATGGGGTCACCATGGGATGGGGTCACCATGGGATGGGCTCACCAGGGGATGGGGTCACCAAGGGATGGGGTCACCATGGGATGGGGTCACCATGGGATGGGGTCACCATGGGATGGGTCACCATGGGATGGGGTCACCATGGGATGGGGTCACCAGGGGATGGGGTCACTGAGGGACAGGGTCACCATGGGACGGGGT
The DNA here is from genome assembly GCF_035582795.1 of Mycteria americana. Lineage (NCBI taxonomy): Eukaryota > Metazoa > Chordata > Aves > Ciconiiformes > Ciconiidae > Mycteria > Mycteria americana. The sequence continues at coordinate 6,301,609 of NC_134384.1, read as the reverse complement.
CACCAAGGGATGGGGTCACCAAGAGCATGGGGTCACCAGGGGATGGGTCACCAGTGGCAGAGGATCACTGGGGATGGGGTCATTGGGGTATGGGGTCACCATGAGGAGTGGGACAACCTGGGACAGAGTCACCAGGGGACGCGGTGATGCTGCCCAGCTCCCTTGCCTGGAGCCACATGCCAGCGCAGGGCGAGATCCTGGGCACCAGCCTTGGTGTCCCCCAGCCCGGGGGTCTCGGGGTGTCACAGCCCAGGGTCCCCACACACTGTCCTGCAGCACCTGGCACCCTCCAGGATCCCTGTGTCCAAGTGTCCCTGTCCCCAGGCCACCCTATGGTCCCCATGTCCTCCCATCACCCCTTGGGGGCCCCATCATCCCCTGGGGTGCCCACCACCCGTTGGGTGCCCATCACCCCTCAGGTCCCCATTGTCCCTGGGGTCCCCATCACCCCTGGGGTGTTCATCAGCCCTCAGGGTCCCCATTACTCCTTGGGGTCCCCATCGCCTCCAGGTCCCCATTGTCCCTGGTGTCCCCATCACCCCTGGTGTCCCCATCACCCCCAGGTCCCCATCACCCCTGGTGTCCCCATCACCCCCGGGGTCCCCATCACGCCTGGGGTCCCCATCACCCGTGGTGTCCCCATCACCCCCAGGTCCCCATCACCCCTGGTGTCCCCATCACCCGTGGTGTCCCCATCACCCCCGGGGTCCCCATCACCCCCAGGTCCCCATCACCCCTGGTGTCCCCATCACCCCCGGGGTCCCCATCACCCCCAGGTCCCCATCACCCGTGGTGTCCCCATCACCCCCAGGTCCCCATCACCCCTGGGGTCCCCATCACCCCCAGGCCCCCGTTCCCCCGGGTCCCACAGCCCCGGCCCCGTGCCCCAGTGCCGGCAGCACCCACCCGGCACCGTGCTGCTCCTCGGGGCTTTGTCGTCACCCTGGCAAAGGCAAAGAGCAGGGTCAGAGAGGGACACTCGGCGGGGCCCTGGCTCCGGGTCCTCCCCGGGCTGGGGACACGGCAGGGGACACCGCCAGGTCCCTGCTCGTCACCCCCATCCCCCCCAGCACAGGAGGGGGCACAGCCACGGGTTCTCCGGGGTTGGACATCCTCTGTCCGTCCATGGCTGTCACCCACGGGGACAGAGTCACCCCCCGTGTCCCTCCCCGCTGGGGGCTCGGGGCTGGCTGTGGTGGGTGGGTGCAAGGGAGGGAGAGCAGGATGGGTATTTTCTGTTAACTCTGGAACCTAAGGATGGCGAGGGGTCCCCAGGCTGAACGCCTGGGGTGGCATGGGACAGCCAGACATTTGGCTCTGGGTCATCAACGTGGCACCCGGGGACAGGTCGTGGGGTGGCCCCCGTTGTCCCCTGCCACCCCCAGCACAGGAGATGGGGGGCCCAGCCCAGGGCACGAGGGTGTCCCTGTCCCCCGGGTGTCCCAGCCAGCTGCCACCACTCACCCTCTTGCTCTGCGACAGCCCCATGTCCCCGATGCGGGCGGCTCTTGTCCCCGTGCCCTGGGGGGCCGGGGACGCAGGGACACGGGCCGGGTGCCGGCTCCGCGGAGCCTGGCTGATGGCCCCGTGTGCTCCGCCGGTGACGGTGACGGTGGCCTCGCTCCTATCAGCAAAAGCCATTAAGCCTCGGGATTAGCCCTGACGGGCCGAGGGGACGGTGACACGTGTCCTGCGCAGCGCTGGTGGCACCGCGCCCGCCGCCGCTGCTGGGGACACCGGTCCCACTTGGGGCACTGGGTCTGCTGGGGGCACTGGTCTCACCGAGGGCACTGGGTCTGCTGGAAGCACTGGTCTCACTGGGGGCACTGGGTCTGCTGGGGGCACTGGTTCCACTGGGGGCACTGGGTCTGCTGGGAACACTGGAGGCAGTGGGTCTGCTGGGGGCACTGGTCTCACTGGGGGCACTGGGACTGCTGGGAGCACTGGTCTCACTGGGGGCACTGGGTCTGCTGGGGGCACTGGTCTCACTGGGGGCACTGGGACTGCTGGGGGCACTGGTCTCCCTGGGGGTACTGGGACTGCTGGGGGCACTGGTCCCACTGGGGGCACTGGGTCTGCTGGGGGCACTGGTCTCACTGGGGGCACTGGGTCTGCTATGGACACTGGTCTCACTGGATTATGGGGGTTATTGGGCAGGCTGGGGGTTACTGGGGAAACTGGGTTGGGGACTGGGTGCACTGGGGGTTAGGGGAGGTGCTGGGAGTTACTGGGTGCACTGGGGGTCATTTGGGAGACAGGGCTTATGGGGGGGACTGGGAGGGGGACTGGGTGGCACACGGAGTTACTAGGGGACTGGGGATTACTGGAGGTACTGGGATATGGGGGTCACTGGGGGTTACTGGGGGGACTGGCAATTACTGGGAGGGCTGGGATAGGGACTGGATGCTGTGGGAGAACGGGGGGTATGGGGAGACTGGGAGTTACTGGGCAACCTGGGGGTTATGGGAGGTCGGGGTTGGGGACTGGGTGTACTGGGGAGCACTGGGGAGCACTGGGGAGCACTGGGAAGCCTGGGGCCACTGGGGGCCGGGATGGGAACTGGGAGCACAGGGGAGTTAGTGGGAGGACCGGGGGTTACTGGGGGACTGGGATGGGGACTGGGTGCACAGGGGTGCACCCTGGCAGTCCCTGGGTGCACAGGGGCTGTTGGGGCGGGTACTGGGCCATACTGGTGTTGCCCCCCCCCCATCCATAGGCGCTCGATTGAGGCCGCCTGCTCCCGCAGGGCGGCTCGGTTTCCCCGCCCGGCGGCTCGGTGGTCGGCTGGCCGCGCCTGGCGCCATCGGCACGCGACCGGCCGCGCCTGCGGCTTCCGGTGTCGCGTTGGCCGCGGAGGGGGGGGAGGGGGCCCCGCGCATGCGCAGCGCCGCCGGGCCGGGGAGCGCTGGGGGGAGCCCCCGCCGCCGCCATGACCAACGGTGAGGGGCGGCACGGCGGGGGGTGACCGGACACTCGGACGCCGGGCCGCTGCGGGGCGGGGGAGGAGCTGGGAGGTCCGGGACCCCCGGGACGGGGGAGCTAGGGGCCTTTGCGGGGGGGAGCCGGGAGGCCTGGGTCCCCGGGGGCGGGAGCGGAGGGGCCTGGGTGCTTTGCGGGGGGGCCCGGGGGGCCGGGGTCCCTTTAGGGAGGGAGCTGGGAGGCCTTGGCTCCCCTTTGGGGGGGAGCTGGGAGGCTCGGATCCACCTCGGGGGGGGAGCTGGGGGGCCGGGACCCTTTGGGGGGCCGAAGCTGGGAGGCCGGGGTGCCCGGGGGAGGGGGGAGCTGGGGGCCCTGGCTGCTTTTGGGGGGGGGAGCTGGGGGCCGGGGTGCGCGTTGAGGGGGGGAGCTGGGAGATCTGGGTCCTCGGGGGCGGGGGGGCAGCTGGGCGGCCGGGGGCCCCGGGGGAGGGGGGAGCTGGGGGGCCTGGGTCCTTTGCGGGGGGGAGCGGGGAGATCTGGGTGCTTTCGTGGGGGGGAGCCGGGAGGCCTGGGTCCCCCGGTGGCGGGAGCGGAGGGGCCTGGGTGCTTTGCGGGGGGGCCCTGGGGGGCCGGGGTCCCTTTAGGGAGGGAGCTGGGAGGCCTTGGCTCCTCTTTGGGGGGGGAGCTGGGAGGTTTGGATCCACCTCGGGGCGGGGGGGAGCTGGGAGGCCAGGGCCCTTTGGGGGGCCGAAGTTGGGAGGCCGGGGTGCCCCCGGGGTGCGGGTGGCCCGTCCCCGCTGAGGCCCCCCGCAGTGTACTCGCTGGACGGGCTGCTGGTGTTCGGGCTGCTCCTGGTCTGCACCTGCGCCTACCTGCGGAAGGTGCCGCGCCTCAAGGCCTGGCTGCTCTCGGAGAAGCGCGGCGTCTGGGGCGTCTTCTACAAGGGTGAGACGGGGACACGGGGGGGCCGGGACGGGGACGCGGGGGCGAGGGTCTCGGGCCAGCACGGGGGACCCTCCGCGCCCACCCCAGCTCACCCCGCTCTCTCTGCCCGGACCCCGCAGCTGCCGTCATCGGCACCCGGCTGCACGTGGCCGTGGCCATCTCCTGCGTCCTCATGGCTTTCTACGTCCTGGTGGTGAAGTGACCCCGCGGGGACCCGCCGGCAGCGGCGACGACGACGACCAGAGACCCCGGTACCGACCCCGACCGCCCTGCCACCAGCCTGGACCCTGCCTGTGGCGGCCCTGGGGAGCCGCCATGGCCCGGCACCCTGCTTGAACCCACCTCGTCCCCCTCGGCGGGGCCGGGCGGCGATGGGTGCCACCGGGCCGCCTTTACGCTGCCGGAAGGGGAGTTCCCGGGCGTGCAACGGGGCGGCGGGCGAGGGGCTCGGCGTGCCAGCCCCTCGGCGAGAGGGGAGACCCGGCCGTGTGCCGTGAGCGCCTTTTTCCGACGCCGAGCACCGTGTCCCGGCGGAGCCGCGGCTCACGGGGGACAGCGTGGCCTCCTGCCGCGGGACTGGGGGGGCCGGCAGCGGGCGGGGCCCCTCCTCACCAGCGGGATTTCCCTGCTCCCCCGGGAGCGCGCGGGGTCCCTGGGCGGGGGTCTCCCCCCTGTAGCTGCGGGGTTTGTGACCCCCCGGTGTGTAAATGCTGGACCGCGATGTGCAAATAAAGTGGGGGTTCCCCTGCGGGCAGCGATGGCTCCCTCCCGTGGGGCGAGGGGTCCCGGGGGGCGAGGGGCTGCTGTGGGGCTGGCTCCTGTGGGGTGACGTGTCCCAGGGGGCGAGGGGCTGCTGTGGGGCTGGCTCCTGTTGGGTGAGGGGTCCTGTGGGGCGAGGGGCTGCTGTGGGGCTGGCTCCTGTGGGGTGGGGGGGTTCCATGGGGTGAGGGGCTGCTGTGGGGCTGGCTCCTGTGGGGTGGGGGCTCCCGGGGGGCGAGGAGCTGCTGTGGGGTGAGGGGCTCCGGGGCCGGCTCCTCCTGCCCCATGGGAGCGGTTCAGGAGCGGGAGCGATTCGGCTGCTCGGTGAGGGGCGCGGGGGCCGTGCACACCCAGGGGCGAGCGTGCAAGGGGCGCGCACCCCCCGCCTCTGCAGGGCAGGGGTGTGCGAGGCCACGCGCGTGCCCGGGGGGGGCGGTGGACGGCTGAGGGGTGCGGCGGGCACACGCGCGTGAGGCTGGGCACGCTCCGTGCCTGTGTGCGCGCCCCGGGGAGGGGGCGAGTGCGCAAAGCCAGGCTGCGTGCACGCGTGTGCACGGCACGAGCACGCAGGGCCGCGGTGCCTGTGAACACACACGCACACACGCGTGCACACACACTCCCGGGGCACAAGTGGGGGGGCGCGCCCTGTGCACATGCATGTGTGTGTGTACGTGTGTGTATGTGTGTGTACGTGTACACGTGTGTACACGTGTGTATGTGTGTGTACGTGTACACGTGTGTATGTGTGTGTACGTGTACACGTGTGTGTACGTGTGTGTACATGTACACGTGTGTATGTGTGTGTGCGTGTACACGTGTGTACACGTGTGTGTGTACGTGTGTGTACGTGTACACGTGTGTATATGTGTGTGTGTACGTGTACACGTGTGTACACGTGTGTGTGTACGTGTGTGTACGTGTACACGTGTGTGTGTGTACGTGTACACGTGTGTATATGTGTGTGTACGTGTACACGTGTGTATATGTGTGTACGTGTGTGTACGTGTACGTGTGTGTGTGTGTGTGTGTGTGTGTGTGTGTGTGTGTGTGTGTGTGTGTACGTGCGCGCGCGCGGGGCGGGTCCTCCCGCCGCCAGGGGGCGCGCTGGAGCGGGGCGTGGCCCGCACCGCCTCTTCCCGTCGTGCCCCGCGCGGCCGCGCTATAAAATGGCGGCGCGGGGCGCGGGCGGGCGGGGTGCGGCGGCCGCGCGGGCGGATGGTGCGCGTGGCGGGGTGTGCGTGTGCGTGGGTGCGCGTGTGGGCGTGCAAGGCGCGTGCGAGGCCCGCGTGCGTGTCGGTGCGTGTCGGTGCGGGTGCCGGGCGGGTGTGCGAGGCGCGCGCCAGCCCCCCCCTACACGTTGATCTTATTCGATCGGCCGGGCCGGGCCGGGCCGGGCCGAGGTGAGAAGAGCGGCGCCGCGAAGCCCGCGGGCGCTGTGCGGCGGCCGGCGGCGGGCGGGATGAGTCGATCAGATAGGCGAGGCCGCGGCCGCTGAGCGCCCTGCGATTCTGACCCGCCGCCGCGCCACGCGTGGGAGCGGCCCGCGGGGCCTCCCCCCGGCCCCTGCCCTCCCCCCGCCCCCCTCCCCCGGCCCTGCGGGCTCCGTGCCGCGGGCGTGGGCTTCCGCCCGGGGCCGCGCCAGCCCCGCGCAGCGTTTGCGCGGGACCTGCCGGCGCCACGCGGGGCCGTGGGAGCGGCACACGGGGTGCCCCGGGCCTGGCGGGAGGCTGCTCGCACCCTGTGCCATCCCCCCGCCCCGGGGCACCCGTAGGTGACGCCCTGGCTGCGCTCCTGGGTGCTTTGTTGGCAGCTTGTGACGAGGGGACGGCCACGGTGGTGGCAAGGGGACGGCCGTGATGGTGACAAGGGGACAGCCATGGCGTTGACGAGGGGACAGCCATGGCGGTGGCAAGGGGACGGCCACGGTGGTGGCAAGGGGACAGCCGTGATGGTGACGAGGGGATGCCCGTGGTGGTGGCAAGGGGACAGCCACGGCGGTGATGAGGGGACAGCCATGGCGGTGGCAAGGGGACAGCCGTGGTGGTGGCAAGGGGCAGCCATGGTGCCGGTGGTACTGGGAGAAGAAGCCACCGTCCTTCTGGCAGGAGTGGCCACCGTCCTTCTGGCAGGAGTGGCCACCGTTGGTGGCCGCACAGTGGGGACACTCTGGGAGGGGTGACACCAGCTCGGCAGGGTCCTGCAGGGTCTCCGTCTGCTGAGGTGACACCGCCAACACCGTGGGGACACAGACACCTCCCCACGCCACTGCGTCCCCAGCTGCGTCCCCGTGCCACCGCAGGTGCGGTGATGTCCCCATGCCGCCGTGGAGACAAGCGTGTCCCCACCCCATGGCCGTGTCCCCTGTCCCCACGGTACGTGCTGGCGTCCCCGTACCACTACAGATGGAGCCATGTCCCCAGTGTCCCCAGTGTCCCCCATCCCCACGGTACGCACCAGCATCCCTGTGCCACCACGGACAGAGCTGTGTCCCCCGTGTCCCCCACGCCCAGAACACGCAGCCGTGTGTGTCCCCCCGTGTCCCCCCGTCCCCCGTGTCCCTGTGGCTCCCCGGCCCCGGTGCACCGACTCCTTGCCGGGGCTGACCCGGCTCCGCGGGGGGGGGGCGGCCCGGCGGGGCCTCCGCGGGGACGGGGGACACGGGGGACACACTCACCCGTGGGCGCGGGGGGAGCCGTGCCCCCCCCCCTCCGGGCAGCGCTGCCCGGGGGGGCCGGGAGGAGGGGCCGTTACCGGGGGGCGATGCCGGCAACCTTTGCCCGGGGCCGGTGCCTTTGCACGGGGACGCGCACCCGGTGTAACCCGGTTCCCGGGGGTTCGCTCCCGGTGCCGGTGCACGGGGGAGGGGGGGGGGGGCGGCGGTGCCGGGTGCGGTTCCCGGTGTACGTCGCCGGTGCTGGGGCCGTTCCCGGGGGTCATTCCCGGGGCCGTTCCTGGTGGAACATGTCCGGTGCCAGTCGCGGGGGGCGGGGGATGATGCCCGCTGCCGTTCCCAGGGGATGACGCCCGGTGCCGGGGGCGATGCCCGGTGCCGTTCCCGGGGGTTCCGTTCCCGGTGCCGAGGGCGGGGGCTGTGCCCGGTGCCGTTCCCGGGGGTTCCGTTGCCGGTGCCGGGGGTGGGGGCGATGCCCGGTGCCGTTCCCGGGGGCTCCGTTCCCGGTGCCGGGGGCGGGGGCTGTGCCCGGTGCCGTTCCCGGGGGTTCCGTTGCCGGTGCCGGGGGCGGGGGCGATGCCCGGTGCCGTTCCCGGGGGTTCTGTTCCTGGTGCCGGGGGCGGGGGCTGTGCCCGGTGCCGTTCCCGGGGGTTCCGTTGCCGGTGCCGGGGGTGGGGGCGATGCCCGGTGCCGTTCCCGGGGGTTCCGTTCCCGGTGCCGGGGGCGGGGGCTGTGCCCGGTGCCGTTCCCGGGGGTTCCGTTCCCGGTGCCGGGGGCGGGGGCTGTGCCCGGTGCCGTTCCCGGGGGTTCCGGTGCTGGTGCCGGGGGCGGGGGCGATGCCCGGTGCCGTTCCCGGGGGTTCTGTTCCTGGTGCCGGGGGCGGGGGCTGTGCCCGGTGCCGTTCCCGGGGGTTCCGTTGCCGGTGCCGGGGGTGGGGGCGATGCCCGGTGCCGTTCCCGGGGGTTCCGTTCCCGGTGCCGGGGGCGGGGGCTGTGCCCGGTGCCGTTCCCGGGGGTTCCGTTCCCGGTGCCGGGGGCGGGGGCTGTGCCCGGTGCCGTTCCCGGGGGTTCCGTTCCCGGTGCCGGGGGCGGGGGCAGGTGGCGGCAGGTGCGCGCGCGGGGCCGGGCCGTTGGCGGGGGGCGGGGCCGCGGGGCCGGTGCCCGCGCGGGGCCGAGCGCTGCCGCCGCCGCTGCGCCATGGCCGGTACCGGTACCGGGGCCCGGTGGGTGCTGCTGGCGTTTTGCCTGGTGGCCGCTGTGCCACCGGGCCGCACCGGAGAGCGGCTGCACGTCTGCAAGGAGGTACCGGCACCGGAACCGGGAGGAAGGAGGGAGGGGTGGAGGGGGGTGGGGGGAACCGGCAACCGGTACATTCCCCCCCGCCCCCCCCCCCCCCCGGTAGATGAAACCGATCTCCGTAGCACGGGGGATGCGGATCCGGGGTTGGTCACTATGGGATGGGGAGGACGGCGACGGGGACGGGGGGGTCCCGGTGGCACCGGGGATGGGGCTGGTCCCAGCGCGGGGGGGGGGTCCCTATAGCGTGGGGGGACCGGCCAGTCCCCCGGGGCTTCCAGTCTTGGAGGAGGGGTCCCATGGGGTCCATCACCTATGGGGAACATATGGACTGGGCTGTGCTGCCCTAAATGGAGGGGGGGGGGGGGGGGGCTACGCGGGGTCCCCTATGGGGATGGGGGAGGTGGCTTTGCTACTGGGGGTCTCCTTGGGGACCTGCCTGGGGTCATCCTGGGGGTCCCTGGGGCCACCTCCAGCCCCACGTCTGTGGCCCCAGGTTGGTCCCCGTGTCCCGCTCAACTGCCGACCCCGGGGAGACGCTGGGATGTCCCCAAACCCTCCCCGGGTGCGAGCGGTGCTGGGGGTGGTGACAACGGGGGGGGGGACACACACACGCGCACACACACTCACGTCCCCATCGGCCACGTGCCTTTCCCAGCCTGGCACACGGTGGCCCGGTGGCCAAGTGGGGACAAAGTGTCCTGCGAGGACAAACCGGGGGGCTCTGCCGCTCGCAGGGGCCCGGCCACCTTGGGGACAGCGGTGCTGGGGTGAGCCCCCCGCCAGCTTCCAAATTTCCTCCAAATTCCCCTCCCCGGGGGTCTGCGCTCACCCTCCGTGGGGTCCTCACCTGCCTCCCCCCCGCCCCGGCACCCCCTCCCCGGCTCTCCCCGACCGGCGGCCGCTTTTCATCTGGGCCAGTAATTTTTTTGTGCCGTGATCCAATTTTTTTGTGTGTGTGTTCCACGGCCCGGAGCTGGAAACAATAGACGGCGGCTGGCGCCCGTCCCCGGGAGGGATCGCTCCCACGGAGGGTATGTCCCCTGTCCCCCCCGCCACTGGGGACAGACCCTCTCCCTCCCCTGGCCGGAGCAGGGTGGTGGTGGCAGCCTGGGGTCCCGTCCCCCCCGCCGCTGCAGAGCCACCCTGGGGCTGAATTAGGTCGATTTATTTAGATTAAAAAAAAAAAAAAATCGAAGCTTTTACAAAGGGGAGTGATTAACATCGCTCGTCCCAGCCACTCAGCTCCGTGCTGGGGAGGGGGGGGAAGTTTGGGAAGAGGGGAAAAACACCTTCCCAAGGGAATCCCTCGGGAGCAAGAGCGATGTGGGGGGCTCGGAGACCCCATGGGTGCCCCCGTCCTGGCCGTGGCGGTGGGCACCCTCCTCTGCGTCCCTGTCCCGGGGCCGTGGGGGGCTCGGTGCTGCCCGTAGGTGGGCAGGGGTGCTGCAGGCAGAGCCTTCGCGCCTCTCCGTCCCCCTTTTCCCCCCCATCGTCACCGTTTCCAGCTGACGGGAAACATCAAAGCGTTGTTTTCTCGCCAACCTGCCACGCTCCGGCGTCTGCCGGGAGCACGAAGCCACGGCGCCCGGCTCTGAAACCCCAGGGGTGCTGCAGTGGGGGGGTGGGGGGGCTGCGGCCTCGCTCCCTCGCCCCCCTGGTACCCCACCACACCGGTATCAACCACGGAGCGGCCAGACCCGGCCTTCACCCTGCCTGGGAGATTAACCGCGCCGGCTGGGCTTCGCCTGCCCCCGGCATTGCCTCCTCACCGGCCTTGAGCCAGTCCCAGCTTGGAGGCAGCTGGCGGCACGGGGGGGTCACGGTGCCCCGCTCTCCCCAGCCCTTCGCCTTTCCTCCCGGCTGCACCCTGCTCCGGCATCCAGCTGGGGTGCTCCCGCCGCTGCCGTGGCTCCCGAGCAGGACGGTGCATCCCGGTTGCACCGAGGAGCCTGTTTAATGAGCAACGCGTGTCCCCGCGCTTGGGCCACGCCAAGGCACAGGGTGCCGTGCCGGCGACGGTGCCATCTGCTCATCGGCGCTCGGGGGATGCCGAGGTTTCTGCCGGCACCCAGGGACGGGGCGGCAGTGCTGGCCGCCTTCACTGCGCCGGGGCTGTCTCCGGTGATCACCACGGGGTGATCAGGGAGGTGCTGGGTACGTGCGTGTGGCCTGGGTGACCCCACAGCCCTCCCTGGGGTCTGGCATCCCGGGGGGGACGTCCTGGAGTGGGGGGGGTCATCCTACCTGAAGCCCCACCCTCAGCATCCCCCGGGACCTCGGCATCCCCCTGGTCCGAGCATCACCCCAGCCTGGGCCTCCCCCCGCCCCCAGCACCCCCGCCCTGAGCATCCCCTGCCCCCAACCTCCCCCCGCCCCCAGCACCCCCGCCCTGAGCATCCCCTGCCCCCAGCACCCCCGGGCTGGGGCCGAGCAGCCTGGCTAAGCTGGCCGAGCCGGGGGACCGGGTGCCGTGGGACATTGCAACAGCTTAAAACAGAAATAGCGATGCAAGAGGCAGCCGGGCACGCGGGGCGGGGGGCAGCCCCTGGGGGGGAGCGCGGCGGGGGGCTCGGGGCCGCAGCTCTCCCTGGGCGTTTTCTCTTCCAGTCCGAGTACCACTACGAGTACACAGCGTGCGACAGCACGGGCTCGCGGTGGAGGGTGGCCGTGCCACACACGCCGGGACTCTGCACCGGCCTGCCGGACCCCGTCAAGGGCACCGAGTGCTGTAAGGTTGGGGGGCGGATGGGGGGGTCCTGGGGTGTGGGAAGGGGAGGGAAACGAGGGCGAGGGGAGAGAGAGGAGCGGCGAGACGAAGCGCAGCTTTTCGTCAGCTCTGTCGCAGCGCGATGCCTTCAAAGGCGGCGACGGGACCTGTCTGCTCGGCAGCGGTACGCTCTCGTTAGCGCTGCCAGCTCGTCACGGGGAAGGCCGGGATGCGATGAGGGGGATGGACCCCCCTCCCCAGCCTTGGGGGGTGCCCTGGCTCTGCCGCGTGCTTTGGCAGGGGGTCGCATCCTGCCTGGTGCTCGCTGCTTTTTAAAGAGCTGGCGGTCAGGCAGGGAAGTGCCACGGAGTTGCCAAAAATCATAAATCGGGGCCGGGGGGGGGGGGGGTTGCCTTGCTGCCGTGGGGCCGCGCAGGGATGCTCGAGATGGGGGATCCCAGAGCCGGCCAGGCACCTCCGCTAGCGGGGAGCGCTCCGAAAAGCAGAGCTGAGGATGACGAGGCTGAAGCAGTGCTGGGGGAGTGGGGGCGACCACCCTGACCCCCCCTCATTGCACGTGGGCAGCTTTCTCCTGCAAGGCGGGCGAGTTCCTGGACATGAAGGCGCAGGCGTGCAAGCCCTGCGCGGAGGGCACCTACTCGCTGGGCACCGGCGTCCGCTTCGACGAGTGGGACGAGGTGCCCCACGGCTTCGCCAACGTCGCCACCAACCTGGAGGTCGACGACGGCTTCGGCGACGCGGTGGAGAACTGCACCGCGTGAGTTGTCACGTCGCCGCCGGCACGGCTCTTCCCGTTAACGGGAAGCGGGGGGCTGGAGCCCGGCTGCTCCTCCCCGGGAGGACGCTGGGGGACTCGGCCACCCCGGCGCAGCGGGGATGGGCACGGTGCAGCGGGGAGCAGGATGGGTGCTGCAACACCTCCGTGCATAAATAGCACCCCATTTCCCCGACACCCCGTCCCCCACGCTCCTTCCGTCACCCTTCCCTGGGAGGCGATGCAGGCAGGGTGCTGCGGGGGACGCCCGGCCACAGCAAGGGGCCACCCCGGCAGCATCAACCCCACCCGCCGTGGCAGGACCCCAACCCCATGGGACACCCACACCAACCCTCCTCAGAGAGGGAGCACCCATGGGAGACCCCCACCTTTACGGCACGAACCGGTGCCTTTATTTTCCACCGCAGCCCATTGATCGGCACCGGCAGCCACCGAACCCTCCTGCCAGCCGGTTGCACCGGCAGCCGCCGAGCTGCCCCGCGCCGCAGCATTTATGCAACTTGCAAATGTAACCTACTTCCAGCAGCACTTTAATTATTCAGCCGCCGTCCCCGGCGCGGCAGGATCCCCCTCTCCTCCTCCTCGCAGCCCACCCGCCTCTCGCCGGCGCGGCGGGATGGGCTGGGGAGGGAAAGGTCCCCCAGGGATAAGCGTCCGGCCACTGCACGGTGACGTGTCCCCTGGGCTGTCCCCAGCGCCCAGCTCTCCATCCTCGGTCCCCAGGGTTCCCCATGCTGTCCCCAAGCCCGGGCTGTCCCCAAGCCTCCTCCCTGCTCCACTCACCTGGGGACCCTCACAGCCGTCCCTGCCATCCCCATCCCGGCTGCCGCGGGGTTCAGACCGGTGACGGAGCCCGCGATCTGTGCCACCCGCCCCAGGTCGACGTGGGTGCCGCTGGGGGACTACATGGCCTCCAACACGGACGAGTGCACGGCCACCCTGATGTACGCCGTCAACCTCAAGCAGTCGGGCACCGTCTCCTTTGAGTACATCTACCCCGACAGCAGCATCGTCTTCGAGTTCTTTGTAGGTGCCGGTGACCAGAGGGGTGCAGGGCCGGAGGGTGGGGGTCCCTGGGGACGTGGGGGGGTCCCTGGGGACATGGGCGGGGGGTCCCTGTCCTCACACTGGCTCCTCAGGTGCAGAACGACCAGTGCCAGCCCACGGTGGAGGAGTCGCGCTGGATGCGGACGACGGAGAAGGGCTGGGAGTTTCACAGCGTGAGTGCGGGGGGGGCGGGAGGTGACACGAGGGGGGTCCCTTGGCACAGCCCCCAGGGTCCCTCGTCCCTCCCCTGGGAAGAAAATGCTCCAGGAGGATGCGGAGGGGGCGGTGGGCGATGACAGACAGGGGTTAGTGCCTCAAACCCCCCCCCCATGCAACCCCCTCCCCAGCAGTGGGACCACCCAACCCTGCTCCCCCTGACCCCCCCCAGCACCCCCCCAATCCCTTTTCCAGGTGGAGCTGAGCCGCGGCAACAACGTGCTGTACTGGCGGACCACGGCTTTCTCCGTGTGGTCCAAGGTCCCCAAGCCGGTGCTGGTGAGGAACATCGGCATCACAGGTAGGTGGCTGCAGGCTGGGGGGGTCCCACCGCCCCCCCCACCCACCCCCCCCCATGGCTCCCGCACCCTGAGCACCCTCCCGCTGCCAGGGGTGGCTTACACCTCCGAGTGCTTCCCCTGCAAACCCGGCACCTACGCCCCCGCCGCCGGCTCCTCCGCCTGCCAGCTCTGCCCTGCCGACACCTTCTCCAGCAAAGGAGCCACCGCCTGCCAGCCCTGCGAGCCCGCCACCTACGCCGGTGAGAGGTGGCAGCCGGGTCCCCTTGTCCCCCCCTTGTCCCCCCCCCCGCCCTGCGGGGATGCCCCCGGGGAAGGGAGAGGTGATGCGAGGGGCAGGGAGGACCTGCCATCCCTCGGTGGGGTGGGGACGCGGGCAACCCCGCTGGTGGCGTGGCGGCGGGGCGTCGCGTGGGGACAGCGGTAAGGTCCCCTCGGCGGGCCGGCTCAGCCGCCCTCTGCCCCGCGGTCAGCAGAGCCCGGCTCGGCCTCCTGCAAACCGCGGCCGCCCTGCACCGACAAGGATTACTTCTACACCCACACCGCCTGCGACGCCCACGGGGAGGTACGGCCTGGGGGGTCTATGGGGGGGCCGGCACCCCCTGTCCCTGTGTCCCCGTCCCCCCCCCTGCCCAGCTCAGCCCCCCGCTCCCGCCCGGGCAGACCCAGCTGATGTTCAAGTGGGCAGAGCCGAAAATCTGCAGCGAGGAGCTTCCCCAGGCGGCCAAGCTGCCCCCGTCCGGGGTGAAAACCAAGTGCCCCCCCTGCAACCCCGGCTTCGCCAAAAGCAACGGCAGCGCCTGCCAGCCCTGCCCCTACGGCTCCTACTCCAACGGCTCCGGTAAGGGCGTCACTGTCAGCGTCCCCGAGAGGTGGCCAGGGCACCCGGAGTTGCCGGGGGGAGAGGTGGGTGCCACCCCGGTGCAGGGTTGTCCCCTCCTGTCCCCAGGTTGCCTCAGCTGCCCGGCGGGCACCGAGCCGGTGCTGGGGTTGGAGTACAAGTGGTGGAACGTGTTGCCCCCCAACATGGAGACCACCGTCCTCAGCGGCATCAACTTCGAGTACAAGGGGATGGCAGGTAGCGCCGGGACGCTGTCCCCTCACCGTCCCCTCCCACGGGGGCAGCTGGGGACCCCGCCGAGCCATCGCCGTGTCCTCGCAGGCTGGGAGGTGGCCGGGGACTACATCTACACGGCGGCGGGAGCCTCCGATAACGACTTCATGATCCTCACGCTGGTGGTCCCCGGCTTCAGGTGAGGTGGGGGCCAGCGCCGGGGTGTCCCCGGGGAGGTGGGGGACAGCGCCGTGGCGCAGAGCCCGGCAGCGTCCTCACGCCGTCCCCCGCGCTGTCCCCAGCCCCCCGAGCCCGGTGCTGGAGGACACGGAGAGCAAGGAGGTGGCCAGGATCACCTTCGTCTTCGAGACGGTCTGCAGCGTCAGCTGTGAGCTCTACTTCATGGTGGTGAGTGGGGGGGACACGGGGGGGATTTTGGGAGGGGGGGGGAACGCCAAGTTTGGGGGAGACACACCCGGTTTGGGGAGGTCCCACTATCCCCGTGTCCCCACAGGGCATCAACTCCCGCACCAACACGCCGGTGGAGACGTGGACGGGCCCCAAGGGGAAGCAGTCCTACACCTACGTCGTGGAGAAAAATGCCACCATGAGCTTCACCTGGGCTTTCCAGCGCACGCCCTACCACGAGGCGGTGAGGGACGGGGGGGTGACCCCCCCGGGGGGGCCGCGGGTGCCGGGGGGCACGGGTGGGCGATGGTGATGGGTGCTCTCGGTGCCAGGGCCGGCGGTACACCAGCGACGTGGCCAAGCTCTACTCCATCAACGTCACCAACGTGCTGGGAGGGGTGGCATCCTTCTGCCGGCGCTGTGCCCCCAAGCTGGCCGGATCCTGCGCCCCGTGTCCCCCCGGGAACGCCGTGGACCGCGGCTCGGGCGCCTGCCGGCCCTGCCCGCCCAGCACCTACCTGCGGGGTCACCCCTCCGACGGCATCCCCGCCTGCCACCCCTGCGGCCCCGGCACCCGCAGCAACCAGGTGCTCGTCCCCGCACGTCCCCTGGGGGCGGGGGTCTGTGGGGTGGCGGGGTCATGTCCCCATGGGCGACGCCAGCCGCCCCCGGCCATCCCAAATGGGTGATGCTGTGGGCCCCGGAGGGGTGACACCAGCCCCCCACCCAAGACGTCCCAGATGGGTGGCACCAGCCAGCTCCAGGAGGGTGACACCAGCTCCTCAGCCATCTCTGACAGGGTGACGCCAGCCCCACTGGTCATCCCGGGTGGGTGACAGTATCTGGTCCTGGATGGGCGATGCCAGCCCCCCAGCCGTCCCCAGGGAGGTGACACCAGCCCCCCCGGCCATCCTGGGTGCGTGACACTGTCTGGATGGGTGATGCCAATCCCCAGCTGTCCCCAGGGAGGTGACACCAGCACCCCTGGCCATCCTGGATGGGTGACAGGGTGGGTGACAGTATCTGACCCTGGGTGGGTGACACCACCCGCCCCGGCTGTCCCCGACGGGTGATGCCAGCCCTCCGCTGTCCCCAAGGGGACGACCCCATCTCTCCCCGATGGGTGACACTGTTTGTCCCCGGCGGGGTGACGCCAGCCCCCGGCCGTCCCTGACCGCCCCCTCCCGCCACCCCAGCTCCGCTCCCTCTGCTACAACAACTGCAGCTTCTCCCTGGCGCTGCCGGGCCGGATCCTGCACTACGACTTCTCGGCGCTGGCCGCCGGCACGGCCTTCGCCAGCGGCCCCAGCTTCACCGCCAAGGGCCTCAAGTACTTCCACCACTTCAACATCAGCCTCTGCGGCAACCAGGTGAGGCCGGGGCGGCAGGCGGCGGTGCCCGCCGTGCAGGCAGCACCCGCAGCGCTGCCCGCGGGCACGGGGAGGGCGTTACAGGCAGGGATGGGTGCACGCGGCGACGGGAACGCGCGCGCGCGGGCGTATATAGGGCAGACACACGTGCGCAGGCGTACGTAAGGCAGACGCGCAGGTAGGCGTGCAGGTATAGCGCAAAAGACGCGCACGCGTGCAGTCGCGCAAACGCCGGCAGTCATGCAAACGTGCAAACGCATGCCCGTAGTCGTGCAAATGCGTGCCCGAGTTGTGCAAACACGGGTGTGCGTGCAGTCATACAAGAAGACGTGCAAATGTGCGCATGGTCGCGCAAACACGTGCACGGCCAGGCAAATGCATGCACACAGTTGTGCAAACACGGGTGTGCATGCGGTCATACGTGCACACATGCACACCCATGCAAACACACACGCACACCCATGCAAACACACACGCACAGTCACGCACACTTGCACACTCATGCAAACACACATGCAAGCATGCACAAAGTCACGCACACTTGCACACTCATGCAAACACATATGCACGCCTGCAGTCGTGCAAACACGTGCACGTGGTCATGCACACACATGCTGTCATGCAAACGCATGCATGCAGCTGTGCAAACACAGGTGGACGTGCAGTCATACGTGCACACATGCGCATAGTCGTGCAAACACATGCACACTCATGCAAACACACATGCAACTGCGCACAGTCATAGAAACACACTCGTACACACTTGCACACTCGTGCAAACACACGCACAGGTGCACGCTCATGCAAATACATGCAAATGTGCACAAACACTCACACGCATTTGCACACTCATGCAAACACATATGTGCGCCTGCAGTCATGCAAACACGTGCACATGGTCATGCACACACGTGCCGTCGTGCAAATGCACGCATGCAGTTGTGCAAATACAGGTGTACGTGCAGACATGTGCACACATGCAAACACACGCACACTTGTGCAAGCACACACGCACGCACGGAGCCACGCAAACACACGTGCAACTACACGCAGTCTTACAAAAACTCGCGCACACTTGCACGCTCGTGCAAACAGGCAGACACACGCACAAACACTCATGCGAACACACACGCGCACCCCCAGTCCTGCCAACACGCGCGCACGGCCGTGCACACACAGGCGCACGCGCAAATGTGCGCCGTCACTTGCGGACACGCGCACACGCGTGCGGACACGCGTGCGCCATCGCCGCCCGGCGTCACCCCCCTCTTCCTCGCCGCCAGGGCAGGAAGATGGCCTCCTGCACCGACAACGTGACGGACGCGCGGCTGCCGGCGGGCGAGGGGGACCCTGCCCGGGTGGTGACGTCCTACGTCTGCCAGTCCATCCTGGTGCCCCCCGACGTCATGGGCTACAAGACGGCCGTGTCCTCGCAGCCCGTCAGCCTGGCCGACCGCGTCGTGGGTGAGCCGGGGCTCGGGGTGCTCCGGGGTCCCCCTTCTCCCGCCGTGGTTTGAGCTTCATCCTCGCCGTCCCCTCCCGTGGGACCTCGGTGCCACCGGGACACCCCGCTCTCGCCGCAGGTGTCACCGCCGGCTCCACGCTGGACGGCATCGCGTCCCCCCCCGAGCACTTCCCCCCCGGCCACCCCGACCTGCCCGACATCGTCTTCTTCTTCAGGTGAGGGTGGGTGACCGGGGGGAGCACACGCACCCGGGGACCCCGCTGTCCCCCCCGCTGAGCCCCCCGTGTCCCCCTCGGCAGGTCCAACGACGTGACGCAGCCCTGCAGCGGCGGCCGGGCCACCGCCATCCGCCTGCGCTGCGACCCGCTGCGCCCGGGCACCGGCACCCTGGCCGTGCCCAGGTAGGTGGGGACGGTGCTGGGGACCGGGGTGGCTTTGGGGAGCGGGGGGGAGCGTCCTCACCCCCCCCGGGGTGGCACCCCTATCTCCTGCCCACCCTGGCTGGCAGGGCGCGGGGCGCATCCCTTGGGTGCTTTGCTTTGGGGACCGCGCCGTCCCCGTGCCAGGTGTCCCCCACCCTGGGTGTCACCACCGGCCGAGCCCCCCCCCTCTTTTCTTCCTCCCCCCCCAGCAAATGCCCCGAGGGCACCTGCGACGGCTGCACCTTCCACTTTCTCTGGGTGACGGGCGAGGGTTGTCCCCGCTGCTCCGCCAGCCACTATCGCCCCATCGTCGGCGCCTGCCTCGGTGGCATCCAGGTAGGACCGTGACACCAGGCGGGATGCCACGGGGATGGGCTGGGGGTCACCCACCCCGCTGAGCCCCCCGTATGCCCCCAGAGAACCACCTACGTCTGGCGGGAGCCCCGGCTGTGCCGCGGCGGGCAGAGCTTGCCGGCACAGAAGGTGAGGAGCTGCCGGAGCGTGGATTTTTGGCTGAAGGTGGGGATCTCTGCCGGCACCTGCGCCGCCATCCTGCTCGCCGCCCTTGCCGCCTACTTCTGGAAGAAGAATCAGAAGTGAGCGGTGCCGCCAGGATTTGGGGGGGGACGGTCATCGCCATGGGGGGCTGATGCCACCGCTCCCTGTCCCCTCTCTGTCCCCAGGCTGGAGTATAAATATTCCAAGCTGGTGATGAACGCGGCGGCCAAGGAGAGCGAGCTGCCAGCGCCGGATAGCTGTGCCATCATGGAGGGGGAGGACGCCGAGGACGACCTGGTCTTCGCCAGCAAGAAATCGCTTTTTGGCAAAATCAAGTCCCTCACGTCCAAGGTAAAGGGCGGGGGGGGGGGGGGGGCACAACCCCGGAGCAGACACCGGAGAAGCCACAGCGGTGGTGTGGTGTGCGGCTGCTCCGTGCCTCAGTTTCCCCGTCCCAGGGGGGAAGAGGGGTCGGGGAGGGCTCACTGACGCCGAGGCTCGCCGCAGAGGACGCCGGATGGTTTCGACTCCGTCCCGCTGAAGACGTCGTCCGGCAGCACCGCCATGGAGCTGTGACGGGGCGGGGGGGGCCACCCGCGCTCACCCCCCCACCCCCCAACGTGGCCTTAGGGACCCGCTTCGGACCGGAGCTTCGTTACGGCTTTTGTACGTCCCCCCCCCCGTGTCCCCCCCCCCCCAAGCCAAGCGCCGAAAATTGCCAAATACAGGTGTGGGGTTTGTACGACGGCTCTGTGTGACCCCCGCGGCACCGGGACACCGGCACCGGCACACGTGGGTGTGAGCTGGGCACGCCAAAATGGGGGGGGGAGCGGGTTAAGTGTGTGCAGGAGCGTAGCACCCGTGTGTGCACACGTGTGCGGGGTGCTCGTGCACGGGGTGGGGTTGCACGCGTGGGCGTGTGGCGTGGGGACGCGTGCGCACACGTGTGTGTGCGTGCACACGTGGGGGCGTGTGCGTGTGGATGCGGGTGGGCGCGTGCACACGCGTGTGCGAGCTCCAGCCGTGGCACGGCTGCCTCCTGCGCTGCTGTGGCCGCTCGGGGTGCCGAGGCGAGTGCCTGGTGGACCGCGGCTGTGCCAGGCCACGCCGTGCCAGGCCATGCCATGCCGTGCCGTGCCGTGCTGTGCCGTGCCAGGCCAGGCCATGTCATGTTGTGCCATGCGGTCCCATGCCGTGCCATGCCAGACCGTGCTGTGCCGTGCCGTGCCGTGCCAGGCGAGCTGTGCACGGCACGGCACCAGCCCCGTACCCGCCTCTCCCTGCCCGGGCTCACTTGGCCACCAGCACAAATTGACCAATTAGGGTGATTCTGCCCCAAAGTGGGTGCCCGATGCCGGGAGCTCCCGGCACGGCGTTTCCCACCGCCGCCGTGGCACGCGGGTCAGCGTGTCCCTCCCCCAGTGTGGGGCACCCCGGGGGTCCCCCGCGGCCTCGCTCCCAAAGCCCCTCGTTCCTGCAGACCCCGGGGTCCCCTGGCACGGGGGGGTGGGGGCCGGTGCCAGCCCCCCTGGGACCCCCCGACCCTTTTTACCCGGTTCTCCGCGTTTTCTCGGCGGTGCCAGGGGATCCGCATGTCCCAGCAGCGCAATAAAGACGGATCTTTCTGGCCCCCACCTGGCTGCCCCGTCTCGGGGGGACGAGGACGGGGTCCCCACACGGGTGGGGGCACCCAGGACCCCTCCGGGAACCGCCCCAGTGACCGGACGGTGGGGATGACGGGGGGCTGCTCCTGTGGCGGTGGGTGGCCACCCCAGCCCGCCTTCCCCGGGGGCCACGTCCCGGGATGTGTCCCCCGATGGGGGCCGGCGCCCGGTGCTGGGGGGGCCGCGCTGCCGCTGGTGGAGGCGAATGTTGGGGTGCCAGGGGGTATTGTGGGGTGCCATGGGGAGCCGTGGTTGTGCCGTGGGGTGCTGCAGGGGGGCGCGGGGGACGCGTGGGGACACCCAGGGGCTCCTGGGGATGCTGGCGGGTGCGAGGGGGCCCGGGGATGGGGGTACCCAGGGGCCACCAGAATACCCGGGGGCCGCTGAGGGTAGCCAGGGAGACAGAGGGACACCCGGGGACGCTCAGGGACACCCAAGCAGACACCCAGAGTCCCCGGGGACCCCCGGGGGTGCCGGAGGATGCCCGGACCCCCCCGCTGCCCCCGCCCCGCTGCGCTGCCGCCGCTCCACCAGGGGGCGCTGTTCCCCGCAGCGCGCCCTCCCCTCCCCCCCCCCCTCCCCCCAGCGCCGCCTGGCGGCCGGCGGCGGCGCTGCCTGCGCAGGCTGCCTCTCTGCGCATGCGCCGCCCCGCACATGCGCGCCGGGGGGCGGCCGCTGCCGGGGGCTGACAGGAGCCGCCGCCGCCATCATGGTGCTGGACCTGGACCTGTTCCGCGCCGACAAGGGCGGCGACCCCGCCATGGTGCGGGACATGCAGCGCAAACGCTTCAAGGACCCGGCGCTGGTGGACGCGCTGGTGCGGGCCGACGGCGCCTGGCGGAGGTGTACGTGGGGCGGAGGGCCGGGCCGGGCCGGGGGCTGGCACCCCCCGGGCTGGGGGGGGGGGGCTGAGGGGGCCTGGCACCCCCCGGGGCTGGGGGACCCCCAGGAGGGCCTGTCACCCCCCTAGAGGGGACCCTCTGTCCCGGGCTGGGCACGTCCGCTCTTACACGCCCCCGGGGTGGGGGACCCCTCTCAGCCCCCCCCAGCCTGGTGGCCTGTCCCCAGGTGATGGCCCCCATCTCCCCTCCCCAGGGATGGGGGATCTCTCAGGGGTCCCTCTCTTCCACCCCCCCCCCAGGGCTAGGAGCCTGTCGCCAGATTGATCCCCAAACCCCCTCACCAAGGCGGGGTGACCTTTGGGGGGTCCCTCCCAGCCCCGGGGGTTCTCCTCGGTGGATCTTTCCCCTCCACGACGGGGGGAAACTGTGGGTGGATCGCTGGGGGGACCGGGGGTCTGTCCCTGAGTGGATCCCCCTCACCCCCTTCCCTAGGGCTGGGGAGAGGTTCTCCCGGTGGATCCCCCCCCTTTCCCCCTCCGCAGGGCTGGGGCAGATCCCCATTGCCAGTCCCCCTTGGCCTGGCCCGCACATGGACCCCCCCGGTGATCCAGCCCCCCCGGTGATCCGCAGGGATCCGCTCCCTGCGCTGCTGCCCGAGCCGCACTGCTGCAGGATCCGGCCGGGCAGGGCAGGGGGTCCCGCAGTGGGGGTACACCCGTGCCCGCTCGGTTCGGAGGGGCAGGAGCAGGGGCGGCTGCAGGGGCGGCTGTCCCCATCGCCCTCGGCCCGGGCGGGAGGTCGGGCAGCGGGAGCTGCCGTTGAGTCCCGATTTTGGGTGCCTGGGTGCGGAGGAGGGTGTGGTGGGAGGAGAGGAGGGGTGGGTACCCCAGAACCCCGCAGTTCCCAGGGCACCCCGGTCCCCCTCGCCGCCACCGCAGGATGAAAGAGGCAGCTTTAAACACGCTTTTAATTCCGTTGCCTTGATGTGAATGAGCCCGGCCCTGCTTAATCACGCCCGGCGCGTCCCCTGGCTCCGGCCGTGCCGTCATCACCTCCTTAATTTTATCCGAGGGCCTTTCATCCTGCAGGGCCAGCCAGCTTTCCAGGCTGGCGGTGGGGGCTGTGCCCCGGCCGCTTCCCTGCGGAGCCCCATCCCGTCCCGGCGGCGGTGGGTGCTGCGGAGGGGTGCGCTGGCGTGTAACCGCGAGGCGCGGGGCTGGCAGGACGCACTGGCGAGCAGCCGGCTGATGCAATCCCGTGTCTGCCGGTGCCGCGGTGCCGTAGGGTCCACCAGAGGCTGCCAGGGTCATGTTTGCTGTGCCCTGTTCCCTGGCTCTTAACCCTTTGTGTTTCGTGAGTCTGGATCACCCCACCCCCACCCCCGTGGGTCTGATCTTGCCTGCAGATGGGGATGTCACCCTGTTGGGGTGACGCATCCCTGGCGTTGGTGTGTCTCTGATTTGGGCTGCCCTGCCAGGAGGGGCTCTGGGCTCTGCCCTTCCCAGCCCTGGTGTCACCAAGGGGGAATGTCCCCAGTCCCCTCATCGAAGAGCCCGAATCTCATCGCTGTGGCCCCAGAGCCCTGGATCTGCTCAGCCCTCGGTGGCCCCAGCCCAGCGTGGGGGTCCTGGTGGGGCTGTGGCTCGTCTCCGTGGCCCGGTGCAGCGTCACTTGGGGTGTTTCCAAATGACACCCCTGCGTGGGAGCCCTTTGCTCCCCACGTCTCTGCCCCACATTGCGGCCAGCCCCACACCGTGCTCTCACATGGTCAAACCATCCCCCATCCTTCCAAAACACTCGGGGCCAGCAGCGATGGGTGTCCCTGGAGCTGCCGTCCCCTCTCCTCCTGCCTGAGGCTTCGTGGCCCCTCTCGGCACCGGACAGAGATCCCAGCCCCGCTCCCACTCGTGCGGCTGGCTGACGGCTCCCTCCCCTCTGCTTTCTAGGCAGGTTTCGTGCCGATAACTTGAACAAGCTGAAGAACCTGTGCAGCAAAACGATCGGAGACAAGATGAAGGTGAGGCACAAAGGCAGAGAGTCCTGGCAGCGATTCATTGGCGGGACGTTACTAACTGGTGGCATCTCCCCTAGGTCTCTGCTCTCCAGGCCTCTCCCTCACATCACTGAGGAACGTTTTTACCCTGGAGCTTTGCTCTTTAACCCTGCTGGGGTTTCTTTTTCCTCCTGCTGCAGAAAAAAGAGCCAGTGGGGGCAGACGAGTCTGTACCGGAGAGTGCGCAGAACCTCGACGAGCTCACGGCCGACATCCTGGGGGTGAGTCTGACTTCGTCTCCCCCCGCTGTGCTGCTGGCCCACCCAGTTTGTCCAGCGCTTCGCCTGTAATTGCCCAAGTTAGTGGCATGAGGTCCCCAAAACCCCGGCACCAAGCGAGAGGGGACTGCCTGAGCCCCCTGCCAGGAGGATCCTTGTTTCCTCCCGTCCCGCACAGCACTAGCCAGCTCTTCTCAGTGTCCTTCACCTAAACACCATTTCAGCCTCGGTCTGTGGCAGCTCCCGGCCTGCTCCCCAGCACAGGGCTCATCCTGTGCTTCCCCGGGGGATCTGAGCAGCCTCAATCATTGCGTGTCCTCTGCAAGTCCCTTCCTCCCTGCCCGTTCCCCTTCCCAATTCGTTAACTGCGATGTTTAATGAGCGTAGCGCTGGCCGGCTTTTGCTGCCATGGGAGCTGACTGCTCCCCCTCGTCCCTGCCGGGCGCTGTGTGACGCCGTAGCTCGCTCAGGCCCTTTCAGAGCCTGACTTATGTCGGTCCTTTGTCCCCTCGGGCTGTTGTTTGATGTGTTCAGTCCTCGGTTTTGCTCCAGAAGCTGTGTCGGTCGAACGAGGGTCCGTGATTAACCGCGCTCGGCTGCCAGCCCCCTCTCCCTGGCAGTTTCTTCCCTTCCCCGCCTCACCCGGCTGCCTGCGCAGGCTCTGCAGGTATCCCAGATCAAGAAAGTCCGTCTCCTCATCGACGAAGCCATCCTCAAGTGCGACGCCGAGCGCGTGAGGCTGGAAGCAGAACGTTTTGAGAGCCTCCGGGAGATCGGGAACCTCCTCCACCCCTCGGTGCCCATCAGCAACGATGAGGTAGGGACAAGAGTGCTCTCGGGGCCGGCCGCGCCGGTTCATCAAAGCCAGACAACTGCCGGCAAGCGGGGGGCTCGCCGCGGGGAGGTCCCCCCCAACCCAAGATCAGCGGGCGGGTGAATGAAATCTGCATGACAAGACAGTGTTTCCTGCCGAGAGCAGACAAAGAGCAGCTCAGACAACGCTGGACACGGCCATTGTTGGGGGAATACATGGGAAACTCGCTTCCAGCCGGGGGGCTGGGATCTCCCTCCACTGCCTTCATTCATCCGGCAGGAATATTTTGCTGGGGGAACACAATCGGGCCGGGCCGGCTGCCAAGTGGCCGCATAATAAGTGACTGGCCAGGATCAGGACTGGGGTTCCAGGCTCTGTAGTGTGGGATCCCAAACTGGGCCCAGGTGCAACACAGAGACTGGTGTCGCCGCAGCCCTGGAAGCTGAGGTGATGGGCTCCCCCTCCTCTTCTCTCCGTCTTTTTGCAGGACGTGGACAACAAGGTGGAGCGGGTCTGGGGCGACTGCAGCTGCAGGAAGAAGTATTCCCACGTGGACCTGGTGGTGATGGTGGACGGTTACGAGGGAGAGAAGGGGGCCGTCGTCGCGGGCAGCCGGGGCTACTTCCTTAAGGTGAGAGCCCAGACCCCCGCGGGGGCACGGAAACGATCGGAGCCAGAGCTGAGGGAAATGAGGGGGGAGGGGGGTCCTGGCTTCTGCTCCCCTGGGCTGAGCTCGCTGCAGCGATGGCAGCCTCCACGGCGGCGTGAGCTCACGCTGAGCCGGCTCATCGCGTGGGACGGGCTCTGGCTTCGGTGGTGCTGCCGCCGTGGCCTGGGCACCCTCCAGATCCCCTCCGGCGTCCCTGCCGCAGCCGGAGGGTGATGCTGAGCCTGGCAGTCAGAGCAGCCTGGAGCTGGCGTGGGCTCCGTGTGCTCCCGGACCCGCTGAGCGAGAAGGGGTGGCACAGCGGGGTGCGTGTGTGACAGGCAGTGGCTTCCCTTGTCCCCCAGGGTCCCCTGGTGTTCCTGGAGCAGGCCCTGATCCAGTACGCCCTGCAGAGCCTCCGCGCCAAGGGCTACACTCCCGTCTACACCCCCTTCTTCATGCGGAAGGAGGTGATGCAGGAGGTGGCCCAGCTCAGCCAGTTCGACGAGGAGCTCTACAAGGTGAGCGGCTCGACGCCCGCCGGGTCTCCGTGTCTCGCCGCCTGGCACCCACCGTCCCCTCCGGGCGCTGGCTTTCTGACCAAGCCACCGCCACGCGGCTTCCCCCACGGGGAGGGAGCCGGCTGAGATCCCCTCTGCCCCGGCGAGGCCGCGGCAGCGGCTCCCTTCTGCTCCTTGTCTCCGGGGTCCATCTTTGTGGCCTTGGTCCCTGCTGAGGCGGTTGTCATGGCAATGCGGTGACGGGGAGGTGGCTCGTCCCCAGCTTTGCTGGCGGGAGGCCATCGGGGCTTTTGAAGGAGGCCAAACAAGCAGCAAACGGCAGCTGCTCCCTTTCCCGAGCCACCTTGTCCCCGCTCTGAGCGCCGGCCCCGGAAAGCCCCGCTGCCTGTCCGTGTGCAGGCAGGGAGAGCGGCTGCCTGCGCATCTGCCAGGGAGCGTCTGTCCCCGGAGGTGCGGGAGCAGCTGGGGAAGGGGGACGGTGGCTCTTGTCCCCCCCCCCAGGTGATCGGCAAGGGCAGCGAGAAGGCCGACGACAGCTCCATCGACGAGAAGTACCTGATCGCCACCTCGGAGCAGCCCATCGCCGCCCTGCACCGGGACGAGTGGCTGAAGCCAGAGGATCTGCCCATCAAGTACGCGGGGCTGTCGACCTGCTTCCGTCAGGAGGTGGGCTCGCACGGCCGCGACACCCGCGGCATCTTCCGCGTCCACCAGTTCGAGAAGGTGAGAGGAGCGGGGCGGCGTTCCCCCCGGGAATTTGGGGCTGTATCCGGGGCCGGCGCCACCGCGGGCTTCCCTTCTCTTTGCAGATCGAGCAGTTCGTCTACGCCTCGCCCCACGACAACAAGTCGTGGGAGATGTTTGAGGAGATGATGGCCACGGCGGAGGATTTCTACCAGTCCCTGGGCATCCCCTACCACATCGTCAACATCGTCTCGGGTAGGGGCAGGGGCTGCGGCACCGGGGCCACCTCTCTGTGCCGCGCCGGCCCGGGAGGACACCAGCCACCTCTGCCGGCGCCTCGGGTGTCACCCTGGCCCTGACCCACTTCCCGGCTCGGCTTTCTTTGTCCCTGGCTCGCCTTCCCGCTGTGTCTGTCCCCAGACCCGGCAAAGGGGAGGAGGTGCCTCAGCCCCCGGGGTGGAGGAAGGAGACGTTTGGTTTTCTGCAGAGATCCTCTGCTTTGCTCTGGGTCTGCCGGGAGCCGGTGTGGGCACCGCGCTGTGCCGGGACTGTCCCCGCTGTCCCTTCCAGAGGGACAGTTTGAGTGTCCCAACTCCTCCTGGGAACTCTCCCAGGAAAATTATCCCGTTTAAACTCTCCTTCCCGGCCTCAGCGCTGCGGCGCAGGAACCCCACGTCCCTTCCGAAGTCACCTCGGAGGCTTCATGCCTTTAGCCCGTGCTGCTGTCCCCGGGGAGGGGCACGTTCGGGGGAGGCAGCGGGACCCCCCTGCTCAGCGCTGCGCCCCTGTCTCCCAGGCTCCCTCAACCACGCTGCCAGTAAGAAGCTGGACCTGGAGGCCTGGTTCCCCGGTTCCGGCGCTTTCCGCGAGCTCGTGTCCTGCTCCAACTGCACCGACTACCAGGCACGCCGCCTGCGCATCCGCTACGGCCAGACCAAGAAGATGATGGACAAGGTGAGGCCGACCTCGTCCTCCTTGTGTCCCGCTTGTCCCCTCCTCCCCTTTGCCGTGTCACCCCCCCCCTCGCCGTGTCCCCCCCCCCGCAGGTGGAGTTCGTGCACATGCTCAACGCCACGATGTGTGCCACCACCCGCACCATCTGCGCCATCCTGGAGAACTACCAGACGGAGGAGGGCGTCCGCGTCCCGGAGAAGCTCCGGGACTTCATGCCCCCAGGTAACGCCCAGCACCCTCCCTTCCCCACCCAGCCTGGGCACCCTACGCCCCCCAGCGCCCCCCCGCACCCCCCTCCCTCCAGGCTGGGGGGCGGGAGAGCCGTGGAGGGGGGGTTGTGACGCGTGGCGTCCGCTCTCCCCCCTGCCCAGACCTGCGGGAGCTGATCCGGTTCGTGAAGCCGGCGCCCATCGAGCAGGAGCTCTCCAAGAAGCAGAAGAAGCAGCAGGAGGGGGGCAAGAAGAAGCCGGGGGGGGGAAGCGAGCGGGTGCTGGAGGAGCAGATGCAGAACATGGGCGTCAACAGCGCCTGAGTCCTGCCCCCCCCCGCCCCGGGACCTTTCGCGGGCCTCCCGGATCATCTCGCCTTCCTCGCCGCCCAGGCCTGCGCCCGTCACCTTCGCTTCGGGGCCCGGCCGTGGCGGGGAGCCGCCGGTCACCGCCTGCGCCCCCCGCCCCGCGGCACGGAGCACCGCGCTCCCACGGGCCGACGGACTGAC
The DNA here is from genome assembly GCF_035582795.1 of Mycteria americana. NCBI lineage: Eukaryota > Metazoa > Chordata > Aves > Ciconiiformes > Ciconiidae > Mycteria > Mycteria americana. The sequence continues at coordinate 6,273,622 of NC_134384.1, read as the reverse complement.
GCTGTCGGGGCTCCGGTCCCCCCTCTGCCGAGCGGGGCCGGGGGTCCCCCTTCCCTGGGGAGGGAAAATGTCCTCTCCCTCGGTCCAATAAAGCCAAGAACTGCTGAGCTGCGTGTCCGGGGGGGCGGGAGGCAAGAGAGGGGGGAGCTCCGGCCCGGCGGGGGGGCGGCTCTGGCCCCCTCTCCCCCCTCTCCCCGCCGGGGCCCCCGCCGGCCCCGCACAATGGCCCGGACAAAGGCCGCCCCGCGGGAGCCCCTGTGCAATTCAGCGAGGGGCCGGGCCCCGCTCGCCCAGCTGCCGGGGGGGGGGGGGGGGGGGGCTGCGTGCCTCAGTTTCCCCAAGGGAAGGGGGTCCCGGGCTGTGCGTGGGAAAGCCGTGGCTGCGCCCACGGGTGCTGGGGAGGGAAGGGAAGGGAAGCCAGCCGTCTGCCCCCTCCCCCGGCGCAGCACCCGCCGAGCCGGTCGGGCTCGCCCTCGCCCCGCTCCCGTTTGAAGGGCGCCGGGGCCGCCGGCCAGGGCGGGGAGAGGCCCCGCTGAGTCACCGCGGCCCTCGGCGGGTGCCGGGGGGTCCCCGGGCGCGCCCCAGCCCCCACCCGTCCGACCCGTTCCGCTGCCGGGGCCCCCGGGCCCGGCCCTGCACCGTCCTGCCCGGCACCCACGCCCTGGGCCCGACGCCGGCTGCCAGGCCGGGTGCCAGGCGGGCTGCACCCACGTCCCCCTCCGCCCCGCTGGGCCCCCGTGGGGGTGCACCCCGGCCCCCCAGTGCCCCCCTCGTCCCCCAGGATCCCCAGGCCTCCGTGCCTCCGGTCCCTCCCAGCGCTCCCAGTCCTTCCCGGTTCGTCCCGGTGCCCCCCAGTCCCCGGTGCGACGGGGCCGGCCCAGGCCTGCGGTGCCCCCGGAGCGGCTCCACGGGGCTGGGAGCGGGGTGGGGTGCGGGGACCCCCCGCGTGCAGCAGTGACACGGGGGGGGGAGGGGGTGCGTGTCACGCGTGTGCTGCGCGGGCGTGCCCTGCGCGGGCTGTGCGCGTAGCGTGTGTGCAATGCGTGCCGCCGCGCGTGCCCCGCGTGGGCGCAGCTCCTGCGTGTGCAACGCGCGTGTTCCGCGTGCGCGTGCAATACGTGCGTGTGCAACGGGCCCGCGCGTGTGCACGTGCCACGGGCGCGCGCGGCACTGCGTGTGCGACACCCACGCGTGTCCGTGCCCTCTGCCCGTGCAGCCCCCCCACCCCCACCCCCCTTCCTCCCCTCTCCCCGGGCCCGCGCTGCCCCCGCTGCCGCCGCGGGCGGGGCCCGGAGGGGGGGGGGGGGGCGGCGGCGCCTTTAAGCGCGGCGCAGGTCGGTGCAGCGGCGGCCCCGCCCCGGCGGGCGCGCGCGGGCGGCGGGAGGGGCGCAGGCGGCGGCGCGGGGCGCAGCGGGCACCGGCGGCAGCGGCCGCACCGCGCCATGGGCGCTCCGCCCGCCCGCGGGGCCGCGCTCCCGCTGCTGCCGCCGCCGCCGCTGCTGCTGCTGCTGCTGCTGCTGCTGCCCGCGCCGGGCCAGCCCCGCCGCCCGCCCCCGGGACCCGGCATCGGCACCGGCACCGACATCGGCACCGGCATCGGCACCGGCACCTGCCCGCCCGGCGCGCTCCTGCCGCTGCTCCGGCCCCGCGGCGGCACCGGGGACAGCGGCAGCTCCGGCGGCACCGGGGACAGCGGCGGAGCGGGGCCCTCCCCCAGCACCGGCGCTTCCAGCGGCACCGGGGACAGCGGCGGCGCCGGGCCCTCTCCGGCCGCGGGCGGCTCCGGCGGCTCCGGGGACGGCGGCGGCGGCGGCGGCGGCGGGGGTTCCCGAGGCACCGGCGGCACCGGGAGCCCCGGCGGTACCGGGGACACCAGGGGCAGCGGGAGCCCCGGGGGTGCCCAAGGCCATGGAGGCACCGGGAGCACCAGGGACACTGGAGGCACTGGGAGCACCCAAGTCCCCGGGGACACTGGGAGCACCCGGGATACTGGACACACCGGGGACACTGGGAGCAGCAACATCCGCACGGACACCGGGAGCACTGGGGACGTGATGAGCACCAGGGATGTTGGGGACACCGGGGGCACCCGAGTCCCCAGGAACACCAGGAACACCAGGGATACTGGATGCACTGGGGAGACTGGGAAAGTCCCCAGGGACACCGGGAACACCAGGGATACTGGACGTAATGGGGACACTGGGAAAGTCTCCAGGGACACCGGGAATACCAGGGTTACTGGACGTAATGGGGACACTGGGAAAGTCCCCAGGGACACCAGTAGCACCAGGGAGACAATGGGTACTGGGGATGTTGGGGACCCCCTGAGCACGGGGGCCACCAGGAGCCCCGTGACCCGCAGCCCCTCCCGCCGGCGCCGCAGCCCCAACACGGCGCCGCAGTTCCAGCCCTCCAGCTACCAGGCCTCGGTGGGGGAGAACCGGCCGGCGGGGACACCGGTGACGCGGGTGACGGCGGTGGACCCCGACGAGGGGGAGGCGGGCCGGCTGCACTACGCCATGGCCGCCCTCTTCGACAGCCGCTCCGACGCCCTCTTCGCCATGGACCCCGTCACCGGCGCCGTCACCACCGCCGCCCCCCTGGACCGCGAGAGCAAGAGCACCCACGTCTTCCGGGTGACGGCGGTGGACCACGGGACGCCCCGGCGCAGCGCCATGGCCACGTTGACGGTGACAGTGAGCGATGCCAATGACCACGACCCGGCCTTCGAGCAGCTCGAGTACCGGGAGAGCGTGCGGGAGAACCTGGAGGTGGGCTACGAGGTGCTGACGGTGCGGGCCACCGACGGCGATGCCGGTCCCAACGCCAACGTCCTCTACCGTCTCCTCAACGCCGGCGGCGCCAACGAGGTCTTCGAGATCGATCCCCGCTCGGGCGTCATCCGCACCCGCGGCCCCGTGGACCGCGAGGCAGTGGAGGCCTTCGAGCTGTTGGTGGAGGCCGCGGATCAGGGCCAGGAGCCAGGACCCCGCAGCGCCACGGCCACCGTCCGCATCGCCGTGGAGGACGACAACGACAATGCGCCGCAGTTCAGCGAGAAGCGTTACGTGGCGCAGGTCCCCGAGGACGTGGCGCCCAACTCGGCCGTGCTGCGGGTGACGGCCACCGACCGCGACAAGGGCAGCAACGCCCTGGTGCACTACAGCATCGTCAGCGGCAACACCCGCGGCCACTTCTACATCGACGCGCAGACGGGCGCGCTGGACGTGGTCAGCCCCTTGGACTACGAGGTCAGCAAGGAGTTCACCCTACGGATCCGGGCGCAGGACGGCGGCCGCCCGCCCCTCTCCAACATCAGCGGCTTGGTCACCGTCCAGGTGTTGGACGTCAACGATAACGCCCCCATCTTCGTCAGCACACCCTTCCAGGCCACCGTGCTGGAGAACGTGCCGGTGGGTTACTCCGTCATCCACGTTCAAGCCATTGACGCCGATTCGGGTGACAACGGCCGGCTGGTCTACACCCTCCTGGAGACCGGCGCCGGCTTCCCCTTCGCCATCAACAACAGCACAGGGTGGATCGTGGTGGCCTCCGAGCTGGACCGGGAGGCGGTGGACTTCTACAGCTTCGAGGTGGAGGCGCAGGACCAGGGCAACCCCCCCATGGCCTCCTCGGCCAGCGTCAGCGTCACCGTCCTGGACGTCAACGACAACAGCCCTGAGTTCACGCAACGGGAGTACGGCGCCCGCCTGAACGAGGACGCGGCGGTGGGCACCAGCGTCCTCACCGTCTCCGCTGTCGACCGCGACGCCAACAGCGTCATCACCTACCAGATCTCCAGCGGCAACACCCGCAACCGCTTCTCCATCACCAGCCAGAGCGGCGGTGGGCTCATCTCCCTCGCCCTGCCCCTGGACTACAAGCTGGAGCGGCAGTACCTCCTCACCATCGCCGCCTCCGACGGCACCCGCCAGGACACAGCCCAGGTGGTCATCAACGTCACCGACGCTAACACCCACCGACCCGTCTTCCAGAGCTCCCACTACACCGTCAACGTCAACGAGGACCGGCCGGTGGGCACCACCGTGGTGGTCATCAGCGCCACGGATGAGGACACGGGGGAGAACGCCCGCATCACCTACCTGATGGAGGACAGCATCCCCCAGTTCCGCATCGCCGCCGACACGGGGGCCGTCACTACCCAGATGGAGCTGGACTACGAGGACCAGGTGTCCTACACCCTGGCCATCACGGCGCGTGACAACGGCATCCCGCAGAAGTCCGACACCACCTACCTGGAGATCCTGGTGAGCGACGTCAACGACAACGCGCCCCAGTTCCTCCGTGACTCCTACCAGGGCTCCGTCTACGAAGACGTGCCCGCCTTCACCAGCGTCCTCCAGGTCTCCGCCACCGACCGTGACTCGGGGCTCAACGGCAGGGTCTTCTACACCTTCCAAGGGGGTGACGATGGCGACGGCGACTTCATCATCGAGTCCACCTCGGGCATCGTCCGCACCTTGCGCCGCCTCGACCGGGAGAACGTGCCACTCTACGCCTTGCGAGCGTTCGCTGTCGACAAGGGGGTCCCGGCCAAGCGGACGCCGGTGGAGATCCAAGTGACGGTGCTGGACGTCAACGACAACCCGCCCGTCTTCGAGCGGGACGAGTTCGACATCTTCGTGGAGGAGAACAGCCCCATCGGGCTGGTGGTGGCCCGGATCACGGCCACCGACCCTGACGAGGGCACCAACGCCCAAATCATGTACCAGATCGTGGAGGGCAACATCCCCGAGGTCTTCCAGCTGGATATCTTCTCCGGCGAGCTCACTGCCTTGGCCGACCTGGACTACGAGTCCAAGGCGGAGTACGTCATGGTGGTCCAAGCCACCTCGGCCCCCCTGGTCAGCCGGGCCACCGTCCACGTCCGCCTTCGCGACGCCAACGACAACAGCCCCCAACTCAAGAACTTTGAGATCCTCTTCAACAACTACATCACCAACCGCTCGGGCAGCTTCCCCGGGGGGGTCATCGGCCGCATCCCGGCCTACGACCCCGACGTCTCCGACAGCCTCACCTACGCCTTCGAGCAGGGGAACGAGCTCAACCTGGTGCTGCTGGACCCCCGCAGCGGGGACCTGCGCCTCAGCCCCGCCCTGAACAACAACCGCCCGCTGGAGGCCGTCATGAGGGTCTCCGTCTCAGGTAAGACCCCTCGCTCCCGGGGTGGGGTGGCTTGGAGGTCCAAGGTTTGGGGCTGGGGAAGCCCTTGTGGGTGCCCCCCCCCCCCCCCTTCTGCGTGGTGCTGAGGTGGTTTGGGGTCCCACTACCCTATCTTGGCTGCCCCCACCCTCCAGATCTGGGGGGGTGAGGGGGATGCTGTGCTCCCCCCAACCCAGACGTCCCAGCTGGAGGCAGTCGGGGTCCCCAGCACCCCCTTTTCCTTCCCCACCCCCGGTCTCGGCCCTGGGGTGTCTGGGGGGGTCCAATACCCCAGTGCATGGGGGTTTTTTTGGGGGGGCTCAGGACTCTGTAGCGGGGGTTTGGGGGTGCAGGAGCCCGTGTGTGTATTTGGGGGGGTCCTGGCACCTCGCTGGGTGTTGCTGGGGGGGGCCAGGACCCCCTGCCTGTGTCTGGGGGAGGGGCGCAGGGCCTGTACGTGTATTTGGGGGGGCAGAGCCTGGGGCGTGCATGGGGGGGGTCCTGGTACCCTTATGTGCATGTTATGGGGGGGGTCTGATGGGTGAATTTTGGGGGGGCTCAGGGTCCAGTGCAGTATTTGAGGGGGGTCCCAGCACCCCACTGCATGTGTTTCCAGAAGACTTGAATTTGGGGGGGGGCACTGGGCCTGGTGTGTGTATTTGGGGGGGTCCTGGCACCCTGGCCTCTCCATTGGGGCGTCCCCAAACCCAACGCATCTGTTTGGGGGGGTCCCCAAACCCAACGCATCTGTTTGGGGGGTCGCTGGCGGGCAGGGGCCAAGGGGGGGCCGTGCCGGCGGTGCTCAGCGCGGTTTGGGCCGGGGGGGCCGGTGGGTGCTGCTGCGGGGGGTCACCCCAGGGTGGGGGAGCGGCTCCTCGGCCGCCCCCGGGCAGGGAGGGAAACTGAGTCCCGGGCCGTGTCGTGATGTCCCTTGTCCCCAGCCACGCGTCCCCCACTGCCCTCCGCCCCCCCCCAGGCCCCCCCGGGCTGGGGTCCCCGCTCCAGCTGCACAAAGGAAGGGGGCGGGGAGCCCCCATGCCCAGGCTGTGCCCCCCCAGCACGGGGGGCAGCCGGGACGGGAACAAAGGGTCCGGCCATAGCTGGGCCCCCGCGGCCGCAGCCATGGCAACCCCCCCCCGGCCACCAGCCACGGGCCACCGGGCAGCCCCGGCTCCCCACCACCCCGCCCCGGCATCGCCCCCTTCCCCCTTCCCCCCCCCCCCGGCTGTCCCCACGCTCCCTCCGTCCATCTGTCCGCCCGCCACCCGCTCTCCATCTGTCCCACATCCCGCTGCCCCTCGTCCTGGCCAGGAGGAGGAGGAGGAGGAGGAAGGTGGGTGTCCCAGTGCCGGGCAGAGCCTTTGCCCCCCCTGCCCCACGGCACTGCCGGGTGAGTCGGGACGGGTGCTGTCCCCGTCCCGCGGTGGCTGAGCGGGTTGGGCATCCCATGCTCGGGCCATCCCCCTCCCCTGGTGGCCAAGCGGAATGGGCACCCCATGGCCACCACCGGCCCCACGGCCAGCACCGGCCCCATCCTGCAGTGGCCGAGTGGCACGGGCGCCCCATAGCCAGCACCGGCCCCATGGCCAGCACCGGCCCCATCCCACCGTCCCCGTCTTGCGGTGGCCGAGTGGGACGGGTGCCCCATAACCAGTGCTAGCCCTATGGCCAGTGCCATCCCCATCCGGCAGTGGCTGAGCAGGATGGGCACCCCATAGCCAGGACCGTCCCCGTCCCACTGTCCCCATCCTGTGCTGGCCGAGGGGGCCGGGTGCCCCATAGCCCGCACTGGCCCCATCCCGTGGCGGCTGGGCGGGCTGGTAGCCCACCCAGTGGGACGGGCACCCCAAACCAGTGCTGTCCCCGTTCCGAGGTGGCCAAGCAGGTCAGGCACCCCATCGCCAGCACCGTCCCCATCCCACCGTCCCCATCCCGCGGTGGCCAAGCAGGATGGGTGCCCCGTCACCACCACCGTCCCCATCCCGCGGTGGCCGGCGCCGTCGCTGACCCCCCCTGTGCCCCCCCCACCCGCAGACGGGGTCCACAGCGCGACGGCCCAGTGCACGCTGCGGGTGACGGTGATCACGGACGAGATGCTGAGCAACAGCATCACCCTGCGCTTGGCCGACATGTCCCAGGAGCGATTCCTCTCCCCCCTGCTCAGCCGCTTCCTGGAGGGGGTGGCGGCCGTCCTGGCCACCCCCCGCCACCGCGTCGTCCTCTTCAACATCCAAACGGACACGGACGTGGGGACCGCCCGTATCCTCAACGTCAGCCTCTCGGTGCTGCTGCCCGCCGCGGGGCACGGCGCCCGCTTCTTCTCCTCCGAGGAGCTGCAGGAGCGGCTCTACCTCAACCGCTCGCTGCTGGCCGCCATCTCGGCCCAGCGGGTCCTGCCCTTCGACGACAACATCTGCCTGCGCGAGCCCTGCGAGAACTACATGCGCTGCGTCTCCGTCCTCCAGTTCGACAGCTCGGCGCCCTTCCTCGCTTCCGACACCATCCTCTTCCGCCCCATCCATCCCGTCACCGGCCTGCGCTGCCGCTGCCCGCCCGGCTTCACCGGCGACTACTGCGAGACGGAGATCGACCTCTGTTACTCCAGCCCCTGCGGCAGCAACGGGCGGTGCCGGAGCCGCGAGGGCGGCTACACCTGCGAGTGCCACGAGGATTTCACCGGTTAGAGCCCGGCGCCTCCCTCCCTCCCTCCCTCCGCCGTCCCTGGTGTCACCTTGCCCCCTTCCCCTTCAGCCCTCCAGCGGCGGTCCCGTCCTCGCGGTGTCCACCCCTTCATCCCTTCGGCCAGCTCCTCTTCAGCCCTCCGTCACCCGTCCGTCCTGTCCTCGTGGTGTCCGTCCTCACCGTCCCTTCCGCCAGCTCCCCTTCGACTGCGCCTTCCTCAGCTGTGTCCCCATCGGCCGTCCCCGTCACCCCTTCTTCCTCGTTCCCGCCAGCTCTCCATCCCTCCCTCGTCCTTCCCCCAGCAGCCCTTCACCCCACGCCCCCTCAGCCCCCATCACCCGCCCCTTCCTCAGCTCTCTCCGTCGTCCGTCCACGTCGTCCTTCATCCCGCTCCCCTTCAGCCCTCCGTCGCCTGTCCCTTCTGGTGTCCCTCCATCATCCATCCCCGTCATCCCTTCGTCCCGCTCCAGTCCTCCATCATCCATCCCCGCCAGCCTTCATCCCGTTCCTCATCTATCTTCAGCCTTCCTCACCTATCCCTTCTGCTGCTGGCCCGCCACCATCCATCGTGGCCATCCCTTCATCCCGCTCCCCTTCAGCCCCCCGTCATCCCTTCCTTCCTCAGCTGTCCCTCCGTCGGCCATCCTCCAGTGTCCGTCCCTCTGGCCGTCCCTCCTCCATCCCTCCTCCGTCCCTCTGTCCCTTCATCCCTCTGTCCCTCCGTCTCTCCTCCATCCCTCCTCTGTCCCTCCATCCCTCCTCCGTCCCTCCTCCATCCCTCCGTCCCTCTGTCCCTCCGTCCCTCCTCCATCCCTCTGTCCCTCCATCCCTCTGTCCCTCCGTCCCTCCGTCCCTCCTCCGTCCCTCTGTCCCTCCATCCCTCCATCCCTCCCACCCATCTCTCCGTCCTCCCTCCCTCCATCCTCCCCTTTGTCTCCCACACCTTTATCTTCCTCCTCTTCCATCTCTCCACCTTCCTCCCCCTCTCGCCCCTCTCCCCCTGCCCCCTCTCCCTATTCCCCCTCCCTCACCCCCTCCCGTGTCCCCCCCCGCCCCCCCATCACCCTCCATGGCTGGTCCCCTGTCCCTGTCCCCTCTGTCCCTCCAGCCCAGTGTGGTCCCTGCAGGAGGTTGGCAGGGGGACGGGGACACTGGTGGGGGCAGAGCCGGGGGGACACCCTGGGGACAGCCTGGGGTGCGGGGACACCCTGTCCCCACTGCGGTGGCCCGGCCAGCTGCTCCCCGCCATGGCTGGCCTTGGGCAGGGGGACACAAACCACGGTCACTGGGAGACTGGTGGCACTGGGGACAGCCCCCCCCCCCCGCCCTGGGGACCCCTTGGCACCCCCAGCCCCCACGGGACCCCCGGGTGGGGGGGGTGCCAGCTGGTGGGGGAGGGGATGCGGGGGGGGGGGGGGCTTTCGCTCGGTTGCCATGGAGACGGGAGGCGGTTGCCACGGCGATGGAGCTGGGGATAAAGCCGCTCTGGAGCTGATGGGGGGGGGGGGGGGGGAGAGGGGATCCCCACCCCCCCTTTTGGGGGTCCCGGGGGTGCCCGGCGCCCTGGGCGCGGTGCCGGGTGCCAGCTGGGCCTCGCGCAGGGGAGCACTGCGAGCTGAGCGCCCGGGGGGGCCGCTGCGCCCCGGGGGTCTGCCGCAACGGGGGCACCTGCCTCAACCTGCTGGTGGGGGGGTTCCGCTGCCAGTGCCCCCCCGGGCACTACGAGAAGCCCTTCTGCGCCATGAGCACCCGCAGCTTCCCCCCGCGCTCCTTCCTCACCTTCCGCGGCCTCCGCCAGCGCTTCCACTTCACCCTCGCCCTGACGTGAGCCCCGGGGGGGCGGGGGGTGAGGGGTGGGGGGTGCCCCCTTGGCATCATCTGGGGCGATGGGGTGGGGGGTGATGGGTGTCCTGTGGGCAATGGGGTGCTGGGTGCCCCGTGGGCGTCATTTTGGGGTGGGGGGTGCTGGGTGCCCCGTTGGCATCATCTGGGGTGGGGGGTGATGGGTGCCCCGTGGGCGTCACCTGGGGTGGGGGGGGATGGGTGCCCCGTGGGCGTCACCTGGGGTGATGAGGTGTGGGGTGATGGGTGCTCCGTTGGCATCACTTGGGGCGTGGGGTGCTGGGTGCCCCATAGGCATGGCCGGTGCAAGGGGGTGTGGGGCGCTGGGTGCCCCGTTGATGTCATCTGGTGGGTGCCCCACGGACACAGTGTGGGGGCAATGGGGCAGGAGGTGGTGGGCACCCCACGGGCATGGGCAGGAGCAATGGGACAGGGGACAGTGGGGCACCCTGCGGGCACAGGGTGGGGGCGACGGGGTGGGGGGTGACCCCTTGGCACGGGGGCAGTGGGGTGGGGGGCACCCCATGGGCGCGGGGTGACGGGTGCCAGTGTATCCCGGTGGGCACAAGGTGGTGGGGCACGGGGCAGGCCAGGGAGCTGTGGGGTGACGGGGCATGCTTGGGGGGCACGGCGGGGGGCAGGGGGGTGATGGGCAGGGCCCGGCGCTCGTCCCCGCACCAGGTTTGCCACCAAGGAGCGGGACGGGCTCCTGCTCTACAACGGGCGCTTCAACGAGAAGCACGACTTCGTGGCGCTGGAGATCGTGGGCGAGCAGGTCCAGCTCACCTTCTCGGCAGGTACGGGCACCGCGCCCGCCGCGCCCTGGCACGGCATCCCCGGCATTCCCTCCCAGGCATCGCACTGCAGCACCGCCTGGCACCGCATCCCTGGCACTGCATCCTGGGCATCATGTCCCTGGCACCGCGTGCCATGTGTTCCCTGGCGCCGCGTCCTGGGCGTCCCATCCCTGGCACTGCATCCCCTGGGTTACACCCCGGCACTGCATCCCCGGCACTGCATCCCCGGCACTGCATCCCTGGCACTGCATCCCACGCCGTGCATCGCCGGCACTGCCTGGCACTGCATCCTGGGCATCATGTCCCTGGCAATGTGTGCCATGTGTTCCCTGGCGCTGCCTGGCACTGCATCCCGGGCATCACATCCCTGGCACTGCATCCCTGGCACTGCATCCCACGCCGTGCATCGCCGGCGCTGCCTGGCACTGCATCCTTGGCACTGCATCCTGGGCATCATGTCCCTGGCACTGCCTGGCACTGCATCCTGGGCATCCCGTCCCTGGCGCTGCATCCCCTGTGTTACACCCCGGCACTGCCTGGCACTGCGTGCCACCCTCTACGTCCCTGGCACTGCATGCCTGGCACGCGTCCTGGGTATCACATCCCTGGCACTGCCTGGCACTGCATCCAGGGCATCACATCCCTGGCACTGCATCCCTGGCACTGCATCTCACGCCGTGCATCGCCGGCACTGCCTGGCACTGCATCCCCGGCACTGCATCCCGGGCATCGTGTCCCTGGCACTGCCTGGCACTGCATCCCAGGCATCACGTCCCTGGCGCTGCATCCCCTGTGTTACACCCCTGGCACTGCACCCCGGGCATCCCGTCCCTGGCCCTGCCCCGTGGCACTGCAGCCCTGGCACCCCCATCCCTTCGCCCCCTCCCCGTGCCCCCTCCCCGGGCTGTGCCCGCTGCCCGACCGCTGGTGCCCGCAGGCGAGACCACCACCACGGTGTCACCCTTCGTGCCGGGCGGTGTCAGCGACGGGCAGTGGCACCGGGTCCAGCTCCACTACTACAACAAGGTGGGGGCACCCGGGGGGCACGGGGGGGGGGGGCGAGGTGAGGTTTGGGGGGACGGAGGAAGAGGGTGTGGAGGGGAGCAGGGTTGGGGGGGTGGAGGAAGAGGGGAGGGAGGGATGGAGGGGAGCAGGGTGGGATTTTGGGGGGACAGAAGAAGAGGGGATGGAAGGGAGCAGGGTGGGGGTCTGGGGGGAAGGAGGGGATGGAGGGTGGGGATTTGGGGGGACGGGGATGGAGGGGATCAGGGAGGGGGTTTGGGGTGATGGAGAAGGAGGGGAGGAAGGGAGGGAGGGTGGGGGTTTGGGGGACGGAGGGACAGAGGGATGGGGGAGCAGAGCGGGGGTTTTGGGGGGAGAGAAGAAGAGGGGATGGAGGGGAGCATGGTGGGGGTTTGGGGGACAGAGGGCTGGAGGGTGGGAACTTGGGGGGCTGGAGGGGTGGGGGAGCAGGGTGGGGGTCTGGGGGCCGGAGGGCAGCAGAGCTGGAGGGAAGAGGGAGGATGAGGAGCGGGATGAAGGCTGCGGGGCCGGGGGGCAGCACGGCTCCCGCGGCTCAGGCGTTGTCCCCAGCCGGTGCTGGGGCGGTCGGGGCTGCCCCAGGGCCCCTCGGAGCAGAAGGTGGCCGTGGTGACGGTGGACGACTGCGACACCGGCATGGCCCTCCGCTTCGGCCCCGTCCTGGGCAACTACTCCTGCGCCGCCCAGGGCACCCAGTCCGGCAGCAAGAAGTAAGGGTGGGGGGTCCCTTGGGGTCCCCATGGGGGGGGGGTTGGGGGTCCCTCGGGGTCCCCATGGGTTGGAGGGTCCCTTGGGGTCCCCATGGGTGGGGGGGCTGGGAGTCCCTCGGGGTTCCCATGGGTTGGGGGGCCCCTTGGTGTCCCCATGGGTGGGGGGGCTGGGAGTCCCTCGGGGTCCCCATGAGTTGGGGGTTCCCTTGGGGACCCCATGGGTGGGAGGGTTAGGGGTCCCTCGGGGTCCCCATGGGTTGGGGGTCCCTTGGTGTCCCCATGGGTAGGGGGGTTAGGGGTCCCTCGGGGTCCCCATGGGTTGGGGGTTCCCTTGGGGTCCCCATGGGTGGGGGGGTTGGGGGTCCCTCGGGGTCCCCATGGATTGGAGGGTCCCTTGGGGACCCCATGGGTGGGAGGGTTGGGGGTCCCTCGGGGTCCCCATGGGTTGGGGGGCCCCTTGGGGTCCCCATGGGTGGGGGGGCTGGGAGTCCCTCGGGGTCCCCATGGGTTGGAGGGTCCCTTGGTGTCCCCATGGGTGGGGGGGTTGGGGGTCCCTCGGGGTCCCCATGGGTTGGGGGGTCCCTTGGTGTCCCCATGGGTGGGGGGGTTGGGGGTCCCTCGGGGTCCCCATGGGTTGGGGGTTCCCTTGGGGACCCCATGGGTGGGAGGGTTGGGGGTCCCTCGGGGTCCCCATGGGTTGGGGGTCCCTTGGTGTCCCCATGGGTAGGGGGGTTAGGGGTCCCTCGGGGTCCCCATGGGTTGGGGGTTCCCTTGGGGTCCCCATGGTTGGGGGATTGGGGGTCCCTCGGGGTCCCCATGGGTTGGGGGGTCCCTTGGTGTCCCCATGGGTGGGGGGGTTGGGGGTCCCTCGGGGTCCCCATGGATTGGAGGGTCCCTTGGGGACCCCATGGGTGGGAGGGTTGGGGGTCCCGCGGGGTCCCCATGGGTTGGGGGGCCCCTTGGTGTCCCCATGGGGGGGGGGGCTGGGAGTCCCTCGGGGTCCCCATGGGTTGGGGGGTCCCTTGGTGTCCCCATGGGTGGGGGGGTTGGGGGTCCCTCGGGGTCCCCATGGATTGGGGGGTCCCTTGGTGTCCCCATGGGTGGGGGGGTTGGGGGTCCCTTGGGGTCCCCATGGGTGGGGAGGTCCCTTGGTGTCCCCATGGGTGGGGGGGCTGGGAGTCCCTCGGGGTCCCCATGGGTGACGGTGGGTGCTGCAGGTCGCTGGATCTGACGGGGCCGCTGCTGCTGGGCGGCGTGCCCACCCTGCCCGAGAGCTTCCCCATCCGCAGCCGGCAGTTCGTGGGGTGCATGCGGCACCTCCACATCGACCAGCGCCCCATCGACATGGCCGCCTTCATCGCCAACAACGGCACCCTGCCCGGTGGGGGGCACGGGGGGACAGGGGGTGGCGGGCAGGGGTTATGGGGCTGGGGACGGGAGGGGGATGGGGGGGGCTGTGCCCACTGGGTGGGGGGCTGGGGGTGCCGGGGATATGGGGCTGTGCCCCCTGGGCGTGGGGTGGGGTGTGGGGTCAGGGGGGCGCCAGCGCTGTGGGGTTGGAGGGGGATCCAGGGGGCAGGGGGCTGGGCAGTGCTTGGGGGTCTCTGTGCCCCATGGGCATGAGAACATGGGGTTGGGGCCTGCCAGGGCTGTGGGGCTGGATGGGGGTCCAGGGGGCATGGGGGGCTGTGTCCCCTGGGCGTGGGGACATGGGGTCGGGGGGTGCCAGGGCTGGAGGGGGATCAAGGGCACGTGGGGCCGGGGCAGTGCCGGGGGTCTCTGTGCCCTTTGGGAATGGGACTGGGGCGTATGGGGCCAGTGGGGTGCCAGGGCGTGGGGCTGGACGGGGGGTCTGGGGGTGGCACCGTGCCAGCGCCGTGGGGCCGGGGAATGGTCTGGGGGGTCTGGAGCGCCCAGGGGTCTCGGTGCGCCCAGGGCATGGGGACGTGGGGCTGGGGCACGGCAGGCCGTGGGGCTGTCTGGGGCGGCTGGGGTCCCAGGTGATGGGGGGGGGGGGGGGGTGCGAGCCCCATGCCCCCCCCCCCCGACCCCCCCAGGCTGTCCTGCCAAGAAGACGCTGTGTGACGCCGGCACGTGCCACAACGGTGGCACCTGCGTGCACGAGTGGGACAGCTTCAGCTGCCGCTGCCCGCTGGGCTTCGGGGGCAAGACCTGCCAGGAAGGTACCGGGGGGCACCGGGGTGGGCATGGCGGGGAGGGGGGGGGGTCTGGGGGGAGGGGGGGGGTCAAGCACCCAGCCCGCGCCCCGTCTCCCGCAGAGATGGCGAGTCCCCAGCGGTTCCTGGGCAGCAGCCGGGTGTCCTGGAGCGGGCTGGCACTGCCCGTCACCCTGCCCTGGCACCTGGGGCTGATGTTCCGCACCCGCCACCCCCGCGGGCTCCTGCTGTGGGCCAGCGCTGGCCCCCGCGCCACCCTCACCCTCCAGGTGTGCCCCACGGCGGGGGGGGGGGGGGGGCACGGGGGGGTCGGCATGGGGGTATTGCCCTGGGGGCAGTGCCAGGGGGGGATGTTGTCCTGGGGGGGTCCTGCCCTTGGGGGGGGTCCTGCCCTTGGGGGGCGTATTGCCCTGGGGGGGTATTGCCCTGGGGGGGGGGGGGGCAGTGCCAGGGGGGTGCCACCCCTGGGGGGGGGTATTGCTCTTTGGGGGGTGTTGGCCTGGGGGACAGGGCTGGGGAGAGGGGGATGTCCCCCTTGAGGGGGGGCTGCCCCCAGGGGGGCCGTGGGGTGGTGCGGGGCATATTGCCCTGGGGTGGGGGGCAGTGCCAGGGGGCGCGACCCTTGGGGGGGGGGGTATTGCCCTTTGGGGGTTGTTGGCCAGGGGGACGGTCCCAAGGGGGATTCTCCTGGTGGGGGGGCTGCTCCTGGGGGGGTATTGCTCTGGGAGTATTGCCCGGGGGGGGGTTATTGCCTGGGGGAGGGGGTATTGCCCGGAGGGGGGGATATTGCCCTGGGGGGTTGTATTGCCTGGGGGGGTTATTGCCCGGGGGGGGGGGGTATTGCCCTGGGGGGGTATCGCCCTGGGGGGGTATTGCCCTGGGGGCAGTGCCAGGGTTGCCCCCCCGGGGCGCGGGGGCACTGAGGTCCCTCTCGGCAGCTGAGCGAGGGGCAGGCGGAGGCGGGCGTCTGGCAGGGGGGCTCCCGCCTGGCCTGGCTGCGGCTGCCCCACGCCAAGGTCAACGACGGCGACTGGCACCACCTCCAGCTGGAGCTGCGGGGGGCCCCCGGCCGGCCCCCCCCCGCCACCCTCCTCCTCCTCGCCCTCGACTACGGCCGCCACCAGGTAGGGTGGGACCCCGGGGGGAAACTGAGGCACGGGGTGGGCACGGGGTGGGCACGGGTTGGGCACCCCACCCCGCTCCCCCCGTGGGTGTCCCCGTGGCACCCACGGGTGTCTGAGTGTCGTGTCCCCCCCCCCGTGCCCGCAGGCGGTGGCTGACGTGGCCGGGGAGCTGCAGGGGCTGCGGCTGCGGACGCTGAGCGTGGGGGGGCTGGCGGGTGACGGTGGCACCGTGGAGCAGGGCTTCCGCGGCTGCCTGCAGGTACGGGCGCAGGCAGGGGGGTGGGCAGGGGGACTTGGGCATGGGGGGGCCGTGGGACGTTGGGCACAGGGAGGCTGGCAGAGGGGCGGGGGGTTATGGGCACGGGGACGTGGCACAGGGCGTGGGGACGTGGGCGCGGCGGTGGGGGGCACGGGCACAGGGACGTGGGCGCGGAGCGTGGTTAAGGACATGGGGACGTGGGCACAGGGCATGGGGACGTCGAATGGGGACAGGGGCATGCGTAGGGGTGTGTGTATGGCATGGGGACACGGGACATAACGGGCAGGGGGACATCGGTTGCATGTCGGGACGTGGGCACAGGGACGTGGGCATGGGCACAAGGCACGGGGACATGGGACGTTTGGGCAAAGGGACATGGGGCGTGGGGACAGGGGACATATGGGCACAGGGGTGGTGGCAAAGGGGCAGTGGGGTATGGGCATGGGGACGTGACATTGGCCGTGGGGACATGGGCACAGCGGTGAGGGCCATGGGCATGGGCACGGGGGCATGGGGACAGGGCGTTGGCATGGGGACACTGAATGGGGACAGGGGGCCTATGGGCACAGGGAATGGGGACAGGGGACCTGTGGCAGGGGGACGTGGGGTGCATGTGGGGACATGGACATGGGGACGTGGGCACAGGGACGTGGGTACGGGCACAAGGCACAGGGACACGGGGCGTTTGGGCACAGGGGATGGGTACGGGCACAGGGACACGGGGACGGGGACGTGGGGACGGGGGGCACAGGGCTGCGGGGGCACAGGGACGTGACCCTGGGGCCTGGGCACGGGGACAGGGATGCGGGCAGGGGGACACGGGCGTAACTCCTGGGGGGGGCATACGGGCACGGTGACGTGGGGACGGGGTGGCAGCGGGGGGGGTCTCGGGTTCCAGCGAGGGAAACTGAGGCGCGGCGGGGGGGTGACGATGCGGCGGTGACGCAGGGCGTGCGCGTGGGCGAGACGGCGGCCAGCGCGGTGGCACTGAGCGTGGCGCAGGCGGCGCGGGTGAACGTGGAGGGGGGCTGCGCCCTGCCCGACCCCTGCGACTCGGGGCCCTGCCCCCCCCACAGCTCCTGCAGCGACGACTGGGACAGCTTCTCCTGCCGCTGCCACCCCGGTGAGCGCCCGCGGGGTGCCACCCCCTTGTCACTGTCCCCAGGGCACTGCCACCCTCCCTGGGCACCGCCACCCCCATCACTGTCCCCAAAGCACTGCCACCCTCCCTGGGCACTGCCACCCCCTTGTCACTGATCCCATGCCACCGCCACCTGCATCACTGTCCCCAGGGCACTGCCACCCCCTTGTCACTGTCCCCAGGGCACTGCCACCCTCCCTGGGCACTGCCACCCCCTTGTCACTGATCCCAGGGCACTGCCACCCTCCCTGGGCACCGCCACCTCCATCACTGTCCCCAGGGCACTGCCACCCCCTTGTCACTGTCCCCTGGGCACTGCCACCTCCATCACTGTCCCCAAGGCACTGCCACCCTCCCTGGGCACTGCCATCCTGTCACTGTCCCCAGGGCATTGCCATTCCCTTGTCACACTCCCCAAGACACTGCCACCCTCCTTGGGCACTGCCATCCCCCTGTCACTTGGGTGCCACCACCCTCCCTGGGCACTGCCACCTCCATCACTGCCCCAGGGCACTGCCACCCCCTTGTCACCCTTCCTAGGACACTGCCACCCTCCCTTGGCACTGCCACCCCCGTCACTGTCCCCAGGGCGCTGCCACTCCCTTGTCACTGTCTCCAGGGCACAGCCACCCTCCCTGGGCACTGCCACCCCCTTGTCACTGTCACTTGGGCACTTCCCCCCTGTCACTGACCCCAGGGCACTGCCACCCCCTTGTCACACTCCCCAAGGCACCGCCACCCCTGTCACTGTCCCCACGGCATTGCCACCCTCCCTGGTGACACCCACTCCCTACAATGTCCCCAACCGTGCCCGTCCTCGTGCCCAGGCTACTTCGGTGACAGCTGCGTCAGCGCTTGTGCCCTCAACCCCTGCCAGTCCCCGGCCACCTGCGCCCGCAAGCCGGGCTCGGCGCACGGTTACACGTGCGAGTGTCCCCAGGGTCACTTCGGTCCCTACTGCGAGCACAAGTGAGTGGCAGGGAGGGACGGGCACGTGCGAGTGTGACAAGCGCCCGTCGCACTTGCGTGTGCCCGTCCCTCGTGCTGGGCTGGGGGTGGGCGCGCGAGGGGGCACGGTGGGCGTGCGAGGGGCAGGCTGGGCACGTGGTGCCCGTGCAAGAGCTGTAGCGGGTGTGCAAGGAGCACGGTGGGTGTGCAAGAGCTGTAGTGGGTGTGCAAGGAGCACGGTGGGTGTGCAAGAGCTGTAGCGGGTGTGCAAGGAGCACGGTGGGTGTGCAAGAGCTGTAGTGGGTGTGCAAGGAGCACAGCGGGTGTGCAAGAGCTGTAGCGGGTGTGCAAGGAGCACGGTGGGTGTGCAAGAGCTGTAGTGGGTGTGCAAGGAGCACAGCGGGTGTGCAAGAGCTGTAGCGGGTGTGCAAGGAGCACGGTGGGTGTGCAAGAGCTGTAGCGGGTGCGCAAGGAGCACAGCGGGTGTGCAAGAGCTGTAGCAGGTGTGCAAGGAGCACGGTGGGTGTGCAAGAGCTGTAGCGGGTGTGCAAGGAGCACAGCGGGTGTGCAAGAGCTGTAGCGGGTGTGCAAGGAGCACGGTGGGTGTGCAAGAGCTGTAGCGGGTGTGCACGGAGCACGGTGGGTGTGCAAGAGCTGTAGCGGGTGTGCACGGAGCACGGTGGGTGTGCAAGAGCTGTAGCGGGTGTGCAAGGAGCAGAGCGGGTGTGCAAGAGCTGTAGCAGGTGTGCAAGGAGCATGGTGGGTGTGCAAGAGCTGTAGTGGGTGTGCAAGGAGCACAGTGGGTGTGCAAGGAGCACGGTGGGTGTGCAAGAGCTGTAGTGGGTGTGCAAGGAGCACGGTGGGTGTGCAAGAGCTGTAGCGGGTGTGCAAGGAGCACGGTGGGTGTGCAAGAGCTGTAGCGGGTGCGCAAGGAGCACGGTGGGTGTGCAAGAGCTGTAGCGGGTGTGCACGGAGCACGGTGGGTGTGCAAGAGCTGTAGCGGGTGTGCAAGGAGCAGAGCGGGTGTGCAAGAGCTGTAGCAGGTGTGCAAGGAGCATGGTGGGTGTGCAAGAGCTGTAGTGGGTGTGCAAGGAGCACAGTGGGTGTGCAAGGAGCACGGTGGGTGTGCAAGAGCTGTAGTGGGTGTGCAAGGAGCACGGTGGGTGTGCAAGAGCTGTAGCGGGTGTGCAAGGAGCACGGTGGGTGTGCAAGAGCTGTAGCGGGTGCGCAAGGAGCACAGCGGGTGTGCAAGAGCTGTAGCGGGTGTGCAAGGAGCACGGTGGGTGTGCAAGAGCTGTAGTGGGTGCGCAAGGAGCACAGCGGGTGTGCAAGAGCTGTAGCGGGTGTGCAAGGAGCACGGTGGGTGTGCAAGAGCTGTAGCGGGTGCGCAAGGAGCACAGCGGGTGTGCAAGAGCTGTAGCAGGTGTGCAAGGAGCACGGTGGGTGTGCAAGAGCTGTAGTGGGTGTGCAAGGAGCACGGTGGGTGTGCAAGAGCTGTAGCGGGTGTGCAAGGAGCACGGTGGGTGTGCAAGAGCTGTAGCGGGTGTGCAAGGAGCAGAGCGGGTGTGCAAGAGCTGTAGCAGGTGTGCAAGGAGCATGGTGGGTGTGCAAGAGCTGTAGTGGGTGTGCAAGGAGCACAGTGGGTGTGCAAGGAGCACGGTGGGTGTGCAAGAGCTGTAGTGGGTGTGCAAGGAGCACGGTGGGTGTGCAAGAGCTGTAGCGGGTGTGCAAGGAGCACGGTGGGTGTGCAAGAGCTGTAGCGGGTGCGCAAGGAGCACGGTGGGTGTGCAAGAGCTGTAGCGGGTGTGCACGGAGCACGGTGGGTGTGCAAGAGCTGTAGCGGGTGTGCAAGGAGCAGAGCGGGTGTGCAAGAGCTGTAGCAGGTGTGCAAGGAGCATGGTGGGTGTGCAAGAGCTGTAGTGGGTGTGCAAGGAGCACAGTGGGTGTGCAAGGAGCACGGTGGGTGTGCAAGAGCTGTAGTGGGTGTGCAAGGAGCACGGTGGGTGTGCAAGAGCTGTAGCGGGTGTGCAAGGAGCACGGTGGGTGTGCAAGAGCTGTAGCGGGTGCGCAAGGAGCACAGCGGGTGTGCAAGAGCTGTAGCGGGTGTGCAAGGAGCACGGTGGGTGTGCAAGAGCTGTAGTGGGTGCGCAAGGAGCACAGCGGGTGTGCAAGAGCTGTAGCGGGTGTGCAAGGAGCACGGTGGGTGTGCAAGAGCTGTAGCGGGTGCGCAAGGAGCACAGCGGGTGTGCAAGAGCTGTAGCAGGTGTGCAAGGAGCACGGTGGGTGTGCAAGAGCTGTAGTGGGTGTGCAAGGAGCACAGCGGGTGTGCAAGAGCTGTAGCGGGTGTGCAAGGAGCACGGTGGGTGTGCAAGAGCTGTAGCGGGTGTGCACGGAGCACGGTGGGTGTGCAAGAGCTGTAGCGGGTGTGCAAGGAGCAGAGCGGGTGTGCAAGAGCTGTAGCAGGTGTGCAAGGAGCATGGTGGGTGTGCAAGAGCTGTAGTGGGTGTGCAAGGAGCACAGTGGGTGTGCAAGGAGCACGGTGGGTGTGCAAGAGCTGTAGTGGGTGTGCAAGGAGCACGGTGGGTGTGCAAGAGCTGTAGTGGGTGTGCAAGGAGCACAGTGGGTGTGCAAGGAGCACGGTGGGTGTGCAAGAGCTGTAGTGGGTGTGCAAGGAGCACGGTGGGTGTGCAAGAGCTGTAGTGGGTGTGCAAGGAGCACGGTGGGTGTGCAAGAGCTGTAGCGGGTGCGCAAGGAGCACAGCGGGTGTGCAAGAGCTGTAGCGGGTGTGCACGGAGCACGGTGGGTGTGCAAGAGCTGTAGCGGGTGTGCAAGGAGCAGAGCGGGTGTGCAAGAGCTGTAGCAGGTGTGCAAGGAGCACGGTGGGTGTGCAAGAGCTGTAGTGGGTGTGCAAGGAGCACAGTGGGTGTGCAAGGAGCATGGTGGGTGTGCAAGAGCTGTAGCGGGTGTGCAAGGAGCACGGTGGGTGTGCAAGAGCTGTAGTGGGTGTGCAAGGAGCACGGTGGGTGTGCAAGAGCTGTAGTGGGTGTGCAAGGAGCACGGTGGGTGTGCAAGAGCTGTAGCGGGTGCGCAAGGAGCACAGCGGGTGTGCAAGAGCTGTAGCGGCTGTGCACGGAGCACGGTGGGTGTGCAAGGAGCACGGTGGGTGTGCAAGAGCTGTAGCGGGTGTGCAAGGAGCACGGTGGGTGTGCAAGAGCTGTAGCGGGTGTGCACGGAGCACGGCGGGTGTGCAAGAGCTGTAGCGGGTGCGCAAGGAGCACGGTGGGTGTGCAAGGAGCACGGTGGGTGTGCAAGAGCTGTAGCAGGTGTGCAAGGAGCACAGCGGGTGTGCAAGAGCTGTAGCGGGTGTGCACGGAGCACGGTGGGTGTGCAAGGAGCACGGTGGGTGTGCAAGAGCTGTAGCAGGTGTGCAAGGAGCACGGTGGGTGTGCAAGAGCCGTGGTGGCCGTGCAAGGGACAGGGTGGGCACACGGAGGGCACGGTGGGCGTGCAAGGGGCACAGTGGGCGTGCAAGAACTGCGGTGGGCGTGCAAGGGGGGCACGTGGGGGGCACGGTGGGCGCGCAAGGGGCACAGCGGGTGCGCGAGAAGTCACGGCGGGCGCGCGAGGGTGCGGTGGTTGTGCAAGGGCAGGGTGGGCGTGCAAGAGCCGCGCCGGGCGCGCAAGGGGGGGGCACGTGGGGGGCACGGCGGCCGCGCGAGGGACGGGGCGGGCGTGAGACGGGCGTGGCGGCGGCGGCGGGGGCCGTGCCACGCCGTGCCACGCCGTGCGGTGCCGCCCGGGCAGGGAGGCCCAGCCGTGCCCGCGGGGGTGGTGGGGCCACCCCACCTGCGGCCCCTGCAGCTGCGACGTCGCCAAGGGCTTCGACCCCGACTGCAACAAGACGACGGGCGAGTGTCGCTGCAAGGTCAGGCCCCGGCCCCCGCGGGGACAGCCGTTCCCGGCGCCCCGTGCCCGCGGCGGCCCCAGGGGACGGTGACCCCCCCGAACTGTGCCCCCCCCAGGAGAACCACTACCGGCCGGCGGGCAGCGACTCCTGCCTGCTCTGCGACTGCTACCCCACCGGGTCCCTGTCCCGCCTCTGCGACAGCACCAGCGGGCAGTGTCCCTGCAAGGCCGGCGTCATCGGCCGCCACTGCGACCGCTGCGACAACCCCTTCGCCGAGGTGACGGCCAGCGGCTGCGAAGGTGGGTGCCGGCGAGCGGGTGCCACCGCTGTCACCCCGCTGTCGTCCTGCTCTCACCCGCCGTCACCCTGCCGTCACCCGGGGTGCCGGCGACCGGGTGCCACTGCTGTCAACCTGCTGTCACCTCTGTCACCCTCTGTCACCCTGGGTGCCGGCGACCGGGTGCCACTGCTGTCACCCTCTGTCACCCTCTGTCACCCTGGGTGCCGGCAACCGGGTGCCACTGCTGTCACCCTCTGTCACCCTGCTGTCACCCTGGGTGCCGGCGACCGGGTGCCACTGCTGTCAACCTGCTGTCACCTCTGTCACCCTCTGTCACCCTGCTGTCACCCTGGGTGTCAGTGACCGGGTGCCACTGCTGTCACCCTCTGTCACCCTCTGTCACCCTGCTGTCACCCTGGGTGCCAGCGACCAGGTGCCACTGCTGTCACCCTCTGTCACCCTGCTGTCACCCTGTCTCAACCTGCTGTCACCCTGGGTGCCAGCGACCGGGTGCCACTGCTGTCACCCTCTGTCACCTTGCCGTCACCCAGGGTGCCGGCGACCGGGTGCCACTGCTGTCAACCTGCTGTCACCTCTGTCACCCTCTGTCACCCTGGGTGCCAGTGACCGGGTGCCACTGCTGTCACCCTCTGTCACCCTGCTGTCACCCTGGGTGCCAGTGACCGGGTGCCACTGCTGTCACCCTCTGTCACCCTCTGTCACCCTGCTGTCACCCTGGGTGCCTGCGACTGGGTGCCACTGCTGTCACCCTCTGTCACCCTCTGTCACCCTGGGTGCCAGTGACCGGGTGCCACTGCTGTCACCCTCTGTCACCCTCTGTCACCCTGCTGTCACCCTGGGTGCCAGTGACCGGGTGCCACTGCTGTCACCCTCTGTCACCTTGCCGTCACCCGGGGTGCCAGCGACCGGGTGCCACTGCTGTCACCCTCTGTCACCCTGCTGTCACCCTGTCTCAACCTGCTGTCACCCTGGGTGCTGGTGACCAGGTGCCACTGCTGTCACCCTCTGTCACCTTGCCATCACCCGGGGTGCCAGCGACCAGGTGCCACTGCTGTCACCCTGCTGTCACCCCAGTGTGACACCCTGCTTTGCCCCGCAGTCAACTACGACAGCTGTCCCCGTGCCATCGAGGCCAACATTTGGTGGCCCCGGACCCGCTTCGGGCTGCCCGCCGCTGCCCCCTGCCCCAAGGGATCCATCGGTAGGTGGGGGGACACGGGGACGGGGTGGGGGGGTGGCACCGTGGTGGCACTGCAGGGATGGGGTCGGGGGGGGTGATGCCATGGTGGCACCACTGAGATGGGGGGGACACGACACCGTGGTGGCACTGCTGGGACGCTGCTGATGCCAATGGTGGCACTGCTGGGATGGGATGGGGGGTGACACTGCGGTGGCACCACCGGGATGGGGTCAGGGAGGTGACGCCATGGCGGCACCGCTGAGATGGGGTGGGGGGGACACTTTGGTGACAGCTGGGAGGGGGATGGGGGGGGTGACACCATGGTGGCACCACTGGGCCAGGGCTTGGGGGGGGTGATGCCACAGTGACACTGCCGGGATGGGGTGGGGGTGGTGACACCAGGTTGTCACTACTGGGGCAGGGCAGCGGGGGGTGACACAGCGGTGGCACTGCTGGGACGGCGCTGGGGTGGGGCGGCACCGCGGTGGCATTGCTGGGACGGAGCTGGGGTGGGGTCACCCGGCGGTGTCACCGCTGGGCCGGGGCAGGGGTGGTGACACCGCGATGTCACTACTGGGTGGGACAGGGCAGCGGGGGGGTGACACAGCGGTGGCACTGCTGGGACGGCGCTGGGGTGGGGCGACACCGCGGTGCCATCGCTGGGATGGGGCTGAGAGGGGGTGACACCACAGTGGCACTGCTGGGGTGGGGTGACCCCGCGGCGTCACCGCCGGGCCGGGGCAGGGGTGGCGACGCCGCGGCGTCACCGCTGAGCCGCCGTCCCCGCAGGCACGGCGGTCCGGCACTGCGACGAGCACAAGGGCTGGCTGCCCCCCAACCTCTTCAACTGCAGCTCCCTGGCCTTCGCCGCCCTCCGGGGCTGGGTGAGCGTCGGGGCGGGGAGGGGGACGGGACGGGGACGGGGACGGGGACGGTGCCGCCGCCGCCGCGTCCCCGCTGACGGTGCCACCCGCCAGGCGGAGCGGCTGGCGCGTAACGAATCGGCGCTGGACCCGGCGCAGTCGCGACGCGTGGCCCTGCAGCTGCACGATGCCACCCGCCGCACCGCCGCCTACTTCGGCAGCGACCTGCGCCTGGCCTACCGCCTGGCCAGCCGCCTGCTGCAGCACGAGAGCGCCCAGCGCGGCTTCCGCCTGGCCGCCACCCAGGACGTCCACTTCACCGAGGTGGGGCCCGACGCCGGGGTGATGGGCGACCTCACGGCGGCGGGGGGCGGCGGCGGTGTAGGTGCGGGAGCCCGGACGCCGGGGTGATGGGCGACCTCTCGAAAGGAGCCGGGGTGCCCCCTCCGTGCCTCGGACTGCAGGGGAGCGTGGGCTGGTGGCAGCAGGCCTGATGCCGGGGTGATGGGCACCCTCATGGGGAGGGAGGGGGGGGGTGTTGGTGCAGAAGCCCAGACGCCGGGGTGATGGGCAGCCTTTCGAAAGGTGCCAGGGTGCCCCCTCCGTGCCTCGGACTGCAGGGGAGCGTGGGCTGGTGGCAGCAGGCCTGATGCCGGGGTGATGGGCACCCTCATGGGGAGGGGGGGGGGGTGTGTTGGTGCAGAAGCCCAGACGCCGGGGTGATGGGCAGCCTTTTGAAAGGTGCCAGGCTGTCCTCTCCGTGCCTTGAGCTGCAACGGAGCATGGCAGCAGGCCCAACACCAGGGTGACGGGCACCCTCATGGGTGAGCTCGTGCAGGAGCCCAGACACCAGGAGGATGGGCAGCCTTTCAAAAGGGGCTGCGTGCCGGGGCAGGGCACGGCCGGGAGCAGCTGGCGGTGCCGGGGTGCTCCCTCCATTGCCTGAGCCGCGGGGAGGGGGGTGCGGGAGCCCAGATGCCAGGGTGACGGGCACCCGGCGGCACTGCCCACCCCTGCCCGTCCCGGCAGAACCTGCTGCGGGTGGGCAGCGCCCTGCTGGACGCCAGCAACAAGCGGCACTGGGAGCTGATCCAGCAGACGGAGGGGGGCACGGCCTGGCTGCTGAAGCACTTCGAGGACTACGCCAGCGCCCTGGCGCAGAACATGCCCCAGACCTACCTCAGCCCCTTCACCATCGTCACCCCCAACATCGGTGAGCGGGGACCCCCGGGGACGGGGACAGGCGTGTGCCGGGTGCTGGGGACCTGTGTGTGCTGCGGACGTGGGCGTGGGTGTGCCTGGGGACACGCGTGTGCCCAAGGACACGTGTGCTGGGGACGTGGGCTTGCATGTGCCTGGGGGACACGTGTGTGCTGGGGACACGTGTGTCCACAAGGACATGTGTGTGTCTGGGGGACATGTGTGCCCAAGGACACGCGTGCTGGGGACGTGGGATTGCGTGTGTCTGGGGGACACGTGTGTCTGGGGACATGTGTGTGCCTGGGGACATGTGTGCTGGGGACATGGGCTTGCATGTGTCTGGGGGACATGTGTGTGTGCCTGGGGACATGCGTGTGCCCGAGGACATGTGTGTGCCTGGGGGACATGTGTGCCCAAGGACACGTGTGCTGGGGACGTGGGATTGCGTGTGTCTGGGGGACACGTGTGTCTGGGGACATGTGTGTGCCTGGGGACGTGTGTGCTGGGGACATGGGCTTGCATGTGCCTGGGGGACACGTGCCTGGGGACATGTGTGTGCCTGGGGACATGCGTGTGCCCGAGGACATGTGTGTGCCTGGGGGACATGTGTGCCCAAGGACACGTGTGCTGGGGACATGGGCTTGCGTGTGTTTGGGGGACATGTGTGTGCCAGGGGACATGGACACGTGTGTGCCTAGGGGACATGTGTATGCCTGGGGACACGTGTGCCCAGGGGACATGCGTGTGCCCAAGGGCACATATGTGCTGGGGACATGGGCATGTGTGTGCCTGGGGACACGCCTGTGCCTGGTGACGTGGACACGTGCAGCCTGGGGCCGTGCGCACCGTGCCCCCCGCTGTGTGTGCCCAGGGGACACGCGTGTGCCCAGGAACATGGGCACGTGCGTGTGTGCGCACTGGGGATGCTGCCACGCGTGTGCCCAGGGGACCCGTGCCCGGGGACCCGCACCATGGGTGCTGGGGGATGTGGGTGCCGTGGGTGCCAGGCACAGGGGGTGCCGCGGGACCCCTGGGTGACGCGGTGCCGCAGTGGTGTCGGTGGTGCGGCTGGACAAGGGCAGCTTCGCGGGTGCCCGGCTGCCGCGCTACGAGGCGCTGCGGGGGGAGAAGCCCCCCGACCTGGAGACCACCGTCATCCTGCCCGACAGCGTCTTCCGGCCCCCCGAGGGCAGGCGTGAGTCCCGGGGGGGGCATGGGGGGGACGGGGGGGGCTGGCACAGGCTGGGGGGAGGGGGGACCCCAGCACATCCGTGGGCTGGCAGGGTTGGGGACCCCAGCGTGGGGCTGGCAGGGTTGGGGACCCCAATGTGGCAGTGGGGATGGCAGAGTTGGGGGGACCCTGGAAGGGGGCTGGCAGGATTGGGGACCCTGGCACGGCCATGGGGCTGGCAGGTTTGGGGGGACCCTGGTATGGCCGTGGGGGTGGCAGGGTTGGGGACCCCAGGATGGGGCTGGCAGGGTTGGGGGGACCCTGGTATGGCCGTGGGGGTGGCAGGGTTGGGGATCCTGGCATGGGGCTGGCAAGGATGGGGGGACGCCAGCGTGTCCGTGGAGCGGGCAGAGTTGGGGACCCTGGTGTGGCCATGGGGCTGGCAGGGTTGGGGACAGTGGCACGGCCATGGTGCTGGCAGAGCATCGTGCCAGCCCCCTGCCCGCGCACCCCAGACCCCTCCGCTGGGCACGGGCAGCCACCGCAGGGCGCGGGCGGGCAGGAGGAGGAGGAGGAGGATGAAGATGAAGAGACTGCAGAGGAGGAGGAGGAGGAGGATGAGGATGAGGAGGAGGAGGAGGAGGAGGTGACCCTGGTGACCCGGCAGAAGCGCCACCCGGCACTGGGCGAGGGCCAGGCCATCGCCAGCGTCATCATCTACCGCACCCTGGCCGGGCTCCTGCCCGAGCAGTACGACACCGACAAGCGCAGCCTCAGGTGCCCGCGGGCCGGGGGGTGCCCGTGGGGTACCCAAGGGTGGGGGCACGGGGGGCTGGGGAGGGTGCCCGTGGGGTGCCAGGGCAAGGGAGCGCATCTGTGGGGTACTGGGAGATGGGGGGCCACGGGGGTGCCCCCAGGGTGCCCAGGGATCCCCGGGGAGGGACTGGAAAGGGTGCCCGTGGGGTGCCCGTGGGACTGGGGGGGGGGACAGGGTGGGTGCCCATGGGGTACCCAAGGATGGGGGACGCAGGGGGCTGGGGAGGGCGTCCGTGGGGTGCCAGGGCAAGGGAGCGCATCTGCGGGGTACGGGGACGCTGGGGACAGGCGGTGCCCCCAGGGCATCCCCGGGGAAGGGGACCCACGGGGCGCTGGGAGATGGGGGGCCGGGGCAGCGAGAGGGGCGGGGAGGGCGCCCGTGCCGGGGTGGGGGCCCTGACCCCGGTGCACCCCAGGGTGCCCAAGCGCCCCGTCATCAACACGCCGGTGGTGAGCATCAGCGTGCACGCGGCGGGGGCGCGGGCACCGCGGGCGCTGGCGAAGCCCATCACCCTCCAGTTCCGGCTGCTGGAGACCCAGGAGCGCTCCAAGCCCATCTGCGTCTTCTGGAACCACTCCCTGCTGTGAGCCGGGGGACAGGGACAGGGACAGGGACACCGGGAGGGGGACAGGGGACGTGGGGACGGGGCGGGGTGGGTGCCCCGACGGGCAGGGAGGGGGTGGCACATGGTGGGTGTCGCCGCCTTGTCCCTGGGAGTCACGGGCGGGTGGCGTGGGGACGGGGCCGTGCCCAGCAGCCCTGACCTTGGTGGGTGACATGGGGACGGGGTCACGCTGGGCAGCCCAGAGCCTTGTGGGTCACACGGGGACGGGGCTGTGGGGTGGCGTCCCTGGCACGGGGACAGGACGTTAGGGTGGCAGCCCTGTCCCTGGTGCCGCGGGTGGGTGTCAGGGACGGGGTGCCGGTGGGCGTCCCCGGGTGGGGTGGGTGTCCCGGGCGGTGGCTGAGGGTGCCGGTGCAGGGCGGGCGGCGCGGGCGGCTGGTCGGCGCGGGGCTGCGAGGTCGTCTTCCGCAACCGGAGCCACGTCAGCTGCCAGTGCCACCACCTGACCAGCTTCGCCGTCCTCATGGACATCTCCCGCCGCGAGGTGGGACACGGGGGACACGGGGACACGGGGGACACGGGGGACATGGGGACACGGGGGGGACCTGGGGCGTGGGGGTGACCCGGGGACAGGGCCCTGGCGTGGGGACATGGGGCACATGGGGGGCAGGGTTGGCAGGGGACATGTGGGGACCAGGCTGGGCAGGAGGTGCCACGCCGTGGGACGGGGCTATGGGGTGGCAGGGGCGGGGCTTGCGGTAAAGGGAGGGGCCAGATGGTGGGCGGGGCTTGCCAGAAGGGGCGGGGCAAGTGTGGTGGGGTCAGGGATGGCGGTGTGGGTGCCCGTGGGGGTGGGGCCAAGGAAGGTGGGTGGGGCTCCCATGGGGCGGGGCTGAACAGGGTGGGTGGGGTTCCCAGGGGGCGGGGCTGAGTAATGTGGGCGGGGTTTCCCAGCAGCAGGGCCAGGCCCTGTGTGCCTGTAAGGAGGGGGCGGGGCGGGGGCGTGTCCCCCGGAGGGCGTGTCCCCCGGAGGGCGTGTCCCCCGGGGCGCACGGCCGGCACATGGCGGGCGTGTGCCGACGGGTGCCGGTGCCACAGAACGGGGAGATCCTGCCGCTGGCAGCGCTGACCTACGCCTCGCTGGGCGTGGGGCTGGCGGGGCTGCTGCTGGCCGTGCTGGCGCTGGGGGGGCTGCGGGGGCTGCGCTCCAACCGCCACAGCATCCGCCGCCACGGAGCCACCGCCCTGCTCCTGGCCCAGCTCGTCTTCCTGCTGGGCATCAACCAGGCCGACCTCCCGGTGCGCGGCCAGGGGGCGGGGACAGCGAGGGGGCGGGGCCGGCACGGGCCGGGGGGCGGGGCTCGGGTGGGAGGGGCAGTCAGGGCTTGGGGATCCCCCCAACAAGGGGTCCTGGTGGGTGGGGCTGAAGTGGGTGGGGCTAAGCGCTGGGCGGGACCAGCCGGGGGGCAGAGCCATGGTGGGCTGGGCCTAAGAGGGTGGGGTCCCAACGGGGGCGGGGCCTCTCGAAGCAGGTGGGGCCTGTCAAGGGGGTGGGGGCTCTCAAAGGGGTGGGGCCTCTCAAAGGGGGGGGTCCCAAAGGGGGGGTGGGGCTCCAGTGAGGGGCGTGGCTTTCACGGGCAGGGCTGCAGAGGGGGCGGGGCTCCACGGGAGTAGTGCATGAGGTTTGCATGAGCGGGGCTCCCGTGGGCGGGGCGGGTGTGGGTGTGGCAGCAGGGGGCGGAGCTCCAGGGGCAGTGCATGCGGGTTTTGTGGGCGGGGCTCCCGCGGGCGTGGGTGTGTCGGGGCGGGGCAGTGACGTGCGGGGCGCAGCTGGCGTGCACGGTGGTGGCCATCCTGCTGCAGTTCCTCTACATGAGCGCGGTGGGCTGGGCGCTGCTGGAGGGGCTGCACCTCTACCGGCGCCGCAGCGAGCCCCGCCACGTCGACCGCGGGCCCATGCGCTTCTACCACGTCCTGGGCTGGGGGCTGCCCGCCTTCATCACGGGTGAGGACACGCCCACAGAGCCGGGCCCCGCCCCCTGGCCCTGACCCCGCCCCTTGGGCCTAACCCCGCCCCCTGGAGAACCCGCCCCCAGACACCCGCCTCCACCTGGGCCAACACCTTCTGGGTGGCCACGCCCCCTTCTGGCATCTGGCCCCACCCCTGCCTCACCTCCCCCAATCAGCCCGGTGCAGGGTGGGGCCACTTCCCTGTGTAGCACCGCCCCACCCCAACAGCATAGCCCCGCCCCTGAGAGTATAGCCCCGCCCCAATGAGCATAGCCCCGCCCCCAAGAGCGTAGCCCTGCCCCTAAGAGTATATCCTGCCCTGACATCTTGGCCCCGCCCCAAGAGTATAGCCCCACCCTCATCCACCATAGCCCCGCCCCCAGAGCATGGCCCTGCCCGGCATCTTAGACACACCCCCAGGGCCATAGCCCCGCCCTCACCCGGCATAGCCCCGCCCCCAAGGGCATACCTGCCTCCCCAGCCCTGCCCCACCCGCGCGTCGTTCCATGCCCCGCCCCGCCTCAGCCCCGCCCCTCCCGCCTTAGCCCCGCCCCCCGCGGCTCGGCCCCGCCCCTGAGCCGTGCCTGTGCGGGCAGGGCTGGCGGTGGGGCTGGACCCCGAGGGCTACGGCAACCCCGACTTCTGCTGGCTCTCCATCCACGACAGCCTGGTCTGGAGCCTGGCGGGGCCCATCGCCTGCGCCGTGGCCGTGCGTATGGGGGGCCGGAGGGGGGCCCGGGGCACCCATGGGTGCCCACCCCCAGCCCGCTCACCCCTCTTGCCCCCGCAGGTCAGCATCTTCTTCCTGGTGCTGGCGGCCAGGGCCACCTGCGCCACCCCGCAGGGCTTCGAGAAGAAGGGCACGGCGTGAGTCATCCGGGCGGTGGGGCACCCGTGGGTGGCAGGGGGGGCACGGGGTTCTGGGGCACCTGTGGGTGGCAGAGGGGCATGAGGGGGCTGGGGCACCCATGGGTGGCAGGGAGACACAGGGCTCTGGGGCACCCATGGGTGGCAGGGGGACACGAGGTTCTGAGGCACCCATGGGTGGCAGGGGGGCATGGGGGGACTGGGGCACCCATGGGTGGCAGGGAGACACAGGGTTCTGGGGCACCCATGGGTGGCAGGGGGACACGAGGTTCTGAGGCACCCGTGGGTGGCAGGGGGGCATGGGGGGGGCTGGGGCACCCATGGGTGGCAGGAGGGCACGGGGTGCATGGGTGCCCCTGGTGTCAGGGTGCCTGGCCGTCATGGGTGCTCCGCTCCCTTCATGTGCCCCTGCCACCCTACGGGTGGCAGGGGCACATGAAGGGAGCGGAGCACCCATGGGTGGCAGGACAGACACGGTGCCCACGGCAGGGGAGGCGGTGTGGGTGCCCGTGGGGCAGCGGGCAGGGGCTGACGGCCGTGCCCCCAGCTCCGGGCTGCAGACGGCGGTGGTGGTGCTGGCGCTGCCCAGCCTGGCCTGGCTCCTGGCCCTGCTCTCCGTCAACAGCGACGCTCTCCTCTTCCACTACCTCTTCGCCGTCTCCAACTGCCTCCAGGTGACCGGGGTCCCCTATAGCCCCCATACCCCCCCCACCCCCTACACCTCCCCCCCTCTGTCCCTACATCCCCTACACAGTTATTGCCCCCGCCCATGGCTCCCCGTATCTCCTGTGCCTCTCTATACCTTCTGCCCCCTATACCTCCCTGCAACCCTATACCTTCCTATGCCTCTATAGCTCCCCGTGCCCACTATACCTCCCTGCAACCTCTGCTCCCTATACCTCCCTATGCCTCTATACCTCCCCATGCCCCCTATACCTCCCTGCAGCCCCTGCTCCCTATACTTCCCTATGCCTCTATATCTCCCCGTGCCCACTATACCTCCCTGCAACCTCTGCTCCCTATACCTCCCCATGCCTCCTATACCTTCCTATGCCTCTATACCTCTCTGCAACCCCTTCTCCATATACCTCCCTATGCCTCTATACCTCCCCATGCCCCCTATACCTTCCTGCAACCCCTGCTCCCTATGCTTCTATACCTCCCCATGCCTCCTATACCTTCCTATGCCTCTATACCTCCCCATGTCCCCTATACCTCCCTGCAACCCCTTCTCCATATACCTCCCTATGCCTCTATACCTCCCCATGCCCCCTATACCTCCCTGCAGCCCCCGTATCCTTTGCATCCCTCTGCCCCCTATACCTTCCTGGGCCCCTATGCCCCTACACCCCCCTACACCTCCTTTACCCCATCACCCTCTGTGCCCACACCACCCCTATAGCTCCCTATAGCTCCCTATAGCTCCCTGAGCCCCCGATACCCCCATCCCCCATACCTGTGTCACCCTATACCTCCCCACACCCCGATACGTCTCTGTACCCCCGTGCCCCTACACCCCCGGGCGCCGTGCCCCCCCCTATAGCTGCCCAGCTGGGGACACCCATGGGGGCGGGGGGGGGTGACAGGACAGGGGCACCCGGGAACGAGCCCCCGCCTGGTGGGGACCAGGGGTCCCTCACCTATTCTGGGGGGGCACCCAGGGGGCACAGGGGGTCCCTTGGCCTGTTGGGGGTGCCAGTGGGGGGCACCCAGTGGGTATGGGGGGTCCCTCACCCAGTTAGGGGTGCCAATGGGGAGCACCCAGTGGGTATGGGGGGTCCCTCACCCAGTTAGGGGTGCCAATGGGGGGCACCCAGTGGGTATGAGGGGACCCTTGCCATATCCAGGGTACCAATGGGGGGCACCCAGTGAATATGGGGGGTCCCTCACCCAGTTAGGGGTGCCAGTGGGGGGCACCCAGTGGGTATGGGGGGTCCCTCACCCTGTCCAGGGTGCCAGAGGGGGGCACCCAGTGGGCACGGGGGGACCCTCGACCTGCCTGGGGTGCCGGCCCCCCCCTCCCCGCCGCGGCCCCCTGCCCACGTGCCCCCCCCTCTCCGCCCCAGGGCCCCCTCATCTTCCTCTTCTGCGTGGTGCTGAGCAAGGAGGTGCGGAGGAGCCTGCGGCTCAGCTGCGCCCGCAGGCGCGGCCCCGATCCCGCGCTGGCCACCAAGTCCACCCTGACCCCCGTGAGTGCCGGGGGGCCGGGGGGCACCGGGGGGCGAGGGAGGGGCGGCCGCCCGCCGCGGCCGCCGTGACCCCGTCCCCGCGGCAGGGCTTCGGCTGCGGCAGCACCTACGTGGCGGGGCGGCCGCTCCCGGCGCCCGGCGGCGGCTCCAGCGGGTCCCTGCACAGCACCGCGCGATCGGGCAAGAGCCAGCACAGCTACATCCCCTTCGTGCGCCGGTACCGGGGGGGGGTTAGTGGGGTGGTGGGTGGTGGGTGGTGGGGTGCTGGGGTGGTGGGTGATGGGGGGTGGGGCGTGGGGGGTGGGGTGGTGGGTGCTGGGGTGATGGGGTGGTGGGTGCTGGGGTGGTGGGTGATGGGGTGATGGGGTGGTGGGTGATGGGTGGTGGGTGGTGGGGTGCTGGGGTGGTGGGGTGCTGGGGTGGTGGGTGATGGGTGGTGGGTGATGGGTGGTGGGTGCTGGGCTGGTGGGGTGCTGGGGTGGTGGGTGATGGGGGGTGGGGCGTGGGGGGTGGGGTGGTGGGTGCTGGGGTGATGGGGTGGTGGGTGCTGGGGTGGTGGGTGATGGGGTGATGGGGTGGTGGGTGATGGGTGGTGGGTGGTGGGGTGCTGGGGTGGTGGGTGCTGGGCTGGTGGGGTGCTGGGGTGGTGGGTGCTGGGGTGGTGGGGTGATGGGTGGTGGGTGCTGGGGTGGTGGGGTGCTGGGCTGGTGGGTGGTGGGGTGGTGGGTGCTGGGCTGGTGGGTGATGGGGTGATGGGGTGGTGGGTGATGGGGGGTGGGGGGTGGGGTGGTGGGTGCTGGGTGGCGGGTGCTGAGTGGTGGGGGGTGGGTGATGGGTGGTGGGTGCTGGGGTGCTGGGGTGCTGGGGTGGTGGGTGATGGGTTAGTGGGGTGGTGGGAGATGGGGTGATAGGTTGGTGGGGTGATGGGTGCTGGGTTGGTGGGTGCTGTGGTGATGGGGTGATGGGGTGGTGGGTGCTGGGGTGGTGGGGTGCTGGGGTGATGGGTTAGTGAGGTTGTGGGGTGCTGGGGTGGTGGGTGCTGGGGTGATGGGGTGATGGGTTAGTGGGGTGGTGGGTGCGCTGGGTGGTGGGGGGTGGGGAGTGGGTGATAGGTGGTGGGTGGTGGGGTGGTGGGGCGCTGGGGTGATGGGTTAGTGGGGTTGTGGGGTGCTGGGGTGATGGGGTGGTGGGTGGTGGGGTGATGGGTGGTGGGTGCTGGGCTGGTGGGGTGATGGGGTGGTGGGTCATGGGGTGATGAGGTGGTGGGTGCTGGGGTGGTGGGTGATAGGTTGGTGGGGTGGTGGGGTGCTGGGTGCTGGGTTGGTGGGTGGTGGGGTGGTGGGTGCTGGGTGACAGATGGGTGATGGGTTGGTGGGTTGGTGGGTGCTGGGTTGGTGGGTGCTGGGGTGGCGGGTGATGAGGTGGTGGGTGATGGGTGGTGGGTGGTGGGGTGGTGGGTGCTGAGTGATGGGGTGGTGGGTGGTGGGGCAGCGTGGTGGTGGAGCAGTGCTGTGATGGGGCGGGGTGGCGGGATGCTGGTGGCTGGTGGGGTGGCAGGTTGGCGACGTGGCAAGGTGACGGGGGCAGGGTGCCGCTGGGTGCCACTGGGTGCCACTGGGTGCCACTGGGTGCAGGTCTCCCCTCTCCGGCAGGGAGGACTCGGGGCTGGCGGGCAACCCGGGGCAGCGGGCGCTGGCCGAGCCCGGGGGGCTCTTCCTCGACGCCCAGGACCGGCCCGAGGGTAGGGCCACCGCGCGTGCAACGAGTGCGCCCGGCCTCAGCCCGGGTGGGTGGGCGGGGGGGTGTCCCTGGGAACCCCCTGACCTGTGTCCCCCGCCCGCGCAGAGCACGACACGGACTCGGACAGTGACCTGTCGCTGGAGGACGACCGCAGCGGCTCCTACGGCTCCACGCACTCCTCCGAGAGCGAGGACGAGGGCCCCCCCGCCGGCTGGGACGCCCTGCCCGGGCCCCCCCTCACCCCCCCCGCCCCTGGTAACGCCAGCCTGGGGGGCACCCAGTGGGGATGGGGGTCCCTCGGCCTGGCTGGGGTGCGGATGGGGGGCAGCCAGTGGGGATGGGGGGGGGGGTGTCTCTCACCCAGTCTTGGGGGGCACCCAATGGGTTTGGGGGGGTCCCTCGGCCTGTCCAGGGTGCCGGGGGGCACCCAGTGAAGATGGGGGGTCCCTTGCCCTCTCTGGGGTGCCAATGGGGGGCACCCAGTGGGTCCCTCACCCAGTTAGGGGTGCTGATGGGGGCACCCAGTGGGGATGGGTGGGGGTCCCTCGCCCTGCCCGTCCCAGCAGCCCCCCCCCTGCCCGCAGGTGACAGCCTGGTGGCCCCGGGGCGGCCGTACTGGCCGGGGGAATTCGTGACGACGGCCAGCGAGAGCGAGGGGCACGGGGGCAGCGAGACCCTGCGGGTGGAGCCGGCGGGGGGCGAGGGACCCCCCCGGGGCGAACCCCCCCGCCCCAACGGCGAGGCGCTCCCCAGGGACCCCCCGCTGCTGCCCCTGCCCCACCCCCACAAAGGTACGGGGTGCCCCGCACCCAAGCGGGTGTCGTGGGGTGGGGGGGGTGGGGGGGGACACCGAGGCCGGGACCCCCCCCAAACGCCGGGCGATGCCCCCACCCCACAGGCATCCTGAAGAAGAAGTGCCTGCCACCCATCAGCGAGCAGGGCAGCACCCAGCGCCTCGGGCCCCCCCCGCCGCCCCCCGCGGGCACCGCCGCCTCCTCGGGCAGCGAGGGCAGCAGGGTGGGGGGCACCCCGGCCCCCCGCCCCCGGCAGACCCTGCAGGAGCAGCTCAGCGGCGTCACCCCCATCGCCATGAGCATCAAGGCGGGCACCGTGGACGAGGACTCCTCCGGCTCCGAGTGAGTGCCCGACAGATGGGTGCGAGGGTGGCCGTTGGGTGCCCGTCGGGTGCGAGGGTTCCCACTGGGTGCCCGTCGGGTGCGAGGGTGGCCGTTGGGTGCCCATCAGGTGAAAGGATGGCTGTTGGGTGCAAGAGTGCCTGTTGGGTGCCCATTGGGTGCCAGGGTTCCTCTTAGGTGCCCATCAGGTACAAGGGTGCCTGTTGGGTGCCCATTAGGTGCCCGGGTGCCCATCAGGTGCAACGGTGGCTGTTGGGTGCCACCTGGTGCCAGGGTGCCTGTTGGGTGCCCATTAGGTGCCGGGGTTCCCACTGGGTGCCCATTGGGTGCCAGGGTTCCTCTTGGGTGCCCATCGGGTGCCAGGGTTCCCACTGGGTGCCCATTGGGTGCCAGGGTTCCTCTTGGGTGCCCATCGGGTGCAAGGGGTCCCACTGGGTGCCCATCAGGTGCAAGGGTGGCTGTTGGGTGCCAGGGTGCCCGTTGGGCACCCATGAGGTGCAAAGGTGGTTGTGGGGTGCCCATTAGGTGCCAGGGTTCCGTTTGGGCACCCATTGGGTGCAACACTGCTTTTTGGGTGCCCATTGGGTGCCACAGTTCCCGTGGGGCACTCACTGGGTGCAAGGCTGGCTGTTGGGTGTCCGTAGGGTGTTGAGGGCTCCCACTGGGTGCCCGAGTGCCTGTTGAGTGCCCACTGGGTGCCGGCGTGCCCATCGGGTGCTCCTTGGGTGCAAGGGTGCACGCTGGGTGTGCGGGCTCCCATTGGGTGCCAGGGTGCCCGTTGGGTGCCCACCAGGTCTAACAGTGCCCATTGGGTGCCCATTGACCGTCCATTGGGTGCCCATGGGGTGCCCATTGACCATCCGTTGGGTGCCCGTTGACTGTCCATTGGGTGCCCATGGGGTGCCCATTGACCATCCGTTGGGTGCCCGTTGACTGTCCATTGGGTGCCCATGGGGTGCCCGTTGACCATCTGTTGGGTGCCCGTTGACCATCCGTTGGGTGCCCATTGACCTTCTGTTGGGTGCCCATGGGGTGCCGAGGTGCCCACGGGGGACAGGGGGGGTCGGGGTGGCATCGGGGTGGGTGCCGGGGGGGGCTCCCTCACTAACCCTCCCTCTTCTCTCCTCTCCGCCCCCCCCCCCCCGCCCAGATTTCTGTTTTTTAATTTTCTCCATTAACCCGCGGGGGCCGGGGGGCTCCTGCCCCCCCCCACCCCCTCCATCACCCCCCCCCGTCCGGGCGAGCGCTGGGTGCTGCGGGCACGGAGGGCACCCTGGCACCCGCCTCGCCCCCGATCACGCATCTGTCTGTCTTGTTTTT
This sequence comes from Mycteria americana, assembly GCF_035582795.1. Classification (NCBI taxonomy): domain Eukaryota; kingdom Metazoa; phylum Chordata; class Aves; order Ciconiiformes; family Ciconiidae; genus Mycteria; species Mycteria americana. The sequence goes on along the minus strand of NC_134384.1, from coordinate 6,236,472 downwards.
TATCCCCCCCCCCCCGACCCTTCGTGCCCACCCCCTGCCCGTGTCTGTCCCCCCCCCAGGAGCGACGAGACCTCCATCTAACGGGGACACAGCGGGCACCCCCTGCCCGTGCCACCACGCCAGGGACACCGGGATGGGGGGGGTGGCACCAGGATGGAGGGGGGGCACTGGGACGAGGGGTGGCACCGAGACGGGGGGGGGGGGCACCAGGAGAGGGCACAGAGCCGCAGACCCCCCCCCCATTGCACTTTGGATCCTGGCAGGGATTTGCCCCCCACCCCGTTGGCACCGGGGCGGGGGGGGGGGAATGTGGCATTGGGTGCCCCCCACCCTGCCCCCCCCGCATCGTCCGCAGCCCCCATGCCCGGTGGAGGGTTTTATTTAAAAAATACATGAAAAATACAAAAAAAAAGGATATATAAACCCCCCTCCCTCCCACGGTGCCAACCCCCCCCAGGTGGGGGGCAGGGGGGGCACAGGGCAGAGGGGGGATTAGTTGGGGGGTGCAGGGATGTCTGGGGGCCCCCCAATACTTTGCCCCCCCCCCAGGGGTGAGGCTGAGGCGGTGGCACCCAGGGGTGGGTGTTGGGGGGAGGAGGGACCCCTGGGTGCTGGGAAGGGGGGGGGGGGCGGGGGGGATTTCCTACTGCTGACGTGACCTTTTGTAATTAAAGCAAAATCCAACCTGCGCCTCTGCCTCCTCCCGGGGGGGGCCCAGTTCTCTCCCCCCTCCCCCCCCCCGTGCCTCAGTTTCCCCAGTTCCCCCCTTCCTCACCCACACACCAGGACGGGGGGGGGGGGGGGGGGGGGGGGTCCGGGCACCCTGAGCTCCTCTGGGTGCGTGGGGGGGTCACCTCGGGGTGCTGCTCACTGCCGTCTTCCGGGGGGGGCGGAGGCGGCTGGGGGCGGGTCCGGGTTTGCACCCCGAGCCAGCGGCCGGGGGGGCTGCCCGTGCTGCCCCCGCACCTGCAGAGGGGAGAGCAGCCGTGGGGAAACTGAGGCACAGGGGGGCAACCCCCTGCCCCCCCCCCCCCCCCCCCCCAGCAGCACCCATCCTTACCTCTGGGCGCGGGTGCCCTCCCACCCGGTGCCGCCCCCCCCGCCGGGGTCCGGCCGGGCGCCCTGGGGATGGCGCTGGGTGCGGGGGGGCGGCTGGAGGGGACGGGGACGGGGACGGTGGTGGCCCTGGCGCGGGGCTGGCGGGTGGCGGGGGGGCAGGGGGCAGTGCCCCCCCTCGCCTTCGGCTGGCCTGGGGAGAGAGGGGGGCGTGGGGGCACCTGGGGCCGGGGCGCCCGGACCCCCCCCGCAGCCCGCGGCCAGGCCTGGGGGCAGCTGTGGCTTGGCCCCGGGGCGCTGGATCCCTGGTGGGGCTGGCTCCGCTTCTGCCCCGTGGCCTGGGTGCCCCATGGCGGGGGTGCCCCATAGCACGGGTGCCCTGTGGTGCAGGTGCCCCATGGCGTGGGTGCCCCATAGCACGGCTGCCCTGTGGTGCAGGTGCCCCATAGCACGGGTGACCCATGGTGTGGGTGCCCCATAGCACAGGTGCCCTGTGGTGCAGGTGCCCCATGGCGGAGGTGCCCCATAGCACGGGTGCCCCATGGTGTGGGTGCCCCATGGCGTGGGTGCCCCATAGCACGGGTGCCCTGTGGGGTGGGTGCCCCATGGCGTGGGTGCCCCGTGGTGTGGGTGCCCCGTGGTGTGGGTGCCCTGTGGTGCAGGTGCCCCATAGCGCGGGTGCCCCATGGCGCGAGTACCCCCCATGGCGCGGGTGCCCCTGCCCAAGGAGCTGCCCGTGCCCGGGCTGTCCCCGTCCCCATCCCGGTCCCCGTCCCCGCAGAGCCGGTACCTGCTGTCCCTGCCCGCGGGGGCTCCGACTTGCCCCGGGTCCCAGCCCCCTGCCCCTGGGGAGGGCAAGGCCGGGGGGGGCCCACCCGGCTGGGGGGGGGCACCCTGGCACCGGAGGGTCCCTTCGGCGCCGCTGTGGGGTGACAGCTGGGCGAGACCTGGAAGCAGAGAGGGGGGGACGGGGACACCGCTCGCCGGCTGCCCACCACCCAGCTGGGGGGGCCGCGGTGCCCCTCCTGGGGACGTGAGGGTGGCGCTTGGACCCCCCCCACCCCAAGGCAGGTTTGGGGGGGGGGGGTCTAGGACTTCAGCCCTGGGGGGATCACGGTGTGTGGGGCCATACTGGGAGCACTGGGACCCCCCCATACCCCCCAAGGTGTCACCTACCTTCCGGGTGCCGGGGATGTTGGTGGCAGCGGGGACACCCCGGGGCTTGGCGGGGGGCCGGACGGCGGCGGGGGGGGGTCCCCGCGGCTCCACGGTGGGCAGCAGCGCCCGCACCGGGCTGTCCTTCACCACGAAGGTCTCGCGGCGGGGGCTGCGGGGGCTGCGGGAGGGGCCGGCGGGGGACAGGTGACATTGCTCCAGCTGTGCCGCCAGGCGTGTGGCCTCCCGCACCATCTCCTCCAGCCGGGCACCGCTCAGGGGGCTCCAGCGCCCGCTGCCCCCCCCGGCCCCCGCCCCAGCCGGGCTCTCCTCCTCATCCTCTTCTTCCTCCCGGCTGCGGGGTGAAGGCCAGCGTTAGCCCTGCCCGGGCTCCCTCAGCCACATCCCCCGTGTCACCCACCACCGGGAGATGGCACGTCCCCCCCCACGCCACCCGGGATGCCCGCCGTGGGGTGGCGCGTCCCCCATGTCCCCCGTAATGCCAGCTGCGGGGTGGCACGGCTCCCAGCACCCCTGGGGCCCCAGCCATGGGGTGGCACGTCCCCCATGTCCCCCAGGACCTTGGCAATGGGGTGGCACGTCCCCCATGTCCCCCAGGACCCCAGCCATGGGGTGGCACGTCCCCCATGTCCCCCAGGACCTTGGCAATGGGGTGGCACGTCCCCCACGTCCCCCAGGACACAGGCCACGGGCTGGCATGTCCCCAGTGATGCCAGGCCCTTGGCCATGGGGTGGCATGTCCCCCAGGACCCCAGCCACGGGGTGGCACGTCCCCCACGATGCCAGGACGCTGTGAATGGGGCGCGATGTCCCCCACGTCCCCGCCTCACCTGTCGGAAGGGGACAGGAACCCAAAGTCGAAGCTCTCCTCGGTGACAAAGCGGACATCTGGGGGGACAGGCGGGGTGAGCCCCGGCCCCCCAGCACCGGAGAGGGGACACGGGGGGGACACGGCGCTGGCGCTGCCCTACCTCGCTCCTCGGCCATCGCCTCCGCCTCGGCCCGCGGTGCCGGCACAGGGGCTGCCTGGCGGTGAGTGGGGGGTGACCCACGGACCCCCGCCCGCGCCCCCCACCCGTGTCCCCGACCCCCGGCCCCAGACCCCCGGCGGGGCGCCCGGGTGGCACCAGCCAGCGCCCGGGGACGGCACCCGTGGGTGCCGGGGACAATCGGGGCTTTGTGCCACCGGGGACGGCACCGCCGGCACGGGCACGGCGCGGCCCGGGGGGGGCCAAACCGGGGGAGCCCCGCGCCCCCCACCCGGGGAACCCCCCATCCCGGGGGGACCCCAGCCCCACACGGAGGGGGTCCCAGCCGCCACCGCGGGGTCCCAGCCCCGCACCCCGAACCCCGGGGGGACCCCAGCCCCACACCCTGGTCCCGGGGGGGCGGGGGGGCCCAGCCCCACGCCAGGGGACCCCGTCCCCACACCGCGGGGTCCCGGCCCCGCAGCCCGGTCCCTGGGGGTCCCCGGCCCCACACTCAGAGGGTCCCCGCCCCCCCGGGGGGTCCCAGCCCCGCACCCCCATTCCGGGGGGGTCCCCCCGGCCCCGGGGACCCCATCCCCGCCCCCCGGGCACCCCCAGCCCCCACCGCGGGGTCCCCGCTTCCCGCCCCCGTCCCGTGGGTCCCGGTTGGCCCCGCCCCGCTCCCGGTTGGCCCCGCCCCGCTCCCGGTCCTCCCCCGCCCCCCCGCCCCGCTCACCGCCCCCGGCTCCCGCTCGCCGCTCGCGCGCGGAGGGGGGGGGCGTGTCCCGGCGGAGGGGGCGTGGCCTCGTTCGAATTCCCCCTCCCGTGCGTCACAATAGCGGCGCGCCCGCCCGCCGCGCGGATTGGCCCTCCGCCTCGGGCCCGCCCCGCCAACCGCGCTCTCCCATTGGTGGCCGCCGGAAGGGGGCGTGTCCCCGGAAGCGCGCGGCGGCCGGGGCCCTTCCGCCGCCGCCGGCAGCAGCAGCAGCAGCGGCATGGCCGCCGTCCCGCCCGACTCCTGGCAGCCGCCCACCGTCGCCATGGAGACCACGTAAGGGGCGGGGCCGCTCGCACCGGCACCGGCACCGGCAGCGGGCGGCCGCTCCCACCCCCTCGGCCCCTTCTCCGGCACCGGGAGCACCTCGGTCCCTCCCCACCCCCCCGGTGCCGGGCAGCCCCCGGTGTCCATTACCCCCAGTCCCCCCGGTACCGGACAGCCCCCGTTATCCCGCAGTACCACCCATTCCCGGTTGTCCCCCCGGTACCGGCCACTCCCCATCCTCCCCGGTACCGGGCAGCCCCCGGTGTCCCCCCCCGGGTCCCGGACAGCCCCCAGTTCCCCCCCCCGGTACCCGGCAGCCCCCGGTGTCCCCCCGGTGTCCATTAGCCCCCAGGCCCCCCGGTACCGGACAGCCCCCATTGTCCCCCAGTACCAGCCAGTCCCGGTTCCCCCTCCCGGTCCCGGGCAGCCCCCGTTGCCCCCCCCCCCCCGGTCCCGGGCAGCCCCCGTTGCCCCGCTGCTCCCAAGCACCCCCCACCCCTGCCAGCCCCGCGTGCCCCCTGGGTCCGGTCCGAGCCCCGGCAGGGGGACACCATGGGGTGACCCCCCCCCCGGTGCCGGTGCCGGTGCCGGTGCCGGTGCGGCGGCAGGATGGGCCCGCTGGTGCTGGAGCTGTACTGGAAACACGCGCCCCGCACCTGCAAGAACTTCGCCGAGCTCTGCCGCCGCGGCTACTACAACGGCACCAAGTTCCACCGCGTCATCAAGGACTTCATGGTGCAGGGGGGGGGACCCCACCGGCACCGGTGAGAGGCACCCACCCCCTCGGCCCCCCCCTCCCCCCCCCGCCCGTGCCGGGGGTCCCGGCTGACCCCGACCCCTCCCCAGGCCGCGGCGGCGCCTCCATCTACGGCAAACAGTTCGAGGACGAGCTGCACCCCGAGCTGAAGTTCACCGGTGAGCAGAAACCGTCACCAGGAGGTCAAAAACCCGGCCGTGGGGTGGCACGTCCCCCACGTCCCCCAGGACGCAGGCCACGGGGTGACATGTCCCCCCTGATGCCAGAATTTTGGCCATGGGATGGTGTGTCCCCCAAGACCCCATCCATGGGGTGGCATGTCCCCAGTGATGCCAGAACCTTGGCCATGGGGTGGCATGTCCCCCAAGACCCCATCCACGGGGTGACGTCCCCCAGGACCCCAGCCATGGGGTGGCATGTCCCCCGTGTTCTCCAAAACCTGGGCCGTGGGGTGACATGTCCCCCATGGTGCCAGGACCTTGGCCGTGGGGTGGCGTGTCCCCTAGGAGTCTGGCCATGGGGTCGCTTGTCTCTCACATCCCCCAAGACCCTGTCCATGGGGTGGCACGTCCCCATGATGCCAGGCCCTTGGCCATGGGGTGGCATGTTCCCCCAAGACCCCATCCATGGGGTGGCTTGTCCCCCATGATGCTAGAACCTTGGCCATGGGGTGGCATGTCCTCCATGTCCAAGACCCCATCTGTGAGGTGGCATGTCCCCCATGTCCCTAAGACCTGATCCAAGGGGTGGCACGTCCCCATGATGCCAGGCCTTTGGCCATGGGGTGGCATGTTCCCCCAAGACCCCATCCATGGGGTGGCATGTCCCCCATGATGCTAGAACCTTGGCCATGGGGTGGCATGTCCTCCATGTCCAAGACCCCATCTGTGAGGTGGCATGTCCCCTAAGACCTGATCCAAGGGGTGGCACGTCCCCATGATGCCAGGCCCTTAGCCATGGAGTGGCATGTCCCCCATGATGCTAGAACCTTGGCCATGGGGTGGCATGTCACCTGTGTCCCCCAAGACCCCATCCATGAGGTGGCATGTCCCCCATGTCCCTAAGACCTGATCCAAGGGGTGGCATGTCCCCATGATGCCAGGCCCTTGTCCATGGGGTGGCATGTTCCCCCAAGACCCCATCCATGGGGTGGCATGTCCCCCGTGATGCTAGAACCTTGGCCATGGGGTGGCATGTCTTCCATGTCCAAGACCCCATCTGTGAGGTGGCATGTCCCCTAAGACCTGATCCAAGGGGTGGCACGTCCCCATGATGCCAGGCCCTTAGCCATGGAGTGGCATGTCCCCCATGATGCTAGAACCTTGGCCATGGGGTGGCATGTCACCTGTGTCCCCCAAGACCCCATCCGTGAGGTGGCATGTCCCCCACGTCCCTAAGACCTGATCCAAGGGGTGGCACGTCCCCATGATGCCAGGCCCTTGTCCATGGGGTGGCATGTTCCCCCAGGACCCCATCTGTGAGGTGGCATGTCCCCCGTGATGCTAGAACCTTGGCCATGGGGTGGCATGTCCTCCATGTCCAAGACCCCATCTGTGAGGTGGCATGTCCCCCACGTCCCCTAAGACCTGATCCAAGGGGTGGCACATCCCCATGATGCCAGGCCCTTGGCCATGGGGTGGCACGTCCCCCATATTCCCCAGAGCCCCATCCACGAGGTGGATGATACCAGGTCGTAACCAAGCCCCGAAGCAGAACGTTAACTCCGTCCGTCCCTCTGTCCGTCCGTCCGTCCCAGGCGCCGGCATCCTGGCCATGGCCAACGCGGGACCGGACACCAACGGCAGCCAGTTCTTCCTGACGCTGGGCCCGGCGCAGTGGCTGGACGGGAAGCACAGCATCTTCGGGAGGGTCTGCCAGGGCATGGGGGTCCTGGGCCGCCTGGCCATGGTGGAGACCAACGCCCAGGACCGGCCCCTCGACGACGTCAAGGTCATCAAGGCGTTTCCTTCGGGGTAGGGGGGCTGCGGGGGGGGGTTGCGGCGTCACCGTCGTCATCGTCATTGTGTCGTCCGCCCCCTGCTTTGTAGCACTCGGTTGTAATAAAAGAGGTGGGAAGTGGTGGTCACCCCCCTGCCCCCGCCGTGGTGGGATTTGGGGGGGGGGGGGGGCTGTGGGGGGGGGAGGTGGCCCTGTCATGGTTGGGGACCGGGGGGCGCGCGTGCGTGTGTGTCCCCCCCCAGGGGAGTGCGTCCCTGCAGGCAGCGGCTGGCCATGGCGGGGATCCCCCCCCCATCCTGGGGACACGGAGCTGTCACCGGCCCCAGCTGCCGGGGGGGGGGGGGCAGAGTGGGGGGGACAGGAGGCCCCGAGTTACCCCCTCCCCGCCCCAGCTCTGGGGACCCGCGGGGTGTCCCCCATCACGGGGCCACCGGTTCACTGGGCTTCAGGGGGGTGGGAGGGGGGTGGCAGTGCTGGGTCCCCCCCCCTCCAAACCTGGGCTCCCCACGCGGCGCTGGGGACCCCCGGACTGGCGTGCGTGTCCCCGTGCTCGGGGGTCCCAATGCCAGCACGCGCTGGGTGTCCCCCCCAGGACTTGGTGTCACCCCCCCCCCGATGGCTTTTGGGGCCCCGGAGCCACCCCGGGGCCCTTTGCTGTTTCTGTAGGACCTACAATAACGCCTGGGCTGCAGCGGGCCTGGGGGCTCCAGTCTGGCTCCCAGTCTGCCCAGTGCCCCCAGTACAGCCCCACCCCAGTGCCCCCTCGTCCTCATGGCCAAGGCACTGGGGGAGGCACAGGGAGTGCTGGGGGGACTGGGGGCTGGACTGGGAAGTACTGGGACAGCACTGGGAGCCCCTGAGTGATACTGGGGATGGTGCGGGGGTGGTACTGGGAGCTACTGTGGACACTGGGAGGCACTGGGGGACCCTGGGTCTGCAGGTGAGGGGGCACTGGGGGGGGTGTCTGGCTGGGGGGGCACTGGGGGGCACTGGGAGCTCTCCCCGGGGAGCGGGGTGGTGCCCCGAGGGGTCCGGCGGCACCGGGGGGGGGACGGGGGGGGCACTGGGGGTACCGGGGTCGGGGCGGTACCTGGGAGGGTGCCGGGAGCCCCCGGGCGATACCGGGGGGGGGATCGGGGGCAGCGCCGGAGGTCCGGGGGCGGCTCCGGGGATCCGGGGGCGATGCCGGGGCGGTGTCGGTGGTCTGGGGGCGATCCCGAGGATCCGGGGGCGATGGCGGGGGCGGTGCCGGGGGCGGGGCGGGGGCGGTGCCGTAGGGAACACCGGGGCAGCCCCTCGGTGCGGGGCCGGGGCCGGGGCCGGGAGCCCCGGGCGGTGCCGGGGGCGGTGCCGGGGGCGGAGCCGATCCCGGTCGCGATCGCGATCCCGATCCCGATCCCGGTGCCGGTGCCGGGGCGCGGGGGCGGCCGGAGCGGGGCAGCGGCGGAGCCCGGGGCATGGCGGGCCTGGGCGTCCCGGAGCCGGGCAGCGGCCCCGGCCCCGGCCCCGTCCCGGCCACCCGGGTGGAGCTGACGGTGTCCTGCAGGTACCGGGGCTCCGGCGGCAGCGGGCACCGGGGGCGGCGGGGAGCGGGGGGTGATCGGCGTTGTAGGGTGCTGGGAGGCACTGGGATGCACTGGGGGAGCGGGAGGCAGTCGGTGTTGTAGGGTACTGGGAGAACGGGGAGTACTGGGAGGCACTGGGGGAGCAGGAGGCAGTCGGTGTTGTAGGGTACTGGGAGAATGGGGAGTACTGGGAGGCACTGGGGGAGCAGGAGGCAGTCGGCGTTGTAGGGTACTGGGAGGACGGGGACTACTGGGAGGCACTGGGGAATGGAGAACAGTTGGCGTTGTAGGGTACTGGGATGCACTGGGGGAGCGGGAGGCAGTCGGTGTTGTAGGGTACTGGGAGAACGGGGGGTACTGGGAGGCACTGGGGGAGCGGGAGGCAGTCGGTGTTGTAGGGTACTGGGAGAACGGGGAGTACTGGGAGGCACTGGGGGAGCGGGGGGCGATCGGCATTGTAGGGTACTGGGATGCACTGGGGGAGCGGGGGGCGATCGGCGTTGTAGGGTACTGGGAGGACGGGGACTACTGGGAGGCACTGGGGAATGGAGAACAGTTGGCGTTGTAGGGTACTGGGAGGCACTGGGGGAGTGGGGAGCACTGGGGGGGCAGGATGCAGTCGGTGTTTTTGGATACTGGGAGACACTGGGGGAGCGGGAGGCACTCGGGGGTGTAGGGTACTGGAAGGCACTGGGGGAGTGGGGGGAGCACAGGGGGTGTCGGGTACTGGGGGCATGAGGGGCACTCAGTGGTGGGGGGCACTGGGAGATACTGGGAGAGCCGGGGGTACTGCGGGTATAGGGTACTGGGAGGCACTGGGGGAGTGGGGGGCTCGGGGGGGCACTGGGAATGTGGGGGCACTGCGAGGCATGGGGCACTGGGAGAGTGGGGAGCACTGGGGGAGGATGTGGGGGCACTGGGAGGCACTGGGAGAGCAGGGGGCACTGGAGGGTGCAGGGTACTGGGAGAGCTGGGGGGAGCGGGAGTGTGGGGCACTGGGGGGAGTGGGGGGCTCTAGGGAGGGGGGGTGCACGAAGGGGGGACCCCGGGGATGGGATGAGGGTGCCAGGCTGTCCCCCCGTGTCCCCCCGAGATGGGATCCTGCCCCCCGGTAATGCTGTCGGCCCCCAACGCGGGTGCCAGCCCAGGGGGCTCGGGGGGGGCGGGGGGGGGGGGGCTCACATGGGTGCTGGGAGCTGTCGCTGTGGGGCTGGGGACCGAAACGGGGGGCTGGGCAGGGTGACATGCCACCGACCCCCCCCAGCCCCCTCTGCACCCCCTCTCTGCAAGCTGGGGGCCCACTGGGTCGGGGTGCTGGGGTGTCCCTGGTCCCCTGGCCCCGCTGGGTGCCCCCCCCGATCGTGCTGGGTGCCCCGTGCCCCCCCCGGCCGCGCCGCCTGCGGCCGCTCCGACCTATTTTCCTCCCACTCCACCGGGGACCGGAGAAAGTCCCGGCGCCCGGACGCTGCGCAGAGCTGCAGCGGGGGGGGACGGGGCGCTGGGGTCCCCCCACGCAGCCCCGCACCCCGGCACACGGGTGGGCACCCCCTGACCCACGGGTGGGCACCCCGACACATGGCTCTGCACCCCGACACACAACATGGAGCACACGGAGCCGTGCACACCCCGGCACACGGCTCTGCACACCCCGGCACACGGGTGGGCACCCCCTGACCCACGGGTGGGCACCCCCTGACCCACGGGTGGGCTCCCCGACCCACGGCTGTGCACCCCGACACACAACATGGAGCACACTCGGCCGGGCACACCCCGACACATGGCACGGGGCACGTGTGGCTGTGCACACCCTGCCATGCACACCCGGCCACACGGCTGTGCACGCTGTCGCACCGACACGCGCACCGACACGCGGCGGTGCACACCCTGATGCGTGGCACGGCGCACGTACAGCTGTGCGCACCCGAACGCCCGGCGTGGAAGCACACGGCCTTGCACACCGGTACACGGCTGTGCACGCCCTGGCACACGGCTGTGCGTGCCGACACACGGCACGGAGCACACGCACGCCCCTGCACACCCCAACACACGCCCGTGCACACCGGCACACGGCTGTGCACACCCCAACACATGTCTGTGCGCACCCTGACACACGGCTGTGCGTGCCGACACACGGCATGGAGCACACACAGCCCTTGCACGCCCTGACACGCGACTGTGCACGCCCTGACACGTGACTGTGCACCCTCACAGCCGTGCACCCCAACACGTATCGTGGAGCACGCTCGGCCCTGCACACCCTGACACGCAGCCGTGCACGTCTTGACACATGGCACGGAGCGCACGCACGCCTGTGCACACCCCAGCACACGCCCGTGCACACCCTGACACGCAGCCGTGCACGCCAACATGTGGCACGCCCAGCCGCGTGCACGCACCCCCGTGCGCAGCCTGGCGTGCACAGCCACGCTCACCCAGCCCTGCACTCCCACTCACACTCACTCACTCACATTCATGCTCACTCACACTCACGCTCACTCCCACTCCCACACACACGCTCACATGCTCTCACTCACACTCACTTACACACTCACACACTCACTCACACAGTCACTCACACTCACATTCCCACTCACAGTCACACTCCCACACTCACACACTCACTCCCACTCACACACTCACACACTCACAGTCACAGTCACAGTCACTCACACACTCACACTCACACTCACACTCACACTCACACTCACTCCCCCTCCCCCTGCCCCTGCCCCTGCCCGTGCCCCACTGTCCCGTCTCCCCGCAGGCAGCTCCTGGACAAGGACACCTTCTCCAAGTCGGACCCACGTGAGTGGGGGCCGGGGCTTTGGGGGTTTGGGGGGGGCCGGGGGGGCCGGGATCAGGGGGCCGGGGCCCCGGGGGTTTCGGGGCCCCGGGGGTTTCAGGGCCCCGGGGGTTTCGGGGCTCGGGGGGTGCCCGGCCCCCCTGACCCGCGGCCGGCTCTGCCCGCAGTCTGTGTGCTCTACACCCAGCGCCCCGGCAGCAGGCAGTGGCGGGAGGTGAGCGGACGGACGGACGGACGGACAGTTGGCGTGGCGGTGGTGGTTGGGGGGGGGGGTGGCCAACCAGCCAATCAGCATGTTGGGGTGCCAGGCAGCTGGCCAATGAGCGTGGCGGGGAGCTAGCCAATCAGCATATCGGACTGATGGCCAGGCGACCAATCAGCATGTTGGGGTGCCAGCCAGCCGGCCAATCAGCGTGTCAGGCCAATCAGCATGTGGGCATGCCAACCAGGTGGCCAATCAGCATGTTGGGGTGCCGGCCAGCCAGCCAATCAGCATGTTAGATGCCGACCTATCACCATGTTGGGGTGCCAGCCCGCTGGCCAATCAGCATGTCAAGGTGATGGCCGGGTGGCCAACCAGCATGTCAGGGTGTTGGGGTGCTGGCCAATCAGCATGTTGGGGTGCTGGCCCCGTGGCCAATCAGCATGTCCGATTCTGGCCAACTGCATGTTGGGGCACTGACCAATGAGCACGTTGGGGTGTTGGCCAACTGGCCAATCAGCATGTCGGGGTGCTGGCCAGCTAGCCAATCAGCATGCTGGGGAGCCGGGGAGCGCGTTGGGGTGCCGGGCAGCCAGCCAATCGGCCGTCGGCGTGCAGCCAGCCGGCCAATCGGCGCTCGGCGGCCCCGGCGGGTGCTGGCCGTCCCCAGGGAGGGGACGCTTGGGGACACCCCCGGGGGGCCCCGGCCCCCCCCGCTCCTCCCGCCCCCGCCCCGCCGCCGGGCGCCCTGTAATTAACGGCTGCTTAATTGAGGGGCTTCGGGCCTCGGTGGGCGGGCAGGGGCTGGGCAGGACGCGGTGCCAGCCCCGCGCCCGAGGACAAAGGGGCACCTGGTCCCGCCGTGCCTGGCCCGCGCGTCCCCTCCCGCCCCCCGCGTCACCTCGTGTCCCACATGTCCCCCAATGTCCCCCCGGCGTCCCCGTCCCTCTCTCCATCCCCCCTCTGGTCTTCTTCCTCCGTCCCCCATCCCATCCCCGTGTCCCCGTGTCCCCACCCCCATGTCCTCGTGTCCCCATGTCCTCGTGTCCCCATGTCCCCATGTCCCCATGTCCCCGTGTCCCCCAGTTCGGCCGGACCGAGGTCATCGACAACTCCCTGAACCCCGACTTTCTGCGCAAGTTCGTCCTCGACTACTTCTTCGAGGAGAAGCAGAACCTCCGCTTCGACCTGTGAGTGTCCCCACTGTCCCCCATGCTGTGCCCCCCCCCCCAGTGTCACACCCCCCCCAGCCACCGTGGCCCCCAGCGCCCTGGCACAGCCCCCCCGCTGCGGGGCTGGGTGCGGTGGCTCAGCCTGGGGCTGCGGATGCCAGGCGGGTGCTGGCATCTGTCCCTGTCCCTGTCCCTGTCTCAGGCATGTCCTTGTCACTATCCAGTCCCTGTCCCCCTCCCTGTTCCGTCCCCATTCCTGTGCCATCCCCATCCCTGTCCCCATCCCACCTCCATCCTGTCCCTGTCCCCATACCCGTCCCCATCCCATCCCTGTCCCCATCTCTGTCCCTGTCCCATCTGTGTCCCTGTCCCCATACCTGTCCCTGTCCCTGTCCCCATACCTAACCCATCCCCATTTGTGTCCCATCCCCGTCCCATCCCTGTCACCATCCCCATCCCTCTCCCATCCCTGTCCCCACCCCGTCCCCAAGGCCACCCCGTCCCCACGGGTCCCCGTCTGTCCCCAGGTACGATGTGGACTCCAAAAGCCCCGACCTCTCCAAGCACGTAAGTGCGGGGCCGGCACCGCTCCCCCCCGGCCCCCGGCACCGCGGGGCTGGGTGACGGGGACAGGGACGGGGACAGACCCCGGTGACACCGCGGCTCCGGCAGGATTTCCTGGGCCAGGCCTTCTGCACCCTGGGCGAGATCGTGGGCTCGGCCGGCAGCCGCCTGGAGAAGCCCCTGACGTGAGCCCCCCCCCCTGTGCCTCAGTGTCCCCCGGGGGGGCCCTGCGCCGGGCTGGCTGCCCGGTGTCCCCATGTCCCCCCCCAGTGCTGGCGGGGCGCCCGGGTCCTTATCCGGGTGTCCGGGACGGAGACCAGACCCCGGTGCCGACAGCCCCGGCTCCGGGCTGCCCCGGCTGCCCGTGTCCCTTGCCCAGCCCCTGCCTCAGTTTCCCCATGGGGGGGTCTGGCTTTGCCGGGGGGGTTTGTCCCCTCCGTCACCCTTCGCTGTGTGTCCCAGCAGGATGGGGACAGTCACCACGCACACCCGGGGCAGGAGACCCGCTCCGGCTGTCTCCAACGGGTGAGTTTGGGGGTGCCCAGCCCTGGTGGGGGGGGGACACATCTGGGTCACCATGTCGTCCCCCCCCCCGGCTCACGGCCCCCCCCGACAGCGGCATCCCTGGGAAGAAGTGCGGCACCATCATCCTCCTCGCTGAAGAGCTGGGCAACTGCCGGGTGAGCCGTGGCTCCGGGGACAGGGGGGACAGATTGGGGACACCCCAGTGCCATGCGGGGGGGCGACTGAGACACCCCCTGGGCCTTCCTCACTCTGGGGTGAGGAAGATGAGGGTCAGGGCTGACCTGTCCCCACGGTGTGTCCCATGGGTCCTGCGTCCCTCACACACCGAGCGGCGCCCACCCGGGATCCTGCTCCCCCGGTGTCCCCGGGGGGGGCTGGGCCGGTGACCCCCCCCCCGTCCCCGCTGCAGGACGTGGCCACGCTGCAGTTCTGCGCCAACAAGCTGGACAAGAAGGATTTCTTCGGCAAATCCGACCCCTTCATGGTCTTCTACCGCAGCAACGAGGACGGGACGTGAGCGACCCCCCCCCAAAACACAGCGACACACCCCCCCCCATCACAGCGGGGGGACACAGCCCCGGCCATGGGACACCTCGGGGACCTCCGATGTCCCCATGGGGCTGGGCTGGCTTTGGGGGGGGGGGGGGTGTATCTCCAAAAATCACCTCTGGGGTGATGGGGTGGGGGTGGGGTTTGCCATCAGGGGGTGACCCCCTTGTCCCCCCCCAGCTTCACCATCTGCCACAAGACGGAGGTGGTGAGGAACACGCTGAACCCCGTCTGGCAGGCGTTCGCCATCCCGGTGCGCGCCCTCTGCAACGGCGACTACGACCGGTGAGTGCCGGGTCCTCCGGGGCCGGCCAAGGCGGCCGCTCTGCACCCTCTTCCCACAGTCTCTGTGGTACCTACGCTGATACCCAAGCCCTCCGGCATCCCGGCCCGCCCACGCTGCGTGCCTCGATTTACCCATCTGGGCAATGGGCTTCGTTGCCATCACAGAGCCATCCCCGGGGTGTGTCCCCCCCCCAAAACCGGAGCCACCGGCTGCGTGTCCTGGCGAACAAAGCTCAGCGGCGTCGCGCCGCCGGCTTGGCCCCGTGTCGGACGTTGCTGTGGCAACGGCAGATAAAAATATCCCACCAAAAATGCCTGAGGAGGAGGAGGAGGAGGAGGAGGAGGAAGGAGGAAAAGGCCCACGGAGGCGTCAAAACAAACCCACAGGGAGCAGGCGCCGGGGGCGGCCCCGGGGACCCATCGCAGCCCCCAGGGTGGGGGGTCTGGGGTTTTGGGGGTGCCGGGAGGCGGCCCTGACCCCCCCTTGCCTTGCAGAGCTATCAAGGTGGAGGTGTACGACTGGGACCGCGATGGCAGGTGAGCTGGGGGGTGGCCCCGAGGACCCCCCCGCCTTCCCCAGCCCCGCGCCCCGGCTGACGCTGACCCCCCCCTCGCCCCGCAGCCACGACTTCATCGGGGAGTTCACCACCAGCTACCGGGAGCTGGCGCGGGGACAGAGCCAGTTCAACGTCTACGAGGTGAGGCCGGAGAGCGGGGACAGGGGCCCGGGGGGGCAGGGAGGGGGGGGGTCCAGCTGCACCCATGGGTGTTACAGTCCCTTGGGTGCCCGTGCTGCACCCCTGGGTGTCATGGTCCCCGTCCTGCGCCCCTGGGCGTGACAGTCCCCAGGGTGCCCAGGCTGCACCCCTGGGTGCCGCAGCCCCCTGGGGTATTACAGCCCCCCAGGGTGCCCCTCTGCACCCCGGCGTGGTGTCCCCGGGGCCTTACGGTCCCCGGGGTGCCTGTCTGCACCCCGGGGTGCTGCGGCTCCCATGGGGAGCAGCTCCCCTCCGCCCCCCCAGGTGGTGAACCCCAGGAAGAGGATGAAGAAGAAGAAGTACCTGAACTCGGGGACGGTGAGGACGGGGGGGGACGCGGGGAGGGGACACGGGGGGGTGCAGCCACTGTCCCCTGCTCAGCCCCTTGTCCCTGGCAGGTGACACTGCTGTCCTTCGCGGTGGAGTCCGACCACACCTTCCTGGACTACATCAGGGGCGGGTGAGCGAGGGGGAGACACGAGCCTCAGTTTCCCCATCTGCATCCTGGGGGCTGGACCGGAGCCGGCGGGGCCCTGGGCAGGGTGTCCCCAGCACCCACAGCTGCTCCCTTGGGTGCAGGGAGGTGAAACCTCAGTGCAGGGAGACTTGGGGGTGCTCTGAATTGGGGGGGGCAGAGGGCAGGGTGCACCCAGTCCTTGGGTACTCGCCCAGGGAGAGCCGGTCTGTGGGCCGAGGGCTGGCCCGGGAGGGGGCTGTCCCCCCGCACCCATGGGTCGCATCCTGCATCGCCCACCCCAGGGCCCTAAAGCCGCTTCCCCCCCACCCAGGACCCAAATCAACTTCACGGTGGCCATCGACTTCACCGCATCCAACGGTGAGCACGGGTCTGTGTCCGTGTCCCCCCCCCCCGGTGTTATTTAACGAGGGGGGACTCGTTACATCGCTGATGGGGGGGTGGATCCGGCCCGGCTGAGCCCACCGCCCGCGCAGGGAACCCCTCGCAGTCCACCTCGCTGCACTACCTGAGCCCCTACCAGCTCAACGCCTACGCCATGGCCCTCAAGGCGGTGGGCGAGATCATCCAGGACTACGACAGCGACAAGATGTTCCCCGCCCTCGGCTTCGGCGCCAAGATCCCGCCGGACGGACGCGTGTCCCACGAGTTCCCGCTGGTGAGGGGCTGTCCCAAAGGGGGGGGGGGGGTGATGGGGTTGGGGACACGGTGGCATCGCCCTTGTCACCGGGGTTCCTCGTTTTGCAGAACGGTGACGCGGCCAACCCGGCGTGCAGCGGCATCGAGGGCGTCCTGGAGGCGTATCACCGCAGCCTGCGCAGCGTCCAGCTCTACGGACCCACCAACTTCGCCCCCGTGGTCAACCACGTTGCCCGGTAAGGGGGTCCCAGCCCCCCCCCCCCCCCCCCCCCGGGAGGGGTCTGTGCCCACCCCGGTGTCACTCACGGGGTCCCCCCCAGCTCGGCGGCGGCGGTGCTGGACGGGTCCCAGTACTTTGTGCTGCTCATCATCACTGATGGCGTCATCTCGGACATGGCGCAGACCAAGGAGGCCATCGTCAACGTGAGTCCCACGGGGTGGTGGGTGCCCCAGGACGGGGTGCAAGGACCGGCCGGGGTCGGGGTGCTCTGAGCCATCTGGGGTGCAACAGCCAGCGGGGTGCACGGGGTGCAGTGAGCTGTGTGGGTGCAACAACCAAGCGGGTGCACAGGGTGCTCCAAGATGGGTGCAGTAACCAGCCGGGGATGTGGGGTGCCCCGAAATGTCGGGGTGCAAGGCCCAGCCGGGGCTTAGGGTGCCCCGATGGGGTGCAGCGAGCTGTGCGGGTGCAACAACCAGCACGGGGTACCCCAAGATGGGTGCAGTAACCAGCCAGGGACACGGGGTGCCTCAAACTGGGGCGCGACGACCGGCCAGATGCCCGGGGTGCCCCAAGCTGTTGGGGTGCCAGAGCGAGCCGGGGGCGGCGGGTGCGACGGGCGGCCAAGGACGCGGCGTCCCCCCGGGGGGGTGGGGGGCAGCTCCTGCCGCCTCCGCACGAGGGGCCTGGAAAGGAAAACGCAATTTCGGCACCAGCAGCACCTTTGCCCTGGCAAGCGCCTGCCCGAGCCTCCCCACCGCGTCCCCCCCGCCTCCCTCAGCCCGGCGCCCGGGCGAGCTGGGAGCTTTATTCTTCCTCCTCCTCCTCCTCCTCATCCCCCAACCTCCCCTGCAGTGGCTCAGCCCCAGCTCGGCTCCCCGATCCCCGGGGTGTCGGGAGGGCTGGGGGTGCGGGAGCTGAGCGGGGATGCTGGGGGGGCTCTCAGCCCCACAGCTGGGGGGGGGGGGGCGGGGGCTGGCAGTGCCCACGGTGCCCCCCATGCCAGGCACCCCCGGGGTCAGCGCCCGGCCGGGGCAGGAGGGAGAACAGCTCCGGTAAGATTTGTTTGCCGCTTTATTTAATATCCCCGCACTGCGGCTCTGCCGGGAGCTCGGGGAGCTCAGCCCTGGCAGCCGCCGCGCCTCGCACCGGCCCCGGTGCCGGCCTGGCCCCCCGGCACCGCCGCGGCCCGGGCTCGGGGACGCGCCAGCCTGCGGGCAGGGTGCTGGGCGCTGGGTGCCCTTTGGGGCCGGTGCTGCTGCGGGAGCCCCGCGCTGGGCCGAGGGCATCATCCCTCAACCGGCGGTGCCGGCCCGCGGTGCTGAGTGCGGGGGGGCCCGGGGCGCCGGCGAGCGCGGGGCGCCCACGGCGGCCCCGAGGACAGGGTCCCCACCGCGGGCCTGAGCACGGGACGATGGCCACGGCCCCCGGCGCAGGGTGCCCATCGCAGCCCCAAGCGCGGGACGCCCACCGCGGCCCCGGGCACCGGGGGCCCGTCCCGCCCCGAGCGCAGGCGTTGGCAGCGATGAGGCCAGCGATGAGGCAGGCACCGGGGCGAGGATCCGACCCGATCCGACCCGATCCGATCCGGGCAGCGGCAGCGCCGGTGCGGGCAGGGGGGAGGCAGCGGGACGGGGAGCGGGCAGCAGCGGTGCCGGGGTCCCCGAGGGCCGTCGCGCACGCGGCCCTGCCGTCACCCCGTGTCCCCCCCCCAGGCAAAGGCGCTGCACCCCGGGGGCTGGGGGGGGCTGGGGGGGTGACCGCTGGGGATGGGAAGGGGCTGGGAGCCTTGGGGGCTGGGGAGGGGGCTGTGTTCGGTGGCAGCAACGCTAAATTTGGTGCTTTTTTTTTTCTTTTTTTCCCTCCCCCCTCCTCGCCGCCCCCCCTGCCTGCTGCAGGCTGCCAAGCTCCCCATGTCCATCATCATCGTGGGGGTCGGCCAGGCCGAGTTCGACGGTAAAGCTGTGGCTGTCCCCATCCCACCCGTGTCCCTGGGGTGGGGGGGCCGGGGGGGGGCCAGAGCTGCTTTTGACCGCAGGGAAAATATGAGTTGAATTTGTTGGGGCTCAGCGGGATTCGCCGCAAGCCGGCGTGTGTGTGGTTATGAGCGGAGGCGTTCGTTAGGGCTGAATGAGCCCCCGGGGTGTGTTTGAGGGGGGAACATGGGCAGCCCCCCCCCAGCAGCCAGCTGCTCTGCCACGGGCAGGCAGCGAAGCCAAATTAAAGCTCCCCCAGTAATTGCCGCTGATGAATCAGCCCCGCTCCCCTGCCTGCACGCAGCTGCCAGGGCTGGGGGGCTGCTGGGTTTGGGTTTGGGGGGGGTTAAAGGGGTCCCACCCTGGGGTGGAGGGGGTGGGGGGAGACCCCGGGTACTGCTGACCCCCCCCCGCCCCCCCCCGCAGCCATGGTGGAGCTGGACGGTGACGACATCCGCATCTCCTCCCGCGGCAAGGTGGCCGAGCGCGACATCGTGCAGGTACCAACCCCCCCGGCGGGGATCGGGGACCCCCCCCCAGGCCCACCCAGCACGGCGGTGGCATGGTGGGGGACCCCCAAATCAGCCCCATCGCTCCTGGGGTCCCCTGACTGCTCACAGCACGGAGAGAGGATGATATGGACTGGGACATGGTGGGGGCACTGGGACATGGGGGGGAGCACTGGGACATGGGGGGGGGCACTGGGACATGGAGGGGAGCACTGGGACATGGGGGGGGCACTGGCACATGGGGGGCACTGGGACATGGGGGAAACTGGGACATTGGGGGGAGGACATGTACTGGGACATGAGGGTGCACAGGGACATGAAGGGGGGGTGCACTGGGAAATGGGGGTCACTGGCCCATGGAGGGGATGCACTGGGACATTCGGGGGGGAGCATTGGGACATGGAGGGGGTGTGCTGGGGTATGGGGGGGATGCACTGGGAAAAAGGGGTGCACTGGGGCTTGGGATGTGACTGGATGTGGGGGTGCACTGGGACACGGTGGTGGACTGGGATTTGGGGACACACTGGGACATCAAGGATGGGGAGGGGGCTGCAGTGTGGGACACACCGGGCCATGGGGACACACCGGGCCATGCTGGCCACGGGGGACCAGGCCCTGGGACCCCCTCAAATCCTGTTGTGCCCCCCTTGTCCCTCCCAGTTCGTCCCCTTCCGCGACTACGTGGAGGGGGGGGCCAGCCCGGTGCTGAGCATGGCGCGCCTGGCCAAGGACGTCCTGGCCGAGATCCCTGACCAGTTCATCTCCTACATGAAGGCGCGGGGCATCAAGCCCCAGCCCGCGCCCCCCAGCCCCGACCCCCCCGGCCCCCCAGTGCCCCCCCAGCCCTGACCGCACCCGCCTGGCACCCCACGTCCCCCCCACCCCAGCCCCGGGCCTTGGATGTTTTTCCGAGCCCCCTCTTTCCGTTTTCAAGCGATAAAAGGCACAGGACCCTGCCAGGGCTGTGGGCCCTGGGGGGGTTCCCCCCCCCACCCCCATAAATCGCCTTTTCTGGGGTTCCTGGGGGGGCTGGGGATGGAGGCACCTTCGCTGGCGTTGGGCGAGCATCCTTGGCCGTGGCGGACCCCCCCCATGTCCAGCCAGGGCCATCGTGGCTCGTCCCCATCCGGGCACACCGGTGCTGAGGGCCATATCCTGCCCCCCAAAAAAGGGGCAGGGGGTTCCCAGCCTCACCCCCACCCTTGAGCACAGAGCCGGGGTGGGCAAGAGCCCCACTGCCCCCACCTGCCCTTTGCCCCCCCCCCCCCCCAGGAGTGGGGTCCCCTCTGGTGGCCCTGGTGACATTCAGGGCATCCCCATCCCCGGCCCCCGGGGTGACGCATGCCCCCCCCCGCCCCCCAGCCAGCCCCTGTCCTCCCGCAGCGAGTGCCGGCTGCTCCCGGGGGGTCCCGGGCCCTTTTTTGTGTGTGTCCCCCCCCTTTCACTTTTCTACTTGCATGGACAGTCCCTTCCCCCCCCCCCCCGCCCCATGTCGCGTGTGCGTCTGCTGTGGGTTTGTATCGAGTTGCCTTAAACCAGAATAAATTATAGTCTTTTTAATTCCCGCCGCCCCCCGGGTCCCCTCCGGCATCGTCCCTGCAAGGGGTGACCCCTCCCCATCCGCCCGTGTGTGTGTGTGTGTCCCCCCCGACACAGAGCAGGGCACACAGGGTCCGTTTTGGCTTTATTTCTAATAACCCAAATATTGCAAATATACAGAAAAATACCAGTACAAAGTTATAACACATCCAGGTTTATTTACAGGACTCTGCACTGGCCTCGGGGTCCCCCACCCCAGCCAGGCTGGGGGGGGGCCGGGGGGGGGGGGGGCAGGGCTATGGCTTTTAGTAGTGGGTTACGCTCTGTCCCTGTCCCCGTCCCCGTCCCCAGGCGAGTCCCACGGGGACGCTGAAGCGCACGCAGGAGGTGCCGGGGCTGCAGCCCCCCCGTCCCGCCGGCGCTCCGGCTGCCGTGCCGGGGCTGGGGGGCGGCCGGCTCTGCACAGTCACCGGGGCGAGAGCGGAAGCCATGTGTCACGACAGCACGGCCATATTGCGATAGCCGTGGTGGGTCACGAGGGACTGAGCGCCACGGGGGCGGGGGGGGGGGGGTGTCTGCACCTCCCCATCCCAATGCACCCCCATCCCAATGCACCCCACGACCCAGCCAGGGGGGTCAGACAAAGCCCCCACACCCTGGGCTGGGGGGGGAGGGGGTCGCATAAAGCCCCCGCACCCCGGCTGAGGGGGGGGGGCTGCTGTGGGGTGCAGCCCCCCCCCCCCCCCCCCCCCCCCCCCAGGGGATTTCCAGTGTAAGGAGACTGTAACAGTGCTGGGACCAGAACCTGGCAGGGTGCAAGCAGGGGGGAGGCGGGGGGGGGCTGCCAGCCCACGGTGCCAGGGGCAAGCCAAAGAGCGACCCGCCACTCGGGGGGGCCTCTGAGCCCCCCCCCCCCATCCTGCCTGCGTCCTGCCTGCACCGCTGCCGGCTGGGGGGGCCCGGGGCTGAGCCCCCACCAAGCCCTCGGTAAAGAGCTTCAAGCTTTAATTCATTATTGCTGCGTTTCCCTCGGCCAAGGCCAGTCCGGGGGGGGGGACCGGGGGGGCCAGAGCCGGGCCCGTCACCCCAGGGGGTGCAGGGGGGGCCGGGCAGCAGCGCAGCCAGCCCGGCTCGTATTGCTTTGGAGAAGAAACACCCTGGCTGCTGCCCCCCGCCCCGAGCCCCCCCAGCAGCGGTGACACCTCGGGGCTCGTCCCCAGCACCCTGGGGACAGTGCTGCTGTTGGGGGGGGGGGGGGTCTGCTCCCCCCAGGGGACAGCAGTTCCTACTCCGTCATCCTTAAAATAAAACAGCCCAAAAAAGGGAAAAATAAAAGACCATAAAAGCCCCCCCCCGCGCTGGAAGGAAGTATTAAAGTGGAGTTAAGTTAAACCCTTGCGTGTCCCCCCCACGCCCCAGCAGCAAAGCCACCCCCGGCCGGAGCAGGCAGCGGGTGCGGGGGGGCCCCGCCTGCACGGCGGAGGGTGCGGGCAGCGTGGCGGCATCCCCGGCATCGGCACTGCTGTGCCGCTACTCCAGGAGGTCCTGGGGAGAGATGGGACAGTCACCCCCCCGTGTCCCCGGCACAGGTCCCCGTCCTGCCACCCAACAGACCCCCTGGAGGAGGGGGGGGGGGGGGTGTCCCTGTGGGGGGGGACACGGGGACCCCCGCGCTCACCTCGTCGGAGTCATCGTGGTACCCGCCCTTGCCGGCCGGGGTGCCGGGGTCCAGCGCGTCGTCCGTCCCCTCCACGCCGTTGCCCTCGGCGTGCTGCCGGAGGACGGAGTAGCGATGGACCAGGAACCTGGCAGGAGCAGAGAATGGGGGGGGGGGGGGATGATGGATGTGACTGCGCTGCCCGCGCCTCCAGCAAGCCCCCCCGGGGAACACGCTCATCCTGCAAAGAGCGGAGCTGGGTGAAGGCAGCGCGGGGGTGCACGGACGCTCCGCAGCCTCTCCAGCGCAAAGTCAGCCTGGGGAGGGTGGTTTGCCGAGAGAGCTGGGGATGGGCAGTGTCATCCCTGCCCTACGGGGCTGGGGGGGGGAGCCTCCAGCCACCGCTCAGCTCCTCACCTGCCCCCGCAGACGTATTTCTTGATGAGGAGGACTCCGGCCACGGCGGTGACGAGCAGCACGGCCACGACAGCCAGGATGATGGGAGCGGAGCTGGTGGACGCTGCCTGCGGGGAGAGGAGGAAGCGTCCAGCGCCGGGGGGCACCGACCTCCCCCCAGACGCACCCGGCACCCTGGCTTATCCCGGGGGTAAAGGCCACGACGTCCCCGCAGCACCCAGCCGGGATTCAGGCAGGCAAGAGGCCCCAGGCAGATTTAGGCAGGACCGTCCTGCCCGCCACAAATTTATCGGCTCCACGGGTCCAGGCAGGAGGTGGCCCGATGCCCGGAGCCGTCACCGCGCCCGGCCGGTGTCACCGTCACCTACCAGCTGGCTGGGGTTGAGGAAGTTGCTGGTGCATTTCTTCTTCATGTCTGTCTCCTTCCGGCTCGGGCTCTCCCCTCCCGAACACTTGTCCCCGGGGATTTTCCGATACCTGGAGATGGGGAGGTGACGCCTGGTGGCCCCACAGCTCCCGCAGCAGCCCAGGGCCCGTCGGCCCCGATCCAAGGCGATGGGGCAGGATCTGTCCCCGCCGAGTGCAGGGTGAAGGATTCCCCGGGGCTTCGGGGTTTCCACCCTCTTCCTCCCCGACCCTGGCTCCAGCGTGGACGCCGGCCGAGCTTTACCCGCTGGTTTTGAGCAGCTCCTGCCTGCCGTAGAGGCAGAATTCCAGGTCGTGTCCCTTCAGCTCCGGCTGCTCCACGCAGACAGACTGGTTCTCCGGGCGGTAGTAGCCAAAATCGCTGCGGGAAGAAGGGGAAAAGCAGATGAGACCCCGCTCGGGGACCCAGCGGGAGCCGGGCTAAAGGAGGGTGACACCTGGCCCGAAACGGGGACAGAAGGTGGGAGACGGGAAGATGGAAGCTACCAGAGGAAATCCTCCAGCGTGCAGGGACAGACGGACGGCTGCTTGGTCACCATGTAGTCCCGGCCGTTCTGGCACACAGAAGACTTGCGGAGACGTCGGTATTGTTCCTTGTAGCCCAGTATGCAGCCGTCACTGGGGTCACTGGGATCGCTGGAGTGCGCCAGCCAGATGGTGTAGTCCTTGTCCTCGCCTGCGAGGGAGAGGGCTCGGTGGCACGGCCAGGGAGGGGTCCCCGGGGGCCGGCAGCGCTGCGGACGCTGCTCCGGGGGGAAGCAGCCACGGGCAGGGCACGGGAACCCCCACCGCTCACCCCGTCACACCGTCCCCACGGTGGGGACCGAGGGCCACGCTGCCCTGGGAGACACCCCGCTAACGTCACCCGCACCGAGGTCTGGGGGCAAGGGCGTCCCCCAGCCCAACCCAGCCCCGGCTGTCCCCAGCCCCGGTTGTCCCCGGCCCTGGCTGTCCCTGGCCCAGCCCCGGTTGTCCCCAGCCCTGGCTGTCCCTGGCCCCAATTGTCCCCATTCCTGGCTGTCCCCAGCCCAGCCTCGGCTGTCCCTGGCCCTGTCTGTCCCCGGCCCCGTCTGGCCCCGGCCCCGGCAGCTCTCACAGGTCCTGCTGAGCAGCTCGCTGAAGTCGATGGTGTAGGAGACCCACTTGCGGGAGAGGAAGTTCCCCCGGAAGCCCCAGACGCTGACGTTCATGGAGCGAGCCCCCGGCTCGGACGCCAGGCCGGTGAAGAAGATGGGGTCCTTGGAGAAAGCGTACTTATACCAGCACTGCCCTTCGTCCGTCGAGAACCTGGCACGCGAAGGGTCGATCAGCACCCGGGTGGTCCGGGAGGCACCTCCTGCAGCACCCCCCCGTGCTTTGGGACCCCCCCCCGCCCCCCGCAGCAAGGGGAGCCCGTGCGTACTCGATGACGTTGACGGGCTGGCTGGTGTGCTCGATGGCGACGATGAGACCGCCCGAGTCCAGGATGGCGTAATGGTGCGGCCCCTCCAGCATCCGCGCCCAGGTGTAGCCCCCGTCGTCCGAGATGTAGACGTCGGGGCTCATCACCGAGATGGCCCCCCCCACGCTCCCTGGGAGAGGGGCACAGCGTGAGTTGGGGGGGGGGGGGGACACGACGCACGGACACAACTACGGGCTCTCCGACCCCGCCACCCGCCCCGGTGAGGCTCGGTACCGTGGGCGATGACGATGCCGACGGCGTTGGGCTCGGAGAGGGGAGCCATGGGGACGTTCAGCTTCTGGGAGATGCTGTAGGAGGCGTGGATGTGGAGGCTGCACTGCAAGCGCAAGAGGAGAACCTGTCCAGGAGCCCGCGGGGACCGGGCACGGGGGACGGAGCCACCCCTTGGCTCCCGGTGGGTGCTGGGGAGCACCCCCAGGACCCCCCAGCCTGCTCAGGGCTTGCTGTGCAGCCCCGTGGTGCGACCCACGGCCCCGTGGTGAGACCCACAGCCCGCGCACGGCTGGTCCCACGCCCTCAGCGTCTCCGGTGGGAGCCGCAGGATGGATTCGCTGGCCCCCGAGCATCCCCTCGGCAGAGGATACCCAGGGGAACGGCGCTGGGACCCCCCGGGGGGGACAGACCCACCTCTTCCTTGCTCCTGGCCGTGGAGTCGCAGGTGGTGTTTTTGGGCTTCCGCAGCGGCACCCACTCCCCACCGCGGTCAAAAGTGATCACGGACTGGATGGAGTTGTCTGGTGGGAGGAGGAGGAAGAGCCGACGGGGTCGGGAGGATGCCCAGCACATCCTCATCCCCCCTGCACGGGGTCACGCATCCCCTCCGGCCCCCCCCAGGACCCAGACTCCCATCCCCGGGGAGGCACAAGCCCAGTTTCGGGAGCGGGGGGACGGAGATGCGGCCGCCCACCTTCGGAGAGGACGCTGGTGATGTAGATGCCCCGCAGCGAGGTGACGTTGGTGAAGTCGGTGTCCCCGCCGGTGGTGGTGTAGAGGTGCCGCTCCAAGGACTTGGAGTAGACGACGCCGCGGTCGTCGGAGGTGTAGATGGTGCCAAAACCCGTGTCTGCAAGAGGGACGCGGGGACAGCGGTGAGGGGGCGACCGGGGGGGCTGCTCCCATGGGGCCACCGCAGTGGCATCGGCACCAGCGAAGCCCCCGGGGGGTCTCGGGAAGAGGAGAAACCCCCCAGTGCCGCAAAACGGACCCAGCCCGGTCACGGTCCCTGCGCGCCGCAAACCGGAGCAAGCGGCCTGCTAATTAGCGACACCTTAATGAGAAAGCCCTTCCTCCAAGGCACGGCAGAGCTGCCGCTGCGTGGAGAGCCCCGTGCCCGGGTGAGGAGCTGGCTTGCTTGCGGCAGAGAGGTTTCCAGTTGTCCCCAGCCCCGCGATGTGTCCCCGTCCCCGTCCCACGCAGCCCGGTCCCGCTCACCACCCGGCTCGTCCACGTGCATGAAGACCAGGTCGTCGTTAGCGGCCAGGATGGAGTAAAATTGCTCGTGCCCGACGGAGGGGAGCTGGGCCATGTTCCAGGTCTCGCCTTGGTCGAGGGAGACGTGAATGCGCCTCGTGGTACCCTGGGGAACCAAAGCATCGTCATCCTTCCTCCTCCTCGCAGGGAGAGGAAGGGGACACCGGGGAGAGCTGCAGGCAGGGACGAGCCACCGCCGCCTGCTCTCCAGCAGCACGGGGAAGGGGGACAAGGACCTTCTCTGTCATGACGGAGGCGAAAAGAAAGCGTCCTCCCAGTCCGAAGGAATAAATCTTGGTGCCGATGACCTTGAAGGCTTTGCCGAAGTCAGAGGTTTTCTTTAACTCCAGTAACCCCAGATCAGCTTCTTAAGAAGAAGGGATGGTGGATTAACGAGCCTGGAGCTGCCTCCAGCTTCGTCAGACGTCACTGGAGCTGTGTCCCCCCTCAATGTCCCACTGTGTCCCTCTCCAGTGTCCCAGCTCTGGGTATTCCCAGCTAATCCCAGCTTTTCTGCTGGGACCACCACGGGGCGGCCCCGCAGAGCCCCCAAAGCGACAGGGACCCCAGAGACGTGACCGGAGATCAAGAAGTACTTACTGCAGGAGTTGTTCAGGTAGGTGGTGAAGAAGATGGTGTTGTTCGCACCCCTGGGGAAGAGAAGGCGTGGGGGGGGGGGGCACCCGAAAGCAGGTGGGACATGGTGGCCCAGGATGCCATCGCCCGCAGATTCATCCCTGGCTGTGGCATCGCTCCGAGGGGTTTGGGTGGGGGGGTGGGTGTCCCCCTGCCTGCTCAGGCTGCGATTGACCCCCCCCCAAAATCATTCCCCCCCCCCCCCCCAAGTGGGCAGCCACTCACCACTTGGCCAGGCAGACGGCTTTGTGGATCTCCTCCCAATTCTCCCCAAAATCCTTGGAGACCCAGAGGCCGTTCTGCAAGAGCCGAGAGGTTGGTTATGGCTGACGACCATCCCCCCCCAACAGCCTCCCCCCAGCTCTGGGGCTGCAAACCCCCAGCCCCAACCATGTCCCCCCCCCTCCTCCGTCCTGGAGCCACGCGCATCCTCCGGGCACGGGGACGGAGCCCAGGACACGCGTCCACGATCCGGCTCGTCCTTGGGGAAGCGCCACCGGGAGCCTTCGCCATCCCGGCCAGGGTCCCAGCCCGGCCCCCCGGCCCTCACCTCGGTGCTGAGGGCCAGCAGGCAGTCCGAGTTCTGGGGGTGGTAGGTGATCTGCACCAGGGGGTGGAAGGGCAGATCCGTCTGGACAAAATTCTTGGCGAAATCAGATGAGCGGAAGATCCTGCCGCCGCGGCTGCCGCCGGAGACGTCGCCCGTCAGGATGACCTGGGTGCGGGCACGGAGGGGGCTCAGCCGTGCCGGGAGCTCCAGAAGAAAAACCACCGCGACCCCTCGAGCCCGGGGCGGGGGGGGCTGCTGGGCGCAGGGGGGGGGGCCTGGCTCGCCGGCACCCCGGCACGCCGCCCCCTCCTACCTTTCCCGAGTTCTCCGGGCCGATAGCCATGCCGAACTCGGTCCGGATGAAGGTGTTGTTGATGAGGCTGGTGATGTCCTTGAAGGTTTTCCCGTAGTCCTCGCTGGAAGGGAGGAATCGGCACGGCCGTGAGCCGGCGCGGGAACTCGGGGGCTGCTCCCAGCCCACCCCCACCCCCCCGTGCGTGCCGGTCCCCGGTGTGCCACCCGCGGGGTCCCGAGGGCGGGGGGGGGGCTCACCTGCGGTAGAGTTTGGACTGCCCGAAGCTCATGATCACCAGCGGCACCTGGAACGTCGTCAGGACGAGGATGACCTGGGCAGGGAGAGAAGGACAGGCAGGGTCACACCCGGGCACCCGCAGCTCCAAGGCCCCCCCAGCCGTGGGCTCCCCCCATCCCCTCCCCAGGAACCCCCCTGCCTCCATCCCAGTCCCGGCTTCCAGTCCCACCGGCCCCGCAGCCCCTCGGGCACAGGAGGGGGCCGCGCTTGTCCCCCCGCAGTGGGAACCGCAGCCGCTTTGGGGGGGAAGCCCCCCCCCCCCCCCAGCACCCCCACAGTGCTTACCCCCGTGCTGTCGCCCACCCAGGAGAGTGACACGGAGCCGCTGAGGTCATCGAAGACGCACTGCGAGGGAAGAGATGGCAAAATCACTCCTACAGCCGGGGAGGGGGGACGGGGACGAGCACCCGGACCCCCCCCAGCCGGGCAGGGCTGCAGGGTGCCCCATGGCCACCCCCTCCCAGGGGACACCGGAGTGCCGGTGCCTTCCCCTGCCACCCACCCAGGAAGGTGACGCTAAGCTGTCCCCGTGGCACACGGGTGCGGGAGGGTCCCCTCTGCACCACTCAGCCCCCCCTGCGCTGCCTGCAACCCCCTCGGTGGCACTGGGGGACACTGGTTTGGACCGGAGCAGTGCCTGGGAGCAGTCAGCGGGGTGGGGGAGGTTGGGGACACGCACGGGGCGCCGGGGGACACTCGTGGGGCACCGGGGGACGGAGCTGCCGGCAGCCCCAGGCTCTGCCCGCCCTGCCCGCAGCGGGCAGGGGAGAAGGGAAGCCCCGCGGCGGGGACGAGGCCACGGCGGTGGCCGTCCCCATCGCCCTCGCAGCACCGGGGCGAGGTGGCAGGGAGGGGGCCCCACGGTGCCGCCCCGTCCCCGCGTCCCGCTCCGCGGGAGGCACCTCCTTACGGGGGGAAAAAAAGGGAAAAAGGGGAAAGAAACGTAAACCGGCGCGGGACCAGTCAAAGGACTGGTCAAACTGGGCCGGCAAGCCCACCGCCACCAGCGGCAACCAGCTGGGCTGGCAGAGCGGGCGCAGCCGGTGGCCAAGAGCCAGTGGATCCCGGCACAGATCCCGGCACGGATCCGGCCCCCCCGCGCCCCGGGGAGCAGCGCCAGCCCCGGGGTTAATGTTCAACCCGGGGACGAGGTCAGGATCCCCCTGCGGTGGCTGTCTGTCTGTCTGTCTGTCCTTCCGCTCTGTCCGTGGGGGCCTGGGGGGGCGGGGGGTGCTCTGCCACCCACCTGCTGTCAGGCCGGTGTCTGTCTGTCTGTCTGTCCGTCGCTGCTCATGGAGCCCATCCCACTGCAGCAGGTGCCTCTGTCTGTCTGTCTGTCTGTCTCTTAGGGGAATGTCTGTCAGTCCTGCCCCAGCAGGTACAGGGGGAGCAGGGTCTGTCTGTCCGTCCCAGGGGATGTAGGGGGCGGGAATGTTTGTCTGTCCATCTGTCTGTCCCAGGGGATGTAGGGAGGGGAATGTCTGTCTGTCTGTCCGTCCCAGAGGATGCAGGGGGAGAGGTATGTCTGTCTGTCCGTCTGTCCCAGGGGATGTTGGGGGAGATGTATGTATGTCTGTCTGTCTGTCCGTCCATCCCAGGGGATGCAGGAGGGCTGCCTGCCGGCCTGTCTGTCTGTCCGTCTGTCCGTCCCGCCCCCAAAAGAAACGGCCTGCCGGCGCCAGGCACTGTCAGGGCACAGGGCGGGGAGGTGTCTGTCTGTCTGTCTGT
This sequence comes from Mycteria americana, assembly GCF_035582795.1. NCBI lineage: Eukaryota > Metazoa > Chordata > Aves > Ciconiiformes > Ciconiidae > Mycteria > Mycteria americana. The sequence continues at coordinate 6,206,795 of NC_134384.1, read as the reverse complement.
CTGTCTGTCCGTCCGTCCCTCCAGCCCACAAGGCACCGGCTGGGGCGGGGCGGGGGTGTCTGTCCGCCTGTCCCGGCCGCGGGGGGGGGGGTCCCCGGTCCCCCCGGTAGCTGCTGGGGGTCCCCGGTCCCCCGCCCCGCTGGCCCTCGGGGGTGTCTGCCTGCCTGTCTGTCTGTCGGTCTGTCCGCGCCCGCGGCCCCGCCCGCCGGCTCACCTGGTGCGTGTTGTTGCCGAGGGCGGCCGGGACGCCGCGCAGGCCGCCGCAGGCCTCGCCGCCCGCCGCCGCCGCCGCCGCCAGCCCGCCGCCGCCGCCGCCGCCGCGGGGGGCCCGGGGCCGGGCCCGGGGCCGCAGCCCCAGCGCCGCCCCCGCCGCCCCCAGCGCCAGCGCCAGCGCCACCGCCAGCCGCGCCGCCCCGCGCGGCCCCATGGCGACTCCGGCCGCCGCCGCCGCCCCGCGCCCGGGCCCGCCGCCGCCCGCCCCCCGCCTCCCATTGGCGGCCGCCGCCCCGCGCCGCGCCCTCCCGCCGCGCCCCCCCGCCCTGGTTGGCTGCGGGGGACGTCGCTCTGGGCCGCGGCGCACCTCCCCGGCGGCCCGCCCCGCCCCGCGCCTTCTGGTTAGCCCCTTCCTGTGTCAATCGCCGCCGCCTCCTCCCGTGATTGGCCGACGGCGCTTGCACGATGGACGCGAGCCCGCCCTCTCTCTTTTGACCCCGGGCTCTAATCTACCTAGCGACAGCCCTCTGATTGGCGGCGCGGCCAGGCGGGGAGCCGCGGAGCAATTTTCTGATTGGCCGAAGCGACAGGTAGCCGGGGGCGCGCCAGGCCCACCCCCGGCCCATTCACAAGGTGCAGCTGCCCACGTGTGCGGGGACCCCCGGCCCCGGCGGGGCACGAAGCCCCCGGGAAGGGGGTCCCGGGGCGGGATGGGAAGCCACTGAGGGAAGTGCAAGGCCTGGGGAGGCTGGGGCTGGTTTTGGGGGTGCACAGCTGGCAGGGGAGGGGGGACAGGGGACAGCAGAATGTCCCCCCAGGGCTGGGTCCCCCGGTTTCCCTTGGGCCGGTACCGGCAGAGCCGAGAGTTTTCGTGCCCGGTGACAGTTACACCCTTGCACATCGGCCACGTTGCTCAAGCCGGGGAGCGCTGGTGCAATACATGAAGCAACAAACGTCCCTGGCAGCCCCCCCGGAGAGGGGAGGGCTCCGCACCCCCAGCACACGAAAGGTCCCCCCCAGCTCAGGGCAGGGGGATGGTGGGGAAGGGGACCGGGAGCTCTCTGACCCGACGCCCGCTGTCTTCAGCTTCACAGAGGGGGGTTAAACCTCCCCCCACACCCCAAGCGAGAGCCTCGGCGAGCCCGCGCTCACCCTCCCGGGCCTCGTCCTTTCTCTTCTGCAAAAAGAGAATTTTCATTTTACTGCTGAGTCACCCTTCCTCATTCCCCCCCCCGCCACCTCCTCCCCTGAAAAAAGACAATCTACGAGTTCGATGGGTGCAAGGCACAAGGAAAACCTCCGCTGCGCCAAGCCGCCTGGGTGGCATCGCTCAACGAACCCCAGAAAGACGGCAGAGGGGCAGATCTCCCCCACCCAGGAGGGACGTGGGCTCCATTACCCTCACCCCCCTCTCGCATTTGGCCTGCTCCCTGCCTGGCAAGGGCTCGAGCTTTTCACTTGCCAAGAGGGATCAGATAAGGAGCACAAAGCCTCGATTTTCACTTAGAGCGGAGCCGCTCTCATGTGATGCTGCCACCAGCAAACCATGTGACGAGGGCAGGGCATAAAGGAGCATTTTCTGCCGAGTGCCACGTTGGGAAGAATTAGCTTTTTGTGTTTCCTAGGGCACAAACAAACCTAGAAAGAGCACTACCTCCCAGAACAGCAGGGTTTTGCGTGGGGCAGGGTGGTTTACAACAGCTGGGACACCCATCGGCCTCCTTCCCGAAGGAGAAGAGGAGGTGACCGAGCTTTGAGATGATGTAAAGCTTTGAAGCACATTAAGGATAAAGGGCGTTTATATCTGCCACGTACACGACGGCTGATAGCAGCCCCAGTTTCACTTACGGGGTGGTTTTACGAGGGTGAGGCTTGGGGCGGTGCCCTGGATATCATCCTGGCCTGCTGGATATTCAGGACAGGCGAGCTCCCACGCCAGAGCCGCCCTCATCACCGCCTCAAACCCATTTCAGGGATGAGGAACGGCACAGAGACGGGGTACGGCCCTCCAAAGCTGCGCAGGCAGAGCCAGAGTCAGGCTTGTTTCCCCGTATTTAGGCTACAAGGAAGGTCTCCCCAGAGGGTAAAGACCATCAACTAATTATTGGTTACGTTTGCTCTTCCACCTGCAGGTATAGGCGTTGTATTCAACCCCTACCACGACCTCAGGCATCGCCCGACAATCCAGTTTGTTTCCTTTAGACTGTTACGCAAAGAGAGGAAACTCACAGCAGAACTCCTGAGAGGAGGGCGCTCGGCTATTCTGAAAATTGAGGTTATCCAAGGACTGGTCTTCCAGCCATGAAGAACCTGGCTTCCCTTCCTGCATCTGTCTGGCAACAGCAAGAGAGGAAAAAAAAATTAATAGGATTGGCATTTTCCCTTCCGCAAAAGGGTAGAGGCTGGCAGGTGTGAGATCAGCCGCAGTTTGCTGCAACTGCTTGGCTTTGCCAAGCAATGAAACGCCCGCAGGAGACGGGCAGACGATCCCTAGCGCTGAACCAAGAGGAAAGTTACTCATTTCAGTCAAATGTAACGCTGGAAATGTCCCCTCTGACCAGGGCAATCCCTCTCCCGGCAGCCGCACAGGCCGCGGCCGTCTCTTCCACAGCAGACAACGTTGTTTTGTTCAGGGTGAAATTGTAATTCCTCAAAATAGGACAGAGCGGAGCAGCCTTTGCCGCCTGCCGACGCTCACAGGGTGGCACAGAGGAAGCTACGAGGGGCAGAGCCGGCTTTCCAGCCCCGCACTGACCACGCAGGCATGATTTTGCAGGAAAATACATTGCTAATCTCAGCTTATTCCCTTATCAGACTGATCTTCAATGCTCAGAGACTATTTTGAGGACAAAGGATAGAGATGTCTGCTGGAGAACGAGAAACAAAAGCAACAAGGCCTGTGAAGCGGATGAGCAGAAGTTCTCTGGTCAAAATGAGACTACTCTCAAAGTGGTACCTGCACAACTGAACAGGTAAGGGGCTGTCCCATGCACCCCAGACCTCTTCCCACGTGGCGGGCTCTGGTCTATCACAGTTGTTAGGGGTCTTTCCAGGCTCCCACGAGAAGGAAACACAAACCCCAAGCCTGGTTACAGATTTCTCCCCTGGGAAGGAGGCAGAGCTCCAGGTAAGGCGTTTCAGACAGAAACGGCTGGAGAAGGACAGGGGGAATGCACCGAGCGCGTATGAGCAGATCTAGAGGTCTAATGTTTTTCAAGACTCATGTGAAATTATACACAGATCTGATGCGATATCACCACGCTCTCCACGAGAGGGAGACTCGCTACGGCCACAGCAGCAAGGACCGCAGTGCTGTACGGCGCATTAAAGCTGGCCAGCGCTGCTTCGCCCCGCAGGGATTTCAGCAGCAGATGTTGCCCTCATCTGCCCCGATTTTAGCTCTGAATGGTCCCCCCCTCACCTCAGACCTCCACCACGAGGAGGCCAGGATAGAGTAACAAAATGATTTATTCTCATTTCCTCTTATTGTAGAGATCAGTTATGTACAGAAACTGTAAAAAAACCTCAGGAGCCTTCTAAGAAGAGCAATTACAGATGCTGCTGGAAAATAAAATCACAGGTACTGGAAGGAACCGAGAGTCAGTTCGCTTTGATCGGGGGGGAATGAGCCTTTGAGGGAGCCTCTCTCCTTTTCAAATATCCTTGATGACCTCTTCAAGCTCCTCTTTTGTGTACATGTGGAACTTCATCCCGGGCTCCACTGTGGCAAGCTGAAAGAGAAGGAGCAAGGGGTTAAGTGTGCCTGCATATGTGAAGTGACAGCGTGGGGCAGGGAACAGAGAGCAGCCGCAGCAGACAGAGCAGCTGTTCCTTCTCGGCTGCCTGATCTGCCAGCCCAGCAAGATCATTCCACCCCGTAACATGCTCTTTGATTCCCTAAAATAGCTGCCGGCCGCAGAAATAGCTTTTAATTGACTCAGTCTCCTCATAGTAGCAGCAGCAGGGAATGTCTATTGGGAACAGGCAGGCTCTGCTTCTGCTTGCCGGGGAAGAAGACCCCGTTAACACGAGCCCTTCGTCAAACACTCCTCCGAGAGGCGCGGCTCTTGCTGCAGTTCAGTGTGGCCCTCAGCAGAAGTGCCTCTTCTCCTCCAGTAACCAACCCAGGGTACAAATCCTGGCCTGTTACATGCCTTAAGAGAACCAAGATAGCAAAACACTCAAAAGGGGACCGAGGGTTAGCTCTGGGAAACCGAGGCAGAGGCAAACCTGCATTCTCATCGCCAAACATCGACAATAAGCAAGCCACGGTGCACCTTGCAGCTGCCTGGTGCCCTGTACTAGCAGGCCAAAGAGATCTCTTCCAAGGCAAAGCCCACGGGACGAAGCTGGGGGACAACGTACTCCACCCTGCCCCTTTGCCAGGAGCAGAGGGAGGCAGCGTCCAGGGCAGACAGCCGAGACATTTCACGGGGCGAGCACCAGAACAAGAGATACTTGAAGAATGACAAGACTGGAAGAGGAATGTAAACGGGACTTTCGTTCACACCTAACTCACGGCATGAGAACCCAAAATACAGACAGCTGCCGTGGGCGGGCAAGGCAGAAAGCTGCAGGAGCTAGCTGGGATGCTCCAGACCTCGCTCGCGGGCACCCCCCAGCACCGGGCACGTATCTTTACTCCTAAGGGATCAAAGTGTTTGGTTGCAATAGGCTGAAGGAAAGCTGGAGAGAGTCCTGGCAAATCCCAGAGCTCTTGCTAGGCTTCTCTGCTTGCAAGGTCACCCATAAAACAGCATGAGATGGTCGGACATGCTTTTGGGGTAGAAGGAGCATAGCCATAAGCCTTTTTCAAGGAGAAACGTCCAAACACTCACCCTGAGAGCCCCTGACAGCCCAGGTTTTATCTGGCATTCTCAGACAAGTCAGAGACACTTGCAGATGCCACTTTAGGCCCCTCAAACCACCTGTATGGGCGCTGGCCTGATGCTGGACCCCAATGGACTTGGCAACACACACACATACACACACCCTGAAACCCAAAACCAGTACTCAGAGACACCAACTACTCCGCTTTTCCACGTCTGCTCGAACCTGTGCCTCACCTTCTCCCTACAAACAAAAAGCTTTAATCAACTATTCCCTTACAGGCTCCACAGGGAAGTAATTAATTTAAAACCATAACATTGTTTAAGGCTCCTGACCTTTGCCACCAACGGCTTTAACTCTTCCATGACCACACTTCGCCCCTTCTCTTTGCTGCTAGATGGAAAATCCCATAGAAGAGGGGGAAGCAGCTAGAGTAAATAAACCGGAGCACCGCATACTTCTAAAAGGCTAGAAAGCAAAGCAGCTACTTCAGGTAGAAGATCTTCAGCCAGAAGGGTGACTCAAGTCAATAGAGACCTTTTAATCCTCAGCACATTCTTCTCATACTTAACCCTGATATGATTCCTCAACACGTTCAGAGCTTTGCCAAGCACAGTTAAGCCCTGTTAAACGGGGACATGACATAAGGATACTGTACACACTCCTCTGCCTTAATTTCTTCGCACTGTACTGCGGATCTTCCAGAAGAGACCTGAAGCTGATCAAGAGAGAACTGATCAGTGCAGGTTGGGAGTGTATCTGGAGAAGCAGATTTCAGCTGGCCAGCATCATTTTGGACAGAGCGTCTAAGTTTTCAGCATGCTGTTGGCCCTTTCCCCCCCAAAGGAAGCTGGTTAATCATGTCAGGAAGGGTGCCCAGCAGCAGTATTTCATAAAAAAATGGGGTGCACACTTTTAGGCTGTTTGGGAAACGGGTTCCCCGTGCTCAGAGGAAAGGAATGGGAGAACGGCAGGAGGAGAGCAGCTCAGGAGTCGGAATGACATGATTTGAAAAGGTCTAGTGTCTCATAACCCGCCAGAAATAGAAGCAAACTCTATACGCCAGCCTTGCTCATCATCTATCCATTATCACTAACAAACTGGAAGGGTTTTTACCTTTGCTACCTAAAAAGGAGCATTACAAGTCTAACGAGCAGAGTTCGGGGCACAGGTACCACTACGTTTGTGGGGATCTCAGAGCACTGCACGCTCGGGGCAAGCTGAGCTCTGCCACTTGCGGGCAAAAGCCGGAGGTTAGAGGAGCACATTCGTTCCTGGAGGCTTCACCTCTTTGGTCCTCCTGTCCAACAGATTTTTGGCACCGACCCAAGACTGAATATAGCAAGTCCAGAAGCTGTATAATTTTCATTCCTTCTAATATTACAAGTACCAGGGAAAAAAAGAATGGCTAAACCCAGGGGAAGAAAAAGCGATCCGGTTGGCACGATGGGTTCCTGCTGGCTGACTCGGCCTGTGTAAGGTCAGCAGGGGCTCCAGCCCACATCCAGAGAGCCCCACGAGAATCGCTTCTGCCAGCACTCGTGGATTAGCCAGGCAAACAGGCCAGGCTGCACACCTCTAGAAGTCAAAAGAAAGCTCCAACTTTTCCAACATGCCACAACGGGCAGCTTGAAAGCACAAGAACATCTGCAGCCAGGCAGCCGTTGGCTTGGGAAGTCCTGAACTGCTCCACCAACTCATTCCTTGCTCTAGAAGCAGAGGCAACCCTTCTCTCCAGAAAGCAAGCGGGCAGCTTTCTCACCTGGACCTTTAAAATGCAAGACACTACCGAGACACTCGCTGCGCAGCCAGCAGGATTTGCACCGAGGAAGCACAGACTACAGGCAGCGCAGACCTCTGCTCCACGCCAAGCGCCGCAAGCCACAATCGCACACTGCGAACGGAGTCGCGGTTACCTCAATGTTGGTTGCATTCAGTTTCTCCTCCATAACTTGTTTCAGGATGACGAGGGAAGATTTGATTGCTTCTTTCAGCGTCATTGACTGTAAAACAAATCACTCATTAATGGCATTGTTGACACTCAAGCAAGTACTTGTACGTTACCCCTTTGACTGTGAATGTGTGCTGCTCTCCCTCCCGCTCTTCTCAAATCCTTTAAGCTGTCACTGGCAGCAAATTTAAAAGCTTATCAAGTTATCTACAGCATCAACAAGAGATCAAAGCCCGCCGTTCAGGCAGGACAGTGACAATTGCAAGGATGGTGACTTTCTGCTTCCGCAAAACTTTTTACAAAGGTTAAGAACTGTTAATCTGGGCACATAAACCTTACTGTCAGGACCGGGACACGAGGGTCCATTTCCCCTCACCAGTTCCTGTCTATCAAGCAGTTCCCCCCAACAAGCTCCAGTGGGAGCTCCAAAAAGCCAGACTCCCTCTTGGCAGAAGCCTTCATGCTTTAATCACGTAAATCCCTGTATGAGGGGGAACTAGAGCCAGAGCAACATTCAGAGAGTGACAATAGCTGTGTTTGCAGTAACTTTGCACTTGGAAGATGGTTAACAAACCATGGAGCCCAGAACTTGGACAATTCCGCTAATGAACAAATTAGGTTATTGAGTCTTAGGCTGGAAGTCTTCACAGCAATCAACACCATCAATTGTGCTTTTCATTACAGCATTTGGTTTCTTACCACACAAAATTGGCACCTCCCTCCTCACGGAGGGAAAAAAGCTTCTATTTAATATCAAATAGGACCGGTACTTGCAGCGTAAAAGCCATTAATTTCACTGGCTTAACAGATGCAGTGAAACAAAGCCGCTTGCTTTAGCTCCTTACGCTTCAGGCTGCATCCATACCGAGCCCTGATGCCGACCAGCAGCATTCGTACAGAGGTTCTTTTATTTATAGAGTACTTCCTGACATGGTCTTAATTATCACTCGCTAGAGGCAGAGACAGACGCCAGTCTCGTGTTCCAGCTGCAGCCCAGGGGGAAGCTGCTGGTGGTGGAACTCCTCGTCGCAGAGATCCTCATCCAGCAGCTCAGCACTGACACCTCATCACGGGATCAACGGCCAAGGACCAAATCCCACCCTGACAAGCTCACGCACATCCTCTATAGCACAAGAAGTCTTATGAATCACTCATTGGGAAGGAAACTCGTGGATCCTTGTAGGTCGGGAGGTACCTCTAACTTGTGAGGTGTCAACCCCAATCCAGCCTTTTACCTTATGGTAAACCTCTTGCAGAGAGCTCTGTGCGCCTTCTGAGGCGGAACCGATTGCTCTGGCATCGCACTGAACAAATGTCCCCGATGGGTCCATGTGAAACCTGCAGGAACACGGGTGAGAGTGTGAACAGCCGCTGCACCCCATCCCACGCCGTGGCACCCCAAGGGCTTTCCCACCAGACCCGCAGCGCTCCCCAGAGCTCCCCGCACGGCTCAGAGCTGGGGAAGAACAAAGGCTCCTCAGGAGCGATAGCTTGTCTGCTATCGATAGCTCTGCCGACATGGGGCAGAGCTCGCAGCAGCCCCTCGCTGCATCCAGCCTCCTCCCTTACGCCCAGCGGCCTCGAGGGACTGCTGCGATTAGCGCAGCACCAGGTCTCTCCTCCTGGCATGCAGAGGAGGAGACCAAGGTTTGAGGAGTGCCAGAGTCACCTGCAGACCCACGCTGGGCTGGTAAGCTAGAAGGAGAGCTATACACTCCTGACACTGCTCTCCATACTCAGAGCAGAATCATTTTCCTTTTTATCCCCCCCTCCCCCTTTTTTTTTTTAATAAAACCAGCAAGTTTTCACTCCTGCTCCTGGGAGGGAGACCGTGGGGAGACATTATTGGGCTGGCTCTGCTGAGCCGTTCCCACCTCCGCTGAGTGTTTGAAGCACATGAGTTCAGGTTACAAGCACTCCACCACCTCCCCAAGGAATGTTACAGCAGGCTCCACATATTATGTTACCGGTGGCTCTGCTAGTCCTTTAGGGAAAGGTAAGAATAAACTCGGGACGAGGGGAGCTTTAACACCTCCCTCCTGCCCAGGAAACCACGTTAAAAAAAGCAGGGATTCAGTGAAGACACGGCATTCTATTCAACCCTGAACAAGCAGCCAGTGCTCAGGCTGCTGCAACCTGTGCTTTGAAAGGAAGGGTTTAAAAGCATTAACAAACATATCAGGTACATAATGGGATAAACCCCAAGTGTTTGGCTTAAGTAAAATCCCAGAATCAAGTCATTAAAATGTCCTGGGAAGTTTCAGCAGAGGTTTTGTCTCTTGCCAGAGCCGGCCTGGATTAAGAGAGCCGAACTTACAGCTGGGGTCCCTTCTCATCAACTCCTCCAAAAAGCAGCGCAACACCAAATGGACGAGACTGCAACAGAAAGGAGCCAACAGGTTAGGCAAGGCCGAGGGGCAAAGTCAGAGGGGAGCCAACAGCACCTCCCCAGGGCACCCCCAGCTCCGCACCATCGCCCCTGGGTCCGCATCCTCCTCCCCAAACTGCAGCGCCAGGTTGGACACGGCCTGCGTCACGCTCTCCACTGTCATGGTTTCGTTGTAGGTGAACCAGTGATTCTGCAGGGAAAAAAAAAAAAAGGATTCAAATTATCACCTTGTTCCCAAAATACAACAATCCTGGATTGTTCACATGGCAGGCTGGAGTGATGCCCTGCGTAGCCACAAAGACAACTTCCCTCCAGCCCTTCCGGGCAGGCTGCCGGCACCCGGGGCACAGCCAATCCAGCCACAAGAGGGAAGCACCAGGAAGAGAGTGGGAAGTGCAGAACAAGCTGGGAAGTTTGTGCAGGAATCCCCCAAAAACCTTGAGATACCAACAGGGAAAATGCAAGGCCAGAGCACTTTATCCCAGTATCCGTTTCTGAAGCGATGGGGTTATCTGGTTCTCCAGAGGCAGGAGGAGGGCTGACATGCAGGAAAATTCCACAGAAAAAGTCTTTACTACAGCGTAGAGATTTGTACCTGGGGCCTCCGAGTACCTGAGGCGTTGAGGAAATTTAAGGGGTCAAAAATATAACCAATCTTTTGTCAAAACAAAGGGAGACACACAGCCCCACACATTCACTGGAGCACATCTGCCAGTGCTAAGAGACCACTGGAGAACCTGCCACAAGATTCCCACCAAATGTGCAATAGTAAAGAAAAAAAAATACAGGGGAGACTCCACTTGTTTGTTCTGCAAAAGCCCCGTGAGGGAAGCTACGCTCCCCACAAGCCTCCCACTCCACACCGGCTCCTTCACTGTAACGATCTTCCCATGCCAGAGACTTCTGAGATGCCCCCGAGACTAGTGCTGCTGTTTTAAGAAGAGAAACGTCAAGTCTTACCTGAGTCTCCACTCTTGCTTTATCAATTAAAGTCTTTGCATCAGCTATTAAGCCACTCATGGCACACCCTGGAATCAGAGAGGGAAAACACGAGTCATTTCACCGATTATTTGCAATACACTCTTCCCCCAGACTTCCCAAAGCCCACGGTGAAATACAAAAGGCTGCAGGGCGGAGAGGGTCCCTGCGCAGGAGCACACAGCAGCGCCGCGCCGCAGCTTGCTAGAAAGGAAGGAGGATGGGGTTGAAATAGGTTTGCTCAAGAGCAAGGACGGACACCCAGCTGAAGGGCCGAGTTCAGCCTGCATAACCGAGTTCTCCCAGTCATGCCTCCCAGCCACCCCAAATCTGAACCGGTTAAAGGAGCCACATTTGAGGCCTTCCAAGAGAAGCTAACCGATAGAAACGCAACCTGCGTGGAAGGGGAACTCATTCATCCCCTCCATGGGGAGGGCTGGCTAACCCATAGCTGAGGGGGATGCAGCAGGAGCCTCCAGGACAGATCCTGCTCCAGGAAGAGAGGGGCTGTGTCACAAGCACATGGGAGGAGGAAATTAGACTCTTCAAGAGCTCCTTCCATGACCCATGTCATCAGCAACATGGGTATTTTGGAGGTCTCCTGCTTTTCAAGGCGACATATTTGGTAATGAGCCCGTCGCGGGCCCCCTCACGGTGCAGGAGGCTGCTGCGAGCAGGGGTACAGGCTCACATTAGTGCTCCGAGAGAAACTGGCCTCGAGTCAAGCCTTTTGCAGTAATTCCCTGCCCTCCCAGATCTAAATTTGGGATGAGCTTTCATGAGGGAGGTCACTGAGGCGGGGGGGGGGCTTCAGCTGCCTCTTCCTGCTCCTGTAACTATGTCCTGCTGGCCTGGAGCCTGGAAAACCAGTGACCAGGACCTGGTGTTCACTGGGAGGGATGAGCGTTCCTGCTCGGCTCGGCAGAGCTGCCTGCAGGGAAGGCTAGCCCTGAAACGCAGCTTCTGAAACTCCCAGGGGACAGAGTCTATTTTATATATATATTTTTTTAATATATATACACATGCAAAACTTGAGGGATGTTCCCAGGGCTCTACCAGAGGGGCACCCAAAGCTCAATTCTTTCTCCTTACCTATGTGGGAATCGATTTCTACAATCTTCTCGATGCTGCTGGGTTCCATGAGCGGGGAGGTAATCCTCTTCTCCACGGCCAGGCAGACGCCCTCCGAGGTCTGGATCCCGATGGCCGTGGAACCAAGCTGAAAGCCACCGCACAATCACCACCACCGCACCCGACACAGGGTCTAACCGCGACAGCTCGCGGAAATATAAATGGTGCCATGCTGATTTTGACTTGTATTATTTGTAGGCATTTTGTTTTGGAGACAATCGCATCACCAACACAGAAACCCACCCGCCAGACCCTATGGCTTTGCACACCGAATTTTAAATGTTACGACTTGAACTAGGAAACTGGAAAGGTTAAACCCATGCTACTTCCCAGCTGATTAGTTCCTCAGAACCCAGCGGGGCTGCTGCAAGTCATTAATCTCTTCCCTGAGCACCATCAATTTTCACAGCTTAAAGCCTTATGAATGTAAAAGGCCTTGCGAATACTCCGTTGCAAGATAGAAATTAAATTTTAAAGCGAGAGGGGAGGATTTCACATAATGGCCTTAATTCTGACTGCATCTGTACTTCTGGCTTGGGCATTTTTCTTTCCATTAGCTCTTTTTCTCCCAAGTGTCCTTGTATCCACAAAATTTACAACGGAAATGAGAGCATTTTGCGCACGTACCATTTTCCAGGCAGCAGTTAATCACCCACAGCAAGTTTTAGCCTGGTCTTGCAGGACACCACAGTGTCACCAAGGCCACGAGCACAGCCGAGGGGGGTCAGATCTCAAGGGCTCCTGGCAGCCCCTATCTTGCTTCCAGCGCTCGCAGCTTTTCCACACTGGCGAATTTACCGAAACAACTGTACCAGCCGCAGTGTGGAGATGCTGACTCTGAATACCCAAATCGGGCTACACGGTATAATTTTAGCGGCTTCCCCAGGTAGATACACCCATAACCACAGGCCTGGCAGAGGGGAATCTCCCCATCGCAGGCACACATGGTTTTAGACACTGCCCAACACTCCCGTCCTTTAAGCCCACAGCCTGCCACAGCTGCGCACAACCCCCAAGGGAAGAAGGGACACCTGATGTCATTTCAGATGTAGTTTTGTTAATGAAGCTACAGCACACGAATAAAAACTCCTCCTACACCCCTAACGCAGGGGCACCACACGTAACGTGTCACCAGAGCCACCCGAGCTGCAGCAATGTTGCCGGTAAGCTTATAGGCTGATCTGGAAAAAAGGGAAGGCTTCCGTACGATTGCTACTCTAGCAGATGTATTTGTAATTATAGAGTCAGCATGGTGACTGACATCCTTCTGAGAGTTTTTACTTCCCAAGGCCTTAATAAACATTATTACTTTCTGCCTCCTCATTTAAGTAGTGCTTCAAGAGGCTAAAGCAGTACAGGGAAGATAAAGGCAGCACCCTCCTTTTCCCCAGTCCTAACACAGGCCTGCTCAGAGCTGCTTCGCTTCACCACTTCACCAGCTTCCCCCAAGTTTAAATTTATTCCCGGTCAACACCCACATTCTCAGAAACAAAAACATTTATCAATTAAGAACACCAAACGCCCCAGAAAGGCCATTTGGCTCTGCAGAGGTAGGTCAGTTTGCTCGTAACAACCTTTACCTTCAGGTTTTAAAACTCACCTAAGCAAACAGTGACCCACTCCAAGCTGCAACAGCAGCGATCTAAGAAAAGGAAAGTTGACCTAGCAAGAGAAAAGTTGCCACTTTGGGGTTGGTTTTTTTTTTTTTTTAAGGGACTCCATCTTTTTAAAGCCCACGGACCAGAAGGAAACACTATATTAGCTCAGGGAGGCGAAGAGAAAGCAGAGCGTTCCTCTGCTCTTAGACAAGCGCTTATGGACATGAAGTGCACGACGCGCTGGCAGCGTGAACTTCTGCAGGCAGAGCCACGGCCTCCAGGACATCTCGCTTCAATGTGAGCTTTTAGTAGGTTTGATCTGGGGATTAGGATCTTCAGATTGTGTTTGGTTTGGGGGTAAATCGGTTGGTAGGAGACAGGGAGGGGAACGTTCCCCTGCATTTGGGGGAAATCTTTTGATTCTTGAAATCAAAATCTTTTGGTTCTTGAAATTTTGAGGGAAAGCTTTTGATTCTTGACGACCCACAAAAGAGCAGAGCTGCAGGAGGTTTGGCTGGATGGAAGGAATCAAACGCCGGCACACAGCTCTCCTACTACAAACCGTAAGTGAAAGGCTGGCAAAGAGCTGCCAGAGCAGTTGCACGCAGGAACAACACCTATGGAAAAAGGCAGCAGCTCCCGCTCAGCATTGCGTACTGCCCCGGGAGCCGGCCAAACCCTGCAGAGCGAGACCAGAGCCCGAATGAACAGAATCTGCCTGGTTTTTCTCCTGACCAAACCCAGGCTTTGGCTTTGAAAGAGCCCTTAACGTCACAGTTTGGCAACCAGATGGAACTGACGGTACCTTTATGGCCTCGATGGCATACTCCACTTGGAACAGCCTCCCCTCCGGAGAAAAAGTGTTCACACCCCTGCAAGAACAACATCAGAGACAGCGTAAAGGGCAGGAAACTGAAGGCTGACAAGAAACACAGTTCCTTATTCAAGAGCGATGGCGGGAAGGGCGATGCCAGCTGGGCGCAGGTAACACAGGAGGGGCGGCTGGAACACGTCACGGCTTCGCTGGAGCCCGTCACCTCCATGGCGGAGGCTCACAGGGTCTAGATTCAGGGTGATGACAGAGAGAGAACAAAAGCAAGGCCAGCAGGTCTAGTCACAGTCAGGAGGGTTGTTTTCATGGCACACCTTACCCTGTGGATGCTGGAAGCACGTGGCCTTCCGACTCCAAACAGTCTGCCGCCTCTCAGCACCAGGAGACGGCAGGATTTTGTTTTACCAGTGCAGGCCCCTTCCTTCCTCTGGATACCCCATCATCCCATCCCCGCCCTCCCCACCGCTCCTCCCATCCCATGGCCCAAAGCAGGAGGTGACCCTGCCCTCCCCGCCAGACCCGCTGCATCGGTGGCCAAGAGAAGCGCTGTCCCCGGGGACTCCACTCACACGCAGAACCCTCCACGGGGTTTCTTAAAAGCCACCTCGTTTCGGGAAGCATTTAGCAAGACAAACTACAGCCTTGTGAGACCCCGCACCGGGGGCCTCGGGGGCTTCCAACACGGGAAGCCCCCGGTCCCGCGGGACGTGCCCTCCCTTCCCCTGTATTTAACATAACCGGTCTCTCCAAAACCCCAAGAAAACAAAAACGAGGGGAAGAGCCCGCCGCAGGGAGGGGACGGCCGCGAACCGGACGGCGGTACCACTGCCCGGCGAGGCGGGAACCCGCACGGGCCCGGGCGCGGCAGGCAGGGAGACGAGCAGAGACCCTCGGGCAGGGCCCAGCAGGGCTGCGGCCTCCCCGCCAGCTCCTCAGAGCAGCCCCACGGCGGCTGCAGGCGAGGGCCTACCCTCAGGGCCTACCGGGGTGGGGAAGGTGGTGACCGGCCGCAGGCCCGTGACTCAGCCGCAGGCCGCGGGCGGCGGGGAGAGCGCGGGCGAGGGGTGACGGAGCCGGGCGGGCACTCACCGATCGTACTCGGAGCGTGTGAGGAACATGGCGGCGGCGGGGGACGCGGGGGGACGCGGGGGGAAACGGGCGGCGGAGGCGGGATCGCCGCTCTGCCCTCGCCGGGTTCTTCTCCGCCGCTTCCTGCCAGCGGGCCCGCACCGCGCAGGCGCCGCCCCACCCCTCCACCCCACTTCCCCCCGCGCCGTTTTTCTATTGGGCCGTACCATCCGCCGCCTAGCCAATGGGAGAACGGAGAGGGCGGGCACGGCGAAGAGGCGAGGGGAGGAGCGGTTGCCAGCGGGGATTGGAGAGAGCGCTGGGGAGGGGCGGGGCCTGGGGAAGGGGGCGGGGCCAGAGCGCTAGAGGGGCGGGGCGGGCGGGCACACCGGGGGTACCGGGGAGGGGGTACCGGGGAGGGGGTACCGGGGAGGGGGTGCCAGGACAGAGGCATCGGGATGCCCCAGGGTCCTCCGGGGCGGTGCCGGCACCCGGCTCCCGGTGCGGTGCCGACAGCCCCGTTACCGGCCCCCGAGGGGCTCCCCGTCCCGTTCCAGGGCTGAGGGACACAGGGAGACTAAGTGGGGGTCGGACGAGCTGGTGGACGGACGGACGGACACCCCCGAGGGGGCGGTTGCCCGTCCCGCTGGGGGCCGGGTCCGCGCGGGGGCGGACCGGGACGGGGGGCTGTCCTGGGGGTGTCCGGGGGCGGACCGGGGGGCCTTGCCGGGGGCGGGGCGGTGCTGCCCGCCCCGGGGGCGGTGGGGTTCCCGGTGGCGGCTCTGACAGCGGAGCGGTCCCAGCGGGCGGCGGAGGCAGCACCGACCGCCCCCGGCCCGGCCATGTCGGAGCCCGGCGCCCCCGCGGCCGGCGACAAAGCGCCCCGGCTCCAGGTAGGGCTCCGGTGTGACCCCCCCTCTCCCCGGTGCCCGGAGCAGCCTCTCGGTGCGGCCCCTGGGTGCTCCGGCACAGTTCCCCGAGGCAACTCCCGGTGCAACCCCCGGTCCCCCCATGCAACTCCCGGTACAGCCCCCAGTGTCCCGGTGCAACCCCCGGTGCAGCCCGCGGCCCCCCGGTGCGGCCCCCCGGTGCGACCCCCGGTTCAACCTCCCACTCTGCCGGTGCAGCCCTCCGCTGTTCCGGTGCCGTGGCCGTTGCAGCCCCCCGGTCCCCCGCTGCAGCCCCCTCCCCCCTCCCCCGCCCGGAGCAGCCCCCCGGTCCCCCCTTGCAGCTCCCCGCTCCCCCGGAGCAGCCCCCGGTGCCGTCCCGGTGCCCCGGCTCCCGCCGCTCTTTCCCCGCAGGACCGTGTCCTGGGTGGGGTGCGCTGGGGCCGCCTCCAGGAACCCCTGGGCTTCGTCAAGGTGCTGGAATGGGTGAGTGTCCCCCCCCCGTGTGTGTCCCCCCCCATCCCGGGCCTGATCCTGGCACCGGGACCCCCCCCCCCGGGCACAGCCCCTTCCCCAGCACCCCTGGGTGCTGGTCCTTCGGGCCCCCTGTCCAGCACTTTCCCCCCAGCCCCGGATTTGGGGTGCCCCTTTGCTTTCCTAAAGCCCCCCGGGGACCCTGGAGCCCCCCCTGCCCCTCCGCAGCCTCCCCCACCCCGGCAGCCCTGGGCGTGAGGACCCCATCCTGGGGGGACTCCGGGGGAGGTGGGGCGCGGGGCCACCCGGACGCCTGCGTTCGGGCCACGCGGCCCCCCCAGTGACCTTGAGCAGGTGGCTTCGCCCGGCCGAGCTGGAGGGGACGGTGACATCGGGGTGCCATGTCCCCGTCATTCTCACGGGCTCGGGGGACACAGGGCGGGCGGGTGGGTGGAGAGGGGAGCTGGGGGTCAGCGGGCCCCAGGAGGGGGGACCCTGGGGACGGGGGGAGCCAAGCGCCCTCGGCCCCGTCCCCGTCCCAGCCGTGCTATGAATGGCTCCGGGATTGTATTTCAGGGCGGCATTTCTGTGGCACGGCCTCGCCGTGGCCGGGGGGCTCCCAGCCGGCCCCACGCCCAGGTGCCAGCGCTGGGGAAACTGAGGCACGGGGTGGGGGTTCAGCCCCGGGGCGTGAGGCTGGATCCATTTGGGCACCTCCTGCCCGGAGCAGTCGGCCCGAGGGGGCTTTTCCCGCACCCGTTTGTGTCCGACCCCGCGGCTCTTTGCTTCGGGTAACCCCACCGGGGAAGGCGCTGGGTGCCAGCGGAGCCGCCGTGCAGGATCAGGCCCTGCGTGCACAGACACCCCGAAGCCGAAACCGGGAGGAAAATCCCCGAGGCGGCCACCAACGCTCCTGCTTCGACCCTTGGTGCCGCACGTGGGCCCGCCCATCCCCACGGCGTCAGGCCTGGCCGTTCGGCTTCCCCTCTTCACCCGGCCGGCCCCAGGAAGCCGTGAGCTCAGCCGGGATGAGTTGCCAGAAAACTATTTGGGAACCGTGTTTTCCCGGCACCCTCCGCCGGAGTCGAGAGCAGCTCGGCACCGAGGGACGGGAAATGGCAGCGGCAGCTCCCGAGGGAGGGGTACCGACGGCGTCCCACCGTGGCGATGCTCCCAGCTCGCTGGAAACCCACTCCCGGTGCTCCGCACCGTGCCTAAAATTAACAGGGGGGTGGCCTTGCTACCCCCCCCCCCCCCCCAGAACATCACCCCCCTGCCGCTGCCCCGTTTCGCCCCTGGCCACAAATTCCGGTGCCGGTGGCAGCCCCGGTGCTGGCGCACGTGGCCGACAGCTGCGGGGTGGCAGCTCGCCCTGCACCACCGCGGCTGCCGTGACTCAGCGCCGGGGGGTGCAAACCCCCCCCTCCTGCACCCCCGAATGGGGAGAGGGGCGGGCGGGGGGGTCCCCAGGGTCTTGACC
The DNA here is from genome assembly GCF_035582795.1 of Mycteria americana. Lineage (NCBI taxonomy): Eukaryota > Metazoa > Chordata > Aves > Ciconiiformes > Ciconiidae > Mycteria > Mycteria americana. The sequence goes on along the minus strand of NC_134384.1, from coordinate 6,188,964 downwards.
CCCCACCCCCGACCCGCTGCTCCTCTCCCGCAGCTCTTCGCCATCTTCGCCTTCGGGTCCTGCGGCTCCTTCAGTGGCGAGACCGGGGCGACGGTGAAATGCGGCGGCGAAACCAAAGAGATGAGCGCCATTTCCGTCCAGTTCGGGTACCCCTTCAGGTGAGGGGCACCGAGCCCGGACCCCCCCGCCCCCCAGGAACCTGCCCCGGCACCCGACGGGGCTCCACAGCGAGGTGGGGGGCACGTGGGGTGCTGGGTTGGGGTTAAACCCCACCCCCGCTGCTGGGACCCCCATGGGACCGCGGCCACGGTCCCCGTGGGCGGGGAGGTGCTGTGAGCGGCTGGGGACTCTCGGCACCCCCAGCACCGCGAGGCATCCCCCGGCTCCGGTTCCTGACACCAGCCGGGGGGATCCTCGTTAATCAGGGAAGACCAGGGGGATCCTCGTTAATCAGGGAAGGCGAGGATGGAGCCGGGCCAGCCGTGAGCCATGGTTTTAACCCCTTCCCTCGGCAACCGGCCCTGTGCCGGGGCACCGGACCGAAGCAAAGGGTCCCGGTTCCAACCCGGCAGTGGGTCCGTGCCCTCCGTCCCTGGGGGAACCACCCCAGCGCGGTTATTTCGGGCTGGCAGAGCCGTCCCCATCGTCCCCTCCATTCCCGGGCCACCCGACATCCCCCTGCCGCTATCCCAGGTTATACCAGATCCCCTTCGAGATGCCGGACTGCGAGGGGGAGTCGGAGTCCCACACCCTGCACCTCGTCGGCGATTTCTCCGCTCCTGCCGAATTTTTCGTGACCCTGGGGGTCTTCTCCTTCCTCTACGCCATGGCGGCTCTGGTGCTTTACCTGCGCTTTCATTCCCTCTACGGCGAAAATAAGAAGCTCCCCTTCGCGGTAAGGCGGCCGCATCCCTGGGAGGGGACGGATCCTGCACCGCTCCGTGCCGGTGTCGGGGCTGAGCCCGGCGTCCCCATGCCGGCAGGATTTCTGCATCACCGTCTGCTTCGCCTTCTTCTGGCTGGTGGCGGCGGCGGCGTGGGGCAAGGGCCTCACCGACGTGAAGGCGGCCACGCGGCCCGCCAGCCTCATCGCCGCCATGGGGGTCTGCCAGGGCGAGGAGGTGGTCTGCAACGCCGGCGCCACGCCAGCCATGGGGCTGGCCAACATCTCCGTGGTGAGAGCCGGGCGGCGGCACGCAGGGCGTGCACCGATGCACACGGGCGCGCGCGTGCGAGGGGCGTAGGCGCACACGCGTGCACGTGGTCACACACGGGCGTATGTACGGGCATGCACATATGGGCACATACATGTATTTATTTGCTTGGGGGAGAGATTTATGGTGCTTCAAGCAGAGCTAAGCGGCCCCCAGCCCTTGCGGGGGCACACGCGTGTGCACACATGCACACACGCACACATGCACACAGCCGTGCGTGTGGATGCCTGCAGACGCTTGCCAAAGCCACGCACAGGAACGCGCACCCATGCGCACGCGCGTTCACGTGAAAACGCCCACGCACACGTGAACGCAGCGTGCACACAGGCATGCACACGCACGCACACACGTGGATGCACACACGTGGGCGCGCACACATGTACGCTCACGCCCGCGAGCCCTCGTGCGCACACGCGCACGCCGGATTCCCGAGCTCAGCCGGGGGCGGGTGGTGGAAACGTCCGCACGCGCGCTCCGTGGCCACGGTGCCGACTCCACGCTGGTCCCACGGGACGGGGGACCCTTCCTGCACCCCCACAAGACCCCCGCAGCCATAGGGGACCCCCATGCCGGGGTGGGTGCTGGTGACGCAGCCCCTGGTGTGGGCATATGGGGCGCAAGGGGTGCATGAGGGGCAAGGGGTGCCTGGGGTGCACGGATTGCATAGGGTGCACGGGTTGCATAGGGTGCGTGGGGTGCACCGGTTGTATGGGGTGCACGGATTGCAAGGAGTGCATGGGTTGTATGGGGTGCATGGATTGCATGGGGTGCACAGGTTGTATGGGGTGCATGGATTGCATGGGGTGCACAGGTTGTATGGGGTGCATGGGGTGCATGGGGCACACGGGTTGCATGGGGTGCACAGGGCACATGGGGTGCATGGATCGCACAGGGCGCACAGATTGCATAGGGTGCATGCATTGCATGGAGTGCACGGATTGCATGGGGGAGCACAGGGCACATGGGGTGCACGGGTTGCATGGGGTGTGCAGATTGTATAGGGTGCACGGGGTGCATGGATTGCATAGGGTGCACAGATTGCATAGGGTGCACGGGGTGCATGGGGTGCACAGATTGCATGGGGCGCACAGGGCACATGGGGCGCAGGGGTTGCATGGGGTGCGCAGATTGCATAGGGTGCACGGGGTGCATGGATTGCATAGGGTGCACGGATTGCATAGGGTGCATGGGGAGCGTGGATTGCATGGGGCGCACAGGGCACATGGGGTGCAGGGGTTGCATGGGGTGCGCAGATTGCATAGGGTGCACGGGGTGCATGGATTGCATAGGGTGCACGGATTGCATAGGGTGCATGGGGAGCGTGGATTGCATGGGGCGCACAGGGCACATGGGGTGCAGGGGTTGCATGGGGTGCGCAGATTGCATAGGGTGCACGGGGTGCATGGATTGCATAGGGTGCACGGATTGCATAGGGTGCATGGGGAGCGTGGATTGCATGGGGCGCACAGGGCACATGGGGTGCAGGGGTTGCATGGGGTGTGCAGATTGTATAGGGTGCACGGGGTGCATGGATTGCATAGGGTGCACAGATTGCATAGGGTGCACGGGGTGCATGGGGTGCACAGATTGCATGGGGCGCACAGGGCACATGGGGCGCAGGGGTTGCATGGGGTGCGCAGATTGCATAGGGTGCACGGGGTGCATGGATTGCATAGGGTGCACGGATTGCATAGGGTGCATGGGGAGCGTGGATTGCATGGGGCGCACAGGGCACATGGGGTGCAGGGGTTGCATGGGGTGCGCAGATTGCATAGGGTGCACGGGGTGCATGGATTGCATAGGGTGCACGGATTGCATAGGGTGCATGGGGAGCGTGGATTGCATGGGGCGCACAGGGCACATGGGGTGCAGGGGTTGCATGGGGTGCGCAGATTGCATAGGGTGCACGGGGCACATGGGTCGCACGGGGTGCACGGGTGCACAGGGCGCACGGGTTGCACGGGGCGCATGGGTCGCACGGGTGCACGGGGCGCACGTGCAGTGCCCGGGGCGGGGGCTCACCCGTGGGTGCCCCGCGCCGGGGGTCTCTCCTCTCCTCTCCTCTCGTCTCCTCCCCCCCCAGCTCTTCGGCTTCATCAACTTCGTGCTGTGGGCCGGGAACTGCTGGTTCGTGCTGAAGGAGACGCCGTGGCAGGCGCAGGCCGCGCCCCGCGACAGCGCGGCCGAGCAGGGAGCCATCGACAAGCAGTAGCCACCCGGGGTCCCACCCGTGCCCCGGGACCTCGCGCCGGCCGCCAGCCCGGGGACGGGGTGTCGCTGGCCCCGGGGTTGGAGACGCGGGGGGGGTATGGATGCCATAGGGGAGGGATGCGTAACCCCGGGTAGGGGGCATTCGCCGCCGCTGCCTGGCTGTATATAGGGGTCTGCGTCACCCTGGGCGTCCCGTTCTGTATAGGGGGGCTGTATGTGTAACCCCGGGGTGTCCACGTCTGTATGGGGGCCTATAAAAGTCCTGGGTACCAGCTCTATATAGGGGTGTGTATAACCCCTGGTGTCCGGCTCTGTGTAGGGGGTACGTACAACACCTGGATGTCCTGCTGTGTATAAGGAGCTTTATATAGCGGGTATATACAACTCCTGGACGTCCTGCTCTGTATAAGAGTGTATATAGCCCCTGAGTGTCCTGCTCTCTATAGGGATATATATAAGTCCCAGGGGCCCAGCTCTGTACAGGGGCTATACATAACCCCTGAGTGTCCTGCTCTCTATAGGGATATATATAAGTCCCAGGGGCCCAGCTCTGTACAGGGGCTATATATAACCCCTGGGCGTCCTCCTCTGCATAGGGGTAACTCCTGGTGTCCTACTCTCCATAAGGGTATAGATAACGCCCAGCGTCCAAAGGGCATATATAAGCCCTGGGTGCCCAGCTGTCTGTACGGGATGTATATTAACACCTGGATGTCTGCCTCTGTATAGGGATATATATAACTCCTGAGTGCCCAGCTCCGTATAGGGATAACGCTCCGTATCCAGCTCTACCCAGGGAGTAATTAAACACTGGATGTCTGCTGATGTATAGGGGCTATATATAACCCCTAGGCATCCTGCCCTGTGTAAGGGCATAGATAACCCCTGCTGTCCAACTCTATAGAGGGCTATATAGCGCTTGGCCATGTCCAGTTCTGTATAGGGATGCATATAAGCCCTGGGTCCCCAGCCAGATACAGGATGCCTATATAACTCTTGGCTGTCCAGCCCTGTGTTAGAGGTATACGTATACGTAACCCCCGGGAGTCCAGCGCTCTATAGGGGTAACCCCTGGGTGTCCAGCTCTGTATAGAGGGTATATATAACCCCTGGCTGTCCAGCCCCATATAGGGTTAACCCCTGGGTCCCCAGCCACATATAGAGAGTATATGTAACCCCTGGGAGTCCAGCACTGTATAGGGGTAACCGCCCGGTCCCCAGCCCTGTATAGGGGTTATATATCAGCCCCGGGTCCCTAGCCCTGTATAGGCAGTATATGTTGCTCCTGGGATTCCACCCCTGTATAAGGATAACCCCGGGTCCGCAGCCCTGTATAGGGGGTGTATATATATAACCCCTGGGTTCCCAGCCCCATATAGGGATAACGCAGGTCCCCAGCCCCGTGTGGGGATTACTTGTCACCCCTGGCTGTCCATCCCCGTATAGGAATAACCCCTGGGTCCCCAACCCCACATAGTGGGTATATGTCGCCCCTGGGAGTCCAGCCCCCGTATAGGGATAACCCCAGGTCGCCAGTCCTGTAGAGGGAATATACAGGACCCCTGGGTCCCCAGCCCCGCATAGTAGGTATATATCTCCACTGGCTGTCCAGTCCTGTATAGGGATAACCTGGGTCCCCCCAACCCCATATAGGACCCCCCAGCCCCATATAGGCAGTATATGTCACCCCTGGACCCCCAGCCCCGTATGGGCGTATATGGACCCCCCAGCCCCATATAGGCAGTATATGTCGCCCCTGGGCCCCTAGCCCCATATAGGCAGCACATGTTGCCCCCGGGCCCCCAGCCCCGCATAGGGATATTCGGACCCCCAGCCCCGTATAGGAGTATATAGACCCCCCCTGCCCCGCATAGGGGTATATAGACCCCCCCTGCCCCGCACAGGGGTATATAGACCCCCCAGCCCCGTATAGGGATATACGGACCCCCAGCCCCGTACAGGGGTATATAGACCCCCCCCAGCCCTGTACAGGGGTATATAGACCCCCCAGCCCCGTATAGGGATATACGGACCCCCAGCCCCGTATAGGGGTATATAGGCCCCCCCCTGCCCCGCATAGGGGTATATAGACCCCCCAGCCCCGTATAGGGATATACAGACCCCCCGCCCCGCATAGGGGTATATAGACCCCCCCCAGCCCTGTACAGGGGTATATAGAGCCCCCAGCCCCGTATAGGGATATACGGACCCCCAGCCCCGTACAGGCGTATATAGACCCCCCCGCCCCGCACAGGGGTATATAGACCCCCCAGCCCCGCACAGGGGTATATAGACCCCCCCCGCCCCGCACAGGGGTATATAGACCCCCCAGCCCCGTATAGGGATATACGGACCCCCAGCCCCGTACAGGGGTATATAGACCCCCCCCAGCCCTGTACAGGGGTATATAGACCCCCCAGCCCCGTATAGGGATATACGGACCCCCAGCCCCGTATAGGGGTATATAGGCCCCCCCCTGCCCCGCATAGGGGTATATAGACCCCCCAGCCCCGTATAGGGATATACAGACCCCCCGCCCCGCATAGGGGTATATAGACCCCCCCCAGCCCCGTACAGGGGTATATAGAGCCCCCAGCCCCGTATAGGGATATACGGACCCCCAGCCCCGTACAGGCGTATATAGACCCCCCCGCCCCGCACAGGGGTATATAGACCCCCCAGCCCCGCACAGGGGTATATAGACCCCCCCCGCCCCGCACAGGGGTATATAGAGCCCCCAGCCCCGTATAGGGATATACGGACCCCCAGCCCCGTACAGGCGTATATAGACCCCCCCGCCCCGCACAGGGGTATACGGACCCCCGCCCCGTGCCGGGGTACGCCCGGGGCCGCTGGGTGTCCCGGGACGGGGCCGGTGCGGGGCAGCCCCCGGGCGGGGCGGGACTACACCGCCCGTGGTGCCGCGGGGCGGGCGGGGGCGCGCGGCGCATGCGCGGGGGCGCGCGGGGCGGGGGCGGCGGCGGCGGCGGCGGCGGGGGGGGCGCGCTCCCGCGGCGGCGGCGGCGGCGGCGGCGATGGCGGCGCGTGGGCGCGCGGCGGCGGCGATGGCGGCGGCGGCGGAGCGGCGGCTGCCCAGCCTCGACGAGTTCGCGGGGCAGAGCTGGAGCGCCTGGGTGGAGCGGGCCGGGCCGCCGGCCGAGCCGGGTGAGGGGCGGCGGCGGCGGCGGCGGCGGGGGCGGGCGGGGGGGCTGCCGCGAACGGAGCCGCGCCCGCCGCCCCCCGGTCCTAGCGCCGCCGCGCGGTAGGCGGGCAGCGGGCGCCCCGCAACGGGCAGCGGGCAGAGCCGGCAGCGGGGAGCCGGGCGTCCTGCGCCGGTCACCGGGCAGCCGGCAACCGGGCACCGGGCAGGCAGAGCTGGCACCGGGCAGCCCAGTCTGGCCGCTGGCGACCCTGCGCCCGTTACTGGGAGCCGGTTACCGGGTGCCCCATCCCGGGTGCCAGATAGCCCCGGGGGGCGGTGGGCACTGGGTAGCCCGGACCAGGAACGGGGTAGCCCAGACTGGGAACCGGTTGCCGCCGTTACCCCGGACCAGGCAGAGGGCACCGGGTGCCCCAGACCGGGCACCGGCAACCAGGCGGTGGGTACCGGGAGCCCCGGGTGGGAACCCGGGCATCACGTGCCAGGTACTGGGGTACCCTGCGCTGGGAACGGGGCACTGCCCCGGTGGGCTCCGGGCACCGGGACCAGGAACCTCAGGACGGGCACTGCCCCACCGGTGCCCCGTGTCGCGCCTGGACGGGACCGGGCAGCCGGCGGGCACGGCACGGGCTCCCGGCACGGCTGGATGGGGCACGGGCGCTCCTGGCGTGGCTGTGCACAGCTGGGCGCCCAGTACGGCACGGCCGGATGCGACTGGGTGCCCAGCGCAGCATGGCCGGACAGGACTGGGTGCCCAGTATGGCACAGCCGGATGGGACTGGGTGCCCCGTATGGCATGGCCAGATGGGACTGGGCGCCCAGCATGCCATGGCCAGACGGGACTGGGTGTCCAGTATGGCATGGCCTGATAGGACTGGGGATGGACTGGGCACCCAGTATGGCACTGCTGGATGGGACTGGGTGCGCAGCATGGCACAGCTGGACAGCACTGGGTGCCCAGTATAACACTGCTGGATGGCACCGGGCACCCAGTATGGCACAGCTGGCCAGGACGCCGTCACCACTGGCCCGGTGGACACCGGTTCCCCCTTAGCAGAGGCCGGTGCAGCCGGCTGGGGCCGGGACACCCGCCTGGCACGGCCAGTGAGGCCGCGGGCTGCCGGGCCACAGCCGGCTGGGGACCAGGGTGTCCCCTGGGGTGTCCCCAGGCAGTGGGGGCTGTCCCCGGTCACGTCCCAGCCAGGACGCGGCTGTCCCCAGGAGCACCCGCACCCCGCCGGCGGTGGGCTATCGGCAGGGTCCAGCGCAGGGTGGTGGGACGGGGACCTCGGAGGCGATGGCACGCCGCGGGGCCGCCCCTCACCCCGGGATGGATCCGTCCCTCTGGTCTAATTTTAGCCGGTTTAATTGTTCCGGGAGCGCTGGCGGCGTTTGATGGCCGGGAGTGGCGGTGCTGCCGGCGGCAAGGACTCGGTGGCTGCACCCAGTGCTGGCTGTGGCTGGGGGAAGCCGGGACCGTCCCCGTGCCGGCCGCTGCTGATGGGGTTCTGTCTCTGGCAGGATCAGGGTCGGAGCTGGAGGAGAGCGGGAAGAGCGGCGGCAAGAAACTGGACGCCATGACCCTGATTAAAGAAGGTAAGCTCCCTCCTTTGGGGAGAAAACCCGGCGTTTTGGGGCCGTGCTTGCCCTCCAGCCCAGGCCCTCGGGCTGCGATGCTTCCCCTGGCGCCGAGACCCGGTGGGAGCCGTGCCGCACCGCTCACCAAACTCTCGCCCCGCAGACATGAACATCTTCGGCCACTGCCCAGCGCACGACGAGTTTTACCTGGTGGTTTGCAACCACTGCAGCCAAGTGGTGAAGCCCCAGGCCTTCCAGAAGCACTGCGGTGAGCCGGGGGGGCTCCGGGCACGGCTGTCCCCCCCCACGGCATCCCTTCCGGCATCGGGAGGGACACGGGAAGGCAGCCGGGGCTGGCCGTGCTGGCACGGCCCGGGGTTGGGGGGCTCACGGTGGTGGGACCCCCGGTGCGGGCTAATGCCAGGCTTCCCCCCCCACCCCACCCCATCCCACCCTGTCCCGGCAGAACGCCGCCACGGCCCGCTCAGCAAGCTGTACGCCCGCGCCGCCGCCGCTGCCAAGTGCCACGTCGCCGTCAACGGGCAGCCGGCGGCCGGCGGGACCCCCGGCACGGCCAAGGCGCTGCGGGAGAAGCCCCCGGGTGCCCGTGGGCGAGTCCAGGCCCTGCCCGAGCGGCCGGACAAGGACAACAACCTCTGGTGAGCACCGGGACGGGCGGTTCTGCCGCTTCCCTGCCGCCGGGCCGCTCTGACGCCCCCCCCAAATTCTCTCCCCAGCTTGTTCGTGCCCGTGGTCAACCTGGAGAAGATCCCCAGCATCCCCAAACCGGACGGGCACGGGATCAAGGTGCCCCCCAAAGCCGTACCCACCAACTCCAAGGAACCCCTGGGGAAACCCGCCACCGCCGCGGTGCCGAAAGAGCCCCCGGTGTCGGCCGGGGTCGGGGGGGATTCGGCGATGCCCGCCGACGGCCCCGGGTGCAAACCGGAGAGCGCGCCCGCCCCGGGGGAGAAGGACGCGGGTGCCTCCAAGCCGCCCCCCAGGTCCCACAAGAAGCTGGCGCGTGAGTCCCCCTTTCCTTGCCGGCGACGGGGTGGGGGCGGCAGGTTGGTGCCGCGCGGCACCGGATCCCGGCGCGGCATCCTGGTCCCGTTATTTCGGCGGCCGGGTCTGGCAGCGGGGTAGGTACCGAAGGGGCATCTCCCACCTCTGCTCCTGCGTCCGGAGGAGCCGTGCCCTGACCGCAGCTCTGTTCACCCGGCAGGTTTAGGGTCTCTGCCCGCGGTGCCGGCTGGCCCGGAGGAACGGCGGCGGCGGTGGTGGCATGCGGCAAGAGCGTGAGCCAGGGTTGAACCCCCCCGCCCCGGTCCCGTGTCCGTCCCCCCCCCCCCCCCCAGAAATGGGAGTTGGAGAGATGTTGGGGTGCTCGCGAGCACTCTCGGGCGACAGTGAGCGACGCCGTTAGCAGAACCCAGGCTGGGGGCAAAAGCGGGGGGCTCGCCCCGGGGAGGGGGCGAAGGGGGGGGCCAGGAGACCCCCAGGAGACAGAGGATGGCTCTCGGGGCTGTGTCCCCCCGCCCAGAGCGGGGATGCTGCGGCCTCTTGCTCTGCGGAGGGGGGGTCTCCATCTCCAGCCCTGGCTGGGGTGACCCCCACGGAGCCCCCCCCCCACGGCCAGCCAGCGATGTCCTGGTGAGGCTGTGCCCCCCCCTCCCAGCCGCCGGAGCCCCCCCCCGCCACCGCCGCTCTCATCCCCCCGTCCACATCGGTGGAAACCTCAACCAGGGCCAGACATGGTGGGGGGCAAAGCACTTGCCCCCCCCCCCCCCCCCCCCGCAGCTCGGCCCGGGCCCCCCCGGCATCCCGCTGCCTTCCTCTGCCCGCAGGCAAGGAGTGCGACCTGAACAGGCAGTGCGGCGTGCTCAACCCCGACACCAAGAAGATCTGCACCCGCTTGCTGACCTGCAAGGTAGTGGGATGCCGAGGTTTGGGGGGACGATGTGGGGGGGGGACACACACCATCATCCTGCCCAGGGGGTTTTGGGGGGGTCCCGGTGGGTCTTTTCTCACCCCCGCTGTCGCCCGGCACAGATCCACTCGGTTCACCAGCGCCGCGAGGTGCAGGGTCGGGCCAAGGACTTTGACGTGCTGGTGGCCGAGCTGAAGGCCAGCTCCCGCAAGGGCGAGTCCCCGAAGGAGAGGAGCCCCCCCGGGAAGGAGCCGCTGCCCCCCCCGCAGCAGGACCCCTCCTCGCTGCCGCAGCCCCCCGCCGGCCCCCCCAGCACCTCTCCCTGCCGAGCCAAGCTGCCCCACTCCCACTGCCCGCTCCCCAGGTGAGGACCCCGGTGTCTGGGTGGCGGGGAGGGGGGGGGACACGCAACACACCCCCCCGTATCGAGCACCCCAAAAATCTCTCACCGCCTCCTCTCTGGTGCAGGGCCCGGCTTTCCTCCGACAGTGACCCCGAGGACGCGCCGGCCGCCTCTGGGGAGGGGGGCACGGGGGTGTTCCCCTTCCCCCTGCCCAAGGGGGGCAGCCGGGTGTCGAGCGAGGAGAGCGAGGAGGAGGGGGGCGAGGAGCCCCCCCGCCCCCCCACGCGCCCGCCGCGGCCCCAGGCGGTGAGTGGGGGGACCCCGGGGTGGGATGGAGCCCCCCGACCCCGCTGTGAGCCCACCCAGCTGCGTCCCGCTGCCGGCCCCATGCTGGGTGGGATGCTGCAGGTGGGGGGCTTGGGGGGGCCATGCTGACCGCGTGTGTGTGTGTGTCCCCCCCAGTTCTGCACCTTCGGGAGCCGCCTGGTCAGCCCGGGCTGCTACGTCTTCAACCGGCGCCTCGACCGCTTCTGCTCGGCGCTGGGCTCCATGCTGGAGCGGCACCTCAGCTCCCACATGTGGAGGTGAGGGGGGGGCGGCCGGGGGGGGCTGCGGGTGCTGGGGGGTGCTGCTGGGTGCCAGGGTGCAAAGCCACCCGGCCCCAAGGGGAGGGTTGCCCTCCCCAGGGTCCCAGCGCGGCATGGAGGGGGTGTACCTGAACTGGGGGGGGGGGCGAGGATGGGAGCGGGGATTTGGGGGAGGGGGTCCCATCTCGCCCCTCCCTGCCTGAATTGGGGGGGACGTGGCAGGGGTCAGGGATGGGGGCGGGGATTTGGGGGGGTCCCATCTCACCCCCTCCCCACCTGAACTGGGGGGGGATGTGGTGGGGATGCGGGGATGGGAGTGGGGATTTGGGGGGGTCCCGTCTCACCCTTCCCCTCCCCTCCCGCAGGAAGATCCCTCCAGCCGCCGAGCCCCCTCTCCACACCACCCCGGCCCCCCCCAGCCCCGCCGTCCCCCCCTGCGGCCCCGCCGCCCCGACCCCCTCACCACCCACACGGACCTCATCCTCATCGGCGGCCCCCCCCGGCACCCGGGAGGGCCGGGTCCCCACCAGCCTCAACTACACGGTGGGGTCCCCCCACGCGGCGGCCGCCTGCAGCCAGCCGGAGTGCGGGGGGGGCGGCAGCCAGTCCATCACCTCCCCGCTGCCGGCCAACATCCCCTCGCCCTCCTTCAGCAAGTTGCCTTCCACCAAGGCCAGCAAATCTTCCCGAGCCCGGGAAGCGGCCGGCGGGATGGATCCGGACACCCGCAAACGGAAGCCCCCTCTCGCCGCCGGCGGCCCCCCCTATAAACGGACTTGTTCGGGGGACGGGGTCAAAAGCAAAAACCCCGGCTGCCAGGTTTCGGCCCCCCCCGGCAAGACGAAACCCACCCCTCTGGGTTGCCCGGCTTCTTCCTCCACTGCCGTCCTCAACGGTACGACGCGGGTGAAGCGGCTCGCCCCCCCGGACTGCCGCGGCCCCCCCGGTGCCGCCGCCGTGGACCCCCGAGGCTCGCCGCTGCACGGACCGGGGGTGCCGCCGCCGCCGCCCCCCCGTTGTATCTCCGAGGACGAGGTCAAGAAGCGCAAGAACGCGGCCACGTACTGCCGGCCGGTCAAGCCCAAGGCTGCGCCCCCCCTGCCCGGCCCCCCGCCGCCCCCCGGCCCGGCCCCCCCCGACTCGGGCAGCTCCGTCCGCAGGAAGAAGCCGGGGACCCCCCTGGGCTTCGAGGAGAAGCGGAGCGCCCTGAAGGTAGGGCTGAGATGAGGGGGGGTGCTGGGGGGGGGTCTCTGCTGAGCTGAGGGGGCGAGAGCCAGGGTTTGGGGTGCTCCTGGGGGTGCAGAGCAGCGTCAGGGTGTGACGCCGGGCAGTGAAATGGGGGGACCCCCCAGGGCCACCAGCACCCACAGGGGACGGGGTGGACCCGGGGCTTGGGGCCGCTTGTGTGCACCCATGCCCTGAAGGACACCCTGGTCCTGCATAGGGGACACCATGGGGACATCCTGGTCTCAGTTAGGGGGGCACCGTGGGGACAACATGGCCCCAGGTGAGGGACGCCATGGGGACCTCTGGGGCTGGCTATGTCCTAGGTGAGGGACACCATGGGGACCCTCTGGGTACCCCCTGGCCTTGGGTGGGGGACACTGGGGGACACTGTGGTCTTGGGTCACGGGTGGTGGATGCAGTGGGGACCTTCTGGGGACACCATGGCTCTGGGTGGAGGCCACCACGGGCACCTTCTAGGACACCCGTGTCCCAGGTGAGGGACACTGTGGGGACCCTCTGGGTACGCCCTGGCCCCAGGTGGGGGACACTGTGGGGGACACTGTGATCTCGAGTCCTGGGACATCCTGGTTGTGGGGTGGTGGATGAGGTGGGGACCCTCTGGGGACATGTTTGTCCATGGTGGGGGATGCTCCCTCTGGGGACACCCAAACCTGGGATGGGGGACACCGTGGGGACACCCTAACCCTGGGTAGGGGACGCTGTGGGTCTCCGCTACCCCGTCCCCACGGCTGACCCAGCACTCTCCTCTCCCACAGTCCAAAGCCCATTAATGGAGGGGCCACCGGGGCCACCCCCCGCCGGGCACGGGTGTCCCCCCGCGTCCCTCCACTGCGGGCGCGAGGAAGCCCCCACCGGAAAATGCCGAAAAGCCGATGAAGGGGAAAAAAAAAAAAAAAAAAAAAAAAAAAAAAGCCCAAAACCCCCCAAGGAAACAAAAAGAAGAAGGAAAAAACCAACCTCCAGAAAAATACCTCAAGACTCTCAGTTCTGTTCTCTTGCTGCTAAACCAGCCCCCGGGAGAGGAGGCGGCCGTGGCCGGGGGTGTCCCGGCACAGGACCGGCCACCAGGCCACCACTGGGCCACCACGCCGGCCGCCGCCGGCCGCGGATATTTATAAGAATTACTATTGCTGTTTTTTGTTTCTTTTTTAAAAAAAAAAGAAAGAAGAAAAAAAAAAAAGCCAGGTATCGCAGAGGGTGCGGGGGGGGCCGGGCTGTGTCCTGGGGGTCCCCGCGGTGTGTGGGGACCGCGGTGTGTCCCCATGTCCCCAGGAGCCCTGCGAGGGCAGGGCAGGGGCTGGGGTGACGCAGGGGACGGGGCAGGGACGGGGGGTCCCCAGGGAGGACAGCAGGGACTGGGGGCAGCCCCAGGCTCACCAGCAGCCCTGAGGGGACAGAGGGACAGGGGTGGCCCTGGCTGTCCCCGCGGGGACGGGGTCCCCCGTCCGTCAGTGCCCGCTGCGGCTCGGCAAGCCCCGCCCACCACCCGCATGGCCACGCCCCAGCAGGTAAGGCCACGCCCCTGTCTGGATGACCACGCCCCCGTCCGCTGAGGCCCCGCCCCGGGGGGAGATGGGTGCTGGGGGTCCCTGGGGGGGATGTAGTGGGGTGGGGGAGGTACTGGGGACCATGGGGGGGCTTTGGGGAGCTGGGGGGGGACGCTGAGGGTCAGTGGGGCGCTGGGGGGGGTCAGTGGGGTGGGGGGGCTGCAGGGAAGCCCCCTCCCAGCACAGCCCGACGGGGACGGGGTCGGCCTGGCCTTGGGGTGAGCCCCCCCGCTCCCCCCACCCCCCCGCACACCCCAGATGGGGGCCGGGGTGGCAGCAGGGACCCCGGCTCAGCCTGACCCCTCACCCCGGGGGGGTCCCGCAGGGTGGCGTGGTGGCACTGTCCCTGTCCCCGCCCCCCCCTCCCCCTCCCCACCCAGCGAGGAGACCCCATCTTGGGGACGCCCCCTGTAGCACCCCGACACTGGCGAGGGCTGCGCAGGCACGACGGGGAAACACGTTTATTTTGGCCAAGGCATCAACGGGCAGCTGCCAGCGCGGGGGGGACGTGGCCCGGGGGGGGGGGGACATGGGGGACACAGGCTGGGCTGCGAGGGCGCAGGGCCGGGGGGGTGCAGGGGGTACCCCCATTTGGGGTGCTGGACCCCCCGGGGTCCCACTCCCCGCGGGGTGGGGGGCTCTGCTTGTGGCTGTGAGTTGCATGGGGGGGCCAGGAGGGTGTTCGGGCGGGGGGGGGGTTGCACCCCATGGGTCCCCGGGGGGTGACATGCCCCTCGTGTCCCCCCCGCCGAGCGCTGGCCGGGGTGGCACATGCTCCCCCGGTGGGACTCATGCTTGGTGATACACATGCCGGGGAGGGCGCGGGGGGGGCACGGTGCCGCGGGGAGGGGGCGGCTGCCCCGCCAAAGCGGGACCCCCGGGGCCCAGCTCCCGGCGCTGCAGCATGTGGGTGCCCCTGGTGCTGCCATCCCCGGGGGGGCACCCGCCGAGCCGGCCCGGGAGCTGTCGCTGGCACTGTCACCTGTGGTCCCGCGGTGCCCGGCGGGCAACGGGGCCGGTGCCCCCGGCTCTGCGGCCACGCTGTCCCCACGGGAACCCCCTTGTCCCTCGCGGTCCCATGGTGCCAGCACGGTGGTGGTGACCTTGGCGGAGGCCGGCGTGGGTGGACAGCAGCGATGCAGGGGGGCGATGGCGTATGTCCCCCCCCCAGGCTGGGGACACGGCGGTGGGGGTCCAGGCTGCCCCTCCTGCCCGCAGCGCATCCATCGGGGACAGGTCCCAGCGGCGGTGGGGACCTGGGGGTGTCCCTGGGGACCGTCCCCGCGATGTGTGTCCCCCCCCTACACCACGATGGGGGTGTCGGAGAAGACGGAGCTGACCGAGTCCGGATCCGACACCTTCCTCTGCGCCTTGGGGCCGTGCCGGGGGGGCAGCTGGGGGGTCCCCCCCACCTTGAACCTGCCGTTCTGCCCCGGGCCGGTGGCGGAGGCCGAGCGGGACCGGCAAGGCTCCCCGGGGACGCCGACGGCGTGGTTGGGGGTGGCGCTGAGGACGGAGGAGTTGATGCTGTCGTCGCGGGGAGCCGGCGGCTTGTCGGCACCGTGGCAGCAGCAGCAGCGGCAAGGGGTGAGGTACAGGTAGATGAGCACCAGCACCACGCTGAGGATGCAGCCCACCAGCGTGGTGTAGGCGGTGTTGAGGGTGTCGTGGGGACCGTGCAGGGTGAAGTTGTGCACCAGCAGCTCCACGTAAAGGGTCTCGTTGAGGAGGGGACCCGCCACCCAACACGCGTAGGTGCCGGCATCCTCGGGGCGCAGCGCCCGCAGCTGCAGGCTGCCGTTGGCCAGGAGAGCGGCGCTGCCGTTGCCCCCTTCCTCCAACACCCGCTCGCCTCCCGGCGTCACCCAGTGCCGGCTGCGCACCCCCCGCAACCGGGTGTCGCAGCTGAGGGTGACGGTGTCACCCAGGTGGGCTTCCAGCACCGCTTCCCGCGCCTCGCTGCAGTTGAGCGGCTGCCGGCCGGCCAGGGCAAGGATCCCGACGGACACCGGGGCGGTGGGCAGATAGCACTGCAACTCCTCCTGGAAATCCATCACGGCGCTCAACCGGCGGCGACGGCCGCGGGCAACCAGCTGGAAAAGCGGGCAGTCGCAGGCCAGCGGGTTGCCGTGCAGGTAGAGGCGGTCGCGCAGCCAGGCGGGCAGCGCCTGCAGCTCGCCGACGGGCAAGCTGCGGAGGCGGTTGGCCGAGAGGTCGAGCAGGGCCAGCTGGGGCAGGCGGCTGCCGTCGCGCAGCAGCTCCAGCGGGAAGCGGGCGATGCGGTTTTGCCCCAGGTAAAGCTTACGGAGACGGCTGAGGTTATCGAAGGCGGTGCGATCCACGGCGGAGATCTCGTTGTTGTAGAGGAGGAGGACCTCCAGCTCGGCCAGGTCGCTGAAGAGGTTCTCCTCCAGCACCCGGAGACGGTTAGAGGAGAGGTCCAGGTGCCGCAGGTGGGGTACGTGGGCGAAGGCTTCGGTGGAGACGAAGGAGAGCCCGTTGTGGCTGAGCAGCAAGGCGTGGAGGTGGGCCAGCCGCCCCGGCGCCCAGTCGGCACGCAGCCGGCTGACGTTGTTGTGGCTGAGGTCGAGGACGGCGGTGAAGCGGGGCAGGGGGGCCGGCACCGAGCTCAGCACCGCCTGCGAGCAGCTCAGGATGTTGGAGGCGCAGACGCAGCGCGGGGGGCAGCTCCCGCCCGCGGACCCCCACGGCGACAGCAGCGCCAGTGCCAGCAGCAGTGGCATTAGTGGCAGCGGGGCCCCCGGCCCCCCAACGCCCCCCATGGCCACGCTCTGCCCCGTGGCGTCACACGGGTGCTGGGGACAGGGCACCGGCATGCCCGCGAGCCCCCCGCCTGGGGGCACGGGGTTGGCTTGCACGGGGTGGCTTTGGTCACCCGGTGTCACGGCATGCACCGGGCTCGCTGCTCACCTGGTGTCGCGGTGCAGGGTGGCTTGGTCACCCGGTGCTGCAGAGTGGGGTGGCTTTGTCACCCAGTGTCACAGCACGTGCTATAGGGTGGCTTCGGTCGGCCGGTGTCACAGCATGTGCCAGGCTAGCTGCTTGGCTGGTGTCACGGCACAGAGTGGCTTGGTCACCCGGTGTCACAGCACAGGGTGGCTTTGTCACTCGGTGTCACAGCATGTGCTATGGGGCGGCTCTGGCCACCCGGTGTCACGGCTAGCTGCTCGCCTGGTGGCACGGCACAGGGCGGCTTGGTGACCCGGTGTCACGGCATGCGCTGGGCTCGCTGCTCACCTGGTGTCACCGTGCAGGGTGGCTTGGCCACCCGGTGTGGCAGCGTGGGGTGGCTTTGGTCACCCGGTGTCACAGCGTGCACCAGGCTCGCTTCTTACCCGGCGTCACGGCGTAGGGTGGCTTTGGTCACCCAGTGACACGGCATGCACCAGGCTCGCTGCTCACCTGGTGTCACGATGTGGGGTGGCTTGGTCACCCGGTGTCACGGCGTGGGGTGGCTTTGGTCACCCGATATCACAGCAGGTGCTATGGGGTGTCACCTGGTGTCACAGCATGTAGCAGGCTTGCTGCTCACCCGGTGTCACAGCGTGGGGTGGCGTTGTCACCCCGTGTCACAGCAGGTGCAATGGGGTGGCTTCGATCACTCGGTGTGACGGCGTGCACCAAGCTCGGTCCTCACCCGCTGTCACAGCGTGGGGTGGCTTGGTCACCCGATGTCACCGCATGCACCACGGGGTGGCCTGGTCACCTCTGGTGTCACAGCAGGAGGTGGCTTTGGCCACCGCTGTCACGGCACGCAGCAGGCTCGCTCCTCACCCCGTGTCACGGGCCCGGGGTGGCTTCGTCACCCGGTGTCACAGCGTGCCGGCGGGTCGCTGCCCACTCGGGTCGCGGCTCGCCCCGGGGCTCCCGCCCGCCGCAGCCCCGCTCCCCCCGCGCTGCGGAGGCGGCCCCGGCCCCCCCCGGTCACCCCCGGCCCCGGCCCCGCTGCGGACGGAGCCCGCGGGAGGATGCTCCCCGCGCCCCCCTCCCCCCCCCCCCGCTTCCCGGGGCGTTACCGGGGCCTGGTACCGGGGCCGGTGCGGAGGAGGGCGGGCAGGGGAGGCCGAGCCGAACCGAAACGAGCCGAGCCGAGCCGGACCGAAGCGAGCCGAGCGAGGCCGAACCGAGCCGGGCAGAGCCGAACCGAGCCGAGCGGGGCCGAACCGAGCCGGGCGGAGCCGAGTGGGGCCGACCGGAGCCGAGCGGGCCGGGCCGAACCGAGACGAGCGGGCCGAGCAAGGCCGAGCCGAGAGGGGCCGAACCGACAGGAGCCGAGTGGGGCCGGGCCGGGCCGATCCGATCCGATCCGATCCTGGCCGAGAGGGGCCGATCCTGGCCGAGCGGGGCCGAGCCGAGCCGAGCGGGGCCGAGCGGGCCGGGCCGGGCCCCGCGCCGGCTGCAGCGCGCACCCGCGGCCCCGGGACAGGGTCTGGGGGCGGCCCCGGCGCGGCGCACCCCGCGCACGGCGCATCCCCATTGGCTGCCGCCTCATCGCCCGCCACCAATGGCGGCAGCGCCCGCTTAACCCCTGGTGGGGCCGCGCGCCGCCCCCCGGGCCGGGCCCCCGGAACCGCCCGGTCCCGGCATCGCCTCGGCCCCGGCCCCGGCCCAGCCCCGGCATCCCCGGCCCCGTCCTCATCCTCATCCTCATCCCCGGCCCCGGCCCCGGCCCCGGCCTCGGCCTCGGCCTCATCTTCATCCCCGTGCCCCTCTCCATCCCCGTGCCCCTCCCCATCCCATCCCCATCCCCGTGCCCATCCTCATCCCTGTCCCTGTCCCCACCCCCATCATCCCCATCCCATCCCCATCCTCACCCTCATTCCCATGCCCGTGCCCATCCTCATCCCTGCCCCCATCCCCATCCTCATCCTCATCTTCAGCCCCGTCCCCCTCCCCATCCCCATACCCCTCCCCATCCCATCCCATCTCATCCCCATCCCATCCCCATCCCTGTGCCCATCCTCATCCTCATCCCCATCCCCATCATCCCCAACCCCATCCCAAATCCATCTGCGCTGCCCCAGCACCCGCCCCATCCTGCCGTGCTGGTACCCACCGGCTGCACCGGCCCACGCCCCGCGGCGCCAGCCCAGACCCCACGGCACTGGCCCACATCCCCTGGCACTGGCCCAGAGCCCCGTTCCAGCCCCAATTCCCCGGTACCGGCCCCATCCCACTGCCACCCCCAGGATGGAGGGGACACATCCTGCCCTGGGGTCCCCGCCGAGGGGCACCCCTGGGTGCTGCCGCCCCCGGCCAAGCAGGGGTGCCCCCCGCCCCCCCCCCCGCCCCGCGTGGCCGTGTCTCTGCCTCCCGGGGGTATTTTTAGATGCAAACGTTTGTGCCATTTTTTTGGGTCCAAAATTACAGGGAAAGGAGCCGGCACAAACTGCGCTGAGATGATGCAGCCTTTGGGGGGGGAGGGGGGGCAGTAATTAAAGGGGAGCCCCCTGCAACACAGAGCAGGGTGACCCCAGGGTGCCCCTCACCCTGTGCCCCCCCCCCCCCAGCTGCTCCCTGCACCCGTGCCCCCTGGCTGGGTGTCACCCCATCGTCCCCCCCTCGCTGCCATCGTCCCCTCCGGTGACAGGGAATTTTGTCCTTTGATCGTCCTCAATTTCTCTGCCTTAATCCGGGTGCTAATCCCTGCCCAGCACCCGCTGCCCAGCCCGGCCCCCACCCAGCACCCAGGCCCCCCCGCAGTGGGGGTGCCTCAGCTGGGACCACCCGCACCCCACCATCCCCGGCCCACGGGTGGGCTCTGGGTGTCCCTTGTCCTCGTGTCACTGCGGTGGGGACTTGGCGGGGACCCAGGCGTCCCGGGGGTAGCCGGCACAGCACCGAGCCCCCAGCGGCGTGCCGGGCAGGATTGGTGCCGGCTGCCCGGCTGCAGGTGTGTGCGCGACACGGGTGCACACGCGTGCCGGCACGCACACACAGACGGGCAGGCACGCACATGCCCGAGTGCACACACACACGCTGGAGACACGTGCACACGCGCATGCACCGGGTACACGTGTGTGCACCCCCTGAGCACACCCGCGTGCAACCCCGCCAGGTTGACACGCGTGTGCGCGCACACGGCTGCACCCGCCGTACGTGTGCGTGGGTGTGTGGCCCCTCCAGCCATATGCGCGTGCACTGGAGGCACACGCGTGTGCACACGCACACCCCCGGGCATGTGCACACACGTGTGCAAACACGCTTACCCTGCGTGCCCGGCCAGGGGTCTCCAGCTGTGCCGGTACATCTGGAGGAACCAGTCAGCCGTGCAGGGTGCTGGGGTGCTGGGGTGCTGGGGTACGGGTACCCCAGGGTGCCTGGGTGCTGGGGTGCAGGGGTATGGGTACCCCAGGGTGCCGGGGTGCTGGGGTGCAGGGGTATGGGTACCCCAGGGTGCCTGGGTGCTGGGGTGCTGGGGTACAGGTACCCCAGGGTGCTGGGGTGCTGGGGTGCAGGGGTGCAGGGGTATGGGTACCCCAGGGTGCCTGGGTGCTGGGGTGCAGGGGTACAGGTACCCCAGGGTGCTGGGGTGCTGGGGTGCAGGGGTACGGGTACCCCAGGGTGCCTGGGTGCTGGGGTGCAGGGGTACAGGTACCCCAGGGTGCCGGGGTGCTGGGGTGCAGGGGTGCAGGGGTATGGGTACCCCAGGGTGCCTGGGTGCTGGGGTGCAGGGGTACAGGTACCCCAGGGTGCTGGGGTGCTGGGGTGCTGGGGTGCAGGGGTACGGGTACCCCAGGGTGCCTGGGTGCTGGGGTGCAGGGGTACGGGTACCCCAGGGTGCTGGGGTGCTCAGTACCAGGGTGCCACAGCACCATGGTGCCACGATGCCGGGCTGCTGGGCTGCCAGGGTCATAGGGTGCTGGTATGCCAGGGTGCCAGGGTGCTGGGGTACTGGGGTGCCAGGGTGCTGGGGTACTGGGGTGTCACAGCGCCTTGGTGCTGGGGTGCCAAGGTAACGGGTCCTGGGGTGCCAGGGTGCTAGGGTACTGGGATGTGAGGTTGCTGGGGTGCCAGGGTGCTGGGATAGTGGGGTGCTTGGGGACCGGGGTGCTGGGGTGCCAGGATGCTGGGGTGCCAGCAGTGCCAGGGTGCTGGGGCGCTAGGATAACGGGGTGCCAGCAGTCTCAGGGTGGTGGGGTGCTGAGGTACTGGGGTGCCAGGGTGTCGGGGTTCCAGGGGTGCATTATAAACCCCACAATGCCAAGGCAGCCGCCTGCCCCCCAGCACCCGCCATGCCGAGTCCCCCGGGGGTCTGGCCGGGCTGTGGGGTGGAGGCCAAGAGCCACCCCCTTTTTGGGGGGCAGAACCTCCCCGGGGGAATCTGGGGGGGGGATCCAGGTCTGGGGCTGCACAAGGGGGTCCTGGGCACCTGGTTTTGGGGGCGTGCATGGTGTGGTGCCAGGGAGGGTGCCCAGCGCGGCTGGGGCAGAGGGGCCGGGGGAGCGCGGGGTGTCCCTGGGGATGGGGGGGGGTCTCCCCCCGGCTGCAGGGCGGCACGGGGGGGACGGACGGGAGGAATTCGCAGGCGGCTGCGAGGCTGTGCCGCAGCGGCTCAGCCACCCGGGCCCTGAATTATTGATGCTCCAGTGGCAGGAAACAGCAAAGCCATAAATCTGCCTGCGCTGGCACTGACACCGGCGTGACGGGGCAGGAGCAGCCCTGTCTCCCTGCCTCAGTTTCCCCAGGGAGGAGAAAAACCCTCAGGGGCCCATTCTCAGGATGCACCCCGTGTGCTGGGAGCGAGGGGGTGCGGAGACACCCACCCCCCCCCCCCCGCTCCCCTTTCTGGACACCCAGAGTGGGGGAGCGATGCTCCTTGCAGCTGGGTCCTTCCTGGCTCGCAGGGTGCAGGTGGCCGGCTCTGCACCTCCTCACCATGAGAGACCCCGAAATATTGGGGTGCTGGTGGCTGAACACCCGCCTGCACCGGCATGAGGGAGGGAGGAGGCAGGGGCTGGGGGGGTGTGAGCTTGGGGTCGGGTGGGCACCCAGGGTAGGGTGGCACCCAGGGTGGGGTGGCACCCAGGGTGGGGTGGCACCCAGGGTAAGGTGCTCTCCTGGATTTTGGTGCATGCAGGAGTTACCAGGACAAGGCGGGGGGGGCAGGGCTTTCCCCCACCCTGCGGAGCGGGATCGATCCCCACATTCGGCTCCCGGCTGCTGCACAGGGCAGGGGATGGACCCAGGGCAGGCGGGGGGGACGCGAGGCAGGATGGGTGCCCCTGCGTGTCCCTGGCACTCCTGCTCACCGGGAGACCATGTGCCGGCGTGACCGGTGCCCGGGGAGCCACCGGCAGCCATCTCCGGGCCCCGGTACGATGGGGCCGGTTCATCCGAGGTCCCGCGTTTCTAATCTGGTTTGCATGGATTTATTTTTGGGTCCTCGTAACCTAGCAATGGGCACGTGACGCGCAGGGCCTGCGGCAGGGACACGCGTCGCCCGCCTCGCCCGCCGGCCGCTTGCCACCCTCCACGCGCTGGTCCTGGGGATGGGGCCCACTCGGCCGCGCATCCCCCCGGGCACCCGTGGGATGGGGTCCAGGGCACTGCCAGGAGGAAGTTCACGGCCTGTGCAGGCTTTTGGGGGGGTGCCGGGCCTTGGAAGTGATGGGAATCCCCCTTGTAAGCTAATGGCCATGCCCTGGGGAAACTGAGGCACGGAGCGTGGTGAGGGGGGGCACTGCCCCCATCCCAGCTGCTCCGTTACTGAACTGGGGGCAAGGGAAGGGGCACTGGCCTGGGGGTGGGCAGAGCCGGGGGCCTCTGCGGCCCCTCTGAGTGGCCCCCCCAGCCCTGTGCATCCCCCCGCACCCACCCCCGTCCCCACTCTGTGGCCCCCACTGCAGACCTGCCTCCTGTCCCCTCCTTCCCCCCACCCCCCCACCCCAG
Organism: Mycteria americana; assembly: GCF_035582795.1. Classification (NCBI taxonomy): domain Eukaryota; kingdom Metazoa; phylum Chordata; class Aves; order Ciconiiformes; family Ciconiidae; genus Mycteria; species Mycteria americana. Next base: position 6,166,233 of record NC_134384.1, on the reverse strand, counting down.
GGTGCCTCCCGCGCTGTCCCCCCCCTTCTCCCCGAGCCCCCGCTTTGCCTCCCCACCCCATGGCCCCCGAGGGGCTGCTCCCTCCCAGCCCCCCCCAGTGACCCCCCCAACCCCTCCCCAGCCCCTTTGAGGGGCGACTGGGAAAACTGAGGCCCAAACCAACACGTGGGGCGAGGACCGGGGGGTGACCCACCCTCCAGCCCCCAGCCCGCGGGGGTGAAGCCGGGCTCCACCCTCCCCCCCCCGCCCCATCCCGAGGGCCCTGCGGCTCCAGCGGGGCCGGGGGGGCCGTGCCCGGGGTACGGGAGGGAGGCGCTAGGACCCAGCAGCCGGGCGGGTGCGGAGCATCCCTCGCCGCAGCGGCTCCGTTCCCGGCCCGGCCCCGAGCATCCCGGCCCGGCCCGGCCCGCGGCCCCATGCAGCCCCCCAGGGTAGGTGCCGCGGCCGAGCCGCCCCACCGGGGCGATGCCCGGGGGCGAGGATGCGGCCGGGGCGGGGGGGGGGGCGGGGGGGGGAGCGGGGGACCCCCCCGGGGGTGGGAGGGGGGACCCCAGCCGGCGGCATCGCCCCGGGGATGGGGGGGTGGGCGGCGGGCAGGGGAGGGGGGACCCACTGCCTGCACCCCCTTCCATCAGCAACCCCCCGCCCAGGGCTCCCCGGGGTGCAGGGGGTGGGGACCCCCTCCCCGCCGGCGAAGCACCCATGGGTGGGGGGCTCCGGGGTGGCCCCCCTGCCCGCCACCCGCACCCCGGGCTCCGCTTTGCAGCCGGTGGCACCCATCGGGGTGGGTGGGGGTGCGGCACCCATCCCGGGGCTGGGCTTGGGGTGGGGGATCACGCGTGGCCCTGGAAGCGCAAGGGGTGAACCCAGGGGTGCGGGGCGCCGGTGACCCCCCCACCCGTCCCCGTGGCCGCTCGTGGTCCCCGGGCTCCGGGCGAAGGATCCCGCTGGGGTGTTTTGGGTTGAAACCTTGGAGTTTGGGGGCTTTAGCCCCAGAATTGCTCATTGGCAGAGGGAACGAGGCTTTCGGTTGAGGGGTTTGGCGGGGGGGGTGTCGTGGAGGGGACCCAGGGGCGATGCGGGCTGCGGCTGGGGGTCACAGCTGAGCTGAGACCCCCCCCAGGGCTCTCACGCGTCCCCCGGGGTCGTGCCCCCCGCCACTGACAGCTCTACCTTCCCCGCAGGTGCCCGGTGCTGCCCGGCGGCGAGGAGCGGGGAGATGAGCGGGGCCGGGGGGCACCCTTGGGTGCTCTGAGAGCCACCGCCGCAGAAGCACCCGGCCCCGGCCCACGGCCCGGGGCCGGTGGCGGGCGCGGGGCGGGCGAGGATGTGAGCCCCCGGCGATGCCCCGCCGCCCCGCGCTGGCCGCCCCGAGGATGGGCGATGGGCCGGTGAGCGCCGGCGCGGCGGCACAGGATGGAGCCCTCCCTGCCCGCCCCGTGGGCCTGGAACGGCTCTAGGGCGGCGCGGGGGCTCCAGCCCACCCCGGGCCCCATGCCCCCCAACGGCACGGCCGACGGCAAACCCAAAGACGTGGCCTCTAAATCGGTGGGGCTCTTCTTCATGCTGCTCATCGACCTGACGGCCATCGTGGGCAACGCCGCCGTCATGACCGTCATCGTGAAGACGCCGGCGTTGCGCAAGTTCGTCTTCGTCTTCCACCTCTGCCTGGTGGACTTCTTGGCCGCCCTCACCCTGATGCCGCTGGAGATGCTCTCCGGCTCGGCCGTCTTCGACAGCCCGGTTTTCGGCGAGGCCATGTGCCGCGTTTACCTGTTCCTCAGCGTCTGCTTCATCAGCATGTGCATCCTCTCCATCTCCACCATCAACGTGGAGCGTTACTACTACGTGGTGCACCCCATGCGCTACGAGGTGAGGATGACGGTGGGGCTGGTGGCCTGCGTCCTCGTCGGCGTCTGGCTCAAAGCCGTGGCCACCTCCCTCGTCCCCGTGCTGGGCTGGTTGTCCCCCGACCGCCCGCCCGTGCCCGCCGGCCGCGGCTGCTCCTTGCAATGGAGCCGCGGTCCCTACTGCAAGTTCTTCGTGGTCTTCTTCGCCGCCTTCTACTTCCTCCTGCCCCTCCTCATCATCGTGGTGGTCTACTGCAGCATGTTCAAGGTGGCGCGGGTGGCCGCCATGCACCACGGCCCCCTCCCCACCTGGATGGAGACGCCGCGGCGTCGCTCCGAGTCGCTCAGCAGCCGCTCCACCATGGTCACCACCTCGGGAGCCCCTCGTACCACCCCGCAGAGGACGTTCGGGGGGGGCAAGGCGGCCGCCATCCTGCTGGCCGTGGGGGGCCAATTCCTCTTCTGCTGGTTGCCCTACTTCTCCTTCCACCTCTACACCGCCCTGAGCGCCCAGCCCTTGGTGGGGCCAGCGGCCGAGACCGTGGTCACTTGGCTCGGTTACTTCTGCTTTACCTCCAACCCTTTCTTCTACGGGTGCCTCAACCGGCAGATCCGGGGCGAGCTGGGACGGCTCCTCACTTGTTTCTTCAAGCAGCCGCCCGAGGAGGACCTGCGGCTGCCCAGCCGGGAGGGCTCCATCGAGGAGAACTTCCTCCAGTTCCTCCAGGGCACCGGTTGTCCCGCCGAGCCCCGGCCCCGCACCCCCAGCCCCAAGCGGGACCAGCCCCCCGTCGATTTTCGCATCCCGGGGCAGATCGACGAGGACACGGTGGAGGGGCCGGAGTGGCGCGGCGGGGACGGGGTCTACGTGCCGGTGGTCACCTCTCCCAAACCGGAGCTGTAGCGTTGGGGGGGGGGGGGGAGGGTTTGGGGGCAAACATGGCTGCGAGGGGAGAGCTGGTCTGAGTGTCTTGCTGGCTGCTGCCGCCGCGGGGGCTCGGGGGTCCCACGACGCTGGCCGGGAAGGGCCACCGGGTTTGGGGACAGCAGGTCGGGGGGGAGGCGGGTTGGCGGGCACAAGCCTGGGGAAAGCGTCTCATGCTGGGGACAAGCGTGGGAGCTGGGGGCCTCGGGTTTTGGGGTCACTCCCGTCCCGGCATGGAGGGTCTCCTCAGGAGGGGGGGTCCCCCAGGTCCCCCTCACCCCTGCGTGGCCCCCGCGCAGCCTGGAGATGGGGCTGGGAGCATGGCGGCCCCGGTGCCCTGGGTCCCCTGCAGAGGGGTGTCCCCGAGTCCCCTCCCCAGTCCTGGGGAACCTGGCCCCCCGCCTGCTGCCCGTCCCCGCCGCTCCAGGCCGCAGCTCTCCGGGGCCGCCCCTCGCTTCCCCAGCGCCCCGGGCCCCCGTGCCCACCCCACGGCCGTGGGGCCCAGGCCTGTCCCTCCGGGGGTGCGCGGGGCCGGGGCCCCCCTCGTGAGGTGAGCGTGGGGTGGGTGGGTGGGGGCTGGAAACGGGACATGGGGCCGCAGGGCCGGTGGCGGGGCCGGGCCGGGGCGAGCCGGGGCAGCCGTGGGCCCCACCGACCCGCCTGCCCCCGAGGACTACAGCTCCCATCATGCCCCGCTGCACCGAGGCGGAAGCCAGGCGCTCCTCCCAGCTCCCGTCATGCCCCGCTCCACCGAGGCGGAAGCCCCGCCTCCGGCTCCCAGCATGCCGCGCGAGGACTGCACTTCCCGTCGTGCCCCGCGGCGGGGTGACCGGATATCCGGCGCCGCCTCAGGGAGCCGCCCGGGCCGAGGGAGGCGAGAGGCGCAGCCCCGCACCGGCCCCGCTCCGTTCCTGCTCCGGTTCCCGGCGGCTGGGCCGCCCGCCGGCCTCCCCTGCCGCCGCCATGGGTTGTACGCTGAGCGCCGAGGACAAGGCGGCGGTGGAGCGGAGTAAGATGATCGACCGCAACCTGCGGGAGGACGGCGAGAAGGCGGCCAAGGAGGTGAAGCTGCTGCTGCTCGGTGAGGAGGGGCCGGGGGCGGCTCGGGGCGGTAAAGTGCCTCAGGGGAGGGCGTTAGGGGGTGACAGGGCTCTGGGGAGGGTCTCCGGGGGGGGGGGATGAGGGTCTCCCGGCCTCAGGAGGGGGCCTGGGGTGGGGGGTGGGGGTGAAGACGGCAGAGGTCGGGGTCTGTGCGCCGAGGAGGGGGCTTGAGGGGCCGCAGGGAGCTTTAGTGAGGGGGTTTGTGGGTCTCCCTGGCTCAGGAAGGGGCCTGAGGGGCTCAGGGAGGAGGTGGGAGAGGGCTGGGGCACCCGCGGGGCTCGCAGGGGTTTGAGAGGGCCGAGGGAGCTCTGCGGAGAGGCGCCGGGAGGGCTGAGAGCTTTGTGAGGTCTCTGGGGCTTGGAGAGGGTGAGGGAGCCCCTGGGAAGGGGCTTGGGACTTTCTAGGAGGGCTTTAGGGGGATCCGAGGGGGTGTTTGAGGAGAGGAGGGGAATGAGGAGGGGGTCCATGAGGTGAAAAGATCTTTAGAGGGTGAGTGGTGGGGAGAGGGATGGGGAGGGGGGCTGGGGAGGGCCCTGAGGGGGCTGGGGAGGTGTGAGGAAGATGAAGGGCTGGGGCAGGGTCCCGACAGGAGATGTGGAGGAGCTGTGGGAAGGGACTGGGGGGGTCCAGGGGGGGTCTGGGACAAGGCCACTTAGAGTGGTAGCTCTGCCTTTGTGTTGCTGGGGAGGGCTCAGCTCTCCACGAGGTCCCCAACCCCGGGTGTGTTCCTATCCCCTCACCCCTCCTTGGGTCCCCGATCCCCTCCCCGGGGTGAGGGAGGAGGAGGTGGCCTGTCCTGCCCTCTCGGGGGGCAAGGGGAGTGTGCTGCTGCCCTGGGGTGGGGCTTTTTCCTAGCCGGCCGCTGCCTGATGAAATAACTCTTCTGTTTCTAGCCTGGATGTCACTAGTGCTCCTTCCTGGGGGACGGTCCCTCCCCGGTGGCTTTGGGCTGGGGCACTGAGAACAGAAGGTGCTCGTTGGGCTGGCATAGGCGTCCTTTCATCTTTGGGTTTGTGGGACAGAGAAGGAAGGGAGCGCTCATGCTCTGGGTTGGGTACGGAGAGTATATATCGTTGGGGCTTGGCTGTTAAGCTTTTTGCTCAGGACGGGGTAGTGGAATTAAATCCTGTTATCAGGCAGTCGGGTGAAAATGGCCCCTGGGTCTCGGACTAGAAGCGCCCATGTTGGCGTGTGAGCTGCCTAGGCAGGGGTATGATAATCACGCTGAGTTCTCTGTGCCTCGCGCTGCCACAGATCCTCTGATAGGATCTGACTTTGCACGGAAGATGATTTCAGTTTGGTGTACTCTTCCATAGCTGAGCTGGTTTTGCAGAGCTTGCAGGAGTGTGAAACCAGCATCGTCGTCGCTGCCCTGGTGCAGTCTCTGTACGTACAGGCAACTGAGAAAGGAAGTGTCACTTCTCTGTGTTTTATTTTTTCCAGCTAAAATGCATTCATGGGTTTTGAGAAGAGCTGAATGGAATGTTTCTCTTTAGAGGAACTACGGGTTCTCTTCAGCAGAGAACTTTTGCTGTATGTGGTCCCCATTTTGGTAGCCACGTTTAGAAGTTCTTGTGGGTGATAATGAACTCGAGCGCAGAGGAGGCAAAAGCTGCCCGTCTCTAAAGTCTGCCGGCTACGGGCTGACTCCGCTTCTTTGCAGCATCGTGTGAGCTCAGGACCAGGCAGCACAGGGCGGGGTGGTAGGTGGACCATCTGGCCATGTAGGTCTTCCTCCTCTAATGTCTGGGTGGGTTTTTTTTTTTTGTTACACTGACGTTTTCCATCTGGGGGAGACAGATTGAGTTCATGAGGACCAGAACAACCATGTTGAGTGTCTCCTGTTAGAACGGGACGTGTTAACGATCAATTCTGCTTTCCGAGTGATCCTAAGAATACTTTTTAGCCTGTTTTTGGTTGTACCCTTGCAAGAGGTGCTCTGAGGTTTGTGATCTTGCGCTTATGTAGAAAACTTCCTGGCTGTGTGTCAAGAGAGTCCTTTATTCTCCGGGGATTTGTTTTAGTGTTCGTAAGCCACACTTGCAAATTCTCTGGATGGAATAATTCTCCCTTCATATTTTTGTATGTCAGTTTTTTTTCTTTGCGGTATTGTATTCTTTGTGGCAATATTGAAAAAGAGATTGAGGGCTTCGGGGCCAAAACTGTCTGACATCATCAGCAAATGACAGAGTCGAGGGAGTCTCCACAAGGTTGTACAATAATCGGTTTCAAAGCACTAGAGACCAGGTGAGGCTTTTAAAAGTACAAGCAGCAGCTGCCTTTTGGACTTCTGTTGACTTTGGATGGCAGCAAAATACCTGATTGCTGTGCTTCTGAGCATGTCTTCAGGTAAGGGCTTGTGCACGATGTTACTCTGGAGGAGCTCTGCTGGACTTGCACACGGCGGGACACTGGAGGAGTGATCTGTGTCTACCCTCGTGTAAAAAACCCACTTATCTTGGATCAGGTTTGCACCTGGCCATAACCTGCAATCTCTCTCAAATGTCAGTTTTCTAGTTTTAAAAATTAGTGTAATGATTCCTGGTGATCAAAGGGAATGCTGAAATGTGCTCTCCCCGTGTGCAGCCCTGTTAAAGCGCAGGTAAAGCAAAACAGTTAACTGTCAGAAGAAAAATATCCATAGCGGGAACAATTGTCCTTTCAGTAAGGCATCGAGAAGCTGATGGAAAAGTTCATGAGGTTTTTTCCATTGTTTGAGCAAGCATTTTTTTTCATAACATAGTATTAAAATGTCTAGGATACGTAGTGTCTCGTATCATTAACTGGTTGTAAGAGATCATGCAGTGGTTTATGTAACTGGAGTGAGCCTCTTGCAGTACTGCTGATGCAGGGAAGTTTAGAAGAAATGTATTTCTTTATCTGTAAAGTTTGGAGTCCATACGCTCTTCCCCAGCTCTGTTAAAATAACTGCCCTAGTTCGGGCTTTGCAGAATTATGTAGGTTAAGAAAAGGCTCGTGCTTCTACAAAAAGTTGTTGTTCTTTCCCAGCTCTGCTGTTAACCCAGCCTGGGTGTTAGGAGAGCTTGGTGAGTTAGCGACGGACCCAAAATCGGGAGGTTTTTGGTGCGTTTGGCTTCCTCCCTTCTTCCATAAGCATCATCTTTTCTTGGGGAGACGAGGAAGGAGAGAGGATTTCAGTTGTGCACTCCCTTCTTCCAGGAGCTGCCTTGGTGGGGTTATTACAGCAGCTGGCATCCAGGAGGTGGTTCGGATGCTGGCCGGGGTGGTCTCAGTAGCTCGATGACTGTGGGATCGTTGGGGTAGAGGTAATCCTGGGGCTGTTTGTGTGGCAGCTTCTCTGCGGGGATTTCAAGCCGTTTCATAATGTTTCCCTTTCACAACTCCGCGTGTTTAGCAACTCCTAAGCTTTTGTTTCTTTATAAAACAAAAGTAAACCTGAGCGTTGAATAGCGACAGACCCAAGGTCATGCCAACCCCTGCCCGTGTGGTGTAATTGTTTTGTGTGCGAATGCCGGCAGCGGCTCCTCTTGAATCGGCGCTGGGTATGGTTTGAATGGCTGCATGCACCAGTTCGCAGCAGCAGGTAAACGCTTTCTGCAACAAAAGCTGGCACTCCTGGGAGGCTGGGAACAGCCTGGGAGTCCTCACTCAAATCCCCGTGCTAAACACTGCCTCTTTTCTCTTCATTTGCCTCCAGGAAAATGCTACTCTACAGGTGCAGACATGCGATTTTGCTGACGTAGAAACCTGTGGGATTTTTCCAGTTGGGGTGAGCAGCCAAAATGGAGGAGGGCGTAGGAACCCTTCCTGGTTAGTTCAGGTGCTAGCCCGTATCCTTAGCTCCGCTCTCCAGCGCCTTTCAGAAGGTCTGGCACGTTGTGCCAGGCTGTGTCTCGGGGGAGTTTTGTGTGACACTGAGTGACAAAGCTCGTTGCTGGATGCACGGAGTTGTCCTGTTGCCAAATCCAGCCAGTTTCGCTTCTGTGCCGGGACTGGCCTGTGCAAACAGCCTTTCTGTGGCTCCGGCCGTGCGAGCGCAGCCAACGTTGAACTGTTTGCGCCTAAAACACACCGTTATTCAGCCTGTTACAATTTGACTGGGTTTAGATACTCTGTGTAATTATGTTGAAGAGGTCCTGCTAATTCATGCAAAAATAATTAAAAGCATAAGTTTGTTCTAAAATAGCCTTCATCTACATAACTAACCAAGCAAACTGCAAGCTCTGCTGTTCCTGGAGGCCTCAGCTTTTTTCTGAGACTGATTTTTCCAACCTTTTCCCCCCTCAAATTCACCAAAGCTTCCTCAGCACTGGTGCTTCACAAGATTTGGTTATGTTTTGGTAAGACCTAGAAAAAAGCCTTCTAGGGATGCAAATCAGGGCAAAGCTGTTGCTGCTATTTATAATATCGTTAACTAGAAGTAGCTTTTCTAGTAGCACAGCAGCTTTGTTGTGGGTCCCTATTTTAGAGGGACCATCAGGGTGTCAGACCTGGCCGCTCCTTGGCTCTAGAGCTGCTTAGTGTCCTTTGAAAGGTGACATGAAGCTCTGAGATTGAGCATAGGTCTCCAGCTCGGGTTGTCCTGGCCCTGCAGCGGTGGCCGCTGCTCCGAGCATCCTCCCCAGCTGGGGCTGCTGGAGCTGACACAGGGACCCTGCTTGGGGGACCTGCAGGGAGCCGTTGTCCTCTCTGATCTTGAGCTAGCTGGAGCTTTCCTCCCGCGAGCTTTTTGAGGTACACAGCGTGTATCTTGTGACTCGTGGCCATGTGAAAATTTTTCTCACACGTGCAGCAGTCGGGCTCAGCCCTGAGTTGTGTTTTCATAAGACAAAAATTAAACATCTCAATCCAATTAGCTTGAAGAGGCAACCGGTGGAAGTTGTGATAAGATCAGATCAGTGCTTGACTCCCGGCTCGGGTTGTGAAAGTTGCTCTTGATGTCTGAGACATCCTGGCAGAAGTGTCACAGCCATCTGGTGACCACTTCCCAGCGGAGAATGCTTGAAGCAATTTGATAATGGGTCAGATCTTCTCTCTGAAGACACAGCGCTTCTCATCTGTGCTTTGAGCTTCCTGGAGGACCCGATGCACTTGTCCTCTACCGAGATGGAGGTGGTATCTGTCTTGGTGCTGGTATTTCCCTGTCTTCAGATGTCGGAGCTACAGTTTATAGCTGTGTTTTCCCACCTGCCTGGGTGAGGATCAAGCACAGGATCTCTGTATACCTTCTGCTTGGTCTTCAGTTCTGCCCTTCGCCCACCAAAAACAGATGTAGGGCAGGCAAAATGTTTCTTATCTACAAAACAATTGCTCTTCAGAGTGACTGAACCTCAGTAGTTTTTTGAGGAGTCAGCTGTGATTTAATCAGGGCAACTGCAGCTCGGAAAAGGGACGGTCTTGCCACATGTCGGTGCAAACTTCTGTCATCTGCACGATGTCACATCCGATGCCGTTAGCCAGCTGTGGGATGGGACTTTGGGCTGGCTGAGGCTGCCTGGGTTGTGTGTACATCACATGCTTATGTAAAGACAGACAAATGCGTTTGGCCCAGCACGGACTGTAGCTGAGCATGGACTGCTTGTAACAGACAGCTCAGCTACAGGTGGGGTGACTGGCTGGGGAACTGGGATTTCATCCTGTCCTCCAGGAGCCCTCTGGACATGGTTCAACTTTCATTAAATTCTGAGGCAGAGCATTGAAATAACTTTTCTTGGAAGAGGAGAGTGTGCTGTGGAGAGGAATTTTTTAATTAGAATGTGGCTTTGCTACATTTTGAGCAACTATAGCTGTAAAGGCCGCTTCAGGTACGTAAGACACTTGCCCCTCGTGCAAGTGGGATTGAACAGCAGTCTCTCAATGACTTAAACAGGGTTTGCATCTGAAATGACAGAGAGGTGCTGATTATTTTTCTAGTGTGCTCGTCGTAAACCGAGTGGCAAGACTCGGGTGATACCCCACCTCCCTCGCCTGTCGTGCCCTCACCTTTTGTTCCCCTGCGGGTACCAGTGATGGTGGCGATCCGATGCCTGTCTCTTATTTCATGTTTTCTCAGTTGGTGTTTGGTAACTTCTCTGCCTCGCTTAACCTTCTCTCGTTACCAGCATGGCACTGGCTGGGTTATCTTTAAAAACAAACAACAAGCAGGATCCAAATTCTGGTGCGAGTGGAGGTGCTGGTGGAGCTCGGCCTCCCGGAGTTTTGTGTTTTGGGGTCTCCATCCACTGCGAACTCCCTCATGTTTGAGGAATGAGCTTTTCCCTCAGCGGGGGAACTAACAGTCTGTTCCCCACCCGGCTGCTTATTTTGATAAGTGTTTTTAACAACTCAAGACTGTTGTCCCTGCATTAGATTCAGTGGATGTTTGACTTTTAAAAAACAGGCACATCACAAGAAGAAACTTGATACTCAGGAGACCAGGCTAATGAAAATCTTTTCCAAACCCCTCTCTTCCCACCATTCCCTCCCCTTTTGAGTCATCTGTTGCTTTCTGATATAACTCCCATTTTAGAGGCCTTGCTTGGCTGTTTCTCTGTTGTCTTCCACCCATGCTGGTATCTGAGCAGACCAGACGGTGCCTTTTTTATCCCATATCTCTGAGAGCATCCACTTGTGTGAATCCTGCCTGAGAAGGATTGGTATTACTGCGTTATTCCGTGGCATTCGGAGGATGAAAAAGCTGCTGTTGAGCCCATCTTCAGGACGACTCTCATGACAGGTTAGGGAAGATGTTTGCTGCGTTTGTGATGTGCTGCAGCACTTCCTCGTGCTCAACCTTCGGTCTGAACATAAAAACTTGGGTCTGAACATAAGGAGCTGTAGGTGAGAAAGCAGTTCCCCGGAGGCCCAGCCGGGAGAGATGTTCGTTTGATCTTCAGCCAGAAGACACATCGCGGCAGCGTGTTGCGTATCAGTGGGTGTCTCGAGTCCACGCCGCTCAACAGCGGGTGCAATTAGTTTAAAACACTCCCAGGAGTGTTGTTCAAAGAGCTGCAAAAACAACTGCAAACCAGAAATCCCTGGCTGGCTCTTCACTGTGTAGCTTAAAATGCAGCAAAGGGGCCTTTTGCTGAAGAGGACAAGGTGTTTGCAGCTGATTTCAGAAAGGATTTGAATGCTCTGGTTGGGGAGGAGGGAATTTGGGGTTCCCTTGCTGAGCATTTAGGATACAGGTTGCTGGCAATGGTGCAGGCATCCTACCGTGAGTGTAGCTGGTGCTGGCTTCGTGGAGGAGAAGGGCCCAGCTGGTATTTACAGTTATCACCCTTGAGCCAGTTGGCCACTTCATGGTGGGAACGAAAGGCTTCGTTCCAGGGAAATGTTTTCTTGTGTGTTTGGGTTTGTGGCTCTGAGCAGTTTCAGTTGTGACAGCCCTTCTTCCCCATGCTGGTGGTGGCTGTGCTGCAGAGTTGGGGTTAGGTAATGCGGTTGTTAGCGTCCCTCTCCTAAATCAAAGTTCAAATCTGATTTGATTCTGGCTGGGGACGCAAATAGTTTTTTGTAGAAGAAATTATTTTGTGTCAAAGGTAAAAAGGGACATTGCCAAAGTTCCGGGTGTTCCGCTACTTCATGCTGTCACCCAAATACTCTTGCGCACTAGCCTTGCAGTTTTTTGAGCGCAGAAGACCATCCCTTGTCGGACCCGTGTCCTGTATTCACCACAAGACCTGCTTATGGAGTCACTTCTCTGACATTTATTGCCTTGTAGATTTAGAGCAAGGCAGGTGCCTGGGGGATGACAATGGAGGAACATCAGCAGTCTGTCCACTTCATGCCTACAAGCGGTTGTAAACCAGTTGTCCTCTTACTTAGTTGTGCGTCTGCAAGTTTACACGGTCAGTGAGATCTAGTGCAACAGCCGTGCAAGGAGGGGAAGAAAACAATCTGCCTGCCTACCAAGACCAGCCTTTTTTTCCCATTCCCAGTTTCTATCTTTAATTTTATTAGGAAAAACTTTCTTCACTTCTTTAATTTTGTAATTGCATGATTTGGTGTCTATTTCTGCAACTCCTTAAGCAATTTCTCGGTGATGTCGATGGTCACTCAGATCTGTGTGTGGGTGACAGCACATTAGCAGGTGGCTAGCTCCGCCAGCCCGGTGTTTCCTGGTGGACTGGTGCAGAATCCCCGGGGATATCTCAGTCTTCTGACTGGTCACGGGACGTTTTTAACCATGCTCCAGCATGAAGCGGAGCTGGCGCTTTGAACCCAGCGTTTCCCCGTCCCTTGCTGCCGTTAGGCTGTGGTGCGGTACGATGTCTGCTTTAAATGCTGCAATTGCATCGGTCGATGGTCTCTCCCCATGCTGGCACCGACTGCTTGGCGCGCTCTCTCTTCATTTGATAGACGAGCTTTGGCCTCGGTGCTGCCCTGCGTGGAGGCGGTCGCCATGCCAAGTGCTGGAAGGCTTTCTCTTGTGAGGCACCTGTTAAAAATCTCTGCAGAAGCTTTAAGGCAACCGTTACACATTCAAAGCCTTTAAGTAAAAGAGGGCTAATGCCCGAACAGTTTCAAGGCAAAAAGAAAAAGGCTTATAAAACATCACGCGTGGGTGCTCAGGGGTTAATGTTCGTCACTGAGGCATTTTATAGTTTCAAGTCTTAATTTTTCTGGCTTATGCCAACAACATTTTAAGGCGTATTGAATGGCTGAATGATATATGTAAGACTAATTCTTTCCCTGATTTTTTCATATGGGGACGTTATTAGATTCATACGGAAAAGAAATGCAATTGCACGCAGTATGAAGTGCCTGTGATCTGTTGTAAGCATGTGAAAGTGAAGTGGAAACGGGCAGCTCCGTGGTGCGTACCACGGGGCGGTTGGCAGGCTGGGCTGGCCAGAGCCACCCGGATGCGGCTCTTGCATCGCTCGCCTCCGTGTTGGGAAATCCTCCTCCGGGGCTGCTGCTGTTCCTGAGCTTCTTCCAGGTACCTTCTGGGGGGGGAAAATTGTATCGGCTCGAGCCCAGGAAAGCCAGCAGGCAAAGCAGTACACTGTGTTTCGTTTAAAAGCCTGTTGAAGTGATCCTAGGGCTCATGTTACTTGTGTTTTCAAAATGGCATTCCTTAAACAACCCTTTGTTTTTATTTCATCCAGAGGCAGTAACAACTTCAAGTGGTTTGTCCTGTAACATTGGCTTCTCTTACCTCCAAAGTTAAGCTTTAGTCAGCCCAGATGCCCTATTTTATTTGTATATATTGTTTTTTCTGCTGTGTAGTTAAAGTGCAAATGTCAACCTAAGCTGTCCTGGTTCCTGTTGACTTTTCTAATGATAGCTGTGTCTTCTGTGGCCCGGTGGCTCACTTCTCCCATGTTTTTTCCCCTTTTCCTAATTCCCAGCGCAGCATTCTAGTTGCCATTTGATTCTGTAGTTTGTTGAACCCCTCTTGGCCTTGTGATATCCAAGGTGCATTGAAATAAAAAAATCGTGACAAGGGGAGATGGGGCGTATGTTAGCAGGGATGGCAGCTCGCTCTTGCTTAGAAATACACATGCAAGAAGGTGGGGATGTCAGGATTTGAACACACTGCGGTGAAGTTAGGAACCAGGAGGATGGAAATGGCAAAGAGGAAGAGGACCTGATAGTTCAGCTTTCCAGAAAGGCGGCTGCGCAGGTACACAGGCTGCAGGAGGGGGTGTGTGGGGTCCAAGAGCCTTTCCAGGTGGAATACAAACCAGGAGGGCAGGACTGTGGAAAACTATCTTAGGAGCGTGTTTGTGTATAAGGGGAAGTATTCGTGTTCACTTGCTAGGGTGGGATGTTGAATAAATGTTGACAAAAGGAAACATCTGTTTTATCAGGGAGATATCCATCGGGGTTTATGAAGATTTGAATAGCTCCTGCTCCATGCTTGCAATGGATCCCCTGATATTTTAGGGTCTGGACTCCTGACAGCTTTGTCGTGCTCTTGATTTGGCCCCTTTTTAGTCTGTCAGAGGGAAGATTGTTCGGTTTTGGGTTTTGCAGGTGGGCTGTAACCACAGCCAGGCGATTCAGTGTCACTTCATACCTGCACCTTAGCACGAAAGGGTCGTGTTGTCTTTCCAGGTCTGTAACTCAGCCCTGCAGCTTCAAGCTCTTCAAGTGAAATGTCTGGGGTTATTCCCGAGCTGTTTAAGAGGGGATATTGGAAACCCTAAGACATTCCCGTGGATTTCAGAGTTCAGCAAGGGTTGCAGCATCGTCCTGCCTCAGGAATGGTCTGGCAAAGTTTCTGCCAAACCCCTGCTGAGGTTTTAAAGCCGATACGGGCTGTTGCTGTAGTTACAAGCTGTGCATGCTTTCCTCTAGAGGCTAGAAATCAGAAACATGTCAGTCTGTTAATTTTTGTCTTCCTCGCTCGTACTTCAATGGATATTCCAGGTGCATCTCTTCTGTGTCTCTAGGAAGAATTTGTTTCAGCAGTGACCTGGTTTCTCTTCAGAAACTTTCAGATGCTGCAGGGCTTTTCCCCTTAATTGGGTGGAAAAAAAAAAATTCCTCACCCGAAGTACAGTTTAATGCAGTTTTGATATGGCTTTACAAAAAAAGCACTTAAAATAAGATTGTTTGTACCTTCTGAAGCAGTGAACTGGATGCTCACGTCTGGAAGACGTAGGTAGTCTTTGACCTACCCTCTTTGTTTCCCGAGCAGGGTGAATTAAGTAATGGGTTTAAAAGCAACCATTTTATCCAGTGTGTAGTTGCGTCGACCTGTAATTCCCAGTGTAATCAGTGTTTTGGTAGCTTGCTTGTTGCTGGCTTCCCTGTAATCTCCAGCGCATGGATGTGCCAAGTTGCTTGGCTTCCCATCTCCTGCTACAGGAAAGCCTCTGGCTTCCTCCGGGGAAGTGGTTGGATGATAATTTCCCCCCTTTGTATGCATCGTTCTCCCAGGGCCAGTACTAACATGGCTTGAAAGCTGCTCAGGTTCCCTCCCCTCTCCCTTCCTCCTCCAGAGGGAAAAGGGATCAGGCTGTAGGACTTCTACAGGGCTTGCCACCCTTTGAGCAGGAGTTCAGCGCTGTCTGATGGTGCCAGGCTGCCCCTTAAGCACTTGGGGTGTTATTCGGATGATTTGGGGTGAGCTCTGGGGTTTTGTGGGAGCTGTGGTGCCTCCCGGCTCGGGCTGGTTTCTGGAGGGAAGGGTTGCTAGCTGAAGGATGCGTTGAAGAGCAAGGACTTCACTGAATTCTTGCGGAGCATGCATCGATCAAGTGGGGCGAGCCACTACGACAAAAAGCAGTGAATGCTTTGTAACGGATTAGCTGCTCTTTGTGTCTAGGGTCTGCAAGCAGAGCTGTGGGATAGATAGGTTTCTTGCTGCTAATTTGGGAAAAGAGAAGTTAAGACTTCTGAAACAGTTTTTCCATGGAGTTACGACATCCCTGCTTAGGTCAGCCTCGGTTTCTTGTGACGAAACGTGATCCCTATGTAGCTGTGTTAATCAGAGCAAAAAGGAAAGGTTTGCTTTTCCTTTTACAGTGAGAAACATCCCAGTAATGCTCTGACTTTCATATTTTTTGAACCCAGTAAGATACAGTGTCATATTTCATGATTTTTGAACTCTTTCTAGCTCCCCATCTGGTCCCTGCCTGTGATCCCAGAGGCTGGGTGCTTTGCCTGCGGAGTCCATAAGAATTTCAGTGTAACTCTATCCACTCTCACTCATCATCTTAATTTCTAATGCGAAGCATCGGTTTTCTGTAGGTTTCAGTAGCAATTTAAATTCCTACTTTTTTTTTTCTCCCCTCTACTAAAGGTACTTGACTGAAGGCTTAAGCCCCACTGTAAGTGTAAACACCATGCATCAGGGTAAATGAAGCTGCATGATAGGAGGGAACAAAGGGTGCAGATTAAAAGCTGTTTACCAAGCAGGTCCAATATGGATCTCTTTATGCAAACCCTTTACAGTCACTCCAGTGAGTTGGAAAAAGGAGAATAGCAGCTTGCGCGGTGCGTACATCTGCAAATGTTTAGAGAAGTTTCAAGCATCAAAGAACGGAAGTGAGACCCAGAGATGTTGAAGCTGGGGCTGGAAAGTAAGAGTAAAATGCAAATGATTGTGGCCCTTGTTTGGGGTGGGGGGTAAGATAAGAGTAAAAGCAAAGGCACAAAGTGAGAGGCCCCTGAAAAAGCCTTATGCTGTGTGGGAGGAGGTAGTACAGGTATCTCAGAATAGACCAGGGCAGGGTTAATGCCTTTTTTTTTTTCCCCAGAGCAATTGAGATGAGATGGTGCCTGACGTTGGCCATCTCATCGGCAAGCAGCTGCCACCCCAGCAGGAGCTCCCAGCAAATGATTAGGGAGCTGGAGGGCAGACGTTTCTAAATGACTGTTTAATGAGGTACCTTGTCTGGATGGCTCTTGCAGGAGCAGAGAGCGAGTCTGGGAGAGGACCTGGAATGTCAGGAAAAACTCCTTTAGGAATAACATCCCAGAGGAGCTGACTTATTGCTTGGCCATGCCTCTGTAGCTGTGACTGCCATTAGCGTGTGCTGTAGGAGCCAGTTCTGGGTTGTATGTTGGTAAGGAGAGAGGTTTAGAGGATGTGGGTCGCTGTGTCCTACCTCTGCTAGTCCCTTAGAAGTCATGGGGTGAGTAACCAGCACCCCTTCCTCTGAGAGCCTGGATTGCTGCTCTCTTAAGCTGCCACTGAAGTGTGTGGGGGTTGGAAATGAGAAGGGAAGGAGTTAACCGAGTATGGTTTGAATTAGTGTTGTATAACCAACTTGGCTATGTTGTCATGGCATAATTGTATCTGATATTGTTTTGTCAGTCAAATGACAGGTAGTACAAGTTCAGCGTTGCCTGCTCCAGCAGCAGATTATTTTAAGATAATCTAAGGAGGAAATGACAGCAAATATGACGATGAGAAATTATTTCGCTGAGAAATAAATTAATATGCCAGAGAGGTTGTGTTCAAAAGTCCCAACAGCGGGAATTTAGAAGAGACTCTGGGCTGAACGCCGCTGTTTCAGGACACCAAAGCTTTCAAATCGGGGAATGTGGAGGATGGATGGCTGTGAAAATAAAAATGAGGGTTTGTATTCCTCCTGGGGTGGAAGTGCTGAGTCTATAGAGCATTAATGTTTTCATATCAGACCACAAATGCTGCTGTGCTGAGCACCCGAGAAACTGTAGCAGGAGCACACAGATATTCCCAAGCCCTTTTTGATGCTGTCTCTGTTAAAATCCGTGCCAGCCAGAGGAGGGGCGCAGACATCTTGGCAGCTGGGAGAAGAGGCAATAGCAAAAGAAAAACTGCCTGCTAAAGGGAAGGATGTTTCCTGCAAGCTGCTGGTTTCAGACGGAGTCTCGCCATAGCTGGCTGTGGGCTCCAGCAAGGAGCCCTGCTGGCATAGTGTGCTTCGGGCCCTGGGATTTGCTTGGGTGGAAGGTGTTAACTCCAACATGTGAGCAGATTTTGAGGGATTCTGCTTAAAATGTGCTTCACTTTTCATCCCTGTTAATGCTTCTTGAATGACTTTGAAGGTGGAATCTAGTTAATATTGCTTGCTCTACTTGAGGCTGAACCGGCAATAGCTTTTCTTTAAGGCTTGAGGGAAGAAAAAAGAAAAATTGAACTGCCTTATGCTTAGGAATAATTTAAAAGTTGAAATTCTTTGGTTTGCAGACATTTAACTTGGCAGCCTGGAAGTATTTTGTCATGAGAGGCTCTAATCTGGTAACCCTTCAACCTAAACTAAAGGCTAATTGATTTAAATTGCACTACATGCCCTATCTTGGAAACAGTTTTCCTGCTGCGCGGGGCAGCTGTTAGTGTTACGGTCCCTTGGGTGGGATGTCGAGACAGATAAACTCAAGGCGGTATCTGAGCAATCAGCATTTAAAGGTGTCACTGCTCCTAGGCGTATATCCTGGCCGTGGCACCCCCGGGAGCTGTGCAGGAGAGGCACTGGGTACTTGTTCGTTGAACACCAGCATGTTTCTCTTGTTGCTTCTCTATTCTCTTGTGCAAAACGGATCCAAAGAAGCAGAAATCCTTGTCTGGCAACCACACGATGGAGGTACAACCCCACGACACCTGCAAATGGGTATAACGAGTTAAGGCACTGTTTGACTTGAGTTTCCTTCCATTTGGCAGCCTGAGAACCTGCCATGAAAGTGCTTGTCCTACTGTGAAAGCTCTGAGTGAAGAGGCTGATTTGAATCTGCTCTCTTCAGCCACCAAGAGCTGTAAAAATATTTGGCCTCCTGTTTGGTTTGGAGCTGTCTAAAGTGCAAATAGGAAACGCACCTTCAGCTTGAAAATGACCTTGTCTGATGTTGGGGAAACTTTCTGTTGTAATTTAATACAGCAATGGATCCTCAGGAATCCTCATCAACATCTGGGAACGGACCGGGATGAACTTGGGAGTGCAAATACAAGTGCAAGGCTGTAAAGGCTGTGTTGTCCTCGTTCAGACCTGATTGCCGACGACAGGTCTGGGCTCAGGTTGGCACCATGTGCTCACCGCTGGTGAATGAGCTGCTTGCGTCTGGCTGTTGCGTTACTGTTCAGAAAGCAGCAGTAGTGCTTGCTCCTTCCCAGCCGCTGCCGTAACCTGCACCTTAACGTCCCTGCCAGTACTTTTAATTCCCTTATCAGCCAAAAGGGTTTTACTAGTGATACTGGAAAGAACCTGAAGGAATGTGAAACAAGCAGGCTAAAACCTGTACAAAATTTCAAGCAAGGAAGTAGCTTGTATCTATTGCACACACCAAACCCAGCAAAGCAACCTCTTATCTTCAGGGGTTTGACTTCTTGGCTCCTCTGCCCGTGTGACATGAAGTCGTGAGACTGGGAAGAGAATTCTGCTTTAACAAGTGCTGCTGCTTTCACACCCTGTTCGTGGTGCTGTTTCTAGGAGCTGGCCTTCCTGAGGCTTCAAGGATGTGAGAATGGAATGCAGTGTTGTCCCCTCTGGATGTTGCGAAAGGCTTGGGAAGCTCTTCCCTGGAAGCTGTGCTTCCCAAAGGTAGCACCAGAAAGCTTTTCTGCTTTTTTCTGGAGAAGTACGCCATAGCCCAGTTTTCACAGCCTGACACTCCCTTTTTTTTTTTTCTTTTCCTGTTGGTCTGGTAATCTAAAAATGATTTTTCCTCTTCCAACAAAGCTTGCTTTGCTTGTAGCAATGCTGTTCTGGGTTAGCACGCTGCTGCGTGGTGTCGACTCTGCAGGCTGGGACATCTGGTGCCTTGCTGCTAGAAGTGAAGGGGCGCTTGGGTCTCTTAGTCCATCCAGGATCTCTTGAGTCATCTGTCCAAATCCAGGCAGGCTCAACTTCATTCCTTTGCCTTCAGCAAACCCAGTTCTGCAGCTCAGAGTGAGCCCTTTAGGCTGAGGAGCCCTGAAGCCAGCGGCTGGTCTGGCTCATTTGCAGTGAACTCCTGGTGTTGCGGTCACACGAGGCAGAGTCATGCAGGACCTGCGCTTCTGCTGACGTGCAGTAACGCCGTGCATGCCTTTCACATGCTTCATGGCTCGGACAGGCGTGCGGGTGGTGCAGCTCGGCTGCTGCTGACTGCAGAGCTCAGTAAACTGTGATAGCGTGATGGCTTTGAGCCCCGGAGTAGGCGTCTGCTGCACGGAGCTGTGCAAGCATGTTGGCTGCTGCACGGGTGTGCAAAGGTGGTTTCTACCTCGTGCCCGTGGGAGGGGGACGTGGTTTGTGAGTGCTCTGTGGTTCAAGAGCAAAAGCTGTGAAAAACAGAATAACTAGCTGTTATTTTGCAGACAGACAGGGATAACTCAGCCCCCTGGGTCTGCAGAAGTTTGGCAAGCCAGGTTTCTCTGCCTTTCTTTGAAGGAAGGCTGTTTGCAATGCAGGCATGTCCAAGTGCCACAGCCTGCAGGTCTGATATTTCACCTAGAAATCATCCTGTGGCAAAGGCTCATTTCTGAGCTCAACCTGTAGGTCTCTTTATCCTCGGTTTCCCAGAATAATAATCCTTGTATTGTGGGAAAAGATAGAGAATAGAGCTTGTTAATCAATTAAAATTTGCCTTGCATATTCTGTGGGTGGATGCATTTGGGTATGCCATGGTGAAGGTCCCTGAGTTGTCTGGTGGCTGTGGGAACCCGTGTTGGCAGCTGAAGGGTTCGAGCAGGAACCCGGGTCCCTGATCTTCCTGATGGTGATTCACAGACACCTCAGTTGCCACTTCAAGTCTAGACAGGTATCTTCTTTGAATTTTGCCGGAGCTGTTTAAGAGGTATCAAGCTGAGGAGTGATATCAGTGTGCTTACCACTGCGCTGTAGTAATGGATTGTGGGAGTGCACGTAGTCTTTCCACTGTGGAAAAAGCGCATTAGTTTGAATGATTATGGGCACATTTGGCTGACTCTGCTAAATGGAGAAGGGAACTTGCAAGATCCATTATGGCCTTCCTGCTCTGACATAGTAACATGTTTCTGGGCTTTAATGTCTTAAGCTGCTTCACTTGGATCTGCAAGAGCAATTCATGCATGCTTTTGAGCTCTCTTCTGGGTCTACTTCCCTTCCACTGTGTATCACACACGATTGCTTCCAAATTAGATGTTCCTTGTCAAAATGCTCCGGGATTTGTGATTGCATCCACCTGGTTATTCAAGGCCAACGCTTTTGTCTTGCACGGCTCAGTAATGGTGGGTAGCAGCTGATGACGTTGATGCACTTGGCTGTATAGGGCTACCTTGGACTGTAGTTACTGAGCTGGAAGAGAGGGATGGTAGATAGTCTGTTAGATAAATCCTCATCCCAGTTTTTCAGACCTGCCTCCCAGGTGGCTAGCCTCAGTGAGCAAGAAGTGTACTCTGGAAAATGAGAAATTCTAGGCTGTGTTTGGTTTTGTTTTGTTTTGGTTTTTTTTAGCACATGAATGCATAATGAGTGTCAGCATCTGTAGATAAAACCCGGGAAGGATGTACCTGTGGATGCGTTCTTCAGCGATCCCTCCCAAAGGGCTGCTGAAGCTCTGTTACCAGCAGCAATGCACAAGAAGCGTCTTACTCCAGACCCCATCAACTTCTGTGTGGGGTCTGGGACGAGTACGTTCCGCTTTTTCTTTTAATTTCATGTGGTTGCTAACTGGAATTTTTTTGTGTTTTTCAGGTGCTGGAGAGTCTGGGAAAAGCACCATTGTGAAGCAGATGAAGTAAGTGAGAGTGCGGGCATGTAAACTGCATTTTTGTGTGACATGAAATAAAAAATCTGTGGTGCCCTTCTGGTTTGGGAATGACAGCTTGGTTTTCTTCCAGGATTATTCACGAGGATGGCTACTCGGAGGAAGAATGCAAACAATATAAAGTGGTTGTCTACAGCAATACCATCCAGTCCATCATTGCAATCATAAGAGCCATGGGAAGGCTAAAGATAGACTTTGGGGAAGTTGCCAGAGCAGTAAGTGTTTCACTTATTTCCCTTAGTCTGAGTCTGTGCTGTGAATTGTGTTAATGAATCCTGGAAACTCAGTCCATGGCACTCACAGTGGAAATCTGTTTTGTTACAAGATACAATAGTGAAAGACCTTTCATAATCTGTAATCTATTACCAGTACAAAGTGTCAAGTGTTTTACTGAGGTTATGGGTAAGAACCTGTAGTAGTTTGAATGCTCAAAAAAAATAAAGAATCCCTAAACCTTTGTCTAAGCTATCTGAATTTTTAACAAAATTCTCAAGTTTTGTCTAAATTGCTTGACATCAGTCCTCAGTAGTGTTTCACAGCATTATGCTAGTTCATTTTTAAGTTGAGCCAAAGAAATCTTAATAATTGTCACTACTCGTATTTGTCCTCTTAGTTTTTTGGCGGTTTGAGGCCCTGCTTTTCCCCACCCATCCAGTTCTGCTGATTCCTTGGGCTGTTACTTGTGTTCACCTTCAACACTTCAAGACAGTAGAAACTGAAGTCAGGAAGTCTTGACCCCCACGGTGGTGGGGAAAGCCCAGACAGAACTGGGGAGTCAGGGACCCCTGAAAGCGTGTCGGAGAAAGGAATTGCGTGTATCAGCATAGGGCAGTGGCTGCACAGCCTGTGACTCTTGCTATCTGGCACTAATTCCTCATGCTTACAGTTAATATATGGTAAGTGAAGTAACCTACTCTGTTTCTTTGTGATGCAACCACAGATATTTTGAACTTACGATATAAAGCATCCTGGCTGAAGGGCATATCTTCACTTGCATGTTGACCTCGGCTGTTGTTCAGCCGCTGCTCCAAATCCTCCCTGGCATTCCCCTCTACTTTTCCTCTGTGCTTGTCGAAGCCAAGTGATGGTCTCAGCCTAGCTGATGTAGCTGGAAGGAGGAAGATGTTAAAATCCAAGTTCCTTTCTCAGTTGACCTGCCCAGGCTTAGCTGGCTTCGCAAAAGCAGAACAAGAGCCGAGTGCCAAGAATTTTCTTGTGTCCCAATCCACGCTGAAGGGCAAACAGCTTGCCACGCTTTCCTAGGAAAAGACCCAGGGTAACGAAATCTACTGTCTCGCAGCAAATGACAGCAATGGCCTCTCAGCATAGCACCACACCCATAAATGCTGTACCTGCAGAGACTCATAACTGAGGTCCACCTCCGTGTTGTGGCAGTTCAGACCTTGGTTAGGTTAATTTAGGTGCCTGTGGCTTGTGCTAGGGAGGTATCCTTTGGAGTAGTATGCAGACTTGACTCTTGCCCAAGCTTAGGTACGTGCTGGGCAGTACGGTTTAGGGCTCAAGTGAGAGGAGCCGATGTTAGGAGGAGACAGTCTGAAGCTGAGAATTTGCTGGGATAGTGAAAGGTCTCTTACATCTCCCGAAAGGAAGCTGGCAGGTCTGATCGCTGTGGAAATAAACATCAGTGTGGGATGTAGGTCAGCCTGTTTTTCACTTTCAAAATCTGCTTGTCAACTTGTAGAAGAGTGAGGCCTTGCTCTAAGACTTCTGAGAAGAATTTTTCGTGCTCTAGGGCAGACAGTCAAATCCTGATCAGTCCATCCCATCTCCTGATGAAATGCTTTATTGAGAAATCGGTCTCCCTTACTTCTGACCGCTATTGCAGCAAATGGCAAGTCCTCGGAGCTTTAAACCTATAATCATCCAAAACCTGCTCTTGATACTGAATTCTTCCTTGTTGCCATACTGTATGACACTATAATAAAGGTTTTCCAGTTTAAAAACTATTACTTATCATTCATTAGTTCACAGTAGCACACTGACATTCTTACCTTTCCTTTGAAACGCTGCGCCAGGTTACTGAAATGTCGCGTTACCGGTGTGAATGCTGCCTTTTACTTTGGAGTGGTGATCCCTGCAGTGATGGCGTGACAGAATTGTTGTGTGCCACCCGTGATCAGTGCGTCTCACCCCACAGGCTGGAGCTTCTTGCCCAGAATCTCCTTTCTGACTGCAGGAGAAAAATAACTTAATGATTTGGGGGAGAAGACTGGATAGACAGCATGAGAGAGGACGCTGTGATTCCTTAGAGCAGTTGGTGCAGCCCCTAGGATCATTACGAATTACAGTGAGGCTTAACATCAGTAAAGGTTTAAACGGGTGTAGATCCTGACTTGTTTTCATTTCTTCTCTTCCTGCAGGATGATGCCCGTCAGTTGTTTGTATTAGCTGGAAGCGCAGAGGAAGGCGTGATGACTGCCGAGCTAGCTGGCGTGATTAAGCGGTTATGGAGAGATGCTGGGGTTCAGGCCTGCTTCAGCAGATCGAGAGAATATCAGCTTAACGACTCTGCATCATAGTAAGAAACCGTTACCAGCTTCTGGGCTCTTCACAGCAAAGCAAATGGTGTTCAAGAAGGGCTGGTGTGACTGAAAGCGGGGTGGTACTTGGGTCCCCTTCCGAGGGGGCAGACAGAAACCCTAGTCTAACCGGTTTACACGGGGTTGGGCTCACAGGGTGACTTAGTGCTTTGGCTCATCAAAGTCGGTTTTACTGTTTGTCTTCCCCGTATGTAGTATTGGGGAAAAAAACCCTTCACATTCCTTGTTTTGTGCCTAGGTGAATTTGCCAATCTGTTTTTAGTGGAAGAATAACTTACCAGCTGGCACTAAGATGGCTTGCTACAGCAGGTGATCAGCTATATCACCTTCATTATCCCTACAGAAAGGAGTAACACCTCCGGAAACCGAGCTCCTGATTAAACTACTAGATTTGTGATGAGCAACAATTTCCAATAGCGGGATCTCCTGATATTGGCAGATCAATATTCGCATAGTTGTTCTCCTTAACAGCTCTCGCTACACTTCTGTGCCTGACACATGCGCAGCGCTGCAGGCTAGCTATAAACCTGCTTATTGTTCTGTTTCTAAAATGCAGACAATTGCTTAACAATTGGAAAGTTATGACTAGATAAATAGGTTGCTGCTGGCTGGTTAATGAGGATTTTGACTAAATGCCTCATCTATTTCCAAGAGGCAGGTTAGTGCAGGGAGGGGAAACTATTTCTTTTAATGAGCAAAGCAGTTGTTGCTTTTTTCTTTTTTTTTTTTATTTTAAAGTCATGTGCTTGGTCTCTCTAGAACAAATATTTGAGACTCTCTAAAAGGATGATTTTGGGGTTAAGTGTGCCTCCTGATGTCCAGCTGAAAACTTGTCTCAATTTAGCCAAGTTTTAAGCCTTTGATAAATTAGTTTGGAAGTGCTTTATAAAGAAACTTCAGATGTGTCACAGCTCAGTTGCCTGCAGGCTCTGTCTGCGCAGAGCATATTTTAGCTTTAAAATAAGGAATAATTTTTCTAAATTTGTAACACCTTGGCAGGCTATCATGGGTTTAGATCAAGGTAAGTGAGTTGACAAGAGGAGGCTTTCTCAGATCCGTGTGTGCATTTACAGCATGTGAGGAGGAAGCTTCAGATTCAAAGGGAGAGAAAAAGGATAGATGAGGAGGGAATAACTTAATGAACAGATGTGGAGAAGAGAAGGAAAGCTTTAAGGACTGCTTGAGCAGAGGATCTAGGGCAGAAAGCCTAAGTGGTTGAGTGGAGCTTAAGGAGGAACATAAAGATGGGGAACCTTGGCTTTGTGGTCTTGATGGTCAGCTTTGAAAGAGAAGGAGAATGAAGGCAGGCTGGAGAAAACAGGGTAGAAAGGGGTTGGAAACAGCAGTCTGGGGAGAGAGAGCGTAAGTCTGCTCAGAGGTGCCCACTTGATCTGACTGCCTTCCAGAGACTGGATTTTGGAGGGTTGTTCCTGTTCCTGAATATCTGCAACCCACTCGTGTCCAGTTTCTGGTACTGGTACGTGTAGGCACAGCTACTGTGACGAATTGCTCTCATGGGCTGGTGTCAAATCTACATGGCAGAGAGATTTCAGCCCGATGATGACCGATGTGGCATTTATCTGTTAAGTGCATCAGAGAATTTTGCTTCCTGTCTTAAGACCACAGGAAGTTGCACTAAAGCAGCATTATTTTGAATCGGTAGCCAAGCAACTCAGCAGTGAGGAAACGCTGCGAGTGGGTTCCTTTAGCGCAGAGCACGGTCACGCAGTTAAAAACCTGTTTTCTCCTGCAGGACCCTTGCCTCGGCAGCATACAGAACGAGCTGGCCAGATGAGCGTTCAGTCATTATTTTTTTTTTCTTCTGCGCTCAGTGCGTGGCTCCTGACCTGCCTTATCTTCTGGTGTTATCCAATTAATTCCCTTGTCCATGCTTAAAAGATGGATTTCTTGCAATCCCTTCTTGTGGTGGGGGACACCTTAGCTTTTGTGCACAGTTTTCTTAGGGGGATTTCACTTCCCTCCTCCTTTCAATATCTCCTACAAACCGGACTGAAACTTCAGGCTTAGCAGCCTTTAAATATATGCCCTGTTTGAGATGACTGGTTTTCCAGCTGAAAATCAGTATTGCGCTGTGTTTCAAGCCCGGTTCAGCCTGACTGGGTGCTGCTCCTCGCTTCATGTCAGACCTCAGGGCCTCTGCTGAGACACCCAGAATGGCAGGGGGAGGAAAAAGAGGAACGTATGAATGATTGCTTGTGAAAATTAGGTGGCATCAAGAACAAGAGAGCTGTGGCAGAGAGCCAAGGTTTTCGGGGCAGCATTGAATTGTTCTCAAAACTCTTCTTCCCGCTGTTTCCTGCCTCGCTGAGCGCTTCCCCTTGCGCGGGCAGGGACCCTGCCCATCGGAGAGCTGCCCCGGCGGGCAGGAGGCTGTGTGGGAGGAGAGGAGGCGACCATAATAACGGTGTGTCGTAACCCGTGTGCAGCGGGCAGGGGTAAGCTCCCAAAGATAACAGCTTGTGACACTAATCTGAATGATCTGTCCTGGAATCATAGTGTTTTGCATGTTTTCTTCTTATTTTTTTTTAAGAACAGTTGAGTAACTCTTGGTCCAAACTGTGGATGTTCAAGCACTACCGTAAACGCTCAGCATGTTCTCCAGGCACCATCTGATAATGTCCCTCTAGCAACCGCCCTGCTCTTCTGGTGTGATATTTCAAATATCTACATTTTCACTTGCCTTATTGCAGCTTCACATTTTTCTTTATCTGTGATGTGAGCAAATGGCTCTGTAGCTCACCGCTCCTGTCTTGAGTCAATGCCGAGGAGAAGCATTTCAGACTTTTGTGCACAAATACAGAGAACAGAAACCTGTTTGGTGCAGCAGTGTGGGTGCTAAGGCATATTGCTGTCTTGCACACCTTCAGGTACCTCTCTCTGATACTTGGAAATGTCGGCAAGCACATAATGCTTTAAAATATTGTAGTTGCTGGTTTCACTAGTTTTTCTGAAGTTCATGCAGACACCAGTCTGCAGATACTGTAGGTAATTATCTGCAGTCTCACAGGCAATTAGCATAGCTTCTGATCAACCATTCTCTATTCTGGCATATCTCGTCTTGTTCCCAAGTGGCAGTTTTGGCCTGAATTTGCTGACATGATGCTGGATAAAACCTATGTGGTTTTTTTCCTCCTCTTTGCTTTCAAGCACTAGCTTGCAGGGCATTGCCCTCCCCTTTGTAGCCCGATGCTTTCTTGTGATTCCCCTCGAGTAGCACCACCTTGGGATCGCAGCTCAAGCTTTTGAAGCAAGCTTTTTCATCTGTAGGTCTGTGCTGCAGACTGTGGGTCTGTCTTAGCTGGCCCAAATGAGCGTTAAATTGGTAAAGGTAGTGCGCAACGTTCCCTTTTCCTGGAGATCCTGCTCTGTTACCTTGTTTTCTGCTTCGCTTAATCTGCCAAAATCCAGCTAAACGCGAGGGGAGAGAGGAGGCAGACTTCTGTGAAAGAAATGCATTTCTTAAATACAGGTTTCACCAGGTCTTCACCTGTTTTCTTCTTGCTGCAGGAAGACTTGGCTAGAGATGATTAATTCTGTATGAGCTGTCAACCTACATAGGAAGAATACTGTTTGCTTTTTCAGACTGGCACGGGTGCTTGCGGTAACGTTTCTTGAAAGCTTGGTGTTTGGTGGCTGCAAATACCAACCCACCTGGGTACCAAACCTGCATCTTTCTGCCCTCTTGTCTCCTCTCCCTGGTGAAGGCTGGCTTTTGTTTGCTGCTGTGCCTTCAGGCGTGATGGTAACAGCCCCTCCTTTCCTCCCTCCCGTAGCTCAAGCTGCGGATAGCCGTTCATAATAAATGCTTTGTATGAATCTTTCAGAGCTTTCAGAGCCATTTTTGGCCTTGAAAGCATTCTTTCCGATGTTAAAAGGAAACATGACTGAAGTGTTAGGAAAATACCATTCTAGGGTTCATGTGAGCGTGTGGAGGAGGGGAACTCTGTTATCTTCACCAACTGAAAGCTGTCCACTTCAGAACATCCCGCTGCTGTGGTCGGTGTTTCTTAGAGCAGTCTGAGCGTGAGATAGGACACACTGAAGCTGGCAGGTTTTCTGATCGGACTGGAAGTACAGATCCTTGCACACACAGGTATTGAACCAGTGCCAGCCTGGCACAGGATGTCCTGGGAAGGCTTGGAGGGTCACGAAGACAAACGTGAGTTATGCTGTAGGCTTTTGGTCAGCACTCTTTTTTTTTTTTTTTTTTTTTTTTTTTACTTGAACCCTCATTCACCTCAGGGTGAAAAAAAGAAGGGAAACAAAACTGTCTTCTTGCAAGTTTGTATTTGCAAGGTGGCATTGAAGTATGAGAAATAGTTGGCTTTGTAAACACAAGGATCCAAGGTGGGGAACAAGTGCTGCAACCTCAGCGTATGAAGGAAGTCTGGTGGCAAAGGAGATTGTGAAAAGGGATTCAAACTGCGTGGGATGTGGAAGGATTCAGTAAGGTATATGTTTTCAGTTCCCAAAACAATATTTGTGAGGAACATCTTTAAACTTTCAGACAGACTGTGGCAAGCTGTGGGCTGTGAGTTGCCCGAAACCATGTGTCTCAGACCGTGCTTTTCCAGTTTTTTCAAGTTTCACTAAATCTGTATGTGGTAGAGGGAAACAAGTGGCAGTCTGCACAGGCTGGGCTCTGCAGCCTGCTTTTGTGGAGTCGGCAGGCTGCTTCCTCTGCCCACAAAGTCAACTGCCTCTGTCGAGGCGAGGATGGCCGGAGGAGGCTGTGTGCACCTGCACTTGGGCAGCTCTTCTGCTACTGAGAAAACCCCCTGTGCTGGATCTTCCAACTGCTTAGGCATTTCCATGGGATCTGGTACTTATTTGCCCTTTGAGTCTCCCTGGAATTAATCTGGCAAAGCTTATTTTTTTAAGGCAGCTTGCAGATAGAGCACCACTTAATCTGATACACCTTGTTCTCCTGACTCCATTCACTCCTCGCTGGCTGCCTAAAAAGCCTTAAGTAGGAATTATACCAGTTTCACTGCCCAAACTTCTGATGCTGAAAGCTGGCAATTAGGAGCAGATGCTTTACAGCTTCAGCTTGCACATTTATCACTTCAGTGATTTGGGGCAGCTGTGTGACCTGTATCAAAGCCAAGCTGTTAGGAGTTGCTGGGTCAGTTCTTAGGTAGCACTTCCATCAGCTTTTGAACCACCATATCCTAGCTAAAGTCATACTGGTAGGAAAGAGAGGGGAGGAAAAAATCTGGGTGTGTTTATTTCCTCAGCAGAAATATTTCTTAACAGAAGCCTAATGAAGGTAAGTACTTTCCAAATTCTGTTTTACTAAGCTGAAACTAAAGGCAATCCCAAGTATGAGTTCTGGGTGCTGCGTTTCTGGTCAAAGAGCAGTTCACAAACCTGTCATCCCACTGAACATGAGAGAGGAATGAGAGGAGTTGGCCCTTCCTGGGCTAAAACCGCTTGCAGATACCAGCTCTTCGAGAAAAGCCCTGTGGCACTGGGCAAGCATGGGCAGGAGGCTGGTAGGTAGGCAGGATTCTTCTGGGGTTTGGAAAATAGGTCAGCGCTCTGCAAATATGCTGGAAGTCCTGGCGAGAGGAGATGCTGAAGCTGACAGAGGAGGGAAATGTTGCTCAGTGCGTTGCCTGCTTGGTGATGAAGGCACATGGAAATTTGGAGCTCCTGGCACAGCTTTCAGGTGCACGGGAAGGAGCGATCCCTGGCTGACAATGGGTCTGTGGTAATGCTTGGCTGGGAGGGCAGGGTTTATTACACCGGTGTAGAGCTGATGTGCCACTAAAATCTCACAGTTGCATGGTACTGTATTGATTAAAAACTGCTCCTGATAAAGACGTGGCCGTAGCTGTTAGGGATAACGCTGCTGGCAGCTGTGTGCAAAGGCGGCTGAACACTTGCCTCCGGTCCCTTCCCGAAGGAGCTGGAGCAATCCTCGTCTCCTTTGTGGAAGCAGGAGGCCATCGCCTTCCCCTTAACAGGAAAAATGAGCTCAGAGGTGTTGCTGGCTGGAGTGGGATTTCTGACACTGCTAGAAATGATGTATACCTCTTACTTACGTGCCTGAGAGCCGAACTTCAAAGGGAACGTGCCGAAGCTGGAATTAGTTGGGGTCTCGATGGGCGCGTTGCCTTGATGCCGCGGAGAAATGGTTTCCTCCAACAGCCATGCCGTTGGGGAGCTGGATGTGTTGTGTGGTAGTTGGCTTTTGTTAAAGGAGGTGAATGAATCTGCCTGTTTTGGGGGTGGTTCTTGATGCTTAATTTTTTCCTCCTGGCTCATTTGATGCATCCTTGCCCTTTAAAAGTGAGCCACTGGATTTATTGCCTTGCGCTTTGATGCGAAAGACCTTGACTACTTTGAATTGCCCCAAGAGATACCAGTCTTGGCATGGCTTCTGCATCAGCAGTGCTTCTCGTACTGGCTTCTTATCAGGCTTCACTCCCCAGCTAGCTGAACTCTACCCGGCACATGCTGCAAGGTCATATGGGGAGGGGTTAAAAAAAAAAGCCAACAACAAAATCCACCACGGGATAGACCCAAGGGGGTTTGTTCGCTGCATGTTCAAGGTCTGTACTATGTGAAGATGATGAATAAATTCCGTGATGACTTTCTTCTGCAGTTTATAAAAGATTCATGGCGAGCAAGCAGACTAAAAAAAGCGCATCTTGTGTTGTCTCTTCTGGTTTAGTTACCTAAATGACTTGGATAGAATATCCCAGCCGACCTATATTCCGACTCAGCAGGATGTTCTGCGGACCAGAGTTAAAACTACAGGCATTGTGGAAACTCACTTTACCTTCAAGGACCTGTACTTCAAGTAAGTGAAGGGCAGCGCTTGTCCCTGTGGACTGCGGTGATTTCTTCAGTGTGTGGTGGTGGTAGGTCCCACACCTGCGCTGCAAAACGTCTTGCCCTGTTTTAACTGTCCTCCTTGCCTCCGTTACACTCCCTCTCTACTGGCATTGCTCACTGGAGATACCGGTTTGACTTTTATTTGCCTTCTTCTGTTCTTTTCAGCTGCTTTTATGTTGGAATCGCAGACACAGGTACTGACTGCTTGTTTACAGGATCAAAAAAAAAAAAAATACTAAAAGGACACTGACTCCTGGATTTTGAGTTTGAATTTAACCCCTTCCTTTGAAGCGGGAGATAAGAGCTCTCCCCGCAGTCACAGTCTTGGCTCTGGGCTGCATGGTGTTCTCCACAAAGCTGTAGGTGACTGCGCTGACTGACACTTGCTGCGGAGCAGGAACGGGGCATGCAGAAAGCGTGCTGGGGACTGGCTGCCTTTGCGTGACATTGCAGAGGATGGGACTTGCCTGTCCTCTTTGCCTTCTAAATTCAGTCCCTGCAGGGCTCGGCTATCGAGCCTGGTCTTGGCAGTGTCCCTTTACGTATCACTAATCGAGCTCCCTCTAACCTCCGTAGCGGCTGCTAGCCTGCAGTTTAGCTCTCCTCCCCGCTCTTGATCTGCTCGTTAGAAAACCCTTGCTTTGGATCCCAAGCGCACTCCTGATAAACAGCCTGGAGCCCCGCGGGGTGGGCATTCGTGTCCTGTGATGTGGATGGAGGAAAACGCAGCGCCTGTATCTTGGGCGAGTTCCCTTCGTCTGTGGCGATGTTTTCAAGTCTTTGTTGCTCAGAGCCTTTAAATAAGCATTTGTTTGCTTATTTTTTAGCTTGTGTTTGAAAACAGTTTGAAAGAGCTACAGCAAAAATCCAGGTGTTGCTTATAAAATCTGATTTGTTTGCACGCTTTTTTTGGAGAACGGTAGCATTTTGGCTTCTGAACTATCTTAACTCATGAACTGTTTTAACAAAAATGCCTAAACACTTTGCATCACCGAGCTATTTACGTGGCTTCTGTTCGTCCAGGGAAAACTTGTCTTCGGTCGTGATGTATTAGGATTAGCATTTCCAGCTGCAGTGTGTGGTGCTCTTATAAAAATCATCATGTCTGACTAATGGAAGAGTAAGCTGGAGGTAGCAGGCATATTCTGTTTAATCATTATAACCCTTCTTTTAAAGTGAAATGGCTGAGCACTCGGAGGCGTGCCTGCCTGATGCAAAGAGGGGAATTGCTCTTTCCCAAGCCTGCCTGGAGTCATTGATCATGTGCAGAGCCTGAGACACGAGGTGCCTCGTCTCGGAGGGATTTGCTTCACAAAGGAAAGCATTAATACATCTTAAACCCCGAAGCTGCCATCTTTCCCGCGACGGAAGCCTTGATGTTAAATCTCAGACATTAATAACGGGCTGAGGTAGCCTTAGTATGACTGTGACTCGAATTTGGATTAGCTTGGCGTCGCTGAGTTGTCAAGGATGCTATTCCTTTCCAGATGTCTCCATGCTAACAGCGGAGAGTAATGGCAAATGATACAAGCTAAGTAAATAGCCTGTATCCTCACAGAGATTTTCATCTTTCCTCCTGCGGTCCACGGGGACAGTTTACCTTAAATAGAAGACTGGAGTTAGCTGAACGGCACTTCTGGCTGCCTTGTTTGGCATCATTAAATTGCATTGCTGTTGGCCCACCCTGGCAGTTTCTCTCTTGTCTGCCTGTTTGCTCTGATAACAAATCAATGTTTATGATTTTCATAGCTCTTGGATATTGACTTGTATCTGGCTTGATTTAATTAAGTCACAGTCCATCAGAACATCCTGGGCAATCCTGCTTCTCATCAAAATATTTTGGTATCCAAGAGATCTACCTTTATTTTTATAGACAGAAATTCTGTAAGCAGCTCTGCAGCCTTTAAACTTCAGTAGCTCACAAATTTTTTTTTTTTATTACATGAAACTGTTTCTTAACCCCATTAATTTTTTTTCTGGGTCCCAGTAGTAGCATGCAGGTAGTACGTTCCAGATAATCCTTTGTCAGATGCAGTGTAAATTAACTGGAAGAGCTGACTATGAGTAGGTGTTTGGAGTCCAGTCAAGCAAATGGATTGTTGCTAAGGAAATAGGAGACAGAGAACAAAATAAGCATGCCCTGGTGAATCAGCAGGCTTCTGGATAGCGATGTAGGTAACGTCTAGTTCTTCCTGCTGAAGTTGCTCTAAAGAAAAGAATTCTGGTTTTAAAATCCACTCTCCTGAGGAAGGGAGGGCTCAGAGTTGTTGGCATTGCTGACGGAAGGCTGTGTACCTGTTTTTCCCCCTAAACCCTGCTTGTTTGAAAGCCCTTAGCAGAGCCTCCTCCGTCCCCTGTGAACGGTGTGGTGGCCGGGGAGGGAGGTCTCCGTAGCTTCTGAGATCGTTCTTCTGCCTCTCCCAGGATGTTTGATGTTGGTGGCCAACGGTCGGAGCGGAAGAAGTGGATCCACTGCTTTGAAGGCGTGACAGCAATTATTTTCTGTGTGGCCCTCAGCGATTACGACCTTGTCTTGGCCGAGGACGAGGAGATGGTATGTTATGGAGGAGTTACCACTGCCTGCCTGCATGGCACGGTAGGAGAAGGGAGGCGGAATCATGGGGTGGCCACGTCTCTGGCTTGCTCCTCGTGTTACAGTTGTTCAAGGCCTTGTGAAGATGAGCGCTTCCTTGCAGCATCTTGCCCTAGAAACTGATAAACTTAATGTGTAAAGGAGATTTTTCTCCAGGCCCCGGTTACAGAGAGGTGCCTTGAGTTGTCCCTGCAGCCTGTTCCCCTAGGTGTGAGTAACTCCATGGAGGAATAAACACGTCTTGGGGGAGTTGCAGGATGAGGAGGTGACCTGACCCCTGCTCGGGGTTGTGCCGGTGCTCTTCCTGATGAAGTGGCAGTGAGGATATGTCAGTGACACTTGACTCTTTTTAGTCTGGCCTCTGTCGTAAAGCCTGCCTGCCCCCCACCCCGTCCTCCCCTAACAACCCTGGAATGATGCATCGCCCTTCTCATTGTATTTTCCAGAACCGGATGCATGAGAGTATGAAACTCTTTGACAGCATTTGTAACAACAAATGGTTTACAGACACATCGATCATTCTCTTCTTGAACAAGAAAGATCTGTTTGAGGAAAAGATTAAGAAAAGCCCACTAACGATCTGCTATCCAGAGTACACAGGTAAGGTTGGGCTCGCGAAGCTGTGTTTTATTTGTTGCCGGGGCCAGGAATGAGTCAGTCAAAGCCTACACAATCCAAGATAACTGAAAAGCTTATCTTTTTCCCTATTCCCTTAACTCTGTCTCTTGGGCAGCATCTTTGGGCTGTCAAGTTAGCGGATAGCTCATTTTCTCGGAAGAGATGTGGTCATGCATGTCTGCGGTTCAGAACAGCCTTTGTCCATGTGTTTTATGGCCTGGAGTACAAATAGCAAAGTATTGCACTCCAGCAAATCAAGGTCACTCCGCAGTTTCCACATGCTATTAGGAAAATACTCTCATTTCACTTCAATTTTAGAGCCTACGAAACTTATCCACGTCATGGATATGGCACTTGTTCACCCTGGTGTGTCTGCGTTTCAGCAGCAGTCTGTGGTGCAGCCCTTCCCTGCCGTGGCCTCGCACGGATGTGATGTGACCTAGTCACTGCTCGAGGCATTTAGATTTTTTTTTTTTTAAAATGGTCCTTCCTTCAAACCTGCTTATTCCTGGCACTTGTCACTCTTCTGCTATAACTACATGTTTCTAGCATGAAGCATTACTGTAGCCAGCGTACGACGTTCTCTTCCAGCGATCTCTGGGCGGGGAGGCTGGAGCAGGGAGCGGTGGGTGAGTTGCAGAAGTGAGCGACTTGTCCAAGGTCACTGACCAGAAGCTGGGAATAGACTGCAGATTTACAAGAAGGGGTTAATGGTGGATTTGGATTTGTAGCTGGATAAGGCAGATGGTTGCAAGCAGCTTAATATGTACTTAAAAGATCTCTCTGCTGTGAACTGCTGGCCAAAGTCAGGGATCTTATCTTTTTCAGGCTCCAACACGTACGAGGAAGCAGCTGCGTACATCCAGTGTCAGTTTGAAGATCTGAACCGGAGAAAAGACACCAAGGAGATCTACACACACTTCACCTGTGCCACTGACACCAAGAACGTGCAGTTTGTGTTTGATGCTGTTACAGATGTCATCATTAAAAACAACCTGAAGGAATGTGGACTCTATTGAGAAGGAAGGGGCGTGGGAAGAAGGTAAAGCTGAGCTGCTCGGCCGTTCGTAGGGTTTAAGAGTTGCACACCAGCTCGGGCTGGCTTCGCCTGGCACCTCGCTAACGCTCACTGTTTTCTTTTCAGGTTTTTATGATGTGGTGTTTTGAGAACCAGACTCTTTGCTGCCTCATGGGGACAGCTGCAAGCATGAACAGGACGAGGGACATGAAAACAGCATGCGGAATCGTTGCATTCTTTAGCACAATCTTCTGTATTAGGGACCTTTTTATTGATACGGGATGTTGAAGTTAGGTCAAGATGGAACAACTGTTAGTGTGACTAGATCATCCTGGCATCGTTTGGATGGCGTAATCTCAAATGTGTACAGCTGTTGTGAAGTTGAGGTGCTGGATTCCAGACCTTTGATATGTAGCTTTCTCTCTTTCTTTTTGTTAACAAGCCACCACTAGTCTGTTTTTAAGGTTTTTTCCATCAAGAAAACTGTAACTTTACTAAATTTTATTTCTTTATTTGCAAACAAATCTTGTTTTAAAAATAAAAAAACAACAACAACAAAAAAAATCACTTAACTATGCACATGTGACCAGATCATGCAGAAAGTATTCCTCTTAGCAGGAACTCTTTGTTTTTAACACTTGGTATGGTCAGGATTTAATATTTCTGCAACTACTTAAAAGGATCCTTAGAGCTCTTATGGCGATAGCTTCGGCTTTTTCTGATGTGTAATTTGTTACCATCCTGCTACCTTAAGGCTTTGGAAAGAAGCTTCTGCAGCAGGATAGGTGTCTTTTTAGCTTACGGTTAGGGGCGAACCTGGCTTATGCCGATAGCCAAATCGAGATTCATTCTGCGTGGTAAGCGTAAAGCCAGCTTCGCGGTGAGCGTGTACCCGGGCTGCGTCCGTTGGAGAGATGAAATGCTGAGCTCCAAACTGGATGGGAAACGCGTGCTGCTACAGAGCTACTAAATCAACCACTTAGATTCTTGTGCATTTTTGGTCTAAACCGGTGGGCACTTTTGTAAAGGGTGCACCTTGTTCTGCATTTACCATGGCCTTTTCTGTTCAGAGACTCCTAAACTGTATTGACAAGCATGCCTTTACTTTGTATATGTGGTGCCAAATTCCTGTTTGCCATTGTTTTTACTGTAGTAATGTTCATAACCAGTCAGTACATTCCTTTGCTGAACCATTGCATTGAGACTCTCTTTCCCAGTTTGTCACGTGTACAGTTTCAATCTGTTATAGTTGTTGGCAGTATTAAAATGGTGAGTAAACAGTTTAGCCTTTTCTCTAGTTTATTCTTAATTTTTCCAGGAGCGTTTCCCCCTTCTGTGCTTTGCTGGAGAAGGAAGGTAAGCGCTTGGATGGGAAACGGGTGTAATTAATGGGACGGGAAGGTTCCTCGTGCTTTATCGTACAGGACTGTCGGTGCTCTCTGTGCAGCCAGCTCTGGTGCGCCCAAAGACTTGGGTTGTGCTGGCACAGATGGAAAACGGCAGGCATCCAGTTGTTCATCAGGATTATTGGCAGATGGTTGGTTTACTGCTTATTTATAGCACAAGTCTCGCTGCCTCTTTTGAGCCTGATGGGAAAATGACTGCTCTGGACCGCTCTTACGTGAGGTAGATGTAACCCCTTTCGAAGACTTGCCTAGAAATGCAGAATGAAATACTTCGGGGATGCTTGTGGGTGCTGTAAATGGCTACCCCGCAGTTTTTGTCTGTGTTTGACGTGCGGTCCTGCCCAGCAGCTGCAGGGAATGTATTTATGGTCTGGAAACTCTTTCCCAAGCTTTCTAGAGCTCGGAGGGCCAGACCGTTCCCTTCTAGCCAGCCTTGAGCCTTTGCTACAGCTTCACGCTAACGCAGGTGATAGCTCGCCTTGCCTTTTAAACAAATTCATGCAAACCTCCCCGGTCATCGGTGCTCCCTGATCGGTGCTGGAGGCCCAGCCCTGCACGGGCTCTATCTCGCCCGCGTGGGAGGAGGGTGCTTCGGCTGGGGAGGTTTTTTGGCTGGTGGTGGCCTGGTGGCACCTGTGCCTCCATCCTCCGGACGGCGGTGGCCCCGCTCCGCACAGGGGCTGCTGGCTGATCTCGGTGGGGGGGATCCGTGTGCGCACCGAGTGCAGAATGAATGCAAAGAATGTAAAATATTCCTCTAAAACGTTCCTTGATCCAAGCTCTCGGACACAGGAACGGGGTTTGGGAACAGTCATCGCAGAGAAATCAAAGTGGGAGAAATGATAGACATCCATGTCGTGCATATTTCTTTATTTTGTTTTTCCTACAGTTAAATGAAGCTGTATCTGTGATCTCTGCAGTAAACAGTGAGAGGATACAGGACTTGTCTACAGTACCAGCGTAGATTTATTTACAAACGGTAAAGAGCAAATACAGCTCTAAATAGCAGAATGAAAATCTTTCCAGTAACCATTTCCTCTTTATCCAGCCCATTCCTCCTCTCTAGATGCGATTACCTCCCCCAGACCCTAATCCACGTCCTCCTGCCTCTGCTTGCCCACCATCAGCTACAACCTGAGCAGTGCTCGGGGCTGGGGGGGGGGGAATTCACTCAAACCTTAGGGCACCAAAAACCCCCCTAATTTCTCCTGCCAAAGGACTGAGGTTGGTTCCCAGGAGTGACTCGTAGGTGACCCAGCCTCCACCTTCCCCAGAAACTCTGGGTTTGGTTAATTCAGCTTTGATAAAAGGGAAGAACCCAGCTGCGGAGGGACGGGCAGGGGAGGAGTGCCCGTCCCTGCCTCCCGCGGAAGCGATGCTGCTGGCTCTCCCCGAGCAGGGCAGGGCGCAGGTACGATGCCTCGACATTAATTTTTCTGGCTGGTGTGCTCTTTGGTCTCAAACCACTCCAGATCTCACTTACAAATGCTGCCTTTCACGCACTGCAGAGAGCAGGGTTTTCTTTCTTTTTTTTAAAAAAAAAAAAAGAGGAAATGGCCACGAAAGGGAGCAAGAAGTTCAGCTTCAGCCCCTTCCTATTTTGGGCTTGAAAGTAGGTGGCTTGGTTGGGCAGGTCATAGAAAAAGTGGGGTCTGAGTAACTTTTTTTGGTTAATCCTTTTGGCTCTGCTCAGCAGAACGGCGATGAAATTGAAGTCCTTTCCTCTTCTAGCAGGAAGGAAGAAAGAAGAGGGGGGTTAAACACTTCCAAACAACAACGTGAAGGCTGTAATGGTGCAACGCAGGAAGGGTGGGTTTAGAGAAGCCACTTTTCATTGCGCCACACTCGGCGACGGAAAAACTTCATCACTTTAAATGCTCTGTCCCAGGCAGCGGCAAAAAGCCCGAAGGTGAGGCTGATGTAAGCCCTGCACCCCGTATGCCCCAACCGCTCGGCCCCTGCGGCTTTTGCTGCTGCCTGCAACCTCGGGAGGAGGCAGAGCCTCCCTGCCCGCTGCCTTGGCACCGTATTTATATTTTCCTTGGTGCTCGGGGCGGGTTCTGGTCGAAGGCTGCCGAGTGCTCTGCTTAGAAAGCAGCTTTGTTCGCAGCACAAGGCAGAGCTGGCGGCCGAGGGCTGCACCCCCCGTTCCTGCCTCTGCCTGCGGGGAAGCTGCCTGCCTGCTTTATTTTTTTTCTTGCTTCTCTATTAATGTTCAGGGACAAGGGAAGCGCCGGAGGTTCCCTGAAAAAGAAAGCGTCGAAGCTGGTGGCTGGGAGCTGCTTGGAAAGCGGGGAAGAAATTCCCACCGCCGCTCAGGTTAGCGAGCAAACGCAGGCGTTGAGAATTAGGGTTATAAACCCTAATTAAACCTTTATGGTGAGGAGCTAAAAGGCCAGGTGAAGCAGAGCGTGGCACGGGATTCCCGTGCCTTCTCCCCGCTGCACTTGGGTATCGCTCGGGTTATTCCATGAGCCGAGGCTGGGTAACGGCCTCCCAGCCGGGCTGCAAACTGGCGCGGCACCGGTGACCGTGTTGTGGCAACAGAAGGCCCTGAGCTAAAACGGTTTGATCCCGCTCAGGTGCATAATTTGGGCTATAATCTGCTGTTTTCATCTCTCTCTGCATGCGAGGGTGTGAAGCTGTCTGACAAAACGAGTTCAAAATAATAACCCGGCTGAGCCCACCCCACCTTGGGAGGCTGCTGGGGAAGGGAACCGAGCCCCACCGGAGCTCTGCACGGGGACGCCGACCTTCCCCTGGGGCTGGGGGGACCCCGAACCCCCCGGTCCTCGCTAGCCCCAGCGCATCCTCCCCTGCCCTGCTCTGCCGGCGGAGATTTCCAGAGCGTGTTTGCCGGCAAAGCCTGGGGTGACCCACGTCCCGTGGCCCTGCGGAGCGGGATGGAGCGGGCTGTGCCGCATCCTCATCCCCTTCCCCTTCCCCAGACCTTTGTTTGTGGTTAAATAACCGTTTCTCGTAACCAAAGCCTGCCGGGGCGTACCTGCCACCCAGATGCTCAGAAGAGGCCGCAGTCCTTGAGGTTCTCTTTGATGATGACATCCGTGACGGCGTCAAAGACGAATTTGACATTCTGCGTGTCTGTGGCACAGGTCATGTGGCTGTAGATCTCCTTCACGTCCTTTCGCATGTTGAGATCGAGGAACTGGGTCTTGATGTAATTTCCCGCGTCTTCAAACGTGTTGGGACCTGTGGAAGGAGGACACGATGCTGCTGCTGAGCTGCTCCCGTGGGAGATGGCCATCAGAGCTGGGCGAGGAGCAGGGGACGCTTAAGGCTTGTTTTTAAGAGCTAGATCTGGAATCTCCCTCTGGAGGAAGAAGAGGAGGAGGAGAAGGGCTGGGTGGCAACTACACCCAGCAAAGCAATTTTTAAAAAAAATCCATTTTATCCCATTTCAATCCTTCCAAACCCCTTTCCGAGGCCACATTGTCCTCTCCTCTGCTCCTACCTCCAGGCACTTGACTTGATCCCAGCATAACCCAAACCCGAGGTGCTGTGTCTGCGCTGGGACCACGCGACTCCCCGCTGGAGACCATGGTTAGGTGGGGGGGGTGGTGTCTCGAGGAGGGGGAACGAACCAACTCACCGTCGTAATCTGGGAAGCAAATGCTGAGATGGACTTTCTTGATCTTTTCCTCGAAAAGGTCCTTCTTGTTGAGGAAGAGGATGATGGACGTGGCGGCAAAGAACTTGTGGTTGCATATACTGTTGAATAGGTGCAGGGATTCGTGCATGCGGTTCTGCAAGCAAACGGGCTCGTTGGCACGGAGCGCCGGCGCTTCTTTACAAACCCCTTTTGGCCATTGCAGCCCCCCCAACCCCCCCATTCCCGAGACCAGAGCTTTTGCCGGGGATGCTCCCGTTTGCCACAGCAGCAAACGGCTCTGCTGCCTGTCCCCTGCCCGCACCGAGTCCCTCTTGCCCATCCAAAAAGCCTCCGTGCCCCAGTGTGAGCAAGCCGGGTAAATCCAGGCGCTGCTCAGCGTGGGGAGCGGGGTTAAGCAGCTCCGGGCAGCACGACGCTCCGATCCCTTCTGGCAGCTTCTGGGATGTTCGGAAATGAAGGCTTACGGTGGGAAAACTATCCGGGGAAACCTCGCGGCCCTGCGGCGTGGCTGCTGGAAGGTGCTCGGTGAGGGCGGCGAGCTGCTGTCCCCATCGTGCAGGCCGTGCTGCGGGATGCTCTTGCTGGTCTGCAGCCCCTGGCTGTTACCCGCAGCTTCGGGAAGGAGCAGGGAAAAGGAAAAGCTCTGGTTTTAAAGCGGACGCGCAGTTTCTACTTTGCTGCAGGGCCATCCTTGGGAGGACAAGGCTCCATCCAGCTGGAGCTACGTCCGACCGGGGGATTTTGCTGCCCAGCTGACAGAAGGTGGATCTCCTTCACCTTTACGTGGCAGCAGGCAGGTTCTTCGGGGGTGATGGGGATGTCCTGTCCGGACTCCCGTTGCAGCAGCTTTTCTGTACGGCTGCAGCGAGCAGGGCACCTGCAGGGCCGGCTTTGGCCAAATCCTGCCCCTTCCATCCTGCGCGGGGGAAGCGTTACAGCCTCTCCTGAGGGCTTTGATGGGAAAGATGCTCCTTCCTTCCCCCGTGTGCCTTACGCGCGCTGCTGCTTCCTGGCCGAGGAAGGGCTGCATGCTCCTGCCCGGCCTTGGCAAGCCCCGCGGGCTGCAGAACCCGGCGCTGGCCCAGCTCCCGGCGAAGGCGTTTGGACCCCAGGGAGCATCCGTGGGACCGGCCGCTGCCGGAGACGCCAGCAAGGATGCTTTGCTGCAATCCTGGAGGCCGGGGAGAAGGCGGCCTGCTTCTCCTGCTCTGCTCGTCTTCACGCCTTAGTTCTTCCGAGAAATGACCCGTTTTGGGGCTGTCGTGTTCCTCCTCTCCACGCCTCCGCCCTCGAAGCTGCTTTCCCCCGGTGCCGGAGCAGCGGCTCTGCCGGAGCATCCCTCGCCGGGCACCCGGAGGGCTTTGCTTAATGACCTTGTGCCGTCCTTCCCCCCGCTGCTGCTTGCCGGGAGGGTGAAAGCTGCCCCTTATTGCTGCTTTCCTGCCCACCTTGGAGGGCACAGCGAGGCAAGAGCTGCCTCTGGGTGAGATTTTCCTTCAGCGAGACGGGTTTGCCTCTCTTCCTCTCCTCCTGCGCCGGGGCCGGCTCCTTTGGGTTGGCTCGGGTGGTTTTCCTGCGTCTGGGAGCGCTCCCGGGGGGACGGGGGCTCTCGGGAGGAGGTCGGCGTCGGGAGCTGCTTTGCCCGTGGCTGCTCGGAAGGACCGGGGGCTTCCTGGTGGGCAGCGGGGAGGGCAGACCCACGGCCCCACGGCCTGCGTTTTGGCTTGGTCGGGCTGCTTGTGCCCCGGAGTAAGTGCTGACACCGTTACTGGGTGCGAGTGGGTGGGACCCAGCTCCATCCCGCATCTCCCACCCCTTCCCTGCATCACCCAGACCATCAGCCTGGGGTGTTGGCCCCCCTCCCTCTGTAACCACCCCCCGGCTCCTCTCCCCTGAGGCTGCTGAGCTATTCCCAGGCACCTCCCGGACCCCGACCCACCACTTCGTCATCCTCCACCAGCACCATGTCGTAGGCGCTCAGCGCCCCGCAGAAGATGATGCAGGTCACCCCCTCGAAGCAGTGGATCCACTTCTTGCGCTCCGATCTCTGCCCTCCCACATCGAACATCCTGGGGAGGGGACAAGGACGGAGCGGGGGGGGGGTGACACATCTGGTCCCGCCACCCCCCGCACGATGGTCCCAGCACCCTGTCCTCGGCGGTGTCAGGGACGCGGTGACCGACCATCCCTGGTCCAGGCAGGGTTGGTGGTCCTGGAGCATCGGGTTCATCCCTAACCCCCTCCCCATGTCGGGGCTGGGGGGGAGGGTCATGGAGGGGCCACCCACCCACCTGAAATTCAGGTCTTTGACGGAGAACTTGGTCTCAATGATGCCCGTGGTCTTCACTCGGGATCGCAGCACGTCCTGCTCGTTGGGGAGGTAGCCGGGGGCCGTGATCCTGTCCAGCTGGTTCAGGTAACTGGGAGGGCCAGGAGGGGATGTGACCCGCTGCCGAGGGGCCGCCCACGGTCTGGCTCCCCCCCCCGACAGCTTTTTGGGGATTACTGGGGGGGCCGAGGTCCGCCAAACCTCCAAGGCAGCGCCATCCCCGGGGGAGCTGGGGGGCTGCAGGGACATGGTGGGGGGACGACGGGGGGCTGCAGCCCACCGGCACCGGTGGGATGGAGGATGGCCCCGGTGGGATGGGGGATGGCGGCCTCAGGGTATTCCCAGGATCAGGGAGGGGATCGATTTTGCCAGGCTGGGTGGGAAATGGCAATGAGCAGCCGGGGGGAGTCCCCAGGCACGTCCCTGTCCCCTCCCCGGTTGGTGACCCCACTCACTACGCGGCCGAGTCGTTGAGCTGGTACTCGGCGGCTCGGTCGAAGCAAGCCTGGACCCCCGCATCCTTCCACAGCTTCTTGATGCAGTCGACCAGCTCGGGGGGCATGGTGCCCTCCTCGATGGAGTCGGCCAGGTTGAAGAGCTGCCGGCCGTCGTCCTGCAAGAGGGACCCTTTGCCACCGTCCCTGTCCCCCAAAAAGCCCCTGGGGCCGGGCAGGGCGCTGGGGGGGCAGCACGGGGCCGCTACGGACCCCGGCTCCAGGGCGTCCCCGGCCCCGTGTCCCCTCGGCCGGCACAGCGGGCCTGGGGGGGACGGGGACGACCGCCCCGACTGACCGCGCGGGACGACTCGGCGTAGTCGATGCCCAGCGTGGACATGGCGCGGATGATGGCCAGGATGGACTGCAGGATGTTGCCGTAGATGATGGACTTGAACTCCATGCACTCCTCGGCTGTGTAGCCGTCCTGGTGGATGATCCTGGGGGGGGGCACGGCCGCCTCAGCCCCAAGATGTGGCACCCTGGGGTGCTCCCCCCCTCCCCTCCCAGCATCGCCCCACCCTGGGAATCGGCAGGGTGCCACCACCAGCATGACATGGGGGGGTGACCGCGGTCCTGCCACCCCCGTGCCCTGGCTGGGGCTGGCCAACCCTTGGGCTCGTCCCCGTGACCCCCCCCCAATCCGGGTGCCTCGCCCTTGGGCCGTACTCACTTCATCTGCTTCACGATGGTGCTCTTGCCCGACTCTCCAGCCCCTGGAAAAGGGTGGGGGGACACCTTAGTGCTGGCCGGGGCAGGACAGACCACAGGCCTGATGCCACAGTGATGGGCACCAGGCAGGGACCGGAGCCGCTTTCCCTCCTGCTCCACTCTCCCCTGGCCAGACGCTCAGCCTGGCCTCCTCCCCCCGGTGCCATCGTCCCCATGCCACCTCCTGTCACCCCTTGCTCCCGGAGCCGGACCACACCTCGGGGACCCCCAGGGGTGGCGGGGACCCACTGGGCTGCCGCTCCCCGGGGTCCCACGCCTCCCACCCGCCGTGGGTGCCGCCGGCGATGGCTTCGGTGCTGTAAGCGGCTTAGGGCAGCACAGGAAGCTGCTTAGAATTAGGGTGCTAATCGCCTTGACCCCGGCCCCCCCACCTGGCTAAGCCCCCGCCGCCGGTCCCTGCCCCGCGGGGCCCCGATGACTCCCCGTGGGGTCACCCCGCTGCTCGAGGGGGGTGCGGGGGGTCCCCCGAGGGGCTGTCCCCTCCCGCCCTGCACCCAGCAGCAGGGTTTGGGGGTGCTGGTGCCGGGAGCTCCCCAGGTTCTCGCTGACGGGGACGTGCCGCAGCCCGGCCCAGGTGGGACCCGGTGTCCTGGTCCCTTCCCCGTCCCCACGCTGTCCCCTTCATCCCTGCCACCCGTCTAGTTGCCACCGAGAGCCGATGCCACCCTTGGCTCTTCCCAGGCACAACCCTGGGGGACATCCAGCTGGTGGGCCAACCCCAACTCTCTAATGACAACTCATCAGGCTAACGAGGGCTAACGAGCTGCAGGGAAAGGGCTCTTCTTGGGACGAAGAAAGGCAGAGCATGAGGAGCATGGGGTTGGGGACTGCCTGTCCCTGTCCCCATCCCTGTCCCCTCTCCACGGTTGCTTTTGCCCCCTGCCCATCCCCAGCAGCCGCAGCCCCCCAGCATCAACGGGGTCCCCTGTGCCAGGTGGGGACAGGGGGGACATCTCCCGCATCCTCCCGGGGACGTCCCCTCCACCCTTACCAAGCAAAAGCAACTTGACCGTCTTGGCCTCCTTATCCGCATCCTCCTGGAGCTTCTTCTCCAGCTCCTTGGACCTCTTGGCCATCTCCTTGTCCTCCGCGCTGGCCCCGCTCCCCATGGCCTCGTCTTCCTCCTCGAACACCTTGAGCTCCTCTGGGTCCCCGGGCTCTTCCAGCTCTCCGTGGGGAACAGCGCACGCACCCCGGGGGCGGGCGGTGGGCGATGGGGGGAGAAAGAGGAGCCCCGAAAG
Organism: Mycteria americana; assembly: GCF_035582795.1. Taxonomy (NCBI): domain Eukaryota; kingdom Metazoa; phylum Chordata; class Aves; order Ciconiiformes; family Ciconiidae; genus Mycteria; species Mycteria americana. Next base: position 6,121,740 of record NC_134384.1, on the reverse strand, counting down.
GCCGAGCCGGGTACCCGCCGCCCCGACGTCGGGGTGCCCCGTAGCAGGCAGAGCTCGGTGGGTCCTCGCGGGCCGGCTGCCCCCGCTCTCTCCCTTAATTCCCCATGGATAACCTGATTTTTTTGGACCGTGGGATTTGGGGACTTTTTATCTCGCCATGTGACCCAGGAAATCCAATTAGCCCAAGATGGCAAAGATTAGGACGGAGCATCTCGGGGAGGCGGGCACAGGGCTTTACGTAAGGGGGCAGGCAGCGTGCCACCCCCTGCCCACAGGGGACGGGGACACCCTGTGTCCCCCGGGATGGCTCGGGGAGGGGGTGTGGGTTTGGGGCTCCCCCCGTGTCCCCTGTGGGCTGTGTCCCCCCATGTGCTGGGTTGGCATTGGGGATGGGGTCAGCCCCCTCCTCGTGTCGTGTTCCCCCCCGGGAGCCACGGGGTCCCCGGGTGCCGCGGGGGCGGTGGCAGGGGGCCAGCGGTGCTGGGGGATTCCTCCTGCGGGGGAAAGGGAGCTAATTACCCGGGTGGGTAACGAGCCCCCCAGTCCTGCCCGGCTGGGTGCCGCCCCTCGCCCTCCTGCTGCCTGAGCTCTTTAATGGGATCGTGCGCTCAGCCTTCCTCCTCCTCCTCCTCCTCCCTCTCCCCCTGGGCTCAGCACCCCCCTCCCCAGCCCAGCACCCGTCCCCCAGGCCAGCAGGACCACAGGGTCCCCCCACACCCCGAGGGGGTCGGTGGGTGCCCCCACCCCATCCTGCCAGGGCTGATGTCGGGTGCAGGGGTGGCACTATGGGGGGGCCCACAGGCAGCCCCAGGCTGGGGTGTCGGGTCCCCCCAAAGGTGCTGCAGGTCCCCGGTATTTGGGTTTAAGGTCCCCTAAATCCCTGCACCCCACAGGGTCACTGGGGTCTTTATGTCCCCTTACTGGCGTCCCCGTATCCCACCTGGCGTGTGTCCCCCCCGCCCCAAGCTCCCCCCCGCCAGCCCTGCCAGCCTTGGTGGCATGGGGACAGTCTGTCCCTGCCGTCCCCGCAGACACAAAGCCCCTTCTGAGCCCCTAATGAACTTGGCGCTAATGAAGGGGGTCCAATTAAAATACCAGCACCCCTCCACCCCCGTGTCACGGGGTGGGGACGGACGGTGCTGGGGAGGGGACATGGCTTTCGCCCATAGCCCAGAGCTCAGGCTGGGGGTCCCCACTGTCCCCCCCTCCCCGATGGCTGTTGTGCCCTCCCAGCCTGGCACAGAGGTGGCCCTGATGGGTGGCATCACTTTGCTGTCCGCTTGCCCCCTCCACGGGACAGCGGGACGGGTGGGGGACACGGCGGGGGGACGGGCCCTGGCGGGTGGCATTCCCTCCGCTCCGACAGCGGCTAAAAATACCCCTGCTCCGGTGCCGGACTCGGGGACTCGGCCGGGCGCTCGGCGGGGACACAGCCCGGCGCCCACCCAAACCCGTCCCTGGCACTCGAGGCCGCGGCACCAGGAGCCACCGGCGCAGGTAGGGACGTGTGGGGATCGGGGGGGGTGACACAAGGATGTGGCACCCCCAGAGCCCGAGCAGTGGGGACCCAGCTGGGTCCTGCTTCTGGGGTGGGGGGGGGTCCCTTGTATGACGGTGCCCCCAGCTTGGCTGGGGGGTAAGGGGGGGCTTGGGGGGGTCAGGCCCTGTGCTGTTACCCCATGGGGACATCCCCTGTGGGTGCTGAGGGCCCCGGCCCCCCCTTGAAGGGTCTTGGTGGGGGGCGGGCCGGAGGGGGGGGGTGTGAGTCCCCTCTTTTGGGGTGCAGTACCCCATCCGAGGTGGGGATGCTCATCTTGGAGGAGGCGATGCCCCATTTTGGGGGGTACTCGGTCTTTTGGGGGGGTACAATGTCTAAGTGTAGGGGGGGTGATGGCCTGTGCCAGGGGCGAGGATGCCGTCGGGGGGTGCGGTGCCCAGCCGGGGGGTACGGAGCTCCTTGGTACCCCCAGCTCTGACGGGGATGACACCCATCTCGGGGAGGGGGGGCACCCTGTCTTGGGGGGGCAATGCCTCTCTCGGGGGGGCAACCCCTGTCTGTCTCGGGGGGGCACGCTGCCCATCTCGGGGGGTGGTACCCTGCTGTTGGCGCTGCCGCTGCCATTTTGAGGGGGTCCCACACCATCTCTCGGGGGGATGGTTCCCCCTCTCGGGGGGGTGCGATGCCCGCCTGGGGGGTCCCGGCTGTCCCGGGGGGGGGGGGGCTCAGCACCGCGCCCCCGGGGCGCACAGCACCCCCCTCGGGGCGAGCCCCCCCGCCCAGCGCCGCAGCAGGGCTGGTTGCTCCGACAACCTTCCTCCTCCTCCTCCTCCTCCTCGCCCACATCCTCCTCCCGCCCCATCCTCTTCCTCGGCCCCGGCTTCCGGCCTGGCTCCGCCGGGGACTTTGGTCCAGCCCCGGGTTTCCTGCATCAATCATCAACCAGGGGAGGGAGCGGCAGCCATCGCTCGGCCCTGCTGCCGTAAGAGTCCCCGCCGGGGACCCCGCCGCCACCCCCGCCACCGGCCCCGCCGCCGTCACCCGCCCCGCCGCCCCCGCCAACCCCGCCGTCGCCGCCCCCGGTCTCCGCCGTCGCCGCCCCCGGACCCGCCATGTCCTCGGCCGCCCCGGCCAAGTGTCCCTTCAAGAAGCGGGGCAGCCTGCAGGCCCCCGGCCCCGCAGGTGAGCGCCCTCCGGCCGCCGCCCCGCAGGGGCCCGGGAGCCCACGGGGTGGCCCACGGGGTGGCCCACGGGGTGGCCCGGGCCCCGCTCGTGCCGAGCCCGGGGGGGGCGATGGGGGGGGGGGGGGGGGGGCTGGCGTGGGTGCTACGGGGGGAGGGGGGGGGCTGTCTGTGTTTGGGGAGGGGGCTGCTGCTGTGCTGTGGGTGCTTTGGGGTGGTGCGCCCATCGCCGTGGCGTCTGGGCTGCTCAGCGGGCCTTCCCGCCGGCGGGGGCTGAGGGTGCCGGTGTTGGGGTGTCCTGGGTGGGGGGGCTCTGCGGCGGAGCGGTGACGCAGCGGGCGGTGTGTGCCGAGGAAGAGGAGGAGGAGGAGGAGGAGGAGGAGCGGGGGGACACCCCCGAGGGGGGGTCGGGGTGCTGGTGTGGGGCGGGGGCGGCTTCACGTGTCATCCCGTGGGTGGTCTCGGCTGGCACCGTGGCTGGGGGTCGCGTGGCACTGGGTGCCCGTGGGGGTGACGGCGGCACGGGGTGAGCGATGTGGCACTTTGCGGTTGGCACCCGGCGGGTGCTGCTGCTGGGGGGGGGGGGGGGGGGGGGGGGCTGTCGGCCATGGGTGGCACGGGATGGCAGGGGTGTCCCGGTGACACAGGGCACCCTGGGTGGCACAAGGTGGCACGAGGCATGTGCCGGTGGCACGGGGCACCCTGGGTGTCACTGTGCGTCAGCCGTGCCCGGGGTGACACGCTGCCGGGCACATCCTGGGTGACACCGGTGCCATCCCTGCCCTGGGTGACACAGGCACCAGCCCTGCCGGGGTGCCACCAGCTGCCACCGCTGCCCAGCGAGGGTGGGCACCCGCCGCGGGTGGGCACCCACAGGTACCTCCGTGGTGGGGAAACTGAGGCAGGGGAGAGGGCAGGTCCGGCCGAAACGCCCTCGCACACGCGTGTGCCTGGGGGGTGCCGGGCAGGGAAGCACCCCCTGCCCCCCGGGTCGTGCCTCAGTTTCCCCACCCCGGATCTTAGCAATGGGCAGGGTGGGGGGCTGGTCCCCGGCCACCCCATTCCGGTCTGGGTGACGCGGGGAGGATGCGCTATGGGGGCAAATGGGGTGGGGGGCTCCTGGGGGGGGGGGCCAGGACGCCTGGGTTCACCCCCCAAGCTGCGCTGAGTGGGTGGGGGGCTCTTACTGGTGGCCCCAGTTTAACCAGTGGGGCCTGATTTCCAATGCCTCCCCCAGCTGGGTCTGTGGGGGGGTTGGCAATGAGGGTGGTGGGGGCGGGGGGTGCAGGGGAGGGTGCTGGCACCCAGAGGGGTCCCCTGACGCCAGGGGGGGGTCCTGGGTGGGGGGGGGCATGTGGAGGTGTGGGGGTGATGGGGTTTGTTTGCTGGGGAGGGGCGTTGCCTCCCCCCCCTCCCAGTTTGGGGGTGCCCCCCCCCGTGGTGGTGCTTTTCACGGTGGATTGGGGGGTGCAGGATGGGGGGGGGGGGGAGGCAGGAGGGGCAGCGCTGGCGGGGCGGGGGGGGGGGCGGACAGAGGGACGGGGGGGTGGATGGAGCATCCAGGCTGCGCGAAGAGGGGGGAGGCTGTGATGGGGGGGACCCCAGCGTCCTGCCCTCCCCCATGCCGGGGGGGTCCTGCTCCCCACCCCCGAACCCCTTGTTCAGTAACGCTGCTGGCTCGTTACACCCCCCGATGGGGCCAGCAGCCCCCCTCAGTGCACGGGGGGGGCGGGGGGGGGGGTCCCTCCTGCCCTTGAGCTGCCTCAGTTTCCCCATCACCACTGTGGGGACCGGGATCCCAGTTCCGGGGGGGATGGGGCTGATTAACCCCTCCCTGCCCGGGTGGGGGGTCCGGCCCCCCCCAGCTCACGCCGTACCGGTGTCTGCAGAGTTGCGGGGTGGGCCGGGGTCCCAGCCCCTGCAGTCGGCGCGTTCCCTGCCCGGGACCCCCCATTGCCTGAAGCATTTCCCCGTCGACCTGCGCACCTCCATGGACGGCAAATACAAGGAGATCGCGGAGGTGGGTCCCGTGCACCGAGTTCGCCGGGTCTCAGGGGTGTGTGTGGGGGGTCTCACCTCCATCCTTCCCCCTCCTATCCTCTCCCACCCACCACCCCAACCCCTCCTCCCCCCCCGCCTTTCCGGCTCAGCTCGGGAGGGAACCCCCACGGCCGTTCCCCTCCCAACCCCGCGGGCTGAGGCCGGGCACAGCTCATGACAGGGATGATCCGGGCAGGAGCTGTTCTGCCGCTCGCTGGCCGAGAGCGAGATGCGGACGGCACCCTACGAGTTCCCGGAGGAGAGCCCCATCGAGCAGCTGGAGGAGCGGCGGCAGCGCCTCGAACGCCAGATCAGCCAGGACGTCAAGTAAGCGGGGGGGGGGGGGGTCGTGTCCCCCCTCCATGGGACGGGGTCCCCGCATGGGGACAGGCCACCACCACCCACCTCGGGTGCCCCGGGGGGGCTGTCGGTCCTCTGTGCCAGCTCTGTGTCCTCTCTCCCGTGGGTGTTGCGCTTGGTGTCCCCTCTTTAATTTATTTTTTCTGGTTTCTGTGTGTTTTTTGTTGTTTTCGGCATTAACGGGGTGTTTTCTCTCCCCGGCCCCTCTCTCCCCCCCACCTTGTCCTGGCTGTCCCCCCCCCCGCCCCGCTGCTGCCTGCTTGTCCCCAGACTTGAGCCCGACATTTTGGTCAGAGCCAAACAGGACTTCTTGAAAATTGACAGTGCCGCGGACTTACAGTGAGTGTCCGGCTTGGTGCCACCGGCCGGGGACACGGGGCGGGGTATCGGGGACCCCCCCGGCCCCGCTCTGACCCGCCTTCCCCCCACCGCTCCCCCAAACACAGAGCCGAAGGGTCCCTGCCTGGCCACTCTCGCTGGCACTGAAGAGGTTAATGCACCCGGGGGGGTTTAGGAGGGGGGGGGGGTTGGGGTGGGCTGGGGGGGTCCCAGCCCCGCTGGTGGCACAGGGTCCCATCCTGGCCCTGTCACCCCCCTGGACGGGGGCTCGGATGCTGCGTGTCCCCCTCCCTCCTGTCTCCGCTTGGGAGTTGTCTCTGTCACGAGTTATTTCATTCTCTGTCCCCGTCCCCCCCCCCGTCCCCCCCAACTTTTCGTTGTGCTCGTGTGGGGCTGGGGGATGTGTCTGGGGTGGGGGGGACGTGGGTGGCACCCGGCTGCCCGAACCTGGTGGTGGGGACAATGTCGCCCTCCTGCCACCCTGGGGCTGGACGCAGTCCCCGGGGCGGGTGCTGGTGCTGCTCCCAGGGGGACGTGGGGACGGGGATGAGCCGCGTCCTCGTCTCACCGGCCACCGTCTGCACCCACAGGCTCTTCAAGGAGCAGAACGAGGACCTGGTGGACCATGTCCCCAAGGAGCGGGAGGCACTGCTGGAGCGGGAGTTCCAGCGGGTCACCATCTCCGGGGAGGAGAAGTGCGGGGTGAGCCTCCTGCCCCCAACCGGGGCTGGGTCAGGGTCTTCGGGGTGTCAACCCCCACCTTGGGGTCGGTTTATTTTGGTGTCCCCCTGCTCAGGTGCCCTTCACGGACCTTCTGGATGCGGCCAAGAGCGTGGTGAAGGCGTTGTTCCTACGGGAGAAGTACATGGGGTTGTCGCTGCAGAGCTTCTGCAAAACCACCGCCCGGTACCTGCAGGAGCTCTCCGAGAAACCCCTGGAGACCCGCGGCTACGAGGAGGTGCCCGAGACCCCCGTGGCCGCCGGTGAGCGCGGGGTGGTGGGGTCCTCACGCCGGGGTGGGGTGCTGGAGGGGCTTTGGGGGAGCCGTCCGATGATGCGTGTCTCATTGGGTGTCTCCCGGCTGCAGATGCCCCCGTGCACCCCCCGTTCGCGGAGCAGCACCCCTACGAGACGTGGGACCCCCAGACCATGCCGGCTGATCTGGGCTTTGGGCTGAAGATGGTGGACGGCGTGGTGCATGTCTACACCAAGCAGGACCTCACCGACAAGTGAGTCGCGGGGCCGGGGACGCAGCCGCTCGCTGGCGTGATGAGTTTGCTGGGGGGCTGCGGTGGGTGGCGTGGGGGACAAGGGGAATCTGCTGGACCCCGTCCCCGCACGTGACCCTCCTCTGTCCCCACCCCAGGAGCACGGAGCTGGACCTGCCGTACCCCGACCTGCAGGAGTTCATTGCCGACATGAATTTCCTCATGGCTTTGATCATCAACGGGCCCATGTAAGGAGAAGGGTCCCACCATGGGGGTGTCTTGGGGGGTTCCCACCATGGGGGTGTCTCGGGGGCGGACAGAACCTTGGGGACAGCACCAGAGGACATGGTGGTGGCTATGACACATGGTACTGGTGCAGCTCCCATGTCCGTGCGTCCGACCTTGCTCATGGTCGCCGTGCACGGGGAGGGGGGTCCAAGTCCAGAGCCACATCCTCTCATCCTGGTGGGCACCAGCCTTCCGGGGCTGGATGTTCTCCCTCCTCTCCCCCAAACTGACGCCCCCTCCCCACCTCGGGCAGCAAATCCTTCTGCTACCGCCGGCTGCAGTACCTGAGCTCCAAGTTCCAGATGCACGTGCTGCTCAACGAGATGAAGGAGCTGGCCGCCCAGAAGAAGGTGCCCCACCGCGACTTCTACAATATCCGCAAGGTACCTGCCGGCTCGTGGTGGGGGTCCTGGCTTGACCGGGGAGCACCTGGGGGCTCTCGGGGCTGAGCATCACCTCTGGCCGTGCAGGTGGACACCCACATCCATGCCTCGTCCTGCATGAACCAGAAGCATCTCCTGCGCTTCATCAAGCGGGCCATGAAGAAGCACCTGGATGAAATCGTCCACGTGGAGAAGGGCAAGGAGCAGACGCTCAAGGAGGTCTTCGAGACGATGAACCTCACCGCGTATGACCTGAGCGTGGATACGCTGGATGTCCACGCGGTACGGGGGACACCCCCAAATCCTGGAGATGAGCAGGGCCCTCAGCCCATCTCTGGCCGGGGTGGGGGATCTTCGCCGGGGGTTGTCCCAGGGTGGGGTGGGGGATGCCGGGGGCTCTGGATAGGGATGTTGGGGTGGCTCAGGGGTGACGAGGGGTCTTGGCTCACATCTGCGTCCCCCTGCCAGGACCGCAACACCTTCCACCGCTTCGACAAGTTCAACGCCAAGTACAACCCCATCGGCGAGTCCATCCTGCGGGAGATCTTCATCAAGACGGACAACCGCGTCTCGGGAAAGTACTTCGCTCACATCATCAAGGTGAGCGGCCCTGATGGGTGACCCTCCACATCTCCCTCCCTCCGGTGCCCGTGGTGGCAACGTCACCCACGTCTCCCTTCCCGGTGGCTGAGGGGTGACACTTGCCCCTCCCCGGCAGGAGGTGATGTCCGACCTGGAGGAGAGCAAGTACCAAAACGCCGAGCTGCGGCTCTCCATCTACGGCCGCTCCCGGGACGAGTGGGACAAGCTGGCCCGCTGGGCCGTCAACCACCGCGTCCACTCCAACAACGTCCGCTGGCTCGTGCAGGTGCCCCGGCTCTTGTGAGTAATGGGGGGGCAGATACCCTCAACCGGGGCCATGTCCTGGGTAGGGAGACCAAGGACATCCCAGTGATGGCAGGGGTGGGGTGGGATAGGACAGCCGGCTCTGAGCGGGGTCCGTCTCCCTGCAGCGATGTCTATCGGACGAAGAAGCAGTTGGCCAACTTCCAGGAGATGCTGGAGAACATCTTCTTGCCCCTCTATGAGGCTACCGTCCATCCTGCCCAACACCCGGAGCTGCACCTCTTCCTGGAGCACGTGAGCACCATGTCCTGCTCCCGGGGGGGACGGGGGACACCTGCGACCCTCAGCCTGGACCCAGCTTGAGGGCTGGGGCAGATCTCCTGCTGGAGAGGTGACCATCCCACCCCGGGATTGTCTCTCCCGCAGGTAGATGGCTTCGACAGCGTGGATGATGAATCCAAACCAGAGCATCACATCTTCAACCTGGACAGCCCCTTGCCGGGCAACTGGGTGGAGGAGGACAACCCACCCTACTCCTACTACCTGTACTACATGTACGCCAACATGACGGTACTCAACCACCTCCGACGGTAAGGACGCCTCAGAGTCCCTGGCACCTCCGCCTGCCCTCAGGGGGTCTCGGGGGGGTCAGATGATGATGGTCGGCCCCACGTTGCAGGAAGCGAGGCTTCCACACCTTCGTCCTGCGCCCGCACTGCGGCGAGGCCGGCCCCATCCATCACCTCGTCTCGGGCTTCATGGTCTCGGAGAACATCTCCCATGGTTTGCTGCTCCGCAAGGTGAGCGGGGACGGGGGTGCCCATGGGGGCCGGGTGCGTGGCTAGGACCCCCCCTCACCCTGCTGTGCCCCCCCAGGCCCCCGTCCTGCAGTACCTCTACTACCTGGCGCAGATCGGCATCGCCATGTCCCCGCTGAGCAACAACAGCCTCTTCCTCAGCTACCACCGCAACCCCCTGCCCGAGTACCTCTCGCGGGGGCTCATGGTCTCCCTCTCCACCGACGACCCCCTCCAGTTCCACTTCACCAAGGTGAGCGGTTGCGTGCGGGGCTCACGGGCCACCGACCCCCCCAAAAACGGCTACGGGGTGGCCGCCAGCCGAGCCACGGCGATGGGACAGGGTTGGTGGTGGCCAGGAGCAAGGCAATGCCGATGGGCTCCAGAGGATGTCGGTGGTCCAGAGAGGGTGGGAGAAGCTGGGGACGCCCATCCTCTCTGGGAAGGGGCCCGTGGGTGGGTGCTGAGGCTGTGCGTCCCCCCCAGGAGCCGCTGATGGAGGAGTACAGCATTGCCACCCAGGTCTGGAAGCTCAGCTCCTGCGACATGTGCGAGCTGGCCCGCAACAGCGTCCTGATGAGCGGCTTCTCCCACAAGGTAACGTGTCCCCATTCCCACCGGGACCCCCAAGCGCCCAGCGGCAGGTCCCGCCGGCAGCACCCGAGGGTGCAAGACCGCTACGGGAGCTTCTCCTTGCTCTTCTCCGCAGGTGAAGAGCTACTGGCTGGGTCCCCACTACCTGAAGGAGGGTCCGGAGGGCAACGACATCCGTCGCACCAATGTCCCCGACATCCGCGTGAGCTACCGCTTCGAGACGCTGTGCCAGGAGCTGACCCTCATCACGCAGGCGGTGCAGTCCGAGGAGCTGGAGACCATCCAGGAGGAGGACGCTCTCACCATCGCCTCCACTCTGGGCACCCACTGAGTCCCCCCCCCCGGGCTCTTGTCCCCAGCTCCCGTGGGGACCTCGCTGTCCCCACCCCACATCCCTCCAGGGCTTCGCCTCCGTCCCCCTCCTGCTACCTCCCACCCTGGAAGGGGACGCTCCCCGCTGCCGTCCCCAGCGCCCCGCCGGTGCCACCGTGGGGGGTCGGGGTTTGCTGGGTTCTCTCCGTTTCTTGGGGTTTTTTTGTCTTTTTTTTGTTGGTTTTTTTTATCTATTGTCTCATCGCTGGGTTGGTCCCTGCTGGGCTTGCTGGCATGGGGATGAGGCTACAGGAGGTGACATGGGCGCGGGCACCGCCGGGGACTCCTGGCTTCACCGCCTGGGCTCGGGACACGGTGACAGGTTGGGGGACATCAGTGCCGGGCGTGGGGACGTTGTGGGGGGACCCAGCCCAGCAGCAGGGCCCAGGTCCTGATGCTTTTTAATCGCCTGCCCCTCTCTCCGTCTGCTTTCTCGCCCCGTGGGGACGTGGGGACGAGCCAGGCAGCACCCCGGGGACCCGAACCCAGGCTCTCTGCACCCCCAGGCTCCTCTCGCACCCTCCCACGGGGATGCCACGTCGGTGGGGACCCGGTGGCCCAGGGGACACGGGGGTGCTGGCTGGAGGGGACGGTGCCAGGTGGAGGATGCTCCATCCATCCTCCTCCTCACCGCAGGGAGGAAGGCAAGGGCCAGGGTGGGGTGGAGGATGCTCCATCCTCGTCGGCACCGCAGGGAGGAAGGCAAAGGGCCCGGAGTGATGTGTGTCCCCGTCCCCCGCGCTCCCAGGAGCTGTTTGTGGCCCGGATCGGGCCAGATGGGGCTTCTCCCTGCCCGGTGGGGCATTACCCCGTCCCTGCGTCCCCCCCCATCCCGGCCCTGCCTCCCCCCATGGTCCGGAGCCGGCAGCCGACGCTCCCAGGGAAATGTGATGGTGACTACAAAAAAAAAAAAAAAAAAAAAGTTAAAAAAAAAACCAACCAAGCATGAAAAATAAAGTATTTAAGTAAAATACTTCACTTTAAGTGTGGCGGGGGGGAGGTATCGTGGCCCCAGAGGGAAACTGAGGCAGCAAGAGGGTGGCCCCACAGACTGCTGCCACAGGGTGGTCCCCCCCCCACGGCTTGGCTTTGGGCATGGGGGGGTCCCCAAAGGGCTGGGGGTGCCGGGGGCCGGATCCTGAGGGGCGGGCGGCAGCCCCAGCGCTGGCCCCACGGCTGGCGGGACGCCCTGGCACCCTGCCTGCACCCAGTCACGCGAGCAGGGAGGGGAAAGGGGAGGGTGCTGGGGGGGGCTCGGCCCCTCCGTCCCTGTCCCTGTCCGTGTCCCCGCAGCGCCGGAGCTGGGTGCCACCATGGTGGTCACGCTGGGGTACTGGGACATCCGTGGGGTGAGTGGAGAGGGGGGGGGGGGGGGGTGGCAATGCCTCGCTGGGGGGGGATAGGGGTGGGGGGGCTCCTGGGAGGGTGGGGAGCGCAGAGGGGGTGTTGGTGGGTGCCGAAATGTGGGTGCTGTGTCCCCGCAGCTGGCCCACGCCATCCGCCTGCTGCTGGAGTACACGGAGACCCCCTACCAGGAGAGGCAGTACCGCCCCGGCCCAGGTGAGGGGGGCAAGCGGGGTGTCCCCCCCCCATGTGTGTCCCCCCCCCGCCCCAGCACCCCCGCCACCTCAATTCGTGCTGCGTCAGAATCCAGCCGAAGGAGAAGAAACTCCCCGTTCCGCAGGGCGAAAGCGCAGCCTGTCCTCTTGCCCCCCCATCCTCCTCCTGCCAGGTCTGGGGGGGCACCTCTGCCCCCCCCCCCCCCCGCCCTGGACCTTGGCCCCCGGTCAATGTCCTCCTTTAGCTGCCCAGGGAGGGGGCCCGGGCTGGGGGGGGGACACACACGTGGCTGCTCCTGGGACAGAGTGGGAACCCCCCCACTGCGCACCCCCCCCCCGAATTTGCTGTGGGTGTGATGAGCGGGGCCGGGGGAGCCCCCTCCCCATCTCTCTCCCCCCTCCCCATCTCTCTGCCCCCCCCATCTCTCTGCCCCCCCCAGCCCCTGACTTTGACCCCAGCGACTGGACCAGCGAGAAAGAGAAACTGGGTCTCGACTTCCCCAACGTAGGTGATGGATGAGGAATGGGGGGGGGGGCGTGGGGAGGGGGCTGGGGGGGCACCGGGGCTGACCCCCCCCCCCCCCCGGCATCCCCCCCCCCAGCTACCCTATCTCATCGACGGCCCCACCAAGCTGACGCAGAGCAACGCCATCCTGCGCTACATCGCCCGCAAGCACAACATGGGTGAGTGATGGGGTGGGGGGGGTCCCAGCACCAAGGGGGGGTCCCCGGTGGGGGGGGGGCTGATGTCCCCCCATCCCGCAGGCGGTGAGACGGAGGAGGAGATGCTCCGCGTGGACGTGCTGGAGAACCAGGTCATGGATTTGCGCATGAGCTTCGCCCGGCTGTGCTACAACCCCGACTTCGTGAGTACCCCCATGGCTGGGGGGGGGGGGGGGCACGGGGGGACTGACCCCCCCCCCCCCCCGCGGGGGTCTTGTCCCCAACCCCGCTGGGGACATGGGGACAAGGGGAATCAAGCCACGGCCAGCACGGGGGGTGCGTTGGGGCGCCTGGCTGCAGTCAGGGGGTGATGCCCCCGGGTGCTGGGGGGGCTGGGGGGGCTGGGGGGGGGCAGCCCCCACCCCAACCCTGCCTCCCCCCGGTGCAGGAGAAGCTGAAGCCGGCGTACCTGGAGCAGCTGCCGGGGAAGCTGCGGGAGCTGTCGCGGTTCCTGGGCTCCCGGCCGTGGTTTGCAGGGGAGAAGGTCGGTGGGGGGTGCTGGGGGGTTTGGGGGGAGTCCCGGTGAGGGCTGACCCCCCCCCCCCGTCACCCCCCATACCCCCCCCCGCAGCTCACCTTCGTGGACTTTGTGGCGTACGACGTGCTGGACCAGCACCGCATGTTCGTCCCCGAGTGTCCCGAGCTGCAGGGCAACCTGGGCCGGTTCCTGCAGCGCTTCGAGGTGAGCGGGGCCGCGTGGGGACACCCCGGTGTCACCGGCCCTGTCCCCGACACCCTGGTGTCCCTGTCCCCATCCCCAACACCCCAGTGTCCCTTGTCCCCATCCCTGACACCCTGGTGTCCCCATCCCTATCCCCACCACCCCGGTGTCCCTGGCCCCATGCTGGACACCCCGGTGTCCCCACCCCCATCACCTTGGTGTCCCCATCCCTGTCCCCAACACCCTGGTGCCCCTGTCCCATCACTAACACCCCGGCGTCCCCATCTCCCTCACCATCCCCAACACCCTGATGTCCCTGTCCCCATCCCCAACACCCCAGTGTCCCTTGTCCCCATCCCTGACACCCTGGTGTCCCCATCCCTATCCCCACCACCCCGGTGTCCCTGGCCCCATGCTGGACACCCCGGTGTCCCCGTCCCCATCACCTTGGTGTCCCCATCCCTGTCCCTAACACCCTGGTGCCCCTGTGCCATCACTTAACACCCCGGCGTCCCCATCTCCATCCCCAACACCCTGATGTCCCTGTCCCCATCCCTGACACCCCGGCATCCCTGTCCCCATCCCTAACACCCCAGCGTCCCTGTCCCTGTCCCCATCCCTGACACCCCAGTGTCCCTGTCTCTGTCCCCATTCCTGACACCCTGGTGTCTCCGCCCCCATCCCTAACACTCCGGTGTCCCCATCCCTGACACCCCGGTGTCCCCGTCCCCGTCCCCGTCCCTGTCCCGTCTCCTCCCTGCAGGCACTGGAGAAGATCTCTGCCTACCTGCGGTCGGGGCGCTTCATGAAGACCCCCATTTTCTGGCGCACGGCGCAGTGGTGCAGCACCAAGGAGTGAGCGGGGGTCCCGTCGTCCCCCTGCGCCCCCCGCCTCGCCCCCAGCCCCCTCCCCTGCAGAATAAACCGGGGGGGGGCTCCCCCCTTGTCCGGCTGCCGTGTGGGGTGCACTGAGCCGCCGTGGGACCGCGTGGTGCCGGGAAGGGTGGGGGCCATGGGGACCCCCCCATTTTGTGGGGGCAACTCCTGGGGGGGCTAACAGGAGAGGGGGCTGTCGGACCCTCCTGCGCCCCGGGATGGGGGGAAGCCATTCCCCCATGCCCCCCCTCCAGAATAAGGGGGACCCCCCGTGGAGACTGTGGGGTCCAAGGGGGACCCCATGCCCCCCCCCCCCCAGGGTAATGAGACCGCCATGCAGCTTAGGGGGGTAAAAGGGGGGACCCCCCTGCAGCTTGAGGGGGGGTCACCGTGGGGGGCATGGGTCCCTGTGCAGACTGGTGGACCTGTGCTCCCCAAAACCAGAGGGACCCCCATGCAGTCTGGGGGGCTGCAAAGGAGAACTCCCCCCCCCCCCCCCCGATAAAGGGAACCACATAAAGCTTGGGGGGTGCAAAGGAGACCCCATGGCCCCCCAGGATAAGAGGGACCCCCATGCAGCCTGGGTGGGGTAAGGGGGGTAATCATGCCCCCCCCGGGTAAGGGGGACCCCCCCGCACCCTGGTGGGGTGCAGAGCCCCCAGAATAAGGGGGACTCCCACACACACTGTGGGGCCCAAGGGGGGGCCATGCCCCTCGGGGTAAAGAGGGGGGGCACATGCATCGTGGGTGGGGGTGCAAGAGGGGGTGTCCCGTGCCCCCCAAAATAAGAGGGCTCCCATACAGACTGGGGGGGACCCCCATGCAGCTTGGGGGGGGTCGCAGAGCCCCCAGGCTAAGGAGCACCCCCATGCAAACAGGGGAGCCCCATAAGCCCACCCAAGATGCGGGGGGGGGATACCCCCCTTCTCCAGCCCCACCCTTTAAGACCCCCCCCCGCCTTAAGCCCCGCCCCCGAGGAAGGGGCGGGGCGAGGCCGCCGCGGGCGGTCACGCGGGGGGGGGCGGGGCACAGCGATCGGCGCGCGCGGCCATGGCGGTTTTGGGCTACTGGGACATTCGCGGCGTGAGTGGGCTGGGGGCCGCACCGCCCCCCGCCCGGGGCCCTTCTCCCGGGGCTGCGGCGGCCTGACCCCCCCGTACCCTCCCCATCTGCATGCGGGACCCCTGCGCTCTGGGGGGGCTGCGGGGGTCCCCTTGGCTTGGGGGGGGGGGGGGGCTGTGGGGGTCCCCTGGGCCTTGGGGGGGCTGTGGGGGCTCCCCTGGTCTTGGGGGGGGGCTTGCGGGGGTCCCCTGGGCCTTGGGGAGGGCTATGGGGGTCCCCTGGGCCTTGGGGGGGGGCTGTGGGGGCCCCCCTGGTCTTGGGGGGGCTGTGGGGGCTCCCCTGGTCTTGGGGGGGGTCTGCGGGGGTCCCCTCGGTCTTGCACGGGGGGCTGTGGGCGTCCCCTCATTCTTTGGGGGGGCTGGGGGGGGGGCTGCGGGGGTCTCCTCGGTCTTGGGAGGGGGCTGTGGGGATTCCCCTGGTCTTGAGGGGGGCTTCGGGGGTCCCCCTGGTCTTGCATGAGGGGGGCTGCAGGAGTCCCCCTGCACTTGGGGCGGGGGCATTGCTTTTGGGGGCACCCAGTGGTTGTGGGGTCCCCCGTGCCTGTGGGGGCGGGGGAGGTGGCTCGTGTTCCTCCGTGCCTCAGTTTCCCCATGGCGGGGTGGGGGGCATTTTGGGGGGGTCTCAGTGGTCTCTAACCCCCCCCCCAGCTCGCCCACGCCATCCGCCTGCTCCTGGAGTACACCGAGACGCCCTACGAGGACAAGCTCTACAGCTGCGGGGAAGGTGAGGGGGGGAGCCGGGGGGATTCCCACACCACCCTGAAGCTCTCTGGCTTTTGGGGGGGACACGGTGTCACCCAACACCCCCACCCCTGCTTCCTTCCAGCTCCTGACTATGACAAGAGCCAATGGATCAACGAGAAGGAGAAGCTGGGGCTGGACTTCCCCAACGTAGGTGGTCTCGAGCTGGGCGGTGGTTATGGGGTGGGTGCCCTGGTGTCCCCATGCCCTGGTGTCCCCATGCCTTGATGTCCCCTCCAGCTCCCTTACTTCATTGACGGCACCACCAAGCTGACGCAGAGCAACGCCATCATGCGCTACATCGCCCGCAAGCACAAGATGTGTGAGTGCTGGGGTGGGCTGGGGCTTGGCCTTGGGGTAGGGTTGGGCTTGGGGTAGGGTTGGGCTTGGGGTGGGGTTGGGCTTGGGGTAGGGTTGGGTTTGGGGTAGGGTTGGGCTTGGGGTAGGGTTGGGCTTGGGGTAGGGTTAAGCTCGGAGTTGGGTTGGGCTTGGGCTCGGAGTTGGGCTCGGAGTTGGTTTGGGGTTGGAGTTGGTCTTGGAGTTGGGCCTGGGTTTGGGCCTGGGTTTGGGCTTGAGGTTGGGCTTGGGTTGGGGACCCCACCCTGTTGCTGATGTCCCCCCATCCTGCAGGCGGTGAGACGGAGGAGGAGATCCTCCGCGTGGACATGCTGGAGAACCAGATCATGGATTTCCGCATGAGCCTGGTGATGGTCTGCTACAACCCCGACTTCGTGAGTGTCCCTGTGCCGTGGGGTTGGGTGACCATACCCGTGCCGGGGTCCTCCTTGGTCATGCCTTGGCTTGCATCAGCATCGGGGACCCCACGTAGGGAAGGTGCTGTCCCCTGGGTGGGGGGACCAGGATGCCCAGCCTCACCCTTCCCCCCCTTCCACCTGCAGGAGAAGCTCAAGCCGGGCTACCTGGAGCAGCTCCCGGGGAAGCTGAAGCTCTTCTCCAACTTCTTGGGGGACAGAAAGTGGTTTGCAGGGGAGAAGGTACAACCGGGACCCTGGGGAGGGACTGTGGGGGCTGGGGAGGGGCTTTGTCCCCCCGCTTGTCCTCACTGTGTCCCCCGTCCCCCCCCCAGCTCACCTTCGTGGACTTCCTCATGTTCGACGTGCTGGAGCAGAACCGCATCTTTGAGCCCAAGTGCCTGGAGCCCTTCAAGAACCTCAGGGACTTCATGGACCGCTTTGGGGTGAGCTGGGCCACCCCGGGGAAGGACCCCAGCCCTCGAGGGCACCCAGGGGTGGGGGGTGCCCCGGTGGGACGGGTCCCCGACGCTCCCCTTGCCCCCGCAGGCCCTGGAGAAGGTGGCTGCCTACATGAAGTCCAGCCGCTTCCTGAAGATGCCCATCAACAACAAGATGGCCAAGTGGGGCAACAAGAAGGAGTAGGAGCCCAGCGTGGGACGAGGGGAGCTGGGGGGGGTCCTGACCTGACCCCCCAGCACCCTCCATCGTGGGGTGGGGTGGGTACCGCTGGCGTGAAGCCCCCCAACACAATAAAGTGCTTTACATGTGGCACCCTGAGCCCCCCCCCCCCCCCGAGTGCTGCGGCGTAGGGGGGGGATGGCTGGGGGTGCGCTGGGCTTGCCCCCCCGAAACGTGGGGGGCTGGTGGGTGTGGGGAGAGGGGGAGCATCCCTGCCCCAACGGGCATTGCCACTGCCCCGGCCCCCCCCTTGGCTTGGCTGGCGTTTGGGGGGGCACAAGCTCAGCCCTGTGCTGTCCCCGGGCCCCCCCCTCGCTCCCCTGGGCCCCCTCCCTTCTCGTTAGCGCATTCCTGCCCGCTAATGAGGCAGCGCTGACAAAGGGGTGGGGGGGGGGGGCTTGGTGCCCTGCCACCCCCCTGCGGTGCGGCGCAGAGCCGGGTGGGCTGGGGACAGCCCTGTCCCCTGGGCCCCGCCCTGCCATCACCCCCTGGGCACGGGGGGGCTGCCCGGGATGTCACCCAGAGGTGTCCCTTGGGTGCTGCTGGGCAGGTCCCCGCTGGGGGGTGGCACCGCCGTGTCTCCCTCCCTGCCTTGTCCCTGTCCCCCTCCCTGCCCCACCGGGGTGGCCCATGGGTGACATGGGGACCGGCGTGTCCCCGTCCCCCCCCCCCCCCGCAGACATCTCTGCTGTCACTCTCTTTATTTCCCACAGCAGTCACTTTACATTTTGAGGGGTGCACACACGTTTCACGGTGCCTGCCCCCCCCGGGGGGGCTGCCTGCTCCCCCTGCTTCCCTTCGTGGGGTCTGGCAGTGCATCGCCCCAGGGGGGGGTCCCCAAGAGTCCTGCGGTGTGGCAGGGGGGGTCCCAGCAGCCTTGTGTCACCGGTGGCTTTGGGGGGGCTGTGTCCCCTAACCCCCAAGGAGCGGCTCTCCATCCTGGGGGGCCAGGCGGGATGGGGGGTGTGGGGTCCTGTCCCCCCGAGCTCCCCCCCCCGGTCCCGCAGTGCCCAGGGTGCTCCATCCTGGGGGGTGGATGGTGGTGACAGCGGGGGACACGGTGCCAGCGTGGCCTGGGTGGCTCAGTCCCTGGGGCCTATCTGCAGAGAAGGGGAAGGGAGAAGTGTTGGGGGGGTGGTGGGGGAGCCCTGGGGTGGGGAGGGGGCGTGAGGCCGGGGGGGGTCCCTCACCCCCAGGGACGTCCTGACGGAGGAGAGCTTGAAGAGGACTCGCCGCCACTCCTCGGGACAGACAGCTTGCAGCTCGGTCTGGCTCATCTGCAGCAGCTGGTGCCCCGTCAGCACCCCCAGGCACCGCACCGTGCTGCGGACAGACGGACGGACAGACGGGCGGTAAGGGGTGAGCGGGGCTTGTGCCCCCCCAAACGGAGCCACACAGCTTGGGGGGCTCGAGGGTCCACCTACATCCGCGAGAAGCCCTTGTCCTTCAGCCAGGCTGTCACCTCCGCCGGCGAGGAGTCGGGGTGCAGTTTGGGGGGGCTGTCCTGGAGTGGGGGACAAGGGGAGGGGACAGCGGGGTGGCCCCCTGTCACCCCCCTCCTGGCGGTGGGGATGTGGGGAGGGGAGGGGAGAGGGGACACCCACCTGGCCGGCGCTGTGCCCCCCGCTGTGCCCCTGCCCCAGGGGCTCCAGGATGTTGCTGGGGATGAAGCCCTTCTCCCCCCGGCCGTCCTGCACCAGCCACCACTTCTTCTGCTGGTCCAGGACCTAGGGTGTGTGGTGACAAGGAGGTGCAGTCACCCCCTTCCAGCACCCCCAGCAGGCAGGGTGGGGGTCCCCACTCCATCCTCCCTAGGGAGGGGACACCCCCCGATTTCTACCTGCAGCGTGTCCCCCATCCTGACGCTCAGCTCCTGCGGGTTCCTGCCCTGAAACTCGTACAGGGCTCGCACCAGCCTCTGGGCAGGGAAGGGGGCCCTGGAGATTGGGGGGGGACGGGGACATGAGCACCCAGCCGGGGGCCGAATCCTGCCCCAGCCCTCCGCATCCGTGGGGCAGCGGGAGCACTTACCCTTGGCTGGGGTTGTCCCTCCGGCCGGTGGCCGGCGACTGTGTCGGGAGCGGAGAGAGGGGCGGGTGTTGAGAGCGAGTTGGGGAAACTGAGGCAGGCGGCGGCACGTCCTGGCCCTCCCTGTGCTGTACCTGCTCCACGGGAGGGGGCAGCCACCCGTCCGAGAAGACGGGGATGTAGCCGGGCACCAGCTCGCTGTTGGGGTACTCTGCCCTGCAACGGGCAGGGAGAAAGCCAAGGTGGGTGGTGTGACCCCCCCCCCCCCCCCCCCGCCTCAGCCCGGACCCCCTCCTTGGTGCTGGGGGGGCTGGGCCCCACCTGGTCTTGTTCCAGGCGATGCCAAGGGCCTTCCAGGTGCTGTAGTCATGGTGGTGCAGGGTCTCCTCCAGCAGCTCCACCGCCTCGGGCACCAGCAGCGGTGCCTCCACCGCCGGGGCCGGGCTGGGTTTGGGGCCGTGGTCCAGGACCTGCTCCGGGCGGGCAGTGATGGAGCGGCACCCCCGTACCTGCCCCCCAGGAATTTGGGGGGGGCGGGGGGGGGGGGGGAGTGAGGGCCACTCCTCACCCTGCTCACCCCTGGGTGGGGGGTTGGGACCCGCTTTTGGGGGCACTCACGAAGGAGAGGGCCGTGAAGATGAGACGCAGCAGCTCGGAGGGGTCTGGCTCCCGCACGTGCCGGTGGGTCCTTCCCTGCGTGGAGGGGGGAAAGGGTGTCCCCACGCAGCCCCCCCCGTCCCCACGCAGCCCTCCCGTCCCCACGCAGCCCCCCCCCGTCCCCACGCAGCCCCTCCCGTCCCCACGCAGCCCCCCCCCGTCCCCACGCAGCCCCCTCCCATCCCCACGCAGCCCCCCCCGTCCCCACGCAGCCCCCCCGTCCCCACGCAGCCCTCCCATCCCCACGCAGCCCCCCCCGTCCCCACGCAGCCCCCCCGTCCCCACGCAGCCCTCCCATCCTCACGCAGCCCCCCCCGTCCCCACGCAGCCCTCCCATCCTCACGCAGCCCCCCCGTCCCCACACAGCCCCCCCCCGTCCCCACGCAGCCCCCCCCGGCCCCACGCAGCCCTCCCATCCCCAGGCAGCCCCCCCGGCCCCACGCAGCCCTCCCATCCCCACGCAGCCCCCCGGCCCCACGCAGCCCCCCTGTCCCCGCGCAGCCCCCACGCAGCCCCCCCGGCCCCACGCAGCCCAGCAGCGGGGCGGGCAGGGACGTGCCAGGGATGCCCACGAGCCACGGGGTCACATCCAGCCCAACGGGACCCACCATGAGGTTGAGGGCGTATTTCACCTTCTGGAAAAAGTCCACGTAGTCATCCCTGGAGGGCAGAGCTGGAGGGGCAGAGAGGGGGGGCTGGCACCGGGATGGCCCCCCCGGCCCCCCGCCAGTCCCCCGGGGCACAGCCCTCCCCCATCACCTTTGTTCTTCATCTTCTTCCTCTTCTTCAGGTCGGTGGTGCTGACCATGCCCAGGGCCGTCTTCAGCCGGACCACGAAGAGGTCCAAGTCCCTCAGCACGTGGTTGAGGACCTCCTGCAGGAGCAGGATGGGACCCGGTGGGTGCCGGCGGGGAGGGCTGGGGTGTCCCCGTTTGAGGTGGGGTGGACGTGGGATGGGACTTACAACATCTCGGTCCACGCTGGACGTGACCTGACCCGGGGGGTTGGTCCATGGCATCTGCTGGGTGCCTGGCAAGCCTGGTGACAGCGGAGGGTCCCAGCTCTGCTCCCCATGACCCCACTCCCACCCACTGCTCCTGGGGAAACTGAGGCATGCTGCAAACCCCACCCGAGACTCACTGTAGTCCGAGGAGGGCGGCCCACGCCGGGGGGGGGCGTGGAAGTCGGGCTCGGGGATCTCTGCCCACCGCTCCGGGGCTGTGTAGGGACCCTGCGCGTACGGGGGGGCCGGGCTCGGCGGCACGTCCAGGCTGCTCCTGGGCAAGGAGGGACGGGGAGGGGGGAGCTGAGGGGGGGCTGAGCCTGGGGATGGGGATGGGGGGTGGGGCGGGGGGGTCTGTGTCCGTGGGTATGGGTAGGAGGGGGGCCTGAGCCCAAGGATGGGGTATGGGGGTCTGTGCCCGTGGGTATGGGGGGGGGGGGGGCTGAGCCCAAGGATGGGGTATGGGGGTCTGTGCCCGTGGGTATGGGGGGGGGGGAGGTAGAAGGGGGGGCTGAGCCTGGGGATGGGGATGGGGTATGGGGCGGGGGGGTCTGTGTCCATGGGTATGGGTAGGAAGGGGGCCTGAGCCCAAGGATGGGGTATGGGGGTCTGTGCCCGTGGGTATGGGGGGGGAGGGGGGAGGTAGAAGGGGGGGCTGAGCCTGGGGATGGGGTATGGGGGGGACACAGACTGTGCCCATGGGGGTGAGGGGAGACTGAGCCCAGGGAGGGGGTATGGGGGTGTGGGGGGGGTCTGTGTCCATGGGGATGGGGTAGGAGGGGGGCTGAGCCAGGAGCTGGGGTACTGAGGCAAAAGAAGGGGTCCACCCCCCGGGAGGGTGAGGGGGGGTCCCTGCCAAGAGGCAGGAGGGGAGCAGGCAGAAGGGGGTCTGCGCCCACAGGGAGGGAATCTATGGGGGACGTGGGGGCAGCGTGGGCTTATCCCCCACCCACAGGGAGACCGCCCCCACACACCCCCCACAACCTGGGGGGGGGGGCTGACTTGGGGGACCAGGCCTGGGCTGTCCCCAGGGAGGGGGCGAAGAACCACGTACCCCCTTACCTGTGCCCATACTGACTCCTCTGCTCCTCCTTCCACTGCTTCACCAGCTTCTGCAGGCTGCTCTTCAGCGTCTCTGCCTGGCACGGACCCACCACCATCAACCCCTCCATCCCGGGGTGCTGCCCCCCCTCTCCCCCCCCCTTGCCCACCCTCAGGGCTCACCCCCAGATGGTCGCACTGGAAGAGCAGGACGCTGGTCCCGGGGGGACTCTGCTCCTGCACGCTGATGGCCAACACCGAGTCGTAGCCGCAGACGCCCAGCGCGGCCGAGCACCCCTGCACGCTGCCCAGCGGGTAAGCCTCCAGCTCCTCCTGGCCGGGGGGGAAATGGGGTGCTGAGCCCCCCCAGAATGGCTAGGAGGGTTAAAGGGCTAAGGGGATGCAAGGGTTATAGGGGTGCCAGGGCGTGGGGGGCTTGTCGGGTGGTGAGGGTGTCAGGGTTAATGGGGGTGGTGGGGCTATGGGGTGGCATAGCCAGGGGAATGCCAGGCTTTTGGGGGTGCTGAGTCTGGGGGGGTGTCATGGGGTAGGGTTGTGGGTGCAAGGGTTGGGGGGTGGCAAGGTTATAGCAGGGTGCCAGGTTACAGGGGTGCAAGGGTCGGGGGGTAGCAGAGTTGTAGGGGTGCCAGGTTATAGGGGTGCAAGGGTTGGGGGGTAGCAGAGTTGTAGGGGTGCCAGGTTATAGGGGTGCAAGGGTGTGGGAGGGTACCAGGGTTATGGGGGTGCCATAGCTGGGGGAATACCGGATTTGTGGGGGTTTTGGGTCCAGGGCGGGTGTCGTGGCCAAGGTGGGTGCTAGGGCTAGGGGTGCAGGGTGTGTGCCAGGGCCTGGGGGTGTTGAAAGGCTGACGTGCGTGCTGGGGTGAAGGGGGGTACCAGGACTAATGGGGTGCCACGGCTGGAGCGGGTGTTGGGGCCAAGGGGGGCGCAAGGGCCATTGGGGGGGGATGCCAGGGTTATGGGGGTGCCAGAGCTGCAGGGGGTGCCACAGCTGGGGCAACACCAAATTTATGGGGGTGCTGGGTCCAGAGTGGAGGCCATGGGCACGCTGGGTGCCATGGCCGGGGGTACCAGGCTTCGGGGGGTGCGCTGGCCAGGGGGTACCTTGCTCTCCACATCCCTCAGCACCAATTCCTGGTCCTTGACTTGCAGGATGAGGTCCTGCCCCCAGACCCGTCCCTGAGCCTCCAGCACCTTCAGGTGCGCCAGGCAGTCATCGATGCTGCGCATGTCCCTCTCCAGGCGCACCGTGAGCAGGTGCTGGGGGGGGACACGGCACCGGGTGTCACCGGGTGCCCTGTCGCCACTCCACGCTCTGCAAACCGGGGGCACCCTGGCAAATTTGGGGGTCTCGTACCTCAACGTGGTGCTGGAAATTGCTTTGGGGCTTGAGCAGGGTCTGGCCGTAGTCCTTGCGCTGGTCTGCAGGGGCACGCAGGGTCAGGGGACGGGGACAGGTTGGGGACGGGGAGCAGGGGGGTTTTGGGGTGCAGCCCTCACTCACTGTAGATGCTTTTCCCGCTGGGGCGGGCGAAGCTGTTGGACCGTTGGAGCAGGGAGCTGTCGTTGTATTCGCTCCTGGATGGACAGACGGATGGACCTTTGTGCCCTGCAGCACGGTCCCCTCTCCCCACCCAGCCCTCGGGGGTCCCCAAGGCGGGGACACCCCCACCCTGCAGGGTACTCACCGGGACGGGGGGTTGCCCCAGTGGCCGAAGGGCTCTCCCATCTTGCCGGGGGCAGCGAGGGCGGCTCGATCCTGCTATGGGGTCCTGGGCTGGGCATGGTCCCCACATCACCCCCCGCGTGTCCCCAACCACCTGAGGCCCCTCCCATGCCCCCCCCCCCCCCCCCCAGGGTGGTGGCATCGCCCTGGTCCCCACCAGGACCCCCCTGCCCACCCACCCTCAGCCATCCTGCCCCATCCCAGCTTCGCGGGGTTCACCCGGAGGCCAGAGCCAACCCCCCCATGCCATTAGATGGGGTCCCTGTCCCGGGGGACACCCAGGGTGCCCCCGCTCACCCCGATCCCCGTGCCGCTGGCTCGGCCGCCCAGGCTGGAAGTGCGCAGCGGAGGGTGGCGCGGGCGGGGGCAAGGGCTTGACGTCGGCACCGCACCCGCCTGCTCTTTGCCCGATGGCGTCTGCTTCAAGGCGAGGACAGGGGACAGGGAAGGGGGGGGACAACCACCTGCCACAGCTGCCGCCACCACCACCCCGCTCACCCTGGGCCGCCCACCCTGCGGCAGGGCTTGCTCGCCTCGGGGGCACCCAGGTGGGACTGCAGCCCTGAGCGGGCAGGGTGCCCCCCACCCCAAGGCCGGCCTGGTTCTTCCCCCCCCTCCGGGGCTGAGCCTTGATGACGTCCCGCACGGCAGCACCCAACCCTCTCTCCCACAGACCTTTGTGCCCGTGCCCGGCGGGTAACCCCGGGCTCGCCCCGAAACTTGGTTGCCGCTGGGAAAACCCTTCCAGGGTGGTTTGTGCCGAGGAAGGGGCCGGATCCGGCGTGCGGGTCCGTGACTTGGGTTAAGGCTGGTGGCAGCAGGGTCACTGTCCCCAGCGCCGTGGGGTCACCCCTGCCTCCTGCCCCTGGGCGTCCAGCCCTGCAGGGTCCCCTTTGCAGGACCTGTCCCTCGGCACCCCCAGGAACATCAAGGAGAGCTCTGGCCCCAGTCTGTGCCCCCCGGCCGGGGGACAATGGGTGGCCACGGTGTGGTTGCTGCTGGCCGGGGGTCGTGTCCGTGGGACCGGGGTGACCCGCTGGCCCTCCTTCCCCCGGCACAGCGAGGTGGGGTTTGGGTTCATTTTGAGCCTTTTGGCTTCTCTGGGCTGGTCCTGGTGCAGCTTGCAGGGGGCGATGGGTTGGCTGGGCTGTGGCCACTGTGTCCCCAAGGGTCCCATCTGTGCCCCCAGCCCCGCAGGCTGTCACATCCCGGCTGACCCTCTCTCTCCCTTTTCTTACCGGGTTTTTGGGCCAAACTGGTCCCACTGCGGAGGGACCCCGGCATCCTGCACCCCAGGGCATCGCCCGGAGCAGGCGGTGACGCCCCTTTGGGGTGTTCGGGGACCGTCGGTGGACAGGTACGAGCAGGGCCGGGGGGGGGGGGGGGCTGGGAATGGCCCCAGGGAGCGGGGAGGGGGTGTAAGGGTTGGGGTCGTGCCTCAGTTTCCCCATTTCAGGGAGGGGCGGGTGCAGTCCCACCTCCGGCCACCAGGGGGCAGTACGTCCCCACGTCACCCGGTCCCCAGATGTGCGACACCCCCCCCCCCGATGTGTGGCCCCCCCCCCGATGTGTGACCCCCCCCGATGTGTGACCCCCCCATACGTCCCACATGTGCAGGGTCCCAGATGTGCCCGGTGCCACCCCAGGTCCCGCTGGCACAGCCGACCCCACTGGAGTCCCTGGCGCTGGGGACATCTGGGTGACACTTCTCGGGGGGGGAGGGGGGGCGATCCTGTGGCCTCACGCTCCCCGTGGGAGGTTTGGGGTTACAGCCCCCCAATAGCTCAGCCCCCCCCAGTAGATATACTGCTGTGGAAGGGAACTGGGGGGGTCCCCTGACATGGTCCCCCTGTCCCTTCCTCCTTAGGGACCTGGCACCCTGCCTGGTGGAGGGGGGGGCATGGGGAGGGGTTTGGGGAGCAAAGGGGGGGGTCTCTTGGGATATGGGCCAAAATGCCCCCCCCCCCTCCCCCCCGAGGGCCCTGTCCTGCCCCGGAGGGGATTTAAATGGCATTTGGGATCCATTTAGGGTCGTGGGTGCTGGCTGGCTGGAGGGTGCTTGTCCCTGTGCTGCTCCCCACTTCCCCTAGTGCCACCGCCAGCCAGCGCTGGGCCACGTTGGGGTGCAGTGCCACCACAGCACCCCTCCCCAGCCCCCCGCGGGGAGCCAGTGCCCCCAGCCCCCTTACTGGGAGCCCTGGGGAGCGGGTAACTGGGGTGCCACAGCATGCCCAGCTCTGCTGGCTCCCCGCGCCGCCCAGGGTGCCTGGGTCCTTCCTGGTGACACTCCCCAGCACCGGGGTGGCCTTGAAGGTGTGACGAGCTGCGGGGAGGAAGCAAAGTCCCTGCGACGGGGACAAAAAAACCAAACCCCGTCAGGCACTTGTTAACCGGGGACGCCGGCGGCACCGGCTCAACCCCAAATTTTGCACCCTGGGGTGTCCCCGGCCACCCCAAGCTCCCCCCGCACCCAAGCCATGTCCTAAGGGCTGAACCAAGGCACCCCGATACCGCCCGCCCCGGCGCTGCCGCCAGCTCGGCCGTGCCTCAGTTTCCCCAGCCGCATCCCGCCGCCTCTCGGGCTTGGCTGCGGCGCGGGGGCTACGTCAGCCTGGAGGAATCCGGCTCCTTCCCCGCCTCTTTATGGCACCCGTGGGTGTGGGGTGCGCTTGATCCCCCCCTGGCAGCACCCACGGCATGGGGAGGCCTGTGGCCCATCCATGTCCACCCCTCTGCAGGGACAGGGTGCTCGCCCCGCCCCTTCCCAGCTCCTCCCAGTCACCCCACTGGGTAAGCTGGGAATGGCGCTGGCTGCAGAAATGTTATTACAAACCCATTTTTATTTTTTTTCCCCTTGATTCCCGGCCAGAGGCGACACCTCCCTGCGCAGCTCCGGCCCTGCCGAGCCCCCTCACCCTTCCCCAGGCTCGGGAAGTCCCCAGGGGCCACCAACCCCCTTGGGAAGAGCCGGGAAGGGGCTCGGAGGCTTCTCCCACCCCTCCAGCCCGGGGTGACGCCGAAGCCTTTTGCCATTTCAGGTTTAGGAACCCCCGGCGTCAAAATGTGCTAAATCAGTGAGTTGACCCCAAAACGCAGCTGTTCTGGGGAGGAAAATGGCCTCATCCTGCACCCCCTTTTCTGCCCTGTGAAGCTGCTGGGCGAGGGGACACCCACACCCGCCAAGGGGACAGCCCCGGGCGCGCAGCCCGATGCCCCGCACCGGCCATCAGCCACCCACCCCGTCCCCGCTGGGGACGCAGGATCAGGCCCTGCCCCAGGGGCAACACGGGGTTGGTGCAGATTTGGGGGTACCCAGGCGCAGGGGGACTGCGGGGCCTCCAGTTCCTGGAATTACCGGTGACACATCGCTCCCGGCCAGGTGCCACCGGGGTTGCAGTGCCGGAAAGCAGCTGTGGCTCTGGCTGCTGGGTGCCAGCCAGCGGCGCAAACCACCGGCCAGCCTGGATCCGTCCCCACGTCACCAAGGCGAAGCGCGGGGCGGACGCGGTGTACCCAGACCTGCCACCTAATTGCTGGGGACCGGCGGCTCCCCCGTCATTCTGGGGACACGTGGGGATGGTTTAACCCCTCGGGGGCTGGGAAACTGTGGCAGATCATTCTCCTCGGGCTGGAGGAATGGCACGGCACGGCACGGCACGGCACGGCATGGCACGGCATGGCACGGCCCCCCGGGGTCAGGATGTCCCTCTCGGCGATGCCCAAATCCACAAGTCCTTCTGCCCTCTGTGGATCTCTTTGGCGGTGACGGTGACAAGCCGATGTCCCAACCGTCACGGCAGCCAGGCTCAGATGCTGTTTTGGGGTGACTCGGGGGAACAGATGGAGACCTGTCACCCTGCATCCCGCTCGCTGGGTCCCCGTCCACGGTCACCCCGCTGCCTTGTCCCTGCCCGTGGTTTTAGACCCGTCTCCACGGAACGAGTGGGGCCGGAGCCGGAGCGGGGGAGTCCCAGGTGGGTGCTCGGCCGCGGCGGTGCCTGGGGGATGCCCCTGCCGGCACTGGACTGGGGTCGCATCCTGCCAAGGGGCTTAGCACTCGCCTGGCACGGCCACCGCAGGAGGGCATCACGGAGCTGGTGCCATGCCGAGAGCCACCGCGGGGTCCCTGTCACCCTGCTGGGTCTCTTTGCCGTGGGGGGCTGCGTCTCGCCCTCCGCCATCCCCGGAGGTCCCAGCTCGGTGCGGCCACCAAACCCTTCGCCTCCCCAGGAATATCCCGGGGGTCACCCAAAGGGAGAGGCCCCTTGGGGTCCCAGCCCCAAGCCCCGTGCCCCGAGCTCCGCGGCTGTGGAGTGTCCTGGCCCTCGGTGCTCTGGGTTATCCCAGTTTTGCCAGCGTGCCGCTGAATCCCATCTCTTCAGGAGGAGATCTCCTGGGCTTTTCTAGCCCGTCGGCTTTCCAAAATCCCTCCAGCAACATCCTTGAAGGCTTTTCAGAAGCAGCACCCCAGAAGCAGCACCATCCTTCTCTGCTTTTTAACCTGCTGCTGGTTTTTTTTTCCCCCCTCTCTCACTTCTGGAGGATGATGAAGATGCTGGTGAGCGGGTGATGCACCGGGGGTTACGAGGGCGGCAGGCACCCGTGCCCGGTTCAGCCGGGCATGCCCATGGCTGGTGGCTCCTGGCTGGGCTGCAGGGACCTGGCTGGAGACCGGTGACCTTTGTACCTTGAGTTTTTTTGCTTTGAAGAGGCTGAAATGGAAAAGAGCAGCAAGGGAGCTACACGTGCTGCAGAGCATCGGGGATGCAAGCATCACTTGGGTCCCTCCAAATCCTGAGCCATCATCCCAGCCCACGGACAGGGCAGGAGCCCCGTGGACGCACATATGGCCACATGAAAAGCTTTTTTACCCCCAGAGAAGCAGCCGGCCCCATGGCTTTGGCCACAAAGCTGCAAAAAGCGTCTTGCTTTTGGGGTGAAGAGGGAAAACCGGCATTCCTGGGGCCACCTCTGTATGCATGGGACCCGTCCTGCTTCACTCCCCACCACGTCTCATCCTGGCAGCACAGCCCGGCCACGGCCTGGGGATTTCCAGAGGTGGTGGTGGCCAAAAGGGCATTGGCAACACACGGGTTTAATTAGAGGTGACGAGGGCACACAAACGAGCAGGTTACAGCCTGTTCGGTGGTGGCCGAGTTGCTGCAAATCCCTGGAGGCTTTGGAGGTTCTTCTCGGTGTTTCCCATGCTCTGGGTGCCAGGGGAAGGATGGTTTTGGGGTAAGCACCGGCGGAGAGACGCGGCTGGGGGTGGGAGAGGGCAGAGGGGTGGGTCGGGGAGGTCAGGCCTCCAAAATCATCCCTGCCCGTGGACGTGTCCCTCTCCGGGATGGGGAGTGGGTCCCTGATGCGCAGAGTGCAGAGAAGCCCAAGCAGCCCGGGGACCCCAGCGAGCCAAAGGAGAGCTTGGAAAGGGGATTATTCTGCTCCGGTTTTGGCATTTGGGATGAATTCCCCCATGGGAAGAGCTGGTGTCTCCACTGCCCCGGTGCTGCCCCTCCGCCCTGCTTCCCACCCCAGCCATCCTCATCATCGCTGCTCAAACCGGGTGTGAACCTAACCCGAAAGCTGCCCAATGGGCCCTGCCAGAGCAGCACCCTCTCTAGCAGCAGGATCTGGCCCTTGGAACTTTTCTCCACCCCTAAAACCCCACAAATTCAGGGGTGAGCAGAGCTCAGCCACCAAATCCCTCATCCTGGGAGGCTGAGGGACCCAACGGGGTCTGGGCACGGCAGCAAAAGGAGCTCGGCAAAGCCCCGGAGCCCCAACTTTTCCCTCAAAGAAAATGAGCTGAGTTTCTCACCTGGACGGAGCAGCCAGAGCCGACTGGGGACCCAAACCCATCACCATCGACCGGTGCAGCCGGGCTGTGAGATTTGCCTTCAGATATCAAACCTGGGGCCACGACGGGGAGGAGGACAGGGTCAAATGGCGCAACTGATGGCGTTTCCAGGCAAAACACATTTTTACCGGCATCTTCCCAGGGAGGGTGATGAAGGTGGTGAATGAGGCAGCCCACGGGTGATGGCAGCACATGATGCTGAGCTGGTTCGGGTGCAGAGGGCGTAGCCAAAAAAGGCTGCGAGCGGGCGATGCCGCGGTGGGTTGTGATGGGTGGTTCCCTTCCCGAGGTGATGTGCTGCTGAGTCAACGCTCAAAGAGACCTCGTGGGTGGTGGCATCGATTTGGGAGCCACCCGTGAGGTCCCTGGCAGGGGACAGGCGAGGAGCATGCCGCCGAGCACGGGTTCATGGTGTCTTGCTTGATGGAGAAGCTCGGAGGAAATTGTGAAAGGGTGACCGGATGCCATCTGCGTGGGGCGGTGAGCATGAGCTGGGTGGGAAAAACCCACGGCAGGAGGTTCCCAGGGCATCAGATGGGGTGGGTTTCTCCTCACACGTCATCAGATGCATCCTCAACGTAGTGTCTTGGGTCCTTCCTACCCTCGGGGGTGGGAGCTGGGTAAAAGGTGGTTGCAAAAGGACGCAGAGCTGGAAAGGGGGGAATTGGAGCAGGATTAGGAGCACTATGAGGTGTTTTAAGCAAAATCCCAACTCCTCCTCCTGCCATCAGGTGGCATCTCCCACTCTTCCCCATGCTCCCCGGTCCCACGAGAGACGCGGGGCTGGAGTCTGGGTGCCCCAAGTCCCCCAATGCTGTCTCCAGACTGACACAGTTGGGGCTTGCTGAGACACAAGCGGCTGGTTTTTCTGCCAAAAGGCAACTGTTTCCTGCCAGAAAATGTTGTTCCATCGAGAAATAATTGGAATGGAAAGTGTTTGACCTTCCCTATTGTTTGGCTCCAGTGGGAAGCTGGCAGGAGAGGAGAACCCGTTGGCTCGCCCATCTTATTCAGCCCAGTGCAGCTTCTGCTGGACACCGGGAGGGACGTGTGCCTGGATGCCATGAGCGTCTAGGACTGTTTGCCAGCTGGCAAGGGCTTGATCAGGTCCTAAAATTGCTCTGCGAAAGCTTGCGGACAAGAGTATCCAAATCCCTGAAGGCCTGGACACTCACTCTTCCTTTTTTTGGCACGCCTCTGGTCTCTTCCTATCTGCAAGCCCCAGGCAGCATCTTCAGCGTGAATTCAACCAAAAGCCAGGGCCTTTTTCTCCTGGTTTGGAAGGTGTTCCGTGAGCATGCCACCAACGGATGCAGCAGAGGTAAGGGAAAGGCAAACGCAGGTGATTCACCGATGGTTTTGGGAATAACTCATCCCTACGAGTCCCCAGGTCCCTCATCAGCAAGGGCTGGAGAAGCCAGCGGGGTTGGGGAGAGGAGCTGCAAGGCTCTGCGTCCCCCGTGGGTGATTTTTGCCATCTGAGCATCTCCCAGTGCTTAGTTCAGCCTCCAAAGTGGCTTTTAAGGGACAGGCAAGAGACGAAGGCCAAGGTCCATGAGGCTGGGAGATGGCTGATGCCTCTCGAGATGCCTCCAGCAGCTTCCTGGGGTCACATCGCTCATTCGGGATGTAGATGGTCCTAGAGGGATGTGGTGGGTCTGAGCTGGTGCCTGCAGATTTAGACCTCCTTGGTCTTGGCTGGTCTGGTTGGAGACACCTTGGCCAAGGCTGGTCTATGGGACATGAGGGAGCTGAGTGACTCTGAGCCGTCTCGGGGTCTGGCAGATGGAGATGTCGATGGAGGAGCTGGGGTTCGGCTCCCTCCAGGTGAGGGCTGGCACGGTGGTGCAGGACGCTCATCAGGTCCTTCCGAGGAGGCCACGGTGAAGGGCTGAACCTGGGGCATCCTGAACCGGGCTGGTTCAGGCTCGTAGACACCCCGGCCCATAAAAAGGGACCTTCTGGCTCCAGATGCCGAAATCAGGCAATTGCTTGAAAATGTCAGCTTGCATTTAAATAAAATAAAATAAAATAACAAAGCAGCATGCTTCTGGCTTTCAGGGTGGTGCAAACCCAGACATCAAGAGCAGACTGCAAAGACCCGGGGCCATGGGCAAGTCTGGGGCAGAGGGAGAAGAAAGCCCTGCTCCGCGGTGGCTCGGACCCCGTAAGGAATACTCCATACGGCACCGTCCTCGCCGTTGCCCCTGCAGCTAGGTTTTTTTGGCTATTTGTTTTGGTTATTTATAACTTTCCCCCTTTTGTTTTTAATTTTCCAGCAGCATCTCGCTGCTCCGGGGAGGACCGAGATACACCCGGCCCCGGCATGCAGGCGGTGGCTGCTTCGCAGAAGAGCAGAAATGGGGATTGCAGGTCCTGGGGGACCTCCTGGGGTGCACAGCACCCGCCAGCACCCAGGGGTGACCCCACGCCAAGAGAAAGGGGCTCGGGAAGACGCATTTGAGATGGAGCCTAGCTCGCTGGAGGGGTTAAAGCTCTGTTCCCGGGAAGATCCAGCTCTTTTCCAGCCTGAGTAAGCCCATTGCTCCTGCCAAAACCCGGCGCTGAAGGCCGTCGCGGGGTTTTTTTCGGCTGTAAGCAGCATCGCTCGATGGTGCCGCACGACCCACGGGGCCGGCACCGCTCAAACCAGAAGGCGTTTTGATAACGTTCGTTAATTAAGAGCCGGCAAGAGGTGCTACCCAGATGCTGGGATGGGAACCAGCCACGGAGGAGGCACTGGGGGGCTCTGCAGCCGCCCCGTCCCCGCCGCCGTTTTGGGGTCATATTTGGCAAAACCACTCGGCGGGACGGTGGGGATTTGTGGCTGCAGCGAGGACGAGAAGCACCACGGCAGCGCCGGGCAGTGTGTCTGGCCAAACCATGCTGGCTATTTTCAAATGCCCGTGTGGACCACCCGCCTGGCCCCAAATTTTTGGGGCATGGAAAGCAGCCGGTTGCATTGCACTGGGAGGGGGGATGCTGGTGTCACCTCCAGTCCCTGGCCAGTGCCGCGGGATGGGCACGGAGAGGCGAGATGGGGGTGGCCGGAGGGGTTAAATCTCCTTCCCTGCTCCCGGGAAGGGCCGGCTCCTTTCCAGCCTGAGTAAGCCCATCGCCCTGCCAAAACCCCGCTCGGCGCTGAAGGCCAGCGTGGGGTTTTTTCCGCCTGAAGAACGATGCTCGATGCCTGACGCACCGGCTGCAGGGGCACAGAGCAGCGCGGGGTGGGGAATACATCCCAGCATAACCTGGCCTTGAGCCAGCGATGCCAGCACTCCAAAATCCCACCGGATCTGGCCCCTGGGCACCACCCAGCACGCAGGGTACCTGCCCTGGCTCCAGCCTCCGTGGCTCCATCCGGCAGCTCCGGCACAAGCTGCACCGTTGTTATTTACAAGAGGAGTGGGAGTTTCGCCTTCGCTTCCCTTTATTTTTAAATTTATTTTTCTTTATTTTGGATTTCTGACTCATCTCAGACCGTTGCCGGGAGGAAACTGGAATAAAAAGTGTCCCAAATATCGTTTATATCAGCTAAATAAAATCCTCCCCCAAATACGCAGGGAGGAAAGTAAAGCAGCAGCTCCCCAGGGCCGCCCAGGACCCAGAGCCACTTCTCCTTCCCCCAGTCTCATTCCTACGGAGGAGGAAAACTCAAATTTTCCTCTTTTTTTCCAAACCGCAGCTGGTTTCCGGCTCTGCAAACACAAAGCCAGACCCGGAGCTGCTCACACGCTTGGGGGGACAGAGAGGTGATGGATGCTCCCCGGTCCCCGCACGCCCTGGCTGCCTTTGGGGTACCCGCGGGGGTCCCAGCCCCAGTGCCCACGGGATGCTCCACGGGGATGCAGCACCCTTGGGGCTGCCGACACAGGGCGTGGGTGGGAGTGGGGGGGATGCTCCGGAAGGGTGGGTGCCCGGGAGGGGAGGGTGTCACATAATGAGGGTGCCCAGTTAATACTGGTGCCCGAGAGATGAGGTTGCCCTATTAATATGGGTGCCCGGGTAATAAGGGTGCCCCAGAGATGCTGCTGCCCCTGCGATGAGGGTGCCCTCGAGGTGAGGGTGTCCCAGAGGTGATGGTGCCCTATTAATGTGGGTGCCCCGTTACTAAGGGTGCCGTGGAGGTGAGGGTGCCCTGGAAATGAGGGTGCCCCAGAGGTCAGGGTGCCCCAGAGGCCAGGGTGCCCCATTCGTAAGGGTGTCTTGGAGACGAGGGTACCCAGAGGTGAGGTTCCCCCATTAACGTGGCTGCCCCGTTAATAAGGACGCCCTGAGACGGTGGGTGCCCCATTAATGAGGGTGTCCCAGATGTGCTGGTGCCCTATTAATGTGGGTGCCCCATTAATGTGGGTGCCCCATGACTAAGGATGCCATGGAGGCGAGGGTGCCCCAGAGAGAAGGGTGCCGCATTAACGAGGGTGCCCTGGCGACGAGGACACCCCAGAGGTGAGGGTCCCCCATTAATGGCTGCCCCATTAATAAGGGTGCCCTGGAGACGAGGGTGCCCGGTGCTTTTCCTCCCTGGAGTGGTTTTGATGAGCCTCAACTCGCGAGGGGGGGGCAGGCGGTGGGAAGGTCCCTTGTCCCCGTCAGGTCCCTTGCTCCTCCACCAGCCAAGTGTGATTCAGCAGCCGAGCCCGGCTGGAATGCGTGAAGATCAGGGGAAAACAGCCCAAAAGCAGCATCCTGGGGGGGCGTGGGGGGTGAGTTGTGCCTCTGGCAGGCGAAGCATCCGTCCAGACACCCCCAAACCCAGCCGCCCGCCCCGTCCCTCCAAGGCACGTATCCTGCCCTGCGACAGCAGCAGTCCTGCTGCATGCACAGCCCCGTCATCCAGCCCACGGGAAGGAGGTGGAAGACACGGTGCCACTGGGGAGGCTGAGTTCATCCCCCCACGGCGTTCCTGTGCTTTGCCCCAGGAAATCCCCCAGCTCAGCCCTGCGGCAAACCTGGATCCGCTTTTCCCCTTCCAAGGGGAAAAAACTGCTTGGCTGGTGCTCGGCCGTATCCCGCACGGCCGCCCTGGGCCGGGTGAGCTCTGGGAGCTGAGAGAAACTGGCTGCCAAGTGTCGGCCCTGATATCGGGGAGGATAAATTTACTGCCCCAGCTCAATAAAAGGGTTTTGGAGGGATGGAGGGAGGCTGCTGGGCTCTCATCCCCATCCCAATCCATCTTCTCTCTATCGCAACAGCAGCTCAAGTCCTGCTTGCTCCCAGCGCCAGGCGCTGTACAAAGAGGAGCTGGCAGCTTGTTTGCACCCTTGTAGGTAGGGATTAAGCTTTTTTTTCTCCTTAAATCCGCAGCCTGGAGGTGATCCTGCTGCCAATGCCTCCTGCCCTGAAATAGGGGGGGTTCCTCTGGCTTTGGGGGTGGCGGTGGGTACGGCGCAGGGCAGAGGCGCTCGGAGCCGTGTTTGTCCTCGCAGCACCCGAGCTGGGGTCTGGAGGTTTGGGGACAGGGATGAGGGCAGCGCAGTGGCGGAGGCCCTGAGGTAGGGATGGGGCACGTGCTCCCTCCCTCCCTCTGAGTCACTGGGATCACCCGGTGTCACCACATGGCCAGTGCCGTGGTGGCTCGCGGGCTGCTGCTGGTGGACACTCAGGCTCCATCTGCACCCTGAGGTGCTCAGCTTGGGAGGTTTGGGCGAAGCGAGATCCCCCCAGCACAGGGGCTGGGGCTGCAGGGAAGCACCCCACGTGCCGCTCAGCTCCCCTTACTGTAAACCTCCCCCCCCCAAACAAGGGATTTCAGCCCATGAGCGGTTCCAGTTTCATTTTTCTATGCCGGGAGGGCTGCAGGGCAGCCGCGGCTCCAGCCACTTCCCTGGGATTTGGCTCCTTTTCCCCCTGCTGAAGTGAAGGTGCTGCCATTGGGGTCAGGCACCTCGCGGTGACGTTGAGCCTCATCTGCGAGGGGAAGGGCTGAAGCGAAGCCAAACCACCCCAGGAGCTCCCAGCCAAGAGACCTGGCGCTGGGCAGGAGGAATTAGCAGCTCTGAGTGGTTTGGGCTTTTCCCAGGGAGCTGATCCCAGCTTTTCCGCAGCGTTTCCAGCAGCCGAGGGGTCCCCGCTCCGAATCCTGCCCGGGTCCCTGCTGCAGCCAGGTGTAATTTTGGCATCCCTGGGGACGGAGGTGGGCTCCGTCCCAGCGCTGTGCCACTCTCGCCAGGAGGAATTAATATTTTCCTTCTTTTTAATTGGCATTTCCCTTCCTGCGTCTGCTGGTGGCTCCAGCATCGGCCCTGGGGTGGGATGGGGATTCAGCCGATGGCTCTGCCCTCCATGAGCCGAGCCCGGGGGGGGACATCACTGTGGAGGTGGGAGAGGGAGGATGCGACCCATGCGGAAACCACAAACGGTTTCGATGTGTTTATTAGCCCGGGCACAACTTCCCCTGGCCTCGTTTCCCAACGCCAGCTGCTGCATTGCGAAGCCGCTCAAGCTCGCCTCTCCATGCATCAGGGACGTGCGATGGGTGGGGGGTTTGCAGCACCCATAGGTGCACAGTGACGACCCTGTCCAGTGCCTAGGGTGGCCCCGGGGGGTGGCTGTGCCCCTGGGACAAGGCAGAGGTGGGTCTGGGGAGGTGGATCGCAGCTCCAGCATGGCTGGAAGTGATGTCCCTGTGTCCGTGCCCACGGCCTGGGGATGCGGGAGCGGAGCCGGAGCAGCACGTGGGCCGGGAGGGTTTGCCGTCACCCCGGGGTGATGCTCGCTGTCGTGGAAAGGGTGAGTGGTGCTGGCTGTGGGTCACACTCTCTCCCCCAGGAAAAGCTCGGGCAAAGATTATTCTTAAAAAAAAGATGTTTCCTCTTTTCCTTCCTCATCGGAGGCACGTGGTGGTGAGGTCATGGAGCGCCTGGGCTCGCGGCAGGACGTGCTTCCAGCTCGGCGTAATCCCATCCCCAGGGCCACGGCGAGACTGTTCTTGGCAGGGTCTGGGCGAGCGGCGGGGGGAGGCTTCTCCTGCCTCTGCCCCATCCAGCCGCGCTCCCCCACTGCCCCTCCAGCTCCACTTTCCTCCTGGTCAAGCGACCACATCCTGAGCCAGCCCTCGGGCTGTTTCCCTTGCTCCCGCGGGGTTTCCCGGAGCGGCTTCTGCATCCCAGAGACGAATGTGGCTTTGCATGGAAAATCGGCCCCAGATGTGGCTGAGCCGCTGCTCCGCAGTGCCATGAACAGGGACGGGGCCTGGGGAGGGCTTGGGGACATGGGGACACCAGAAGGGACCTGTTGGGTGGCCGGGACCTGAGAGCCAGCAGCTCCTGGAGGGGTTTATCCCACCCATCGGGGAGCACGGACACGGGGACAGTGTCCCCTCTGCAGCTGGGTGCTCCCCAGGGAGGGGTTATGGGGGCACCCAGGGGCTCCCCCACCCTTGGGGACAGTCACTGGGCTGCGGAGCGGTGCCACCAGCATCAGGCTGAGCAAAGCCCTGGTATTTTGGCTGCGCGTAAGAGCCCGGCGCAGCCTCCAGCTTGGCCATGCAGCCCTTGGCTTGGGAGGACGTGGGGCAGCTCCCCTTTGATCAGATGCCGATTCCCATCCCGGGGTTGTGTTCTGGGAAGCGGGATCGCTTGCTGGCGGGAGGCAGGTCCCCATCACCGTGCCACCACCCTCCCCGGCAGAGCCACTGGGAGCCGGGCTCCGTCCCCAGCCAACGGCGCAGCCGTACCGGGGGGTCGTCATGTATTTTAACAGACCAGGGATGCTTGGGGACCCCTGGGGACATCGTGGCCAAGGTCCCCGGCTAAGCATGGGGCTGCTGGCCCCGCTCGGGGCAAACTGGTGGAGGGCTCTGGGGTGGGAACCGCACGCTAATCAAAAGAGGATGGAAAACTCTTGTGGTTGCTTAGAAATGAAGCACGGATACGAGCAGCCCACACCAGCCTCCAGATGGGACAGCAGTGGCTGCGGGATGAAATTCCACTGGATTATACTTAATTATGAGCGCTGGGGGGGGTGGCAGCAGCAGACTGGCCCCATAGCATCGCCGGGCAGGGGGAGCAGCGTGGAGCCCCTTCCCCATGGCTGGGCGCAGGTTTGGGGATGGATGGGCCCCGGCTCGCGCCCGGGTCTCCTTGTTGAGCTGGGACTTGCCTGGCTCATCTCAGCCCCTAAATTTAAGCCTTTCCAAGATCTTCGGGGATCCTTGGTCCATCCCATTGCTTGGGGTGGGAGGAATCTTGCCGGGGGCTGCCGACTCTCTCCATAACTTGGAGGCACTCGGCATCCTGGCCCCCATCCTGCCTCCTCCCTATGCAAGGACATGGAAGATGAACCAAACTCAGGGTCCAGGCGAGGGCCCCCCCCCAGCATCGCCCACTCTCCGGGGCCACAAGCACCCTTGCAGGTTCCCTATTGCGGTTTCGTGCTCTTCAGCCTCACCGGGTACCGTTTCTGCCCACCCTGTTGCGACAGCACGTTGCTCCACGGGGTTTCGAAGGGGCCGTGGGGCTGTTTTTGCCGGCGGTCCCACGGGCCGGAGGGCTGCCGGGTGGGACGATGGGCGGAGACGCAGCACCGCATGCCAAAATGCATCAGCCTGTGTTTTTCTGGTGGTGGCTGAAGGTTGTTTGTGCTGTCTCGGGGATGATACAATACTCTTGGCGTAGGTGCACGACCCAGCGGCCGGGCACACGCCGTGCTATCGGCTGGGAGAAGGGTGAGCTGGGCTACCCTGCGGCATCTCCTCCTCTAAACATGAGCCGCAGCCCCTGCAAAACTGTTGTGGGACCCTATTTTTGACCAGCTTTGCTGCATGCCTGCATGAGCACCCCACTTTCCAGCTCTGCTCAACCCCCCCCCCTTGTATCCGTGGCACGGCCGATGCTTCCCGGAGTGGGACGGGGTGTTGGCTCCCTGCCCGAGCAGGGAAACAGTTCACCTGCTGAAAGGACCGTTAGTTTTCTTGGAAAAAGCAGCAAATGCATCAAAACTGGAGTCTCCAACCACGGGCAAACAGCTGGAGTTGGTTCGCCCCATCGCTGGGAGCTGCTCGGCTCCGCTCTCGGGTGGGGATGGAGGTTGCGATGGGCGGGAGGAAGAGGATGGGGGAAAGGGTGAAGGTGTCAGGATGAAAAACGTCCCCTGGGAGGGAAGCCGAGGCGGCTGGGATGGAGGCAGGAGCATCTCGTCCAGCTGCGAGGGAGATGGGAAAGGCCTGATTTAGCATCGGCGTTGGCCGGGGAGCGTGGGGGCAGTGGGAGCGGGCTGCGCTTGCCGGCCAGTGGCTTTTCACCAAGAGATGCCGGCACGACGCCGGTTGCACTCGGTCCTGCCGTGTCCCCTCTTGTGATGCCGGACCCGGGCTGCCTGGGAGCAGGGGGTTGGAGTCGGTGTCTGTAACACATTGATTTGGTTTCCCAGAGCCCAAAAGTTGCTTTTAATAAACCCGAGTGGATTCCAGACCCTTTCCAAACGCAGAGTTTGGCCGGAGAAGTGCGAGGCTGGAGAGCTTTTTGCAACACCCCCAAACTCCTCTTCACCTCCTCATCGCCACCTTCCCCCGCACCAGCCATTGCAGCGGGTCCAAATCTCCTGTTTTCAGCCCAAAATGAACCCACTTGGCCCCCGGCCAGGGCACGGGGCTGCCAGCGCAGCTCAGCTGGGCTCGCAGCATGTGCGCGCCGCAGCATCGGTACGCCCGGCACCGGCATCTCTCCCAGCACCACGATCCCTCCCAACAGCCACCTGAAATGCATCCCTGCGACGGAAAAGGGCCGGATCCAGGCGTGGAGCCCCGGGGAGCTCTCACGGCCAAGGCTCATTAGGGCTAAACCACCGCCGGCTTCCCTCGACCTGCTGTCGGCATCCCGTCCCCCCAGGTAGAGCTCGGGCTCTCGGGGGCCAACCCGGAGCCGCAGGCAGGAGGGAGAAGGCGGCTTTACGGTGCTAAAACCTCTGCAGCTAATGAAAAACAGGTTCTGCGCAGCCAAAACAGCTGATCCGTGGCCGCTGGGCTGAGTAATGCCTCGAATTCCTGGCAGGAGCCGCTTCCTTTCGGGAGGCGAGGGCTCCTTCGCCAGCGAGTGGGGCCCTTCGTGCCCCCCCCGGGCACGCGGCTGTCCCAGGAGCTGAGCCCCGCTCGGGGACCAGTCACCCCCAGCCGCCCCTCGGGGATCAGGGCTGGTGTCAGGCAATAAAATTGCGGGGTTTTGCACGCTGCAGGGGGTCTGGCGGGTGACGGTCCGTCTGTCTGTCCAGCCCCCTGCCCATCCCTGCATCCAGCCGGCCCCATAGGCACTTGTCTCGGTCTGCCTCCATCCGCAGCAAGGAAGATGATGGGCGCTGAGCCCCGCTGCACCCTGCAGCACCCGGGGACCGGCCCTTGTCCCCCAGGGAGTCACTTCGGCTGGCAAGGATGTCCCTTGGGACTGGGGGTCCCCCGCCCCATTTCAAGGACGGATGCAAGCAGGGGAAGGGGCTCTGCAGCTCCCGGGGACGGATCCCGTGCAGGGGAGAGCTGCCGCCGGCGGCGGGGCAGGACGGCCGCTGGGTGTGGAGCGGGACGAGGCCGTGACTCAGCCCTCGCCGGGGCTGTCGCACACCCCAATCCGTCCCCTCTCCCCCTCCTTCCCCGGCAAAGCCTCGGCGGCACCTGGGGACCCGGGGACGGGGCCCTGCGTGTCTGCATCCGTGGTGGAGATCGGGGCCAGTCGCTGATGTAAACAGCTCCGGCTGCAGATAAACAACCAGCCCCGGCGGGGAGGACAAACAGCTCCTCTGTTTGTGGCCCGGGTGGCTCCAGACCCTCCTCACGACGCCCCAGCAGCATCTCCATCGCTCAGGGTCGGTGGCTTGAAACACCCCCTCCAGCCCCGCGTTTGTGGGTGGCACAGAGCTGCCACCCTGCCGGCCTGGGGCCGGACCCACGTGGGGTGCAGATGCCCAATTTGGGGGGGCAAAGGAGGGATTTAGCCACCCGGACACGTGCCGAGGTCAGGGACGATGCCGTCTCCATCCGTCACGGC
Source organism: Mycteria americana (assembly GCF_035582795.1). Taxonomy (NCBI): domain Eukaryota; kingdom Metazoa; phylum Chordata; class Aves; order Ciconiiformes; family Ciconiidae; genus Mycteria; species Mycteria americana. The sequence continues at coordinate 6,081,408 of NC_134384.1, read as the reverse complement.
AGCCCGAGGGCCGTGGCATCCCGGCGAGGGTTTGGCAGGAGCTCGTGCCCGGCCTCGGCGGCAGCCAGGGACCCCCCAGCCCTCCCGGGACGGGTGCCGCTGGCCCCCCCCGCCACGGCGCCAAGGCCAGGCTTCCCTGGAGCGCTCCCAAGCCCTTTGCCCATCCTGCCCCTGGTTCTGGCACAGAGCCGCGCTCCCCCCGCCGCCGCTCGGCCGCCCGTCCCCACCTGTGCCCAGCTGTTCCCGGCGCAGCCCCCGGACCCCCTGTGGGTCGGCACCCGCTTGGCTCCAGCCAGGCTGATCTGGAGGGTGCCGGGGCTGCACCCACGCGGCACCGTGCCACGAGCACCAGGTGATGCCAAGCCGGTGGGCGCTCCTTGTGTGGGGCTGAGCAGGGGATGGGGCACACTGGGGGCTGTGACCCCCCCCAGCGCTCTGGTTCAGGGTATACTGGGGGTGCTGGGGAGCCCTGGGCACCCATGGGTGCAGCCCCCCCAGAGCGTGGGCACAGGGAGATGCCACGGGGTGGGCAGCCTCCCGACGTCGCCCCGGAAGTGCTGCAGCCGAGGGGCTGCCGGTGGCACCTCCTGCCCCCCCTTGTCCCCCCAGCCTCGGTGGGTGCCGGCAGGCAGCCACCCGGGAAGGCTTTTGGCTCCGGCTCCGGCTGCATTCCTCGGTGGAGGGAGGAGCGGAGCCGGAGCCTGGTGTGACTCAGCCCAGGCTGCGAGGGCTGGGGACGCGCTGGTGACCCATGTGGGGCCTTGACCCGTCCTCTGTCCCCCCTCATCTCCTGGCACGCACCCCTGGCATGGGCGAACCCTCCCCGAGCCAAGGAGCTGAGCTTTATCCCTGCCCAGGGACCCCTCAGCGTGCGCTGGGGGGGTGGCAGGTCCCCCGGGAGCCTCCGCGGTCGAGGACAGCCGGACCCCGGGTTATGATAACTCTGAAAAGGGACTTTCTCCGCAGGCGCCTGACACGACTTGACCCTGCGGTTCCCTCGCTCCCAGCCTGGCCGGCTGACAGCCACCGATTCCCCTGCACCCGGATCGGGCCAGCGCTCCCCTCCCATGGGTGCCCACCCCATGGGGAGGGGGCTGCTGCTGGGGCACCCCGAGCATGGGGGTGATCGGGGCTGGACGAGGGGGTCCAGGGCAGGACAGAGGGTCCCGGTCTGGAGCAGGCAGCACGGAAGGGATGGAGGGGAGGAATCAGCGGGCTTGCTGCGGGATGAAGGCTCCAGCCTCATCCTGCCGCCTGCTCGTGACATCTCGAGTCCCCATCGCTGGCCGCGGGCCGGGGGGAGCGCCTGCCACCCACATTCCTCCGCTCCTCGAGGAACCGGCTCGGGACCTTCCCACGGGGATTTCCAGCCTGGGCACGCACCGCTCCAGCCCGGATCGTGCTGGGGGGGCCCTGCGGTCCTGGCTCCGCTGCAGCGCCCGGGGAGACTCGTCCACCGGCTGCGGGGAGAGCGTCCCGGCCTGGCGGTGAATCACCGGGGAAGGAACTGATTAAGAGCTCGCAGCACTTTCTTGCTGGAAATAACTTTCTCCGCAGAGGCTGTTTGCAGCCCAAGGCCGGTCCCCCGACACAGCCGGGGGGGCTTTGGATGTGCTCCAGCTTTTAGACCTCCTTTGGTGCTCGCTGGCCTGAAAAAGCCTCCCAAAATGGTTGGGATGTGCTCCTGCTCCCACCAGGGAGGGGAAGAGAGGGAATCGCTGGAGCTGAAGCTGCCCGACCAGTGTCCCTCCAGCTCCCCGAGGTCCAGGGATGCCCTGACCTCAGACACGGAGGAGATGCGGTTGCAGGTGGGATGGTCCCGGTGTCTGGTCCAGGCCCTCGGGAGCATCCTGCGTCCCCTCTGCCTGCATCCCTGTATCCCCCTGTGCTGGGGGCCAGCAGACCTGGGGACCCCCCCGGGATGCCCACGAGCCCCCACGGCCTCATCCTGCCTTCCCCCCGTGGGTGACAGCCTCAGGGCTTGGAGATGGCCGCGGGGGAGACGGGGACAGCAGCCCCCAGGCAGCACCAGAGCGGTGACAGTGCCACTGGGCCCAGTTTGCAACTGGGAGAGGGACAGCCAGGTCCCCCCCACCCCAAATTTTGCCTCGTTGAGGCTGGCCATGGTGCAGGCACTGGGTGCTGCCACCGCTGTCACCCATCGCCGCTCTTGATGTCGTCTCTATTTCTGCCGCGTGACTCAGGGATTTCGGCAGGTTTGGGAGGGGAGGAGGGGCAAAAGCCACTTCCCTGCCAAAAAAGAAAGAGGCGGCTGCTGCTCTCGCCGTCTGTCACTCAGGGAGTGAATTATTAACCCAAGCGCTACGCCGTCCCTCTGTCCCGCCGTCCCTCTGCCCCCTTACTCGCTTGTCCCATGACTTGGGGATGTGACACTTTTCCGGTCACTTAAAAGGAGGAGGAGGGGGAATGAATGTGCGGGAGATAAGAAGGAGCATGGTCCTCAGCCGGTGTGAAAGGGCCTCACGCGCTGGCACGGGGTCCCCGTGAGTCACCCTCCGGGGCTGGTGTCACCCGGCTGTGTCCCTTGGGTGCCCACCCCGGCATCCTCCCACTGCCGGGTGCTGCTGAGGCTCCCAGGACAGCTCGTCGCAGAAAATGAAGACAATGTCTCAGCATTTGTGGGGAGAAAGGGGGTTATTTTGTGAGTACTGCTCATTTTTAACCCCAGCGTCCTTCCTCCCCCCATCCCATCGCCCTCAGGGTCAATATTTATCCATGTGCAGTTGCTAAGGGCCACCCATGGGTGATAAGGACACACGTGGCACCCGTAAACCAGTGCAGATTTGATGCCGTTGCAGGGCTGTCACTGCTGTCCCCATCTCCGGATGGCCCCCAGCTCTTCCCCGACCCCAAATCCCCATCGTTCCTCTGCCAGGTCCCCGATCTCGACCCTCCGCTCACTTGGGGTTCTCTCAGCTCCAAGAAAAACCCTCGGCAGCTTCTGAAACCTCCGTCGACATTTCCGGCCCCGGGGAGCAGATACCGCTGCTTCCTCGAAGCTCGGATGTGGTGGCTGTCACCGACACGCGGTCCCGTTGTCGCTGTACCCTGGTCACAGCTGCAGCCCGGGGCCACCGCTTGCATCTAGTTGCGTTTGAGGAGTATTTTGTTTTTCTGCTTCTGTTGGGGTGACGAACACTTTGCAAGGCAACAGTTCACTTCGTGGCAACTAATTGTTTCCAGTTGCCTGCAAACAAACAGGCAGCAAACAGGAAAATCCCCAAAGCAGAGGACGGGGCTTTCTGCATGCCCAGCGCCTCAACGCCAGTGGTTTTTCTGTCCCCGCATCTGTCCCCAGATCATAGAATCATAGGATCCACCCGTGCACTCACAGATCCTTTTGTGCACACCCGTGCAAATGGATCTGTTCCACGCACACGTGGATCCGTCCGCGCACACGGATCTGTCCACGCAGACGTGGACCTATCCATGCACATGTGTGCACGCAGATCTGCCCATGCACGCCCATGCAAAGGGATCCGCTTGTGCGCATGTGGATCCGTCCGTGCACATGCGGATCCAGCCACGCACACGGATCCGTCCACGCGCGCCCACGCACACGGATCTACGCACACACCTCTGTGCCTGCTGCCTGCCCGCCACCAGCAACAGCACAAGCAGCCTGAATCGGCAGCTGCAGGGACACCCTGGGGCCTCTCGCCATCCTCTTGTCCCCGACGCCTCAATTCCTGCCCTGCTCCCACACGCTGACACCCCAAATTCCCCCCCGCCGCTGCTCCCAGCACCCAGTGCACCCACGAGCCCCGGCATGGCGAGGGCACCCCGGTCCCGAATCGCCCGCAACCCTCTGCACAGCAGAAACGTCTCTCGAAGGCATTTCGGCTGCGGCGGGCTGCAGGCGGTGGGGTTTCGGGGAGGAACCGGGCACGCGCTGCGTGGGGAAGGTTGTCAAACCCACGCGGGATTTTCTGCGGGAAAACTTACGGCGTGGACCGGGAGCAAGGCACAAAGTTGCAGCGGGGCCGCGCGTCGGCATCGCCGATGCACTGGGGTGCGCGCGTGAACGCGTTTGCGCGTGCTGCACATGGGATGGTGGGTGCACCCCTGCGCGTGTAGGGGGGTGCCGTTGTGGTTGGGGCGCAAATATAAACGTGCAGCCCTGCGTGTGCGGAACGTCTGTGTGTGGGTGGGCACGCGCAGCTGCCGGGTTACACAGGTGTGCGTGCAAGTGTGCGTGCAAGTGTGCGTGCGTGTCGGAGTTTAGGCGTGCGTGCACTTTGGGCGTGTGTTTGTGCGCAAACGTGCGGTGTGTCTGCGGGTGGTGGGTGTGTGCACACGTGCGTGGGTGTGCCTGCATGTCTGTGCATGCACCCACATGTGCTGTCACGTGTGCGTGTGCGTGTGCCTGGGGGTAAGCGTGCACACATGCGTGTGTGCAGGCCCCAGGGCATGTGTGCGTGTGTGTGTGCATGGGTACAAGTGCCCAGGCGTGACCATACACATACACGTGGGCAAGCCCCAGCGCTGCGCATACAGTCGTGTGTGCGTGTGCGTGTGTGCAAGCCCCAGCACTGTGCAGTCATGTGTGTGTGTGCGTGTGTGCAAGCCCCAGCGCTGCGCATACAGTCATGTGTGCGTGCGTGCAAGCCCCAGCGCTGCACACACAGTCGTGTATGCGTGTGCGTGTGTGCAAGCCCCAGCGCTGTGCATACAGTCGTGTGTGCGTGTGCGTGTGTGCAAGCCCCAGCGCTGCGCATAGTCATGTGTGCGTGTGTGCAAGCCCCAGCGCTGCACACACAGTCGTGTATGCGTGTGCATGTGTGCAAGCCCCAGTGCTGTGCAGTTATGTGTGCGTGTGCGTGTGTGCAAGCCCCAGCGCTGCACATACAGTCGTGTACGCGTGTGTGCAAGCCCCAGTGCTGCGCAGTCGTGTGTGCGCGTGCGTGTGTGCAAGCCCCAGCGCGTGCACGCGTGTGTGCGTATGTCCGTGTTCCAAGGGGTGTGCATGCACATGCGTGGGGGTGTGTGTGTGTCTGTCCGTCCCTGGCGCGTGCACATATGTGCAGATACGTGTGTGTGCGTCTGCATGTGCCCAAGGGCACGCGTGGACACGCAAGCGTGTGTGCCCAGGGGTGTGCATGCACGCGTGTGTGCGTGATGGTGCAGGGGGTGGGGGGGGTCGCGCACACAGCACCCAGCGCTGCAAAGCTGCCGAGCCGAGCCGAGCCGGGCTGGAGCCGAGCCGAGCCGAGCCGAGCGGGGCTGGAGCCGATCCGAGCCGATCCGAGCCGAGCGGGGCTGGAGCCGAGCCGAGCCGAGCCGAGCCGAGCCGAGCCGGGCTGGAGCCGAGCCGAGCGGGGCCGAGCCGAGCCGAGCGGGGCCGATCGGAGCCGCGGGCGCTGGCCGGCCGCCAGCCCTTTCTCATAAACCACATGCTGCCGCGGCCCTATAAAGGCGAGCGCGGCGGCGGCGGCGGCTCAGCCCGGCCCCGCTCGGCCCCGCCGCCGCCTCGCCCGCACCGTCCGGCCCCGCCGCAGCCCCGGCCCCACGGCAGCCCCCATGCCCCGCCTCGGAGCCAAGGTACGGCGGCCCCTCCCGTTACCCCCCTTCCCCCCCCCCCCGCCGCCACCTGTGCGGGGTCCCCGGGGGGAGCAGCCCCCGCCGCTCCGTCAGCCCCGGTTCTCCTCGTGTACCCCCGCCGCGGTCACGCAGGGGGACCACGCAGGGGGACGTGGCGAATCCCTTCTTCGGGGCTCCCGGCTCCCGGCGGGGTGGTGCTCCAGCCCCGGCTCGGTTCCCGGACCCGCGGGCTGAGGGTCCCGTCCCGGTTCGCGGTTCCAGCCCCGGCCCGGCTCCCGGACCCGGCGGGGTGAAGCCCCGTCCCCGCCCCGGTTCTCGGCTCCAGCCCCTTCCCGGACCTGGCGGGGAGAGGCTCCGGCTCCAGCCCCGTCCCGTCCCCCGGCTCCAGCCCGTCCCCGGCGGGGTGAGGCTCCGGCCAGCCGTGGCCGCGTCTCGGCGGTGGCCCGGGCGGCATCTTGGAGTTTCACAAGAGGGGAGGATTTCTGGGCAACCTCCAAGGGAAATTTCCCCCCCCCCCCCCCCCCCCCCCCCCCCATCACTCAGACACCCTCTCGGTGCCGGTGCACCGGGGGGGGGGGGGGGGGGGCGGGGGGCACACGCACCCACCCCGGGGGTCTGCTCCATCCCCACCCCAGGGGCCTTGGCCCTGGGACGAGCCCCGTTGCCCACCGGGGTCCCGCCACGGTTTGGGGCCTCCCTGCTTCTTTGCAGGGGGATTGGGAAGGGAATTTGGGGTGATGCCAGAGCCACTGCATGGAAGGAGCCCGGTGGGTGCAGGCACTGGAGGCTGGGGGGGTCCGGAGGGTGGGAAGAGAATTTTTGGGGATGGGTGGGTCAGTGTGTCAGATGGCTCCCTGGAGCCAGGGCGGAGGAGAAGACTTGCAGGAGAGACAGAGAAATGGTGCAGGAGAGGGAACAAGGACTGGATGGGGACTGTGGAGGTGGCCGAGAGCCATGTCCAGGCTCGTGCCAGACCGGGCACCGGCCACGCAGCCCCCACGCCGGGCACTGGGAAATTCCCTGCTGACCTGGCACTGCTAAAAATAGCAGGATGGGGATGGGCGTGGGGTTGGACGACCGTGGTGGGGTTATCCCTGGGCCGTGGTCAGGGCCTGTCCACCACAAAGGTGGCCACTCTGGGGGGTGCTGGGGAAGGGCAGGGGGCTGGGGGGGGTGTTAACCCTGCTCCAAGCCTTTGCTCTGCCGTGCTCAGGTGTGCCTGCTCCGCTGCACCCTGCTGTCATCCCTCCTCCTCCTCCTGGTCTGCAGCATCCATGAGACGGAGCAGAACAGCTACTGCCAGCAGATCATCACGGAGAAGCACCTGGCCGAGCTGGAGGAGCTGGTGAGTGCCCTCCCTGGGCTCTGCTGCGGGACGGGGGCTCGTTCGGGGGCGGGCAAGTGCCAATCAGCCCTTATTTAGGGCTGAAAATCAGCAAATCAGCTTACTTTCGGCTCCACCAGCAAAGTGGTGGTACCCAGGAGCCGAGCATCTGTGGGCACGAGGGACAGGCGGGCACCGGGGCGGGGGGGTGACGCACCGTGGTGGCTTTAGCAAGGGTGGCCACGGAAAAGTGCCGGTGGGAGAAATGGAAGAAGAGGGGAAGCGGGAGCTGGCAGGAGTGTGGCTGAGAAGGGAGCACGAGTGGGGCTGGATGGGTGCAGGGGTGATGGGGAAGCGGCAGAGGGGACCGGTGCTGTGGGGCCGTGGCGTTTTCCGGGCGGCTGCGCAGGGGTTAAGCCGAGGAATCCGGCTGCATTCCTGAGTCCAGCTGCTTGCCTGGAAGCTGGGCTGGCAATGGGGCTGTGGGTGGGTGGCAGGCAGCAAGGAGGGCCGCCGGCCAGGCTAGCCCGGTGCTGGAGCCAGCCGGGCTGGGGCAATGGGTGCCTTTGTCCCGCGTGGGCAGTTCCGGGTCCTCGCACCCACCCCACAGGGAGGCAAATCCTGGCCCCATCCCAGCTCCTGGGGCTGTATCCCGCCCTGGCCCTTGGCTCACCTCCGAGCGGGGAATCACGCGGATGCTTGGGAGAGAAACGGGAATCGGGGCACACAGGGATTTGCACAGTTGTCACAGATTAAATTCCGTTGTTGCAGTGAGCGGGGTACGTGGGCGAGAGGCAATAGCGGCGCCTCCGAATCCTCGCCACCCGCTTGCTTTGCATTGCTGTGTCCGGGCTTGCTTTACCTCTTCCTCTTTAAGCACCGAGCTGCGGTGCCAGGAGCTGGCAGATGTGTATGCAAGCTCAGCTTCCTCTGCCCGAGCTGTCCCTGCAGCCCCAGCACCCCACATACCAAGGGAGCCTTTGCTTTGCAACCCCTGGGGATTAAAAGTGGGTGCGTGGTTGGGGGGAGAAAAAGGATGGAGCAGGTTTGAATGGAAATCGTGGTTTCCTTGCCGGGGATTGCAGCCCCTTCCCGCTGGCGGAGGAGCTGGCCCTCGCTCCAGCCCCTGCGGCATAATGGAGCAATTGTTTCCGGGCCGGCATCCCAGGCTGGGAGGGCGAGGGCTGCCAGAATTGCCGGCCGGCAATTCTGGCAGCCCTCGCCCTCCCAGCCTGGGATGCCGGCCCAGAGGCAGGGGGCTTGTTTGGGGTCGGTTTTCACCCCCATTGGAAAGGGTTGTGGTATGGGGGGGGCCAGCAGCGCTGTGTGTGGGACCCCAGCGTTGTGTGATGCCGGGGGATACGTGACCTCGGTGTCACGACCACCTCCTGCACGGCCGGATGCTCTTCTGCAGCCCGGCTTTAGCGGAGCGAGCAGTGCGGGGAAGATCCTGGGAGAATCAAGCAGGGCTGGGCTCTGCTGTGGTGCTGGGAGGAGGAGGAGGAGGAGGAAGAGAGGCGGGGTGGGAGCAGGCAGGGGGAGGCAGGCGTCCCTGGTACGGGGAGCGGGGATCCTGGGCTCACCCTGCCAGAGGTTCAACCTTGGGGAAGTGTCTGTGCAAGGAGGAGGATGGTGCGGGATGAAGCAGGGGTGGGAGCAGAACCCCCCAGCCCTGTGGATTCGGGGGGCTCGGGCACCCCTTCGTGCCCTCGCGGTACCCGCGTGGGCTCCGCTGCCCCTGCCCGCTGTGTTATCCCCCCAGGGCCGCGGGGTGACATCCTGCTCTCTCCTTCCAGGCTGACACCCAGATGCAGCACCCGGGCAGGGTCTCCTTCAAGTTCATCAATAAGACGCAGTTGGTGAGTGGCTCCTCGCTGGGCACCGGGGGACAGACGGGGACAGGGACCAGGGCTGGCTGGTGCACGGGGGGGGTCCCTGGGTCCCCAATCTCCCCTCTCCTGTCCCTCTTTGCGGGAGGCAGCCCAGGAGGGACCCACCCTGCCTGGCCAGGTGGCTGTTGAGTCCCAGCTTGGGCAGCCCACGGGACCGTAGAAAGGCATCTTGTGGCTCTGTGCCTCAGTTTCCCCCAGGCTGAGTGGAACGGGTGCTCCTGCCTCTGCCCAGCCAGTAACCAGTCTCACTTTTTGTGGGGGTCTGTGTCCTCGCAGAACGACTCCGTCTGCTACGTGAAAGCCGCCTTTCCTCTGCTGGGCAAGATCCTGGAGCGAACGGAGTTCAAGGAGAACTCGTCCAACGCCAAGAAGATGCAGATGGTGCGCAGGATGTACAGCCGCATCGATGAGAACGTCGACCCCTGCATCAGGGAGGAGGATGATGAGGAGAGAAAGGTACGGTGTCCCCTGCCTCGTGGGGTGCCAGATCTGCAGGGCTGTGGGTCTGAGTCCTCATCCTTGAGTGAAATGGGGTGTCCAGAGCATGCCGGGGTGGGTGCGTGGGCAGGACCTTGAAGCGGAGTGGAGATGGGGTGTGCACGGACGCAGGGAGCCGTGGCGGGGGTCAAACCCTGCCCTGGGTGCAGCGTGGTACCCCGTGGCGGTGACACCGGGTGCCCGGCACGGTTGTGGAGCCGATGCTGAGCCTGGCTCTTCCTCCAGCTCTCGCAAATGTGCTTCGAGGAGTTCACCACCTCCCCCTACGAGATGCTGGTGCTGGTGAAGCAATTCTTCCAGGACATCAACCAGCTGCTGCAGAACCAGGAGACCTTCGAGAAGGATTGCAGCCAGGTCTACCGCAGGACCTGCTTGGGACCCAGGAAGGCCGGATCCTCACCAGGTGAGATGCCAAGGCTTTGCCTCTGCCCGGCAAACCCGTGCCGGGCTGGCGGGTTTGGGCTTGCCTGCATGGAGCAGCTTGACAGCCACGTGTCCCCGTCCATGGGCACACGTGGGCACCGTGGGCACGGCATGTGTCTGCATTGGTCCCCGTCTCTCTTGCTCGGCTGGTGGCCGTCCCCGTGGGGTGGCCTTGGCGGTGTGTTGGTGAGCTCTGCATCTGTGTCTGGGGAGAGCCGGGGTTGGGAGAAGGGGCTGGCCACCCTTTGGAGGTGGGATTTGGGCCGAATCCTGCTGGAAACAAGGCCAGAGAGAGATGCCGAGAGAGAATAAGGAGGCATCTCCATCGGCCCGGCTGGAGGCGTCAGGCTCGGCTCCGTCTCAAGCCCCCGTGCCCGGCTTGGGCGTAACACGGAGAAATCGAGGTGCTGGGACCACTCTGCCACCAACCTGCTGCATGACCTCAGCCGTGTCACTTCAACTGCCCCGTGCCTCAGTTTCCCCGGGGAGAGCATTGCCCACCGGGGTGGAAGAACCCGTGTTGCCGTCCATGCTTTTGCAAGCGCCCGTGCTGTGTGTTTGCATGCCTGCGGAGGAGACGTCTCGCTGTTGTCCGTGTGTCGGAGCTGTGCCACGTCCCTGTGTCATGGGACGTTAAACGTGGCTGGCTGGCTCCTGCCAGTCATGGATAACCGCTGCCATTAGCTCAGGGGACCTGGTGATTCGAGTTTGCTTCATCCTGCCCGCTGCTTGTCATCTTTGTGCTGCCACGTCTGTCCCTGCCTGCTCCCTGCTTCACCTTCGCTCTCCCTTTTTTTTGGGGGGGCCGTTTGACCCGCTTGCCCGGGGCTGCGGGGAGGGACGGGGACACTGCCCCTGACCTCGGATCTGCTGGCTGTGCCCCTCTTGGAGGCTGGTGACCCTACGGCCATCTCTTCTCTCTGCTTCTTTCAGGTGTGGGGACAGATCCTGACTGCAATTGCCTGTCCCCTGCCCTCCCTTCTGCCACCCAGCCCTCCCTCTCCGCTGCCACCCATGCTGGCAGGGAGGTGGCACCCGCTAGCACCCAGGTCCCTTACAGCCTCCTCCATGCCACCCTCGCTGACTTAGACACCCCATCTCAGCCCCCCAGTAGCACGGACGGTGGCTCGGGGACCGAGGAGGTCCTGGGTGCCGGGGTAGGTGACACGGCGTCGGTGCCGTCCCCCGTGATGCAGCAGACAGCTCCAGCTGACGGCGCCGAAGCCCTCCTGGATGCGGCCGGGACCCTTAGCCTGATGGCGATGGATGTCTCCGTCCTGCGTGGGGATGGAGAGCTGATGGAGGGGGGCACCGAAGAGGTGGCCGGCCACCCGCCGCAGGATCCGGCCCAGCAGCGGGGAGCCTCCATCCTCCCGGATCATCCCGGCGGGCTCAGGACCACCACGCCGGCAGCATCCCCCAGCACCGGCTGGGCAGGCGGCAGAGCCAGGATCCGTTCCGCCAAGGCGGCCGAGCCCATCATGCAGCTCCATTTCTCCAGGACGGCCCCAGGGATGTGGGGCCGAGCACCGGGCGGCCCCGGGGACGGGGCGAGGGTGCGAGGCTGGGGGCTGAGCCGGCTGCGGGAGCCTGAGGACGGCGGGGCCGGCCCCAGCTTTGACTCTGGCTTTGTTCTGAGCGCAGAGCAGCGCAGGAAGGAGCCGGCCGTCAGGGAGGGCCGCTGGGAGCCCCTGATATACATCACGGTGGCCAGCGTGGTGGCTGTCTTGCTGGCCATGGGAGGGCTGCTCTTCTACAAGTATAAATCCAGGGTAAGGATTTCCCCCCCCCCCCTGCCCCCAGCCCATCCTGCCCCCTCCCCGGGCACAAGCATCCTCTCCCGCCTGAGTTTCCCCACTCATCTCTCGTCTGTGTGGGTTCACCCCCCCTTTCCCCATCATTTCGGGATGGGGGGGGAAACAAGTGGTGGTGCTGAGTGGGGTGGGGGGGTGTTATTTGGGGGGGTGTTATTTGGGGGGGTGTTATTTGGGGGGGTGTTATTATTTGGGAGATTCCCTCCCCCCCCCCCCCCAATGGGTTGGGGGTGAGAGCCCCCCTGCTGCAGCCCCTTCCCCAGGGCTCATCTCCCTGTTCCCCCTCCCTCCGTGCAGGTCCTGGAGCGGCCGCTGGAAGATGGAGGCTGTGACCCCGAGGAGCCGGAGAGGAGGTGGGTGTGACCCCGTCCTGCTTGGGGGGGTGGGGGGGGGGGCTTTGGGGACCCCTGCCCGGGGCCACCCTGCCCTAACCCCCCTGGCTTTCCCTCACAGGGCGCTGCAGGGAGCAAGGGGATGTCCGGAGCTGGAGACTCAGGACCTCTAAGGTGAGCAGGGGCTGGATGGGACCTCGGAGGGCTCCAGTCCAAGCCCGCGGGGACAGCGTTGGGTCCCCCACCGTCCCCACCCGCCCTGACCTCGGCCACAGGCAGGGAAATTCAGCTGCTGGCAAGGGGTGGCTGGGGTGGGAAGACACAGAGAGGAGCAGGTCTGCGTCCCAGCGCTGCCAGCATGCGGTTTTGCAGCCCATTAATCCATTACCAGCACTTTCTTAATATATATAGTATTTTTTCCTGTGGTTTTTATGTGTTGCTCCCCCCCGCCCTCCTTGGCAGAGCCTCAGCTCATCTTTCTCCTCCTTTCCCCAGGGCCCGAGGCGGGATGTGAAGCTGCTCGGGGGACGGATTCGGATGCTCCTTGCCATGTGAAGGAGGGTTGGCACGCACCGGCTCCTCCACGGTCCCGCCATGATGCTGATGCTCCCTCTTCCCTCGCCCCACACCGGCAGCCAGAGACTGCAAAAAAAAAAAAAAACCTCCCAGGCAGGGATGAAAGGATGGGGGGATGTGCCCCGAGTGGGACCCCCGGGTACTGGGAAGCGAGGGGCTGGAAGGTGTCGGACTGTAACTGAAGGACTTTGCTGGGACGGCAGTGGTGGCTGACGTGACACCGTGGTGCGGAGCAGGACGACGGAGAGGCTGGCGCTGGATGCGGGACGACGGATCCCCCTCGGGCATGGCCGACGCTGGCTGAAGATGGAGGGGACCAGCTCCCCGAATCCCCTGGCTCTTTCCCACCCCAGCACAGCGGGGTTTGGAGCAGCACCCATCGCCCCCCACCTTCACCCTGCCTTTCCTGAGGCTTCAGCCAGAGCATCCCAGATGCTGGGGGGGGGTCAAGTTGCCGGGACTCCCACCCCCCCCGAGCTGCACAAGCCCAGCCCCGACTTGCAACTTCAACCCTCACACTGTGAATATTTAAAGCCCACCGGTGCCCGTGTCCCCACGCGGGGCCGGGCTTGGGGGTGATGCTTGGCACCGTCCCAGTCCCCATCCTCCTGCCACTGGAGATCTGGCTCCGGTCCCGCATGCCCGAGCTGGCCTCGGCTTGCCGTCATGCCGTTAGGGTTTTATTTTAATATAGCAGGTGAAAGTCTTTATCCCGCAGAAGTATTTTTACGGGGGGCCCGTCCTGCCCCCTTGCAGGGTTATTGCTGCGAGCTGGCCTCGCCTGCGACTGGATTTCTTTTGTGACTGCGCTTTAAAGAAGGGAAACGGGGCCGGGGAAGGACTGGATCGATGTGGGTGAACGAGGCGGCGATGCCCCAGCCGGGTACCCGGGGCTTTTTGGCTCAGCCCCCTCCCTGGCTTTGGGAAGAGCCTGGTTTGGGATGCGCCAGCCCTGCAGATACCCCAGAGCCCGGGCTCGGGCCGCATCCTGCCCCACCGCAGCATCCCTCTGGCCCCAAATGTGAAGCGTGGCCCGCGCTGCTCCTGGGATTTGAAGTATTATTTTTATACGATGGAAGAAAGTGTGGACAAACCAAACTGTTTTTAAAAGAAAGCATTAGTATTAATTTTTTTATATATGTATTTATGACTGCTAAAATGAGGGATTTCCAATGCAAGGGACTAGTGTAAATCAGGAGGAAAGCCCTGACTGCAGTAGGGAGGCCGGGGTCAAACTCGCTGCTGGTGTAAGCCACCGGCTCGGCACTGATTTGCACCGTGCAGGAGATGCCGACACTGTGCTGGCCCCGCTCCTGGGGGAGAAACCTTGCCTTTAATCTGTGTTGGATTTATTTTACCTTTTTTTTTTTTTTTTTGATACAATGAAATGTTGAAATATTTTATACAAAGTCATTTAAAGAAGTCTATTTAAAGAAAATAATAGAAAACAGCTTGTATATTTAATAATATTAAACAGAGACGTGTAGCACTGTGTAAGTGTGGGAGCTGGTGGGGGGGGGGGACGGGGTGGGGGGACACAGCCTGTGACCACCCTGTCCCAGCCCTGGGATCCCTCGGGGGGGGGGGATGACACACGTGGCGGGGGTGGGGAAGGAGAGGGGATCCGTCCCTGGTGTGGCTGCACTGGGGGGCAACAGGGGGGTCCTGCTGGAGCTGCCCCCATGCCTTGGGATGTGCAGGAGGTGGGGGGGGAGAGTCCCCCCCCCATCCTGGCTCCAGGATGTTCCTGGGTGGGATCCAGGACCGTCTCCTCTCCTCCTTGCACCCTGCCCTGGGGCTGCTTTGGTGCCCTGCAATGGGGGGGTCCCCAGGAGCGGGTGGGGGGGTGGCACCCAGGGGAAGCTGCTGCAGCCCCTGCTCGGGGTGGAGGTCTGGGTGCGGCCGGTGGCGTGGCGAGGGCTCGGGGTCGGGCTCCCGGCCCCGCTGACCCCCTTTCCTGTTGATGCGCGCGGGAGTTCACGGTCCCGGCGTGAGGGCAGAGGGACGGATCCGGCCTTCCTGCCCCCAGCCCCCCCGCAGCCCTCCGGCAGCGCCGGGGTGAGGGGCTCCAGGCATGGGCTCCCCTTGCTGGCGGTGGGGCCCCCCGAAATCTATGCGGAAGGTCGGGAAGCAGCTGTTTAACGCAAACACGCTCGAGGCTGCTCTCGGCAAAGCTTCCTGCGAGCGCTTCGCTTGGAGAGGCAGCGCTTGAAGAGGCATTTCCTTCCTCCCCCCCCCCCCGCCGCCCCCCCCCAGCTCCCCTTGCCTTCCAGGAACGGGGGAGCCCCGCGTCCCGCTCCCCCTGCACGGATCCAGCGTCTCCGGGGAGGTACCCGGGGCACGAGGGGGCTTCGACGCCATCCCGAGCCCCTACCAGCGTGCTCACGGAGGGGTTTGGTGTTGGGGGGTGCAGGGTTAAGCCCCCCCATTGCTCACCCAGGGAGGACGGGAAGGGCAGGATGGGGCCCAGGAGCCCTTTGCGGGTGTCGGGGCTGAGCCCGCTGCTGCGTTTGCTGACAAACAGGATTCCTCGAGGGGAGCTGACTCAGCCCAGCCCTTCCTCTCCCCAGCAGCAGCCGGGGGTTTCCCAGGTCCACATCCCCTTCCCAGGGAAGTGGGACCTATATATATCCCGCCGGAGTCAGGCCACAATCATTATGGTTGGATTTGGGGGAGTGTTTAAGGTCAGAGGCTGCTCTTACGGGTGGGCAGGGTGCCTGGGCTTGGGGGTGCTGGGGGCAGCGAGCCCCTGCCCTGCAGGCGGCTCCAGGTGGAAGCTGGCTGCACAGGAGAGGGCGTTAACTCTGGAGCTGAATGATGGCAAGGCTATGACAGAAGCTTAATACTTCGGTAGAGCTCAGAGGAACAGAGGTGGGAGCGTCCCTGGCTGCTGGGGGCGATGTGAGGAGCACTGATACCTGCCCCCTTCAAATTTACACCCCGCAAAGCCTCATCTCTGACCCTCCTGGCTGCTTCAAGCACCCCAACCCTGTAAAGGCACATGGAAAATGCAGGAAAAAAGCAAAAACCCATCTCCCCGCCTTGGGGTTTGGGCCAGGAGGGTCCCTCTGCTTCTCATGTCCCCATGTTGGTGGCCTCTTCCCTACCCTATTACCAACCCGGCTGGGAGCAGAGAGGTGACTCCCTGCCCTGAGCAGACCCCCCCCCCCCGCCCCCCACAATTGGGGGGGGGCAAAACCTGCTCTCAGCCCCCCACATCAGGGATCCCATAGCTGGGGGGGAGACGGAGCCGTATCCCTGTCCCTCCACACTTGTAGGGGGTTGAGTGGGGCACGGAGGGTGGTGGCACCCCCGGGGTCCCTCCTGGGGTGTAAAATGGGTGTTTGTGCCTTAAAAAGCTGCCTCGACGGGGTGAAAAAAGGTGATTTTGGGGGAAAAGATGGCTGGCGGAGGGAAAGGCATGGTCGAGTGGCCCTTGGGACCTGCCGGGTAGTGGCACTGTGCGGGCACGGGCTGGCATGGGGTGGCACGGGGTGGCACAGAGCAGGGGCACCCTGCCCCAGCACCCTCCCCAGGCACCCCAGCACCGAACCCAGGGTCTCCCCCGCATCCCCGGTGCTTGTGGCATTGGGGGGGAGGCTGGGACCTCCCAGGCTTGTCCCACTGCCCCAAGACCCCCCCAAGCACCCCGAGACCCCCCCAAGCACCCCAAGACCCCCCTAAGCGTCCTGAGAAGGCTCTGCCCACCCTGGGAAACCTCCCCCAGCGCCGCTGCGGGCACCGCAGAGCTGCTGACGGGGCAGAGGCGCCCGGAAAGGGCCCCAGGGCCGCGGTTCCCGGGGCACAGCGGGTCCAGGACAGGGTTTTGGCCAAGGAGCTGCTGGAGGATTTTGGTGGCCAGAAGCCGTTTTGTGGCCAGACGCAGCGATTTTGGTTAAAAAATGTTATCTGCACCCCCCCTTCCCTGGAGCTTTAACCCAAATGCTGATGTTTTCCCAGCTTGTATTTTAAGGGAATGCCCCTGGGAAAGCGGGGCTCGGACCCCCCCCTCGCTGCCCGTGGGGGGTTTGGGGATGGGGACAGGGTCAGGGTGCCCTGCGGGCAGGGCTGCTGCCTGCTGCCTTCCTGCCTGTGCTGGGACAGAGGCACAAACCCGTCCCCAGAGCCGGTTTGGGGACTCTACGGACCTGGGGGTGACGCTTGGGCAGGGTGGGTGAGCACCCATCAGTGGGGCCAGGAGTGGGGCGATGCCCAGCAGGACAGACGGACACCCATCGGCAGGGACAGATGCATGGGCAGGACAGTCGGACACCCATCGGAAGGGTCAGGACCCATGCTCGCCCCCTGCCCGCACCTGCACCCTCAGACCCCCCCCCGCATGCTGCCGGAGGGGTGTGGGTGCTCTCAAGGGTCCCGGGTGGGTGCCTGGTGGGTGCTTGTCCCTGAGCCCCGGCTGCGGTGCAGGATGCGGCCCCTCAGTGTCCGTGGCCCCGTGGGCAGGGTGTGGGTGTCCCTGCCAGAAACGAAGGGGCCAGCGTGGACCCCACGGCGGGGGACCCCGGTGAGGAGGAGGAGGAGGAGGAGGCGGGGAGGAAGGCAGCCCTGCTCAGGCCCAGCACCCCCGCAGGCAGGTGATTCCCGGGGACCTCGGGGCCCCGCTCGCCTCGTCGATGGGTGACGGGGGCCAGGGAGGTCACGGACCGACCCCACGCCGGTGCTGAGCCGGGGGCTGCCTTGCTGGTGGGCGCTGGCACCCACTCGGGGCCGGGCACCCACTCGGGGCTGAGCACCCACTCGGGGCTGAGCACCCACCCCCACACCCCCATGTCCCCCCTCTCCCTCTGCCTCCCCGGGCTCGCAGGCGAGAGCGGGGCAGGATCAGGCCCAGCACGTCCCCTCCCCGGCTGCTCCCCCCGTGTCCCCGCTCCCACGGGCCGTGGGGCTGCCTGCCCGCATCCAGCTCCTGCCGCCACCCCGTGTCATTTGACTTTTCCCCGTGATTTCTCCACTTTCCTGAATTTTTTATTTTTTTCCCCGATTTATTTTCTTTCCCCGTGACTTATTTTATCTTTTTCCCCTGATTTATTTTCAATTTCCCCCCCGATTTAATTTTTTCCCCTGAATAAACATCAATACTTTTTCCTGACAAATCTCGTTCTTTTGTTTCACCTTTCGTGATTTAATTCGGATTTGTTCCGTCATTAGTGTCCCCTGCCCCGCCCCCTGCCCCAGGCTCCGCCCCCGCCCTGACTCCGCCCCCCGCGCCGTCCCCGCTCGCCGCCGCCAGGGGGCGCCGCGGCGCCGCGCCCGTTCCTCCCGGCGCAGCCGTGCGGCCTCACTTGCCCGGCGGGTGCGCGCTGACGTCTGTACGCGCTGACGTCACGGCAGGGCCGCCCCTGGCGCCGAGCGCGGCGGCCGCAGTCCCCGCCGCAGCGCGCTGCGAGCCGGCGGCACCGGAGCCTCCGCCGCGGGACCGGCCGGGCCCAGTCGAGCCGAACCGGGCTCAAGCCGAGCCGAACCGGAGCGTTCCCGCCTGCCCGCCGTGCCCCGCCCCGCCCGGTACCGCGGGCGGCCGCGGCCCGCCCCGCCGCCGCCGCCTCCTCCTCCTCCACTTCAGGATGTCGGTGCCGGAGCCCGCGGGCGGCGAGGAGGTGAAGCAGGCCAAGGAGGTGGAGGACGCCGAGAAGTACTCCTTCATGGCCACCGTCACCAAGGCCCCCAAGAAGGTACCGGGACCGGCGGGGACCGGCCCGGTTCGGCGGGAGCAGCCCCCGGTTCGGGGGCGGGGGGAGGCTGGCCCGGCTCTGGCAAGAGCAGCCCACGGGTGGGGGGGAATGCTGGGAAAGCGGGAACTGGTCCAGTTTGGGGGGTGACTGGGAAGGGGGGGGCTGTTCCCATTCAGTGGAGGAGGGGGAAATCGGTACCGGCGAGGGGGGGGCTGGCCCGGTCTGGGGGCGGCTGGTATCAGGCGTTGGGGGCGCAGGTGCCCGCCGGGGGATGCTGGCCCAGTTTGAGGTGGAGTGGGGAGGGGTTGGGTACTGGGGAGAGAGGGGTCTGTACTGGGGCACGGCCCTGGCCCGGCGGGCGATGGGGGGTGCTGATGGGGGGCCGGTACCAGCAGTGGGGAGACGTCGCCCGGTTCACGGGGGCTGGGGCCGGGCCTGGTCCAGCTCTGGGGGGGAGGAAGCCGGGGAGCAGAGCAGGGGGGCTTGGCTGTGGTGTAGGGGTGCCTGGGGGACAGGGTGACCCCGGGCAGGGGGACAGGCAGGTCAGGTTGGGGGAGCGGGTCCGGGGACCCTGTGTGTCGGGACCATGGTGGGTGCCGTGTGCGTGGAGGTGACAGCGCTCTGCGGTGGGGACAGAGGAGGGGGACCTGTTAAATAGGACGAGCTGGCAGCAGCGACCTGGAGATCCTGCTGTAGGTCACTCTGAAGGGCGGCAGGAGGAAATTCGGAGCGTTGAACTCTTTTTGGGGCAAGGGGTCTGTTGGTGGTGTGGGTGGGAGCACGTTTGGGCTTGGGGAAGAGGCTGCCAGAGCGGCCCCCGGGTCTGAGCTCTCCCGAGTCACCTCTTTACCCTTTCATCCTTGAAGGCCTTCTCGCAGGAGCTCCTGAGATCTCCCGGTGCCGATCCCCACTGCCCGCGGTGCGGGCCCTGCTTGCGTAACCCTTACGGGGTGTATGGATGGCACCATGGGCGGGCGAGTGCCGGCCATGCTGCCGTAGCAGGGTGCAGGACCTCCACTAACTCGGGTAACCGGCTTTTAGATGAGCTAGCGTGCGGAGACCCGCGCTCCTAGCTCGGTGCGGACCTGCCGGGCTCCGTAACGTGCCACTGAAGTCCCAGTCCTGCCAGCGAGGCGAATTTCTGCTCCGAGCGCTGCATGGATCCGCGCAGCTGCGGCCGGAGGTCCCCGCTGTACTGAACATTGTGTTCCTCCCGGGGCTGCAGCCGCCTGCCTCCGCGCTGGAAGCAAAGGCAAAGCAGTCGCAGTGAATGCGAACGTCCTCCTTCTCTGGGGGAACGTCTGTCTTGCCTGCTCCGGCCGGTGGTGGGATTAGGGGAGCGCCCGACCCTTGTGGAGGGGCTGCCGTCAGGCGGCTGGGTTTTGGAGGCATCTCTCCTCGCCCAGGCTCACGGCTGCTGCCAGGGAGCAGGGGTCTGGAGGCTCTCCCTGTGCCCTGGCCCTGTTTATCCGGGCTGTGGACATAGCCTGGAGGAAGGAGCAGAGGAATGCAGAGCTGGGATCTGCCTCTTCCAGCGGTGGCTCAGCACAGCTCAAACTCGGGAATTGTTTTTACCTTTTCATTGCCGTCGTCTTTCTCAAAGCTGGGAAGCTGACAGTGCCAGGCTGCAGCCGGCTGATCTGAGAGGAGAGAGCAAAC
Source organism: Mycteria americana (assembly GCF_035582795.1). Lineage (NCBI taxonomy): Eukaryota > Metazoa > Chordata > Aves > Ciconiiformes > Ciconiidae > Mycteria > Mycteria americana. Next base: position 6,061,641 of record NC_134384.1, on the reverse strand, counting down.
TACTAATCCTGAAGTATCCTATGGGGCCAAAATAAGAAATGCGATGTCTGTGTAGGAGGGAATCGACCCAGCATCCTCAGAGGCAAAGTTGGCTCGTGTCTCGGGGGTCTGGGATGTCGTACCACCTCGGATTTGCTGCTGTACGCACAGGCTTGTTGTACAGCGTGAGGAGCCACAGTCAGACTCGGCGGCTGCTGCAGCCTTTCCTGGCTGGGTAATGATATTAAGGGTGCCCAGAGCGACATATGACATTTGAGGCTGATAACATCAGCAGTCAGCGAGATCTTGGGGAGCATGCGATGTGGCTGAGGTCAAGGAACAAAATGCTTCGGGCCACTGTTTTCCTTGCCTGGCTAGTTACTGCGAATAGCGCTCGGTAATAGCAGAGGTGTTGGCAGAAGGATAAAAGGACGAGGAAGGGAGATAAGATGTTGAGTGCCCCAGCTCAGATGCCTTCGAAGCAGGATCGCAATTAAACCATTAAAATGCCTTTCTGTTTCAATGCAAGTCGAAGTGACTTCTGTGCTCGCTGTCCCCGGAGCTCTCAGGGTGGTCAGAGGCCAGCGAAGAAGATGGTTGAGAGAGATGATTTACCAGCATTGAGGTAGGGGAAATCGTGGCGTGCTGCTGAAGCAGCTCCCTCCCTGGGTTTTTAGGCTCCTTGAACTTTGCCGATGCAGTTTGCGTAAGGCGTTTGGAGATGGAGAGGGTGGGAATGTGGCCAAGCTTAGTGCAGGCTCCGTCTCCTCCATCTGACGTGCCACTGAATAGCTTTTCAAAGAGGAGCCTTAACTTGTGCTGGTGCTCGGGGAAAGCACCGGTCAGTGTGCAGCGGAGGAGCTGGCGTGAGCCCGCCAGCGTCCCGTGCCCAGCTCGGACCTGGGGGAGCAGCTCGGACGTAGCTGCAGGCACGTCGGCCCCACGGGTGCTGTGAAGAAGTCGGTGTCCTCCTTGCCGTTGGCAGGCTGCGTCGGGGGCACCTGGAGCCAGCCTGAGCTGCGTGGCCAGCCCGGGGGATCGCTGACGTCTTTGTTTCTTCTCTTGTCTGTGACTCGTTTAGGGTGAAAAAGTGAAACAGCAGGAGGTAAGAGATTAAGAGATTAAATATGATCAACTCTGGATTTAAGTAGGAGCTGACACAGTCGAGGTGAACAGAGCTGTAGCCTTTCTGCAGAAATGGGGTGGTTTTCCCCCAAGAGCTGGGGTTGCCTGGCTCTGCCAAAGCTCCTTCTTCGTTGCAGTTTATGGGAAATTGGGTTGTCAGCAAACTAACACCAGCTTTGGTCAGAGCGAGGCGGTTCCTTGGCGGGGAGTGGTTTAAAGGCAGAGGTGAGCGATGCTGAGCCTTCTACTTTCTCCACTGTGTGCCTTAATGTTGCTGGGGGGGGTTGGAAACACTGAGGCTTGTGGCTTGCCCTGGTTAAGTGAATACGGGTGTGGGGATGAAGGGAGAGCTGAAGGGCAGGTAGTGCTCTTCCAGATTCCTGTGTGCCATCACCATTGCATCTGGCCATCTGCTCTTCTGCCTCCCTGGAGACTGTCGGTGTCCTTGACAGCAGTTGCTTTCCGAATCCACGTCAGCCGGCCGACGGAGCCTTAAACTCCCGGCTGAGCCGAGCCGTGGGTGCCCTCGAGCAGGCAGGACGCATTGCTGTGCTTAGAGCTGGGCGGCAAGGCGGGGGGCTTGGCAAGTGCTGTCCCTCTCTGTCACTTCACCCGATCCCCGTTGCGTCCTTGTCGCATGGGGATTGCTGTCCGGTGGGCTCCTTCACACCTGGGTGCCGGCAGACAGACGGACGCTCTGCAGACAGATCTGCTTACTCATGCAGCACGCCTGGAGCGTGAAATAGCCTAAAGCCTCGAATTTGCTTTCGGGGAGGTGAGCTACCTGCCACCTCCATGCCCCAAGAAGCCGGCGAGCCTGCGGCCGGTGTGTTTGGGTTGGTGCTGTGCCCCTGCGGATGCCGGCGCCGGAGGAATCCCGCTGAGGCTGTGCGGCGGGGAATGCTAATGCACAGCGCTGCAGCTTTGCAGTGGTAGCGAGCCGGAGCTGCGTGCTGGCTGGCACAGGGGTGGCCGGAGATGGGAGCAGGGGAGGGCTGGGGAGAGGGGGACAGAGCCCGTGGGGAGCTGCCGTCCCCTGGGGAGGGCTGGACGCCGTCTCCGGAACATCACTTCTGCTGCTGCTTTTTGCAGTTGCCTGCGGAGCCGTTCTGCTGCTGCCTGAGCAGCGTCTGACCTTGCTGCAGTCTGCTGCTTCCCTGCCCTGCACGCAGCCCCTTCCCAGAGCCGGGTTTTCTGCCCCATTTTTCTCAGTCCCGAGTCATCTCGGGTCCCTGCAGCTCTGCCAGGCCGGGTGCTAATAAACCACCTTCCCCTTGGGTCTGTCAGGGGGACGAGGCTGTCCTTGTTTGTACTGACAGAGCTCCTGGAGTCGCTCGTTTTTCCTCTTCCTTTAATTTCATCCCTTAGACTGGCTGCTCATAAATCCTCCTCTGCCTTTGTGTGCTTGTCCAGGGCAGTGGCCACCACCTCCTCTCTGGTTGTTTAGCCAGACACCGTACACTCGACTGTCTTTGCTTCCTTGCCCAAATCCTCTGTTCTTTTGCTTTCTCGCTCTCCTCTCCCTGCAGTTTTTCCTTCTCATAATGAGAAGCCTGGGCTGGGATGAGTTGAACGGCTCATCCTACTCTGCATGGACCACCTGGGATGGGTCTGGCCTTCCTTGGGCTGTGGGAAAACCCCAATAAGTGAACATGTTGCTGTGGTTAGATGGTCACAGCCTGAGCTGGTCATACCCTGAGCCATGGTGAGAGCAAACCACAAGGGTGTTTTGAATGGAGATGATTTACTGGGGGCTGGGAGCAGACAGGTCTCTGGTGGTGCTATATTAAATGACAGAATCGTAATTATTTCTGTTATAAGACGCTCTTGGGTCCTTCTCATCACTTTGTCTTTTTGGAGGGTCTCATTGCTGTCCAGAGGGGAGGCTTGTCCTTGTGACCCAGCACTACTGCAAGGCCAGAAGATGCTTAATTAAGTTATTGAACTGGAGAGCAGGAAGAAAGGAGATTTTTGGGGTCTGATGGACACAAGCCGTCTTCAAGACGATGTGCGAGGGCGTGTGGCTTTTGCTTCTCCGTTCTCGTCCTCCTGCAGTCCCGTGAGGTAGGCTGGGTTTCCACTCCGATGTCTGGCCTTTGGAGATGGGAAGGCGAGTTGGATATTCATTCTCCCCAGTCTTCAGAAGCATCTCTTGTCATCTTTTGATGGTGTGGGGACACCCATCTGAGCAGCGCCGGTTCTCCTGCGAGCCCCGCTCTGCTTGGTGGGAGCCTCCTTCCAATGTGAGCAGCCAGGTCTGGAGCGCAGGAAGTCTGCCGGCGGCAGAAGCGCCGTGTTTTCTTTAGGCCTTTCCCAAAACGCGCGATTATCTTCTGCTAGGGACCAGCCTACCACAATACTTTCTTTGGGACCTGAACAGTTTGCACCGTGCTTTCCAGCCCATGCAAATGTTGGAGCCTGTTCCTGTGCTCCCTGCTAGAGGTTGAGGCTGGGATTTTTTGCTCTGGAAACCAGCTCTTCAAGGCCAAGTTGGAGTTGATCCTTTCGGATAACCAACTGGCTTGATGCAGGGCTTTGTAGATGAGGATCCTGTCCGTGTCGTTACTCCGAGGAGTCGGCAGTGCCTCGTCCCAGATGTTTGAGCAGGGGAAGGTGTGGGACTCGCCTGCTTGGAGCAGCACTCAGCTGAAGAGATTTGCTCATGCCTGGCTGTGTCTTTTATCATCAGGAGTTTCCTGCAGGCGACGTTCGCGTTTGCAGAGGGCTTGTTGCGTTTCCTGCTGAGCCCTTTGATCAGGGCTGCTTATCTGGGGACTCTGACTCACCTTCACTCAGCAGATGGTGGTGACGTTCGAGGTGACTGTCCCGGGGCCTGCCGCTGGCCCCGCGGAGCCGTGGGTGCAAAGGACCTTGTGCTGACACTCCTGCAGAGCATGGGTCTGCTCTTTCTCAATGGGACCGTGGGTTGGATCAGTGCGGGGCTGGGGGCTGCTCTAGGAGGGTCAGGGAGTCCCACCAAGGAGGAGCATCTTGTTACCATCTCAGCAGGGTACGCCGGAGCCCTTTATCAAAGCCCTGGGGACTTGGCCACCCTCAGCAGCGCCTGAACCTGGTCTGCACCGTAGCCCTCTAACCTTGGGCTAAGCATCGTCTCGGCATGCTTCCCCGGCGTGGTTAACCCTCGGCAGGGCACGGCATAGGGAACGGGCGCTCTGGCGCGTCTTGGGTGATGGTCCAAAGAGAAAGCTGCCACTTGGGGTCTTTTTTTGAGCAGCCGATCTTGCTCCATGGGCTCCCTGCCTCTGAGAAAGCAGGATGTGGAAGCTGGGGCTATTCATGCCTTTAGGAGACTGCCCCGGTTGCCCTGTCGCATTGGGCTGCTTGAACTGTGAATTTTAATTACACTTCAGGATCAATACGGTGGCCTTGGTAACGAGCTTATTGCTGCTGCAGAATCTGTTTACTTCAGGTTGGTGACAGCCAAAGAACTTAGGTGGCCGAGGACATGATGTTCCAGCTCGTCAAACAGGCTGCATTGTAATTCGGGTGAGGCTCCCGCGGTCCTCGGAGGTGGGTACAGCTTCCCCTTGGCTGCCTCCTGCGGACCTGGAGTTCGCTGGCAGGACCCGTTCATGCCTGGTGGAGGAGCCACCTTAATTCAGGAGCCGTGATTTGGGTGGGGGTGGCGGGAGCCTGGTTTATCTACAAGGTGTGGGCGTAGGGAATAGCTCCTTCCAGCCTTTTGCGGGGAGAGAGAAGGTAGGCAGCCTGGAAAGGAGGTTCCTTGGGGCTTTGCCTTGCTGAAACTCATGTTTTGGTTTCCTCCTTCCGGATGGCCTGGGGTGAGGTTCAACCTGTGTCTGCTGTTTTCTGTCTCTTCTCCTTTTGCCTCCCCACAGGGAGCCCCGAATTTCACACATTCTTGCACCGTGGGGAGAGGCTTGCATCCAACCTGGGCATGTTTTGGAGCGAGAACATCTGGCTGATCCCTGTTGACCTTGGAGCTGTCAGCCTCTTGCAGGCAGCGCAGCCTGCGTCTCCTTACATTGACCAACCCCTTCTCCAAATATTCTCCGAGCTCGCCATCCCCGCAAGAACATCACTTCTTATCCCTCCTGCCCCACTTAAAAGAAAGGGGCTTAATTGAATCGACCCTGTCTGCAGGAAGGGCTCGGCTTTGCTCCAGCATGAGGAGTTGGTGTCCAGGAGGGTGATGTTTGTCCATCCTGGTAATAATTCCTCTGAGTCCTGAGCAGCAAACAGCCGAAGCTGAAGCCTGGGGTTTCTCTCCTTCCTTGCCTCTAATCAGATGCATTAAAAGCAAAGTCTTTTCCAGGGCTGAAAATCAAGGATGCTGGTGAAGGAGAAATGGGCAGCTCTAGGTGATGCACTCGTGGAAATACCACTGTGAGGGGCTTGGGGGGGATCAGCCAGGGCTGGAAACTCGGGGAGGCTGTATTTCCAATTTTCCGATTGCACAGCTGTATTTCCTGACTCTCTGGGATGTATTGCAAACAGGCTGCTCCTGTTTCGACGCTGATCCTGCCGGCTGTTTTCCCTTAGAGCCGTGGCACAGGGATGGAGGCTCTTTTAAGTGTAGCTGAGAGTCGCCGGAGCCTTGCCTGGGTGGTGGTTGCTGTATCGGTCTCGTGAAAGACCGAAAGAGGTCTTGAAATGCTGTGATTCTGCAAGCCAGTTCTGGGGGAGAAGAGGAGGCAGGTGGGGCACCCGGGGTGCCGGGTAGACTGATTCCTCCCCCAAAACACAGGGGCTGCTTTAGTACTACAGAGGAGAGGTTTGAGGTTTTCAATTTGGTGGGTTTTTTTTTTTTTTTTTTTTTTTTTGTGGCTAACCCTCGCTTCAGACCCACGTGGTGGAGCTGAACAAGCCCTCTGACAGCACTTCCCACTGTTTCCCTTGGTCTTGCACAGCTGTGGTTGTAGAGGAGTTTTCTAATTAATTTAAAAATCAATGCTAATTAAAGAGAATTCCCTATCAGCTATGACACACAAACATATTTTCATGAGCTTCCAGCTCCGGAGCAGCCAGCCGGCCCGTTTGAGCCCTCAGCCCTCGGTTTGCCGCACAAGCCGCTGCCAGTGATTTAACCCACAGTCCTGTCCATGCAATGCTCCCAGCAAGCTAACTCCAATTAACACCAATTATCCTACTGCCCAAACACTCCGTCTGCCACAGGCGCACGGCTGGGTGGGCACCGCAGGTGAACCCGTAGGCGAGAAGTCTGGGATGTCTTTAAACCGATTGCTTTTTGCGCTGTGGGAAGCAACGTTTGCCTGTCCGGGTCGCCGTGCTGGGTTCATAGGGTTAATCTGTGAAACACGATGGGAGTTCCCTGCCCTTAAGAAGCCCAGGTATCGGAGTTTTGCTGTTCCTGCTCTGAAGGAGATACCCCTCTGCGTTAAAGCCGGGGGCAAGCCTTTGCCTCCGTTCCTGGAGTCCAAGGACTAGATGCCTTATCTGCTGGTGGGGAGCTTTCCCTCTGCTCTTGCTGGAGGCAGCACACCTTTGACCTCAAGGTGTTTATAAGGCAGTAGTTACTCCCAGTTACTATTTAACAGCTGGGCACTCAAAATCACATTTATTTTATTTAATCCTGCCTTCTGTTTATTTTTCCTTTAACTAGCATTTACAGTGATTCTCATGATGACTGAAATCTTGCGGTGGTTTCCAGCCTATTAACCTTTGGAATGAGCTCATTTCTTTCCTGGTGTTCCTTCTTCTCTGCCGAGCTTTGGGATTTGTGTGAAAGTCCTTAATTCTCCTCTTGTACTCACGGAAACTCATGGCGTGTTTGGTTTTCTTTTTTTTTTTTTTTTTTTTCTTCCCCCCCCAGTGCTTTACCCAACCAGCCCCTCTCTGCCAGCAAAGGATGGAGGCTGGTATCAGGGCTTGGCCGGTTTACTTTGCCAGGACCTCGGTGCCCTTTATTTCCTTCTTGGAAACGGTGTAAAGGTTTCCAGGCAGAGATCTGGCTGTGGTTCCTGCTCGGGGAGTTGACGGGGAGAGTGCCAGGCAGGTCTCTGCCTCTCCGGGGAGAAAAGCCTGCCCTGTGAACCCTCTGGGAGCCAGAGGTATAGATCCAAGTGCCGCTGAATTCAGCACTGATCGTGCTTCGATCCGCAAAGCAGAGCAGCACCCTCGGGCAGCTCTTCCCAGCTGTCTTGTCCGAACGAAGCCCTTTGAGGTTTCTTCTAAAGGTTTGGGTTGGGGAAACCATCAGGAGAAAGTCCTCTTGTTGCAAAGGCCACACCTGGAGCAGAAGCAGGTCCCGTTCCTCCGTATAACTTCTCTAGCCGGGGCTGTGCCACTTCGAGCTCTCCCCAGGGCCCTTGGTGCTCTGCCAGTGGGTGTGGAGGATCAGCAGATGCCTGCTGAGCGCCTGGCTGCCGACCCGCTCCTCCAGCATCCCTGCAGCACCGTGGGGCTGAAGCCACGGGCGTTGCTAATGCAAACCCCCCCGCCTATGCCCGGCCTTGTGCTCTGGCTGGGGTATCTTTTGCTGCTGAGCTGGTTTGAATTGGAAATGTGGTTGTCCCGTGAGCTTGGCTGCAGCCTTGTGTGAATTCATGCAGCTGCTTGTCATCGAGGGGTGCGCTGGCTCGCTTGGAGGTGGTAAAGTGGGGTGCTTTATGAATCACGTAGCCAAACGCACCTCAGAAACCTCCCCTTGCTGGTGGTTTGGGGGTGAGGACAATGAGTGGTCAGGGTGGGAGCCTTACTGATCCCGATGCCCCCATCCCTCTGCTCCAAGTACCTGATTTTTCCTTTCCTTCAATCCTTACGGGATGCTGTGGTCCAGAAATACCCCTCCAGGGCTGGGTAACCTCAAAGGAGAGGAACCTTAAAAACATCCATGTCTGCCCTGCTGATTTCCACCCCAAAAATACATGTGTCCTGTCGGGTCGTGGAGCAGGAGCTGTGTCCCCATGTGTGCCGGAGGGCTGGGGGCTGCCGGAGATGGGTTCCCTGTCCCTTGTCTAGACGCTGTCCTGCGGAAGGCTGTGGGAACCGGGGCTTGGCTCTCCCAGCCTGGAAGCAGGGCAGAGGGGGTCTGAGGACAGCGGCAGCCAAGTCCTCTAAACAAACCAAGCGCCCTGGCACGGCCACGCTCGCCGGTTCCCCCGGCCGCGGTGGGACTGCTGCCAGCCCCGGGGCCGGCGCGGGGGAGAGACACTGGGAACCTGCGGCGAGCAAGCTTGGGGTGGCTTCAGCCCCTCGGCCCAAGGGGGGCAAATGTGGCAGGAGGCTGTGGGGGGCTTTGGGGAGGACTCTTTTCTCCCGGTCAGGACGCGTGGGGTCCCCTCTGGAAGCCGGGTGGCTGCAGGAGCAGAGCCCAAAAGTGCTGTCCCCTCTCTGGGGAGGTGGCACAAGTAAACCTGCTGCTTGGCTCTTTTTGACCTAGAATAGAAGAAAAGCCTCATGCTGGTTATTTTATTTTTTTTTTTCTTCTGCTGATGCGTGGCTAAAGAGACCTCAGCCCCTGGGGTGCCTCTTCCCTCCCTCGCTGCTGCATTGACTGAACGTGACAACTCACTTCTGCAAATAAGTGGATTAAAACAACTTGTGCTTTAGAAATGCCTGAACTCATCAGTGTGGCAGGACCCGGCTCCTCGTGAGAAACCAGTTGCGGCTTCCCAGGAGGAAATGGTGCTGGGGAAAGGGTCTTTCTGCAGATAACGAATCCTCGGTGTTTGAAGCCCGGGTGTTTGAAGGTGCCCATCTCCAGGTCTGCAAAACTCAGCCCTGGTACAAGCTGCTGATCACGTCTCATGTGCAAGTGGGGCTGGTGAAGAGGATGAGCGCTGTTTTGAGCTGTAAAGCATTTCTAGTCTGGCTGAATTTCCAGAAATGACAAAGAAATGATGAACTTAAAAAGACAGGTCATGTCAGGGCTGCCTTAGCAGCGTGGGCAACCAGCAGTGCCCTTCCAGCCTCTGCCAGAGTTTTTGTTGGGGAGGGGAGATTAAATAGGGGGAATGGGCTGCTGTGAATAGTCCTGATCTCTGCTGCTGGCTTTTTGCAGTCAAAGGAAAGGTCCCAGGACCTTTCAGGCTTTCTCCTGGGAGGGCAGAAGTGGGTTACAGAGACTTTCTTGCTTTCCAGGTGGTTGTGTTGCTGTGAGAACGTGCTCTGCTCCGATTTTGCTGTTTCTCCCTGGGCAACTGCGCTGTGTCATCACGTCCGCGGACGTGGTGGAGGAAACTTAGGAGGCTGGAGGGTCTTAGGTGGTTCACTGCTTCCTTCTCATCTTTGGGTGATGTGCAGAGCCTGCTCTTGTACCCCCCTCAGTTACTCCAGGACAGAAGTGGCTGTAAGGGCAGGTATTTTTTACACCACTGTGGATGTGCCATCACTCGCATTGTCCTTAATTAATAATAATAATAATAATAATAATAATAATAATAATAATAATAATAAAGGGTTGCTAAGGCAAACCTGGTGGTGGTAAGATTGGAGCCTGGAGCTGCTCCCTGGCATGTGTCCTTTTCCCCGTGGAGCCTTGGTGAACCCAGCCAGCACGTGGCCCTGGGGGTGGCTGTGAGTTGGTGGGTGCTTTCCAAATCCTCCTCTTCCTCCTCCCGTAGCCTGCTCCGCCGCTGTCCCCCAAGGCCGCACGGGATGCAATCGAGGATGCGTAGCATGGCGAAGGAGCTCGAGCATCCTCTCTGGAGCCGTTCTGGGGATGGAAATTTTAAAATTAAAAGTGGCGTTGTCTTGTGTGAGAGGGACGTGCCTGGCTCGTCTGTGCCCGAGGTAAATCCAGCTGGATTTACAAAGTCCTCTGCAGCTCAGAGGCGGCGGGGGAACTTCTCGTACTCGGTAAGCTCAAAAAGCTGCTCTCTAGCCTGACTGCTGGGGAAAAATGCAGGATAAACCATGGAGGATGGCACACCCGGCCGTCACGAGCTGCCGGTTTGTTTAGATGGTAGCACTCCGGATCTGGAATCTGTTTGCCCTTCCTATGTTGTAATAAACAAATGAGGCTTTATGTGCTGGGGGCATGTGTGCTGCCGGGTGCGGGACCGCCCGGCCGATGTGCCCGCGTATGGGCAGGTACCTTATAACGTAGGGGGAAGCTTGTTGAAGCTGATTGTTTAACTTCACGGGGGTTTTGGGATGGACCGGGCAGTGCAGCCAAACGAGGCGGCCGGCGTTTGCCTTGGGAGAGCCCGGGGGTCCCTCGCACCTCGTTTGACCCTTGTTGGGATGCAGTGCTATATGCAGTGCTGTATCAGGAAGGACGATGCTCCCGCACCTCCCGCCCGGCCAGACCCAGCGCCTGGAGGGGTGGTTTGAGCTGAAAACGAGTGGCGGTTGTTGGGAAGAGTCAGGTCTGCGTGGGAACGGAGACGGTCGTGCCAGGTTTCGCAAGGGGAGAAAGTGTACTTCTGGCTTGGCAGGTGTGACTGGGAGCAGGCGGCCTTCAGCGTTGCTTCGTGAAAACTTGGCAGGAGATGTCGGATCCTGGTGTTTTCCTACAGGGCATCTCCCAAAAAACCCCCTGCTGTACCAAGCAAGGAGCTGCTCATTTGGCACGGGGCTCCGTCAGGACCCTGGCCCTATCTCCTCCTGTAAGGGGGTAGCGATGCTAGAAAACACCCCGGCTCTGTTTCTGTGCAGAGAAATCGGTGCTGTGTTGTTTTGCCTCCTTGGTCATGAATTGCTGGACCGAAAAAATGTTTTCCTTGCTCTTAAACCCTTGTGCTCCACCCGGTTGGAAAAGCCGCTTCCAGCAGGATGAATTTTGGGATGTGATTCGTGATCGTGCTCTCCGCAGCCGGATGGTCCCAATCCCGGTTCCCTGTTGCCGCAGCCAGCCCGGCTTTGGTCAGCCACAGCCGGCTCATCCGCAGCCCCCGGCCGGGGATGCCGTTCATTCAAATTCCCATGACAAGCTGAGGGATTACGAGATTTTCTCTGTCGCCTTAATGCAGCTAGAGAGCCCGGCACGTGGAAGGTAACGCGGCCAACAGTCATGCACGTCGCCAGTTGGCTTGGTCGCTTTGCCTGACTGCGGCACCCGCCGTCCTCCCCTCATCTTCCTCTCGGCTGGTTGCTGGACGCTGCGTTAATTTGTCGAGCTTGGAGGGGGTTTGATGTGCGAACAGTTCGTTCGATTCGGAAGCTGCTTGCAATGTTTGATGATAATTTTAGACAGGGCAGATTTTGCTAAGCTGCGGAGTTCAGATGAGCTCTGGTAAAGCCACGGCAGGGATTACTGTGGTTAAGTCAGCACTTGGTTTCTTTAGCTGTGATTTTTTTGACCCTTGAATTCAACCCCCCCATTTCTAGAATGGCTGTTTCCCCTAAAAAGTGGGACCGTGCCTTGGAGCTGGCTCAACGCCCACGGCCGGTCCCCCGAAGGGGATGATGGTGTCCAGTAGATCTCGGTTGTCTTGGTGGTGTGGGGATGGCGTGGAGCTGGGGAGCGCAGCAGCCCTCCATCCCCACCCTCTCCTTCCCAGCACATCCCAAACAGAGCTTTGCTCCATGAGAGCATCCATTTTCACTGCGGGGAAGTGCCCTGGGCCGGGGTTCCCGTGTCCTGGATGCTGTAAGCAAGGACAGACACCCACCTGCACCCTGGGCCGGAGCGGCAAAGCCTGGGTTATCTGTTTTTTTTTTTTTCCCTCCTGGGTTCACCTCTTCCCTGGAAACCTTTCCCTGAGATGGAGAAAATTCCTCAGCTAACACTTTAAGCTGTTTTAATGCCAGCAGCTGTTTTATGGGGCATGTTTACACCCTCTGGTTTGATGAGTTGCCAGAGGAAAAGGTGGGTGCGAAGGAGTGGAAATCTTGCTGCTTCTGAAATTGCTGATCTCACCCCCGCCCCGGAAATGTCCACGAGCAAGGAGCCAGCGCGGAGGTGGCACAAGCCTTTCTCAGGCTGTCCAGGGAAGATTGATCCAAGCAACAGACCTTGAACAAATTCCAGCAATATCATTCCTTGGTTGGGAGACTGCTGTGCCTACCAGCTCCGGCCCCGTGCCCCGAGTACGCTGCTGTTACCTGCCTGGCGTTGCTTGCTACAAGTGCTTCCGCACCTCTTCTCTCTCCCAGCAGTGCTGTAGGTTATGATGCCCTGCGGTTCCTCCCTCTGCACCAAACGACCTAAACCAGTTGCAAAACCAAACCTGCAAACTCCATTTAGCGTTCCTATTCCTTCCACTAATGCAAATTCATGCAATTTGCATCAGAATCGCACGGCATCTGCTGGGAAGTCTGCTCTGGGAAGCAGATACCAGGCTGTAACGTATGCAGTAACAGAGGAGCTGGCTAAAAATCTTTTAGCAGCAGCACCCACAAAAATGCCTGGGATGCCTGCCTGGGTGTGGTGATGGACTTGATCTGGTGCTAGCCTGTTCCCGGAGGGGATGCTGGAGTCACCTTCGTCGCCCCACATCACCCCACATGTCCTCCCTTGACTGAGCGGTGGGCTTCGTGTCCCTGTTTCCCCTCCCGAGCAGAATACCATCGCTGCTTTTGGCCCACCAGCTGGGTTTCTCCGGGAACCGTGGCTCCGTTTTACAGCCCGAATAGCCGTACTAGTGCTGCCGACACCCCGGACCCAGACTATGCAGACTCCTCCTTTCTGGGACGGATCATCTCAACTAAATAGTTTCCTTCTTCTCCCCTTGAAGGCTGTTTCCCACATCAAAGCTTTCAGGGAGCTTTTGGGATTGTTGTGGCATGGAAAACCCCTCCTTGAGGCCACTGTGGCCTGTCTCTTTCCATCAACTTGATTTCTTCAGGACTCTTCTCGAGGTCTCCTGGGTCTGTGGGGATGCTTTGTTAATCCCACTCCCTGCGATGACGTCTCATCCCTGTTAAGTGGCAAAATTAAATCCTGCAGCGACGCAATCAGAGGGAAGAGGCCGCGCCGGGGCTCTTTGTCAGGGTCTCCTGCGTGGCAGCGTGCCGGGCAGGGGGGCATCAGGCTGGATTCGCCGGAGCTTTTCCTAATTCCCTTTCGTCTCCGTTGTCTTTCTCTCGCAGAAGCAGCAATAAGGTTTTTTGCTGGCCGGTCACACGGGATGAGTGCAGCAGCTGAGCAGTTTGGGGCTATTTTCCCCCTCCTTTCAGCCCAACGTGCTTGAATTTGATGAGCCGGTGGTAGGTGCCGGAGCCTTGAGTTGCCTCTGGCCGAGAGAGGAAGGAGGGGTGGCTGTTTTAGGGCTTCTCTTACAATGGAAACATCTGTAACGCAGGGGAGACTGAAAGGCAATGCAATGTCAACTACTTTTTGTTAAAACGTTCTCTCTCGCTGAGGTTTTTTTCCCCCTGCTTTTAGTGTTGCTTTTGGAAGGGTGTGCTGTGTTTTTAACCTGCGAGATGCTCTGCTCCTGGGGAAGGGCCTGGAAGCACCAGGGATCTGAGTTTCTGCTGGGACCACCCCAGCTTTCTTGCTGCTGCACTTTTGGGCAGAAATCAGGCGGGACTGGTTGGGGTAGGAGCGGGGGCTCTGCCCGCACAGGGCTTGTCTGGAGGGCTGCGTGGTATTTGTGTTGTACAAGCAGTCTGACTGTCTTGGAGGAGCCTCAGGGAGTCAGACCTGGGCTAAAGGGGATGTTTCAAGCCTCACTGGGTGCTTTTTTTTTAATCTTCAGGTGTTAGGTGTAAAATCTTTAACCTTCTGGTGACAGAGATGATCAGGCAGAAGAGGGGGTTCAATTTTTGGCATCTGTAGCCACAGATCTGTTCCTTGATGCATTTGGTGATGCTGATTTCTGCAACTACAGCAGTCAAGGCGGACTGAGGGGAGCCACGGGCCCACGTAGCCTGGAAAGATGATGTGCCGTAAGGAGCACCTGCTGATTTAGCACTTCTCTTCCTTTGCACTTCTCAGCAAATCCAGTTTGCAGATGACATGCAGGAGTTCACCAAGTTCCCAACCAAGACGGGCCGTCGGTCCTTGTCCCGCTCCATCTCGCAGTCTTCCACCGACAGCTACAGCTCCGGTAGGTGCTGGGCTCCTTGTCCGTGCCCGATCCTCTCCCAAATCCGGCGTTGGTGCCGCCGTGAATGTGCTGCTCACACCGCGTGTCAGGATGCTCCATGCTGCTGTGTTGTACTTGGATGTGGAGGGGATAATTCTGGGGGTTCCTGAAGCTCAGACATTGATTACCAGTTGATAACCCAGTTAGTTCTGGGTTGTTTTAGGGAACAAGAGTGCAAATTCCTTCTGGACATTGGCTTTCCTTAGGAGATTTGTAGTTTGAGCCATGACTCTGTGTGTGTGTGAAAGCTGGGAAGCGAAACGGAGCAGAAACCTGAAAGGTAGGAGGTCCCGGGGCTCCTGAGACCTGGGGTAACAGGCGTTCCTCTCCTGGCTTTAGCTGCCTCCTACACGGACAGCTCTGATGACGAGGTGTCCCCCCGAGAGAAGCAACAGACCAACTCCAAAGGCAGCAGCAATTTCTGTGTGAAGAACATCAAGCAGGCAGAGTTTGGGCGCCGGGAGATCGAGATTGCTGAGCAAGGTAAAAGTGGAGCGTGGGGTTCATGGGGCTGACGGCCGGGTGCCGTGCTCTCCAGAGACCAGGAGCTGAGCCGTGGCAATTCCCACAACTCATGTTACAGCCTCGGATACCCTGTCCTTCCCCCCCCCCCCCCGAATCAACAGATTATGTGGGGAAGAGCTAGACGCGACAGCAAACGTTAATGATGTGTGGCATCCATTTTCTAACGACAGCAGGGCTCTTGCGGGGTTTAATGTTCCTGGTGGCTTTGGATGAGAAACCTCAACGGGCAATGAACTTGCAACGCCTTTGGAGGCATGAAAACTGACAGTCCCAACCCCTTCCCCTGGGGCTTGTGGGAAGCTGAGTTACCATTACCAGTGGGGTGATTGGGTAACTTTGCTTTCGGGCTCCTTTTACACACATGCTGCCAAAGCCTTAGAAGGGGAAGATGATCCAGGCACATTTAGAGCAGCTCTTCGGAGATGTGGCAGCCCTGGTTTTTTTCATCTTCTTTAGGTGCTTCTCCTTGATGCTGTTCTGCTGCAGCGCTGGTGACTGTCCTTAGCTGGCGCACATCAGATGCCTGCCTTGGGCAGTGCCTGTCCCAGACCTCTCTCCTTACGTGATCAAGTGACAAATGACACCGGTGTTTTGGTCCCAGTTTGGACAGACCTGCCAGGCTAGGGATGAGGAGTTTTCTCCCTGGCTGTGTAATGACTATAGCAAAAACTGTGGGGCTGGATGTAGCCTGGGAGACCCCAGAAAGGAGAGCAGGTCTGGCAGAGAGAGGCCTCTCTGGACTAAGCCGTCATTAAAACCCCTCTGTTCCTTTTACAGACATGTCTGCTCTGATTTCACTCAGGAAACGAGCTCAAGGGGAGAAACCTCTGGCTGGAGCTAAAATCGTGGGCTGTACCCACATTACAGCACAGACTGCGGTGAGTGGCTGCTTATTTGGGGCATCTGGGGTAGGAGAGACCATTTTTTCCCCGGGGAAGAAAGTCTCTTAAGTTTCCCAGCCTTGGGCAATTGGAGGAGGCACCTTCACTTTTCTGGAAACATCTTGGAGAGGTTCTGCCGCCCGCATTTCCCCAGGGCAATGTTTGCTGGAGCCGATCTCTGGTCGGTTCCTCGCTGCCCGTTGCACAAGGCTGTGCTTGGGACCCTGTGCTGTTGCTGGCCTGCTTGTGCCCGTCACCGCTCCCCCAGGCCTGCCGCTCACCCTGCTGTCTCGCAGGTGCTGATCGAGACGCTGTGCGCGCTGGGAGCGCAGTGCCGCTGGTCTGCCTGTAACATCTATTCCACCCAGAACGAAGTGGCGGCTGCCTTGGCAGAAGCTGGTGAGTACAGCTGAGCCTAGGGACGCAGAGCCCTTCCAGCCCCCCCGGCTCTGCAGCCGTGTCCCAGTCCCGATAAGGAATGGTTTAGACCACATATCTTTTAGGGGAGGAACAAACAGGTCTGATCCTGTTGTGGGCTGTGGTTTGATCTCTGCATGGCCCCTTGGCCCTCCTGTCTGTGGCTTTCCTGAGTTGGCCAAGCAGGAGAGAGCTCTGCCAAACTCAGCAGATGCCAAGGATGCTCCTCTTCTTCTAGGTGTTGCCGTGTTTGCCTGGAAGGGGGAGTCAGAGGATGACTTCTGGTGGTGCATTGACCGCTGTGTTAACGTAGATGGCTGGCAGGCCAACATGGTAATGAGCCTTCTTCCAGCCCTTTCTCTTCTTCCGTGGAGTGGTCGCTGGGTGCTCCTCACCCTTCCCTCCCTGGGGCTGTTCCTGGGAGCCTGCTGGGGCTGCCTGGGCATCTGCTGGCATTGCAAAAGCCTCTTAGCCCCCGTTAAAGTGGGGGTCCTGGAGCACAGCAGCCGGCGCTGGGTTGGGGGCCACCGTGGGTGTTGTGGGAGCTGCAGACAACGCTCACGTGTCCTGAGTTGGTACGGCGCGATGGCATGGGAGCGTCTCCTGCCGGAGCTGCCAACGAGTCGAGAAACCACAGGACCTCTTTCCCCCCAGGGTCAGCCCTACGGGAGCTGCCCCAACCGCTCCTCTCTCGACACGGATCCCATCCACCCTCTCCCAAAGAGAGAGTGGTCTCTGCAGGGGACCTTTCCCTTGCTGAAAGCAGATGACGCCTCTCACTGCCTTGATGCATGGTCTGTGATCGCTAATGATGTGATAGCAGCTCCCGCAGCCTTTCCTCTCGACTGTTTGCTTTCAGGGCATGCATGTTGTGGCGTCTTTCTGATCTCAGCCTGTTTAGTTAGGGCTGCCTGTGGTCACGTTTCCAGGCTGCAGAGCAATAGCAGGGGCAGAAAACCCTATTGGGATCCATCAGCTCCATGCAGGGGGTAAAAAATCCTCTATGTTTTGGAGGAGAACCCCGAGCTGCTGGCAGCTAGGTGAACCCAGGAGTCCTGGCCCCCAGGCCTCTGCCCGAACAGCCCTCCATCAGTGCCTGAAGATGCTCTCCATCTCTTTTTCCCCATCCTGTCCCCAGCGAGTGCTTTTCCCAGTGGAAGGCCTGACTGCTCCTTGTTCTTCCTTGCCTGTTCTCTAGATCCTGGACGATGGTGGGGACCTGACCCATTGGGTTTATAAGAAATACCCCAACGTATTCAAGAAGATCCGAGGGATTGTGGAGGAGAGCGTGACTGGTGTACACAGGTAGGAGGTTTGGGAAGGCTGATTTGGAGATCTCCTGTTGGGTTGTTGCTCTCTGCTCTGACCCGCCTCTGTCCTCTTCCAGGCTGTACCAGCTCTCCAAGGCCGGGAAGCTGTGTGTCCCAGCCATGAACGTGAACGACTCCGTCACCAAACAGAAATTTGATAACCTCTATTGCTGCCGGGAATCCATCCTGGACGGGTGAGTGCAACCCTTCTCCCCATCCGCACTGTCACTCTCACACCGGTGGATTTGGCTCCGGCTCCTCTTGAGCAGAGATTGGGCTCTTTGCTGCTTTGCCCTTGCTGTGTGCTTGCAGGACCTGGTTTTGGGGGCTCTGGCAGCGGAGCGCTGCCCTGTGCCATCAGCGGTGTGCGCTTGACTAATCCCAACACAGGTCTCTCTCTGTCCCCCAGCCTGAAGAGGACCACGGATGTGATGTTTGGAGGGAAGCAAGTGGTGGTTTGTGGTTATGGGGAGGTGAGTTTCGGAAGCGGCAGTCGGTGGAGCTGTGAGTCAGCCTCCCCCCGAGCCATCCTTCCCCTGAGCTCAGCATCCTGCTTCTTCCCTGTGCAAAGACCACGTGCCCTTGATATAGGAGTAGATCAAACCTGGTGAGCGATTACCAGGGAAATCTTGGTAGAACCTGTTGGGAGGCTGGAGAACAAGCATCAGATTTCCCAGTTTGCCTGCAGATTAGCTGGGCTGCAAATACGACGGTTGCTGGGAACGCTGGCCTGAATTATAACTACCCATGGGTGCTCCCATCTGCTGTCCCTGGACCGAGTTCAGCATCCAGCCCGGCTGTCACCGAGCCTGTGACAGAGGAGGCGGAGGGGCCCGCTGCATCTCGCTGGTGGATAATGTTCTGGCAGAGGGGAATCGTATCACGAACTTGTAAATGATTCTGCCCTGGAAGAGCACGGAGCTGGGAGCTGACACCTTCCCTCCATCTGTGCACTGTCTGCGTGGGTGTTTATCTTCCCGCGCTGCGAAGGGCCTGGCAGTAGCTGCAAACGCTCTTCCCGGCAGGAACGCGCTTACTAATTTATTTAGACACCAGTGGAGCCCAGCTCTGCTCGACCAAGAGGCTGCGCTGGCTCTCGCCCAGGCGCTCCGAGGTGGCGTCTGATTCTCCAGCCATGAGTTGTGCCGGTAGTTGCAGTCTCCAGGGCTTGTCCTGAGTTTTACCAGACTTCTTCAAAACAAGGGAGTCCTTCCACCCTCACTGTTTTCCTGTTTGTATGTGGGTTGGAGTCCCAGTTTGCTCTGCCTGGCTGTTTTCAGTAGATGTGAGGTCGGAGCTGGGCGATAAGTGAGGGTGTCTCTGGTGATGTTTCTTACCCGGCAGCATCTTGCCGGACAGAAAACAGGGCTGAGCACGGGTACGTGCAGATTAGCCAGGTGTTAGTGTGGGTAAGTGGCGTGGAGAGCCAGACTTCAGCTGAATTTTGTAGTGAGGAGAGGGATAGTGTCAGAGATGCTGTTAGAGGAGCTCTGCTCTCCCCCGTGCTGATGTGGGGAGCGTGGGATGGAGGATCTGTCCCCCGGTCAGCGCAGGACAGCTCTGAATGCCAAAGAAACCCTTTGGCTTAAAGGCAAGTGGAGGAAGCGCATGCTTGTCCAGACTGGCTTTAATCTCCTCTTGGAGGAGAGCTCAGGAGGGCTCCTGCGATGCTTGGGGCTGCACAGGCTGCGAGTGTGTTGGTTTTGGAAAGCTCCTGCCAGCTGGCGGCCACGCTGGAAGGCTGGTGGCCTTGGAGGGGGAGCTGGGCTTGTGGCAGAAGTGCCGCTCGCCGAGTACATGGCTGAGCTGCTCCTGGCGTCAGGCAGACGGCCGGGACGAGCGTCTCCCAGCCTGGGATGTGCTCGGGCTGTTTTAGGGAAGGGGTTGTAGCTCTCGGCGCGTCCCGTGTTCAGCTTCACGCTGACGCTTTGCCTCGGCAGGTTGGCAAGGGATGCTGCGCCGCTCTGAAAGCCCTGGGAGCGATCGTCTACGTCACGGAGATCGACCCCATCTGCGCTCTCCAAGCTTGGTAAGATGTTAGTTGCTGCTTGTGACCATCTCTTTCTCTGCTCTCTGGCTGCCTTTAAACCCTGGCAGAGGCTGAAACAGAGCCAGGAGGATCTGTGGCTCATCTCAGAGAATACATATCTTGTGGGGTTGTGATGGGGAAGGGCTGGGGCAGCTTTCAGGGTTATGGGGTACCAGGTGGTAGGCACCTGCACCGGCTGGCTTGGGAAGGCTGCTTGAGGGTTCATGCAGGGCTGGCTGAATGCTCCACACGTGCCCCGGGCTCCTCCAGCATTTGTGAGAGCAGGTTTGATGCCGCATCCTTTGCGCAGCCCTTCCTCTTGCATCTGGCATCCCTGGGGGTGTGGAAGGATAGCCTGGCTGCCGTGTGAGCAGCTCGGAGCTGCTGCAGCAGTACAGCGCTGAGATCCCTCCTGGCCTGGGGCAGAGAGGGAACAGGGTTCTCCTCCTCATCGTGGTCCCTCTCCCCCTTTTTTGCCAGCATGGATGGATTTCGGGTGGTGAAGCTGAGTGAAGTAATCCGTCAGGTGGATGTCGTCATCACCTGCACAGGTAGGGATGGAGAAGGTTGTGGGCGAGCCTTGGAGCAGGCTGAGAAGGAGCAGTTGTTCCCAAGCGGGTGTCTCCAGGGCTCTGGGGGAGCTGGGCATGGAGGACACTTCGCTGCCGTGTGCTGCTAATTTTACAAGAGCAATAGCTGGGCTCTGGCAAGAGCTTTTCCTCCTACCCCCCCAGCCTGCTGTTTGGCCACAGTCCTCCTCAGCCCCTGGGAGGAGGGACATCACAGCCATGTGTCCCCAGAGGTATTTTGGGGTCTCCTAGAGCCTGGTTAATTCACGGGACCAAAGATCAGCACTCGTCCCGTGTGTTTCTCTGTTGTCACAGCCGGGAGGGCTCTCCTTCTGGTTGAAGTTCATCTGATGTTGCTCCGAACTGAGCTTCTCTGACCCAAGTGCAGGGAAGGAGAAATCAGAGGGTTTATATTTCCACTGCCTTGGGTTCATCTCTGCCTTCTCTGCAGGAAACAAGAACGTCGTGACCAGAGAACACCTGGATCGGATGAAGAACAGCTGCATCGTGTGCAACATGGGCCACTCCAACACCGAGATCGATGTGGTGAGTCTGTGCCCGCAGCCTCGACGGCTGCGTCCGCCCCGCCGTCCTCCCGCGATGACTTCAGCCTCTTCCTCCTGCTCTTGCAGACCAGCCTCCGGACCCCGGAGCTGACCTGGGAGCGGGTCCGCTCCCAAGTGGACCACGTCATCTGGCCGGACGGGAAGCGGGTGGTGCTGCTGGCCGAGGTGTGCTGAGAGCTGTGCCACGACGTTGCTTTGGGCCTCTATTGGGAAAGCACTGCCTGCCAGAATTGGTAAAGATTTAACCAGGCGGAAAGGTGCTGGGACGCTTCGTACCTAGGAGGAGGTTCAGAGCTCAGGAAAGGGTTTCCTGATTTATTTATTTTTTTATTTTCCTTTTCTTGAGGAAGGGAGCTATCATGTACCACATGCAGCCACAGAGGTGCCATCTGGCCCCCTTCTTTTGAGCCGGGAGCCATCCCTATCAGCCAAACGCCGTCTGCTTCTGCCTTTGCCAGGGTTTCCCACGCAGCAAACCGGCTGGGTGTCTCTTCCCACTTGAGCTCTCCTGGCAGTAGGAGGGACTGGCTCTTTCTAGGGACCACGAAATCTCCCTGCCTTAAAGCTAAGAGTTAGGGTGGAAACTGAGGCAGAGTTGGAACTCTCTGGTCACATAGGTGGCCCTTGAATCACTGCTGTGGTTGCCCCCTGCCCCAGGGAGGGGGTAGGGGTGAATCCTGTCTCGAGTCTCGATGCGGTTTGGCTTTGGGGGCAGGTTCGGCTCTCTGCAGACTCCTCCTGCTGTCTCCTAGGGCCGTCTTCTCAACCTGAGCTGCTCCACGGTTCCCACCTTCGTTCTCTCCATCACAGCCACCACTCAGGTCCGTACGCTGCGGGGCCGGGGCGCGAGGGGCGGGGGATGCTCTGGGGCCTTGCACGAGCCTCGGGGTGGGGACGGTTTGGAAGAAGCTGGGAACACGCATTTGGATGGGTCCTTGGGGTGGCTCCGGTGCCACCATAGCCACCACCTCTTGGCTGGGATGCAGTTAATGATGGGAACTTACCACTTTGGCTACAGCTGGGAGAGAGCTTTTAAATGAGCCAGGCTTTGTGGCAGAGCTCCTGCTGTGCTGTAAGCCACTGGAGAGCTCCCCTAGCACATGTTTAAGCTTAGCTCAAAGCAAGGCTTTGCTTTGTCTTTGGATTCTCGATTTCTACATCACAAAAAAAAACCCCTGGGGTGGGTTTTGGGGATCTGGAGGCCAGTGGATAAAATGCTCCCCAGCATCAGTGCCGGCTCAGCTGGGCGGACACGGCTTGTGTCTTGCACTGTTTGCGTGACTCTGCCTTTCCAAAGAAAACGATGATTGAATTTGGCTCCGCTCTGAGATCTGCAGTTGGTGCTGGCTGTGCGAGCAGCCGAGGCCGGCACAGCCCTGGGTCTGCGAGCGATGGAAGAAACCCGCTGGGCTGGAAACATGGAGGGGACTGATAGCTGGGGACTGCGATGGTGGGGGAGGACAGCCATGCTAACGGTGGGGGATTTCCTTATCCTCACGCTTGTCGGTCCAAACCGATGGGGACCGGGGCTGTGTTTTGGACCTGGCTCTCAGCTCTGTGAACCGGCACCTGGGGGAGATGCAGTTTTATTTCGGCTGAAGGAGCGGCCATGGTTTTTGAAGCGATGCCGCCAGTTTAAAACGAGCAATCCTTTCATTTCCGCGTGACGCGGCGGCCGTACGGTTTAAGAGAATTAGAGCTGCTCCCCTCTCCTCCATCCTTGTGTTCTGGTTTTCCCCGGGGCGTTAAGCCCAGATGCTGCGAACAAGCTGGGTGGCATCTCATCTCCCACCTCTCTGGTCCTCCCCCGGCGTTAGTGGGATCATGGAGACCCAGAGAGGGAGGTACCCTTAGGCGGAAGCCTTTCCTTCAAGGCATTTTGGAAATGCTTGCCCCCTCCCTCAGGCTCCCAAACCCTTATCTCCGCTGCCGAGAGCTTTGTGCCATTGTGGGTGGTCAGCGCTGCCCGGCTTGGTGGCCGTCCCTGACTGTCCCCGGGCTGTCCCCTGTGATCTCTGCAGGCTCTGGCTCTGATTGAGCTCTACAATGCTCCCGAGGGCCGTTACAAACAGGACGTGTACCTGCTGCCGAAGAAGATGGGTGAGTGAAGGGAACCCGGAGTGACTTATCCCCTGGGCTGCTGTGGGCCAGCGCTTTTGGATGTAAGGAGAAACTCAGACCTGGACCGGACAGAACTTTCAGGGAGAGGATGAGTTCAGGGAAGCCATCGGAGGCAGCAACCTTAAAACACTTGGGGGTTGTTAGATTTATTTTTCTTAATGTTCTGCAGCATAGCAGGCATTCCTTATCCTGCAGTCTTCTTGCTCCGAGGCTTTTCATGCAGCCCCTGTGCCTTTTGGTGCACATCCAGCCCTGCTCGGCACCGGGGCTTGGGCTCAGCTCTGCCGTAGGCTTACGTGACGGTGAATCCACGGTGCTAGGTGGCAAGGACTGCCTAGCCAGACCCAGCGTGGCACCCTGGCCCTTTTCGTGCCATCTGATGAGTCCATACATCATCTTCCCGGCAGCGTAGTGGGGGACGTGCACCCCCTGATCCCCTCTTTCCTCTCCCCCTTCCCAGACGAGTACGTCGCCAGCTTGCATCTGCCTTCGTTTGACGCCCACCTGACAGAACTGACGGACGATCAGGCGAAATACCTGGGACTCAACAAAAATGGGCCTTTCAAACCCAATTACTACAGGTCAGTGCCGGCCGGGGCAGGGAGCCGCCGCCTCCCCACCCAGTGGGTGCCGTTGGGGGCATCTCCTTGCACTGGGACAGCGTCAGCTCCCAGGGGCTGTGTCCCCAAGCACCCACGGCCTCACCGTCCCCTCCCTTCTCTTCTAGATACTGATGGACCATACCCATGAAGGACCAGACCACACAAGGCAACATTAGAGAGATTATTTTTAAAGATCATTTTTATTTTGGTTTACCTTTTTCTTTTTTTTTTTTTTTTTTTTTTTAAACCAACAAAGGAACCTGTTTTTACATTTATCAGTGTGATTTTAAGGTCACTTTTTTTTTTTTTCCCCTCAGTTTCACCCTTTTACATGATTACATCTCTGTCTGATCTTGGCAGACAACCTGGGATTCGCTTCTTGCTTTCATGTGGCTGAAGCCGCTGGTGGCTCCCAGCCCTGGCTCCCGGAGAGGGTTTCCCTTTCCTGATGTGCCAAGGGCAGTTCATTCCTGCAGCGATGTTTTTTTGGTTTTTGTTTTTGTTTTTTCCACCTTTCCAGCCCGCGTAAGTCTCGGCTGGGATCCCTGCAGATACGGAGATGCTGTTCTACCTTATCTTACGTTTCTTTCTTTGTGTGGATTATCTGCAACTTCTAAATTGCCTTAAAGAGCCCAGTTTTAGCTGCTAGATCAATGCTCCTAGCGCTGCTTGGGAGCAGAGTGGCGCCTGCTGGCCACCTCGCGAATAGGTGACTGTCCCCAAGCCCGGCCAAGGTCCCTGCGCTGAGGTGGCCCAGCTTTGGTGGCCGCCGGCCCAGGTTTGGTGGCCGGCCGGATAGGGGGGAGTTCACTGTTTCAGGGTGCTAATCTGAATTTGGACGGGGGTCGCTTACCCAGCATTATCCTCATCTCTCCTAGGTTTTTTAGCCAAACTGCACCTTAATTGAGTTAACTTTTTTGTTTGTTTGTTTGTTTGTTTTTTCCTCTTTTCCTTTGTGATCCTTAAAGAGATGTTTTAAAAGGGGGGGAAACGTCGGGGATGCGGCTGCCTGCCAAGTCCGGGTGCTCACTGCCTCCGAGCGGCCCCATCTCCCACCGAGAAGCGCGGGGTGGTTTTAAGGGTGTCTGGGGTTTGTTTTTTTTTTTGGGGAGCGTTTCACTTTTTATTTTGAGATGGACGCAGAGATTGAGCCTTCCCCGTACCCCAGCCTGGGCCCTCTGCGCCACAGACCCCTGCGCAAAGCCCTCAGCTCCCCGTCGCTGCCCTTGAGCTGGGCTTTCTCAGCTCTTCCCTGCCCTCTCGCAGTGCGTTTCAGCCGCTCTCATCGCCTCGTTCATCCCTTTCTCCCCATCCTTGGTGGTGACGTGTTTCTCTTTTCCATCTCTTGCAGCTTGTCCTGGGACGGGGGAAGCTCCTTGCAACCCAGTGAGGTTTCTCTTGGCTTTTTTATCTTCCCTCCCCCCCTCCCCAATGCCTTTTTCTTCCCCCAGCCAAGGCCAGAGCACGGAGGGAAGGAGGACCCCCGCTGCCTGCGTCTCCCGGTACACGCGTAATGGAGATGCTGCGGTACCCACGACCGGGGCTGCTCCTTCACCCCCGGGCACCCCGTCCCGCAGAGCAGGGGTGCCTTTTTGGTGCCGCCTGGCTGGGTCCCTCCCCAGGGCTTTGCAGGGTTGGGGGTGCCGCCGCTTCCCCGGGGGCTGCAAAGCTCCTTCGTGGGGATGAGAGGGATGCTCGGGGCTTTGATCGCCCTCCTCTTCTCCCCTCCGCCACCTTCTCCTTTGACTGTTCTTCTTTCTCACCCTGTCCGCTCTCCTCCTGGACTGTCGCTGGGTCGCACGCTCTCCTCGCAGATTTTGGGGATCACCTGCCTCGCAGGGACCCCTCCGCCATCCCTCAAACTTCACGGGGGGCTCACGCCTGGCTCAGTGAGCCGGGATGGGCGTCTGCGGGGAGGGAGGGAGCGAGCGAGAGCGTCCCCCCTTCCCCGTGAGGGGACCCAGGCCGGGACCCCTGCGCTTGGGGGTCACGGTCCCCCCCTTTCCCATCCACGTTAGGGTCGAACCTCGGCATAAGGGCTCCATCTCTGTATAAGCCATGTTGCGGGGGGGGGAGCCCGGGCATGGCGGTGGCAGCGTCGGGCCGGGAGGGAGAGGTTTATTTTGTATATGAATGATTTTTAATGAATGCAATATTAATCCTTGCAGATGAGCAATAAATCATTAAAGTCTAATTAAACTATTAGGAAAAATGAAGCGCTTTCGCTTGTGGGCAGTTTGTTTGGAAGAGCGAGCGAATGCAATGCCTTGGGGACCCCGAGTTGTGTCCGAGCCCAGGGCCTGGGCTGGGATCTGCCTTTGGCCACCTCGAGATGGGCTTTGGGCCCCACCAGGCCCCCCCGAGTGTCTCCAGGGCCCTGGATTTTGGGGTCTGACCCCCTCTAAGACCCCGCTGGGGCCTTTCACTTGGGGTTTAAACCCCATCAGGTCCCTCTGTCAGGTCTGGCTCCCCTCTGATTCCTATCAGACCCCTTCTCTTTGGGGTCTGAGACCCCCAAACGTCTTCAACTCGTTCTAGGCCCCTCAGGTCGGGGTCTGGGCCCCTCCAGCCGCACCCCGGCACCCCTGCCCCTTCCTGCCACTCCCAACATGGCGGCCCCAAGCGGTCGGGCCCCGCCTCCCCGGGCCAGGGGAGGGCGGAAGTGCCGCTCCCAGCATGGCTGGGGCCAGCGGCGTGCCACACCTAAGATGGCCGCGCGGGGGCGGAGCTCGCCGCCCGGCCGGGGGCCGCGCCGGCCGTGGACGCCGGGGGCGGGCGGCGCTGGGCGGTGACGCGGCCGGGGCGGCGGGGCGGCGGGGCCGGCGGGCGGAGCCACATCGCAGCCGCCCGGACGGCCGGAACCACCCCCCGGTGCCACTCCCAACATGGCGGCGGCGCTGCCCCGGCTCTCCCTGCCGCTCCCGCGAGAGGGGGGGGTGAGTCCTCGCGAGAGCTCGGCGCGGTGGAGGGCGGCCGACATGGAGCCGGGCGGCGGCGGCGGCGGCGGCGGGGGCGCGGGGCCGCTCCCGGGCAACAACAAGGCCCGCGGCGGGGCGGCAGCGCCCGGCAAGGCCCGCGACCTGGGCCGCCCGCCGCGCAAGGACTCCGAGGTCAGCGCCGCTGCCGCCGGGCCCGGCTCCGCGGGTGGGGCGGCCTTCCCGGGCGGGGCGGGCCGGGCCGCGCCGCGTCGTCCTCCCCGCCGTGGGCCCGGGGCCTGGCCGTGAGGTGCCGGTCCTGCGGGCTCCGCCGGCCGCTTCAGTCCTGACCCGCGCGGTGTTTCCCAGCCTGCCGGGGCTCCGCCTTCCCCCGGGCCGGCCCTGGACCGGCCGCTCCCGCCGGAGCCGGTGCTTCGGGGACCGGTTCCCCTGGGGCCCAAAGCCTTGGCCTGGCTCCTCAGCACCGGGGCTGCGCGGGCCGGCACCAGCTCTGTGGGGCCGAGAGGCCCCTCTGCTAGGCCGGTTTGGTACCGGCTCTGCCCAGAGCCTGCCTGGGCCGGTGCCGGGCTCGGGTGGGTGCCGGTTTCCCGTTCATCCCTCTCTTCCCCAAGTCTGGGTCGGTTTGACCTGTCTGGGGCGTGAGGGTGGCTCGGTCCCAGGTCCCCAGACGGGCCCGGCACCGGTCACCCTCTTTCCAGGGCTTCTCCCCAGCTTTGCCGGTCAGTACCAGCCCCGTGTGGCGGTGGCCGGGGTGCGGCGGGGGCTGGGCTGTCGCGTCCCCCTGCATCGGGTCGGTCCCGCTGCGGTGCTCGGTCCGGGGATGGCTCTGCCGGGAGGTGACCGACCCCTCCGCCGAGACGCTGAGGCCCCGGAGGGGACCCCTGAGCCGTGGGGGATCAGGAGGGCTGCGTGGGACTGGGTGGAGCTGATTTATCCCACAGCTTTTCCATTGTGTCCCCCAAATCTGGTTTCATTCCTGGGGTGGCTCCAGAGCCGTCCACTTCCATGGGTGTCCTCACCCGGGTGGGTGACCCTCCCCGAAATGACAGGGGAGGACCGTGAGGAGGTCTGCGTGAGCCTGGGGTGCCAGGGAACGGCTCGCAGCCCCGCAGAGCAGCACAGATCCCCCGCCCTTCATGGAGCCAGCGGGTCGGATCTGCCCCTCGCTCGGGAGTGGGTGCCCTGAGATTCAGGAGGGTTTTGCTGTGGGTCCACGGTGATGATTTCCTTAAAGGGAACAGATGTTTTGTGCTCTTCGGCTTCTCCTGGATGTTTTTCCAACCTCACCAAAGCTGCTTGGAGTTCTTTCATCCTCACTATTCACATCTGCTGGCATCCCTCCCATCGGCACTGGGGGGGATAGCCCAAATTTTCACACACCTATGCGCAATGGGTGAGCTCTGAGAGCTCCCTGGTCCCACGTAACCCGCTCCCCGCCCTGAGATTAAACACGCCCTGTCTCCTGCTTTATTTTTTGGCCTTTTGGGGCTCCCAGAGTGTTTTAGAGGTGGTGCAGTGGCAGGGGCTGCCCACCAGCGAAGCGCAGCGTGGCTCAATGCGGCGGAGCTGGGATGGAGATGCAGGAGGTGGGTAGGAGTTGCCTTGGTAACGTTTACGCTGCTGCAGGTACATTTTTGGTCTCTTAAACAGAAGATACAGTCCTGAATTCGCGGGAGGATGAGGTGAATTGTGAATGTCTTGGGGATTTTAGTTTTCCTGAAAAACGTGGTAATGTAACTGAACTCATCCTCTGCTTTCAGGGCTATTCGGAGTCCCCAGACCTGGAGTTTGAATATGCAGATACCGACAAATGGGCAGCAGAGCTCTCTGGTAAGGAACTCGTCTTGATGGATCAATTAATCAGCCATGATTTTCTTTCCTGGTAGTAATTAAAGGAGCTCTGTCCACTCCAGTATCGCTCTATTATTGTCTTTAAACACCTTATTCACGTTAAAAGGGAAGTAATATCATGTAATTAATTTTTTTAGCCTTATGCTGGGTGTGTTTTTTGCATTTCCCTCATTTTGGATAAAACTGCAATTAACGTGGCCAAGTTGCAGCGTTCTCCAATGGCTCGCTGCAGGTCGTTGGAGATTTTCCTCTGTGCTCTTTTGGCAGAGCTGTACAGCTACACGGAAGGGCCGGAGTTCCTGCTCAACCGCAAGTGCTTCGAGGAGGATTTCAGGATTCACGGTAAGACCCTTCTCTTGGACCTCTCGCACCTCTGGGGAGGGACAGGGATCTCCCGAAGGAGACAGGGGGTTTGATGCATTAATGCTGCGTCAGAAAGCTTGAGCTGCGCTCTGACAATCTTCACGTGGTTTGTACTGGAGACCTCGTTAGCGTGCGTGGGCTGGCCCCGGAGCGCAGCTTGCTGCTTCCAGCGCCTTCAGCGTTTGCTGACGTTGATGTCCGAGGTGGTTCACTGACGCCAGGACGGCTGTGCTGGAACATACTGGCAGCAGCAAGAGCATCCAGCTCATTTCCCATCAGCTGCCAGATGGATGTGATTCATCTAGTCGTCTGATGGAAGGCAGGAGACGGTCCATCCGGGCCGATCACGCGTGCCTGGGCGTTATCCCCAGGAGCACAGTGTTCCCTGGGGCAGCCCTGTTTTCCGTCATGCTGAATCCTTTTGAGCTCTTCCTGCGACGTTTGTGTCCACGGCAGGCAGAGGGTGCCCCGTGCCCTCAGCCTGCCTGCTTTGGCTTTTCAGTGCGGGACAAGAAATGGACCGAGCTGGACAAGAACCAGCACCGCACTCACGCCATGCGGCTTCTCGACGGGCTGGAGGTCACCGCGCGGGAGAAGAGGCTGAGGGTTGCCCGAGCCATCCTTTACGTTGCCCAAGGTGACACCAGGCCTCTGCCCCCTTAGTTTCTCCATTGCTAAATCTGGGTAATGGATTGAAGACTACCAATTCAAAATATTTAAAATAATTTTCTTTCCTTGCGTTTTTGATTTCACCTGGGATGTCTGGAAGGAAGGTAATTCTCGTGGGAGCCAGACAGTTTATAGGAGTTTGGTCCAAAATTTGGCCAGCTTCCCCGTGCTATCCCGGCTCTGCCAGACCTGGGCTGCGTTACCCACAGGAGGGCAGTCCCGTCCTCTGCATCCAACTTTTTGCCGTAAAATTAAGACTCTGTTCTTCGTTCCCCCTGCAAAGTGCTCTGGTGGTGTGGGAGGGCCTCGGGATCCCCATGGAGATGGGATCGAGCGAGGGTATCGTTGCAGGCACGTTTGGGGAGTGCAGCTCCGAGGCCGAGGTGCAGGCTTGGATGAGGTATAACATCTTCCTCTTGCTGGAAGTGGGGACGTTCAACGCTTTGGTGGAGCTGCTGAACATGGAGATTGAGTGAGTACTGGGGGAAAGCACTTCAGAAATGGCCCTGGAGCGCCTCGGCAGGAGTTCTTCCAGTTTGTGGCAGTCCCATTCCTGGTCTGTCTATCCCTAATCTGATTCCTGCACCCACTGGAATGACTCCCGTTGTTCTGGGTGGATGTATAATGTAGAAAATTATACCTGATTTGTACAGAAATTCACTATGAGCCATGCTGCCTGAGGCAAATAGAGATGGGTCTGTTCCTCCTCCCTCCATTGCACTGTGAACAGGGGACTCGTTGCAGCAGTATCTGTTCCAGGGTTTGGCTCTGGTGTGTGGGTTGCTCGTGGCAGTTAAAATGTCTCCAAAGGCCCCTCTGAGACTGTTTTCCCTCCGCAGTAACAGCGCGGCTTGCAGCAGTGCCGTGAGAAAGCCGGCCATCTCCCTGGCTGACAGCACAGACCTGAGGTACGGAGCAGGGCTTGGGAGGAGGGGATGCTCTGGGGTTGAGGGGGGGCCCCCGTGTTTGCTGGTTTCTTTGCTGGGCTGAGACAAGCCAGCAGGCACCAGAGGGTGTCCCAGGGCCGTCCCAGCTTCTGCCCCGGCGCCGTGAGCATCATCAGGTTCACTCAGGTCTGCTCAGCCAGTAAATGCCTCTTGTGTTCAGCCTGCACGGCAGGCATGTGGCTGGTCAGGGATATGAAAGCAGTAAAGTATAGGAAAGCAATTTTTTTTCCTGCTTTGACTTGCAGAGACTTTTTTTTCCGCAGTGCCTGAGCGCTGATCCCGTGGTGTGGAGTGGGTGCGTGGGGGCTGGCTGTGCTCTGGGCTGATCCAGCCTCCCCCCAGAGCCCTGGGTGCCGGTGGTGCCTCCATAGCTCATCCCCACCTCTGGTGATTTGCCTGACCTTCTGCGTTTGCAGGGTGCTGCTGAACATCATGTACCTGATCGTGGAGACTGTTCGGCAGGAGGCCGAGGGGGACAAACCCGAGTGGAAGGGCATGAGACAGACCTTCCGAGCAGAGCTGGGTGAGGACCAGGCGCTTGGGGGTTGATGGGACGGAGGTTTCCAGGGCTGAAGAGTGAGAGAGTGAGATGCGGTTTGGGTCTAGGCCTCAGTTAATAGGGACTGGCAGCACTGGGTTGGTTTCTGCTAGGCTGAACCTTGCTGGTGGGGCAAAGGAAGATGAGCAGAGGAAGCCAGCCAGCCTTTTGTGCTGTCTGGATGCTCTTTCCCTGGGGAAAAATTTGAATATTGGGGCTGTCGTTTCTTCTCAATGCAGAAGTAAGAAATTATGGAGGTTACAAGGCCTTGGGAAGGAAGAGAGGAGCTGTCTGGGGTGAGATGAGGATCTTGGAGATGGGGGGTGCCAGACTGCAGAGGCCATAGGAGGATGAAGGGGCTGGTGGTGCCGGTGGTTGGGGTGAGGACAGGGAGGAGGAATGCCTGCCTATCGCTGCCATGTGGTTCCAGGAGCCCCCCTGTACAACAACGAGCCCTTCTCCGTCATGCTCTTTGGGATGGTGACCAAATTCTGCAGCGGCCACGCTCCGCACTTCCCCATGAAGAAGGTGTTGCTCTTGCTCTGGAAAACCGTGCTGGTAAGGAGAAGCCATGGGGTGTGCCAACACGCGTCTTGCGGTTTGATATTTGGCAGAGGAAGGAAGTTCTGCCCTCTGAGCTGCCTGTAATTGCTCCATCCTCTTTTTCTGGTGTTCAGCCGAGTAGTTTGCACCCTATTAAACCCACCTCCACGTTTCACCCCATAGAGGAGCATTGGATATTGGTGTCTGGAGCTGAATGCCAAGGATGGACCCAAAGCAAGGTCCCCGGCTGGGGTCTGCATGAAAGAAAAGGTCCAGACACTTCAGTTGTGGATGCCTGAACACCCTCCTGTCCCTTCTGCCTTTCACAATGACAAGAGCAGCGTGGGGACAGGCAGCTCTTGTTTTCCGCCCTGGGGAAGGATTTGGGACACTTGGAGCGTGGATGTGGGGAGGGCAGGTGGAGAAGCCCCCAGTGCCGTGCGGTGAGGAGTCCCCCGTGCTCAGGGTGCCGTGGTCTCCTTTGCAGTGCACCCTGGGGGGCTTTGAGGAGCTCCAGGTCATGAAGGCAGAGAAGCGGGAGATCCTGGGCCTGCCGCCGCTCCCGGAGGACAGCATTAAAGTGATCCGCAACATGCGCGCTGCCTCCCCGCCCGCGTCCGCCTCCGATCTGATCGAGCAGCAGCAGAAGCGAGGCCGGCGGGAGCACAAGGTGAGGCCGGTGCGAGGAGCTGGGGACGGCGACATTAACGAGGGGCCTGGGGTCTGGGCGCTGGCCTTGGAGCAGCTTGTCCCCAGGGACACCTGCCCGCTCTTCTCTCTCCAGGCCCTGATTAAGCAGGATAACCTCGATGCCTTTAACGAGCGGGACCCTTACAAAGCTGATGACTCCCGTGAGGAAGAGGAGGAAAATGATGATGACAACAGCCTGGAGGGAGAGACCTTCCCCCTCGAACGGGATGAAGTGATGCCTCCCCCCACCCAGCATCCCCCCAGCGACCGCATCACCTGTCCCAAGGGGCTGCCCTGGGCCCCCAAGGTCCGGTGAGTCCGTGGGGCTGACCGTGGGCCAGGCTGCGGGGAGAGCTGGAGCGGGTTGAGGAAAACAGAGGCTGTTAAATATTGAGAACTTCAGCAGGGGTGTGGGGAAGATGGGTGGTCGATCTGATGGTCACTTTGGTGGCTGTTCTCGCGGTGGAGTGGGCTCAGCACCATCTCCGTTATCTGACCGCGAGGCTTTTCCTGACACCCCGTGCCTGGGGCTTTGGTGTACCCAGGCAGACAGGAAGATGTGACTCTTCCCCTTGTCCCTTTGCTGCAGAGAGAAGGACATTGAGATGTTCCTGGAGTCCAGCCGCAGCAAGTTCATCGGCTACACTCTGGGCAGGTGGGTTCCGGCAGAGCCAGGCTGGGGGGCTGCCGATTTGGGGGGGGGTAGTGGTAGAGACTGCTAGGGTGGGGGCTGCCGTTGCCCTCCGCTTGGCAGCAGAGAAGTCCTGAGCTCGCTGGCTGCTTCTTAGGGTGGTGGTCTCTGACTTGCCCATGGGGGTGGCTCAGGTTTGCTCCTGCCTCCACCCAGCCTGGCTCTTTCCCTTCTCTCTAGTGACACCAACACCGTGGTGGGCTTGCCCAGGCCCATCCATGAGAGCATCCGAACCCTGAAGCTGGTGAGTACACTGATGAATTCCTCCAGCCCCTGCTGTTGTGTGGGTGCCCCTTCCCCATCCCCCTGCACCGGTCACAGGTCAGGGCCAGTGCTGGTTTGCCAACCCCTCTCCCGCTTGCTCAGCCCTGTGACGGGAGCGCCCTTAAGTTTTTATCCCATCCCTGGTCTCCTGGGCTGGCCGAACCTCTTTGCTCACTGGCTTCGTCCCTTTCTTACTGGGGTTGTCCCAGAGCTGCGGCCAGCAGCCGCCACACTGCCCATCGACATCGGTCACCACTGGGACAGGAATAACAGAGAGGGACTTAAAAAGATGATGGGACCAGGCTGGGGCTGGTGGCATCGATGGGAGGCGGGGGCTGTGGTGTGAACCCCCGCTCTCTCCCTGTGCAGCATAAGTACACGTCGATCGCGGAGGTGCAAGTGCACATGGAGGACGAGTACCTGCGCTCCCCGCTCTCCGGGGTGAGTGTGGGGATGAGGATGGGACGAAGCTCCTGGGCTGGGAGCTGGGGGCACTGGGTCCTGCCAGGCCTTTTGGCTGTTGACAGGGCTGGGGCTTTGCTCCGCTGGGGAGGGAGGAGCGATTTTTCTGGGGCAGGGAGTGGGGTGTGCGGGGAGGCTTCGGGCAGGAGCTGGAGGTATCCTGCCCTTGGGGTCGGAGAGCCTGGGGCTGAGCCAGGCCCACGGCGCTGGTGGCAGCTTCTGGTATGAGGTTTTCTGGTCTCTCCTGGCACCAGGGGGAAGAAGAAGTGGAGCAAGTCCCTGCGGAGATCCTGTACCAGGGCCTCCTGCCAAGCCTGCCGCAGTACATGGTGAGCTGGGCAGCGCTGGGGTCCCCCGGGCTCTCTTCTGTCCTCCTGGAGCTGATCTGGGGCTGCCTCGCCCTGGGGCCTCCTTCCACTGCTCTGTCCCTTTCCAGTGATGCCCCCCAGGTTTTCTTCCCTCCCCACATACACATCTCTGTTACTCCCTCCTGCGGTGGGGAGGGGGGCCTGTGGCCAGTCCCCCTGTTCCCATCCCCTTTGCCGTCTCTCCCTTCTCCCCAGATCGCTCTGCTGAAGATCCTCCTTGCTGCAGCGCCCACCTCCAAAGCCAAGACGGACTCCATCAACATCCTGGCAGATGTCTTGCCGGAGGAGATGCCGTGAGTGACCGTGGAGGGCGAGCAGAGGCACGAGCAGAGGCACTGGGTGATGCTGGGAGCCAGGCAGAGTGGTGCGGTTTGGGCTGGGGCTGGGCTGAGGCCTTCTGGGTGATCTGACTGTCTTCTGCTCGGTGGTGTGCCAGGAGTTGTGCGTTGCTGCAGGAGCTGGCTGCAGGTGGCTGCTGAGAGCCCAGGGGATGGCAGGACTGTCCGCTGACACCTTTGGGGCTGGCCGGGTGCGGACAGTGCCCCAGCCCAAGGATCCCTCTGTGTCCCCCAGGACCACAGTGCTGCAGAGCATGAAGCTGGGGGTGGATGTCAATCGGCACAAGGAGATCATCGTCAAAGCCATTTCTGCCGTGCTGCTCCTCCTGCTCAAGCACTTCAAGCTGAATCACATCTACCAGGTGAGGTGGGCCAGGGTCCGGCCGCCCTGGACGGGGCTTTGGGGATGGGCAGGACCCAGGGTGGGTCCCCGTTCACCCGCCTTTCTCCCCAGTTTGAGTACATGGCCCAGCATCTGGTCTTCGCCAACTGCATCCCGCTCATCCTGAAGTTCTTCAACCAGAACATCATGTCCTACATCACTGCCAAGAACAGGTAGTGGAGGGGGCTGCCCACCCGCATCCCTGCTGGGTAGGAGGGAGGGGGGTCCCTGCTTGCTTTGCCCCTCCACGATCCCTCCCTGGCTCTGCCTTGGGTGCGGGTAGACCCGGGGAAGTGCCCACCGCAGCTGATCTCCGGTGGGTGGGAGGTGTGGGGCTGCGTGGCCCCCAGGCCAGGTCGGATCTGCGGGAGCAGCATGACACCCCCTCTCCTTCCTGCAGCATTTCCGTCCTGGACTACCCGTACTGCGTGGTGCACGAGCTGCCGGAGCTGACGGCAGAGAGCCTGGTGAGTCACTGCCTTCTCTGCCAGGTCCTGGCACCCTGGGGTGCTTCCCAGGGGGGATCGTGGCTGCGGGGCGGCAGCAGGGCTCCAGCACCCAGCCCTGGCACCCTCAGCGCTACTGCGCTCGACCCCGGTGCTGCTGGGGCTTCGGGGGACGCATGGGGCTGGCAGACGTCTCCTTGCCTGCGTGCTGTGCCGTACCCCTTTGGGCAAGGGTCCTTAGACCAGGACGGCCTCTCCTCATCCCTGCTCCGATCTCTTGCCTGACCCCTGCCTCTGCTTTCCCGCAGGAAGCCGGAGATAACAACCAGTTTTGCTGGAGGAACCTCTTCTCCTGCATAAACCTCCTGCGCATCCTGAACAAGCTGACCAAGTGGAAGCATTCCCGCACCATGGTGAGGGCCGGGGAACCTGCTGGGGCTCAGCCCAGCCGGACCGGGCTGTCGCAGGGCGCCTGGACTGGGTGAGGGGGCTGTGGGTACCTTGGGGTGCCCTTTGTGCCGCACCCCAGCCCTCGCTGGGGAGCGGCAGGCGAGGGAGGGTGGGTGGAAGGGGTGAGGGAGAACGCACGCTGCAGGGAAGGGTTTGTGTGTGCTGGAGGGGAGGGGGTTGGCACGCGTGTGACGGGAGGTACCCGTGTACCCATGCCAGCCACGTCACCCCTCTGTCCCCGGCTGCCGGGCGGCTGTTCCCCGCAGATGCTGGTGGTGTTCAAGTCAGCACCCATCCTGAAGCGGGCGCTGAAGGTGAAGCAGGCCATGATGCAGCTCTACGTGCTGAAGCTGCTCAAGGTACAGACCAAGTACCTGGGCCGGCAGTGGAGGAAGAGCAACATGAAGACCATGTCGGCCATCTACCAGAAAGTGCGGCACCGTCTCAATGACGACTGGGCTTACGGCAACGGTACGTCCTTCGCAGCGGCTGCAGAGCATCCCGTTCCCTGCTGTCCTTCCTGCTCCGTGCGGTGATGTGTCTGTGCCCAGAGCTGTCCCTTTGCTGCTTAGGGCTTGTGCAGCCCTTAGAGGTCTGGGGTGCGAGGAGGGATTTGGGGTGGTGGCATCGCGGGGAAGAGGGAAAGGGCTGGCGGTGGCCGGTGTTGGAGCTGTTGGTGGCTGCCTGCTCCGCGCCCTGCGTGTTGCTCTTTGTAAGGACCCGCAAAGACCTTTCCTGAGGGATTTGGGCTGGCTGAAGAGCCCCCAGCTCCGCTCTGACGCCCCTCTTTCCCTCTGCCCAGACCTGGATGCCCGGCCCTGGGACTTCCAGGCAGAGGAGTGCGCCCTGCGTGCCAGCATTGAGCGCTTCAACTCGCGTCGCTATGACCGAGCGCACAGCAACCCCGATTTTCTGCCCGTGGACAACTGCCTGCAGAGCGTGCTGGGCCAGCGCGTGGACCTGCCCGAGGATTTCCAGGTCAACTACGACCTGTGGCTGGAGCGGGAGGTCTTCTCCCGACCCATCTCCTGGGAGGAGCTGCTGCAGTGACGGATGACGGGGAGGCAGGAGGGGGTGCTTCGGGGAGATCTCGAGGCTGGCCCGCTGCTGAGGGGCAGGGGGAGTGAGGCTTTGGGGGGTCTGTGGGTGCCTGGACCCCCTGTGGCAGGCTCGGGGAGAGGCTGGAGCTGCGGGGTCCTTGCCGAGACACCATCCTGCCCCTCTGCCTCCTTCCAGGCTGTGCCGGGCTCAACCCCGAGCTGAGGGTGAAGGCTTGGTGGAGGCCACGGTGCCCCGGGAGTTTCCCGCTGGGTGGGGGGGGACGATGGCAGCACTGCCGTCACCCTCCTCCTGCCCCCCACCCGCTGGAGCCGAGAAAAGGGGGAGCAGGCGGCGGTGCGGGGAGCAGGGCAAAGCGGGGCGAGGTCCCCTTGGGCGCTGCTGCGGGACAGGGGGAGCGGAGGCTGCCGTGGCAGGAAAACGGTCTGTCCCCCTGCCCGGACCCTGCCTGGGGACGCGGCGGTGGGGTCGGGGGCGCTGGGAGGGCGATGGCGGGGGGGTTGAGGGGCTGACCTTTTGCCGACGGGCTGGGGAGGGCTGGAGACTGCAGTCTTCCCTCGCCCCGCTGGGTGGGGTGGATGAGCTGTACATATAAATATATATATTTCGCGATATCTCTGACCTGAGCGCGTCCGGGCTCTGTCTGTGTCCCCGTCCCTCCTGCCCCTGGGAAGCGGCAAGGGGTGAACCCGGCGATGGGGTGGGCTGGTGCACGGGGTTCGTTGTCTCGTGTCCTTGACCCCACTCTAGTCCTCAAGTCCCAACGATTTTACCTGTCGCCCAAAGATTTAATATTTATCTTGCGACCGGATCTGTTGGCTTGGGGGAGCTGGTGCCCTCAGGGGGGTGCGGGCAGGAGCTGGCAGGTTCAAGCGGGCATTTACCTGTCCCCTTCCCGGAACCCTTCCCAGTTCTACCCTGGGATTTCTGACACCGGCATGCTGCTGTCACTGGGATTTTCTTTGGCCCCTGCTCCCAGCAGAGGAGCCGGGCATTGAACCCACCGTCCCCAAAGCCTGCCCTTGAACCCACCGTCCCCAAAGCCTGCCCTTGACAGAGCTCGCCCTCGCACCTTGCCGTGCCTCAGTTTCCCTGGCAGAGAGGCAGCTCAGGTGGGTGAAATCCCGGGAGATTCACCCCTGGTTTGAGGGGGAGAGGCAGGGCAGGGGCAGAGGCGGCTGTATTTCTCTGCCCGAGGGTGGTGGTGGTTGTGGGCAGAGGGAGGCTGGGGCGGCCCCGATTTTACTCCTGGGATGCGTCGGGGCCGAGCCCGCGGTGCTCCAGGAGCGACCCCGGCTGCGGTCCCTGCCCCGGGGCTCGAGGCCGCTTTCTGGAGGGAGAGGTGGTGTGCAACGTCGGCGTGGCACAAATTGTGGGGGGCTGTGCTTCGTTCCTGCCCCCCACTCCCCACCCAGCCTTGGGGATGCTCGGCCCCTGCCCTGCAGACCACCCCACGGGCTCTGAAGGCAGGAGGCGGCAAACGCAGCCCTTAGTAGACATCGGAGAAGCCGCACGGGCTCAGCCTCGATGGTAACGTGTCCTTAATAAGTCCCCAGACCCTGCGGCCGCGAGACGGGCTGTGGGCCCCATCCTGCCCTCCTCCCTCACAGCCACGGGCAAGGGACGGGTGGTGACGTCGAGCCGGAGCCCAGCGACCCCTCCGAGGTCCCCAACGCTGCACCCTGACCTCGTCCCCCCCGTGAGCAGCACAGATCGGGGGGGATGGGTCCTGAGCAGGATCCGGCCGGGGGGGTTCACCCGCCACCGTCGCCTTGCGATGGGTGATGCACGTATTTCCAAAGCGTGCTGAGCCCCCGCCGGGTGCTTTCCTTCCACCCGGGTGCCCCCCCAGCACCCACCCTGGCCCCCAAAACCCTGTCCCGGTGCAGGAGCCGGCCCGGGGAGCCCGGCGGGACGCTCGCAGATGAGGTGTGAGCCGAGCCGAGCTCTCCATCACACCTCGCTCCCCTCCGCCTGCTCCAAAATGTTCCCCAGCTGTGCCGGGCGATCACAGACTGCGGCTTTTATAGCGCTGCTGGAGCCATAAATAACTTATTAAAAATGTGTTTTATTGTTTATAAATGAATAACAAAATCCCCGCTGGTGAGAGGGGGGGCTGAGAGAGCCAGGGCGCGAGATGTCCCAGGCGAGGGTGGGCACCCACTGGGTGCGTGGCCGGGCTGTGGGCCACGGGGGGCACCCACCGTGGCCAGGCTGTGCCGGGGGTGCCAAGCCCGGTGGGTGAGGAACGACATCCGCACAGGTCTTGGAGCATTTGGGCTCCCTTTGGCTGGAAACCTTATTTTTTGGCCCAAATCGGGCTGGACCGGCAAGTTGGGTGCCTCCCCGAGGGGATCCATGGTGCCCGACCGAGGTTCCCCCCCCCCCCCCCCCAGCATCAGGATGCAGGAGACCAGGAGCTGGGGGCAGGGCGGCATCGCAGTTTCTGGGGTTTTTCGGTACGAGGGGGCCCTCGGGGGTGTGACAGCATCTCCTGGCGATGGGGTGGGCAGGAGCAAGGGGAGATCCCTTCGTGACCTGATTCGGGGCGTTTGCCAGCGGTGGGGGTCACACTGGCTGGAGGATGGGGTGGGACGCGCCGCCGCGACCTGGCGCTTGGAGGGACTCGCGGTGCGGCCCGGGACCCCCGGAGCAGCTGAAGCACCTTGGATGCGATGAGGTGATCCCCCCCTGGACACCCGGGACTGGCCATACAGGTACCACCGCTAACGGGCTTCCTGCGGGCCCCTAAAATGGGGAAAACTCTCCAAATTGACCACTTGTGCCCCAGCACCCCAGCTGGGATGGTACCAGGGATGGGGGGTCCCACCCGCTGGGATTAAAGCACCCCCCACCTTATCGATCTGAGGGGTAACAGGCATGGGGTGGCTACGGGTCACCCCACAGGGGCTTCAATTTAGGTGGGGCCCCCACCCCGTACTGGTTTATCGCCCATCCCGGGGGGCTCCAGCGTTGCAGGAGCTGGCGGCTGTGCCACGGGGTTGTCCTGACTCTTCTTTCCCCTCCGGTGGGGAGCAGAAAGGGCTGCCGGTGGTCTGGGGGGGGCTTTGAGGGCTCCTGGAACATGGCTGGGGGTTTTGCTCTGTCCCCAGTAACCCCCCCCCCCGAGCACCAGCAGCTGTCTCAGCTTGCGTGGGTCTTCCCAGTATGGTTGGACTGGGATATGAAGAACCCAATTTCTGCCATTGCTGGCTGCACTGGGGGAGGTCGGCAGCCAAATTTCAGCTGGGGAGGGGAGCGCTACCCCCAAAACAACCCGGTGCCCCCCCCCCCAGACGTACCCAAGGCTGGTGCCCGCCAGGTCAGGCGGGGGGGGATGCAGGTGGGGGGGCCAAGAGGCTGCAACCCCGCTGCAAACCGCCGGGTATCTCCATCAAATCCCGTTCTCTGAAGGTGCCTGGGGGGGGCTCAGGTTTTCTGAGAGCCACTTTTGGGGTCCCGAGCTGCCAGGGCCAGCCCCGCTGGGGTGGGCTGGGTGTGGGGGTGACCCTTTTCCCTCCCCCAGCAGCCCCGCTTTGACCCCCCTCATTCGGGGGGGCCGACAGCAGTGCGATGGAGCGGGGTGGGCTGCAGGAAGCTCACGGAGATTGGGGTGCGCAGGGAGAGGGGTAAGGGTGACCCCACCAACACGCTCCCAAACCCTGGTGCTGGGGGGGGGAAGGATGCGCTCCGGGGGCGGCGAACGGTCCGTGTCCCTCCCCGGGGGGATCACGTAGCCCAGTTCAGCAGGCTGCTGGTCGCCTCTTTGCTCTTCATCCTCAGCGGCACCAGGGTGGGCGACTTGTAGTCGTGTTCGGGTGCCGGCTCGAAGGGGTGGGTGCCCAGGGCCGGGGGGGGGAGGCTGTGCAGGGAGTAGAAGCTGTTGATGCCGGGGTGGGGGCCGGGAGAAGCAGGGATGCCCATGAAGCCGGCGACGTTGCTGTGAGCGTGGGGGTACGGAGACATGCAGGGGGACGGGATGCTCTCGGGGGGCAGGAGCCCCGCAGGGCTCCCAGGGCCGGAGCTTGGCCACAGGTTGTTCTGCAGCTGGAAGAAAGGACCAAAAAAAAAAAAAAAAAAGAAGCTAAAAGTGAAGCGGGGGGAGGCCAGATGTGGGTGGGGACCACGTCCCCCCCCCCTTGGATCCCACCCACCCACAAGGTGCAAAGCGATGGATGCCTTTGCTCTATTTTAATTGCCTGGGGGGGGGGGGGGGTGAATCCTGATTGAAATCTTCCTCCCCCCACCTCCCCGTGCAGGGCGGCCGTGGGAGAGTTCGGCATCGGGGATGCGTGGGAAGCTGAGTTTTAAATTATTTTTACGCTTTTCAATGTGGTGGAAAAAGGCAGTTTTGCAGAAAAGGGGGGCAAGAAGCACTGATGGATGTGGGGCAGCTCAAGGGGTTTCTTTGGAGGGGGAACACTCCAAAACCTGCCCCAAGGGCACGGTCCCACGGGAGATGGAGGGGGACATAAAGCAGCATCTTCCTCCACGTGGCAAAATGTGACGCTGCATCTTTCCCCCTTTTCCACCCGGCGCCACGTGCTTTTCCCAAGGGTGGATGGAACCGCAGGGCCCGTGGGAGAGAAGGGGCAAAAATGGGTGACGTGGGTCGCCCCATGGGGACCCCGGGTGCAATGGGACGGGACCCCTGCCCTGGGGGGGAGAAGGGGCTGGGGCAGGCAGCCGCCGCGGCATCTCTCACCTCCTGGATTTTCCCGTATCGTTCCCGTTTCCGCCATTTGGCCCGTCGGTTCTGGAACCAGACCTGGGGGATGGAGGAGGGGGCTGAGGCGCAGGGACCCCTGCCCGCTCGGGTGAGACGGGCAGCCCTCTGCCCGGGTCTGCGCTCATCTTCCCGGCAGGAAAAGAGCCCTAACCCGATGCCCCAGCATCCCGGTAAACTGGAGATGAACGGAGGAAGCTGCCCTTGTGCACAGCCCTGTTCGAGCTCAGCAGCCTTTTTCTCTATCAAGAGCAGAAACACCTTGGAAAATAAGCAGTCCCGCTGCGTGCAGGGTCCTTGTCTCTCCCTTGTGCTTCTGGGCTTCGTTTACCCCAGGTTTTGATGCCGAATGAGGCTCTTTGGGTCCTGCGTGGCCATGATGACCCACCTGCACATCCCCTCTGTGCTGCTGGCTGGGGCTGGGGACCGGAGCTGGCTGGGGCGGTGACGGCTCCAGCAGCATCTCCCGGAGAGGAGGAGGGGGTACTGGGATGCTCGCCACGGGGCTCTCACGGTTTCAGGTAATTTCATCTAAATCCACCCCAAATCAGGGCTCGGAGCTGGCTCAGAGGCCTCGGTGGGCGAGGCGTGGTTGCGGGCTCGGGGTGCGTGTTCCCTGCCCGTGCCTTATCCGTAGCTCCTGCCCCACGGGGAGGGCAGCACCCAGGACACGGTGGCTTGAGGCACCCAGCACCCGATGGGTGCTTCCTGCTGGCTTCATTACCCACCCGCCTTCGCTTTCCTCCCCACCATGTGCCCCCTCCAGCCGCCTCTTCCCCCCAGGAGCCTCAAACCACACGGAGACGCCTCTGGAAGGAGCTCGCTGGCCTGACGTAGGCATGATGCCGGCGGAGCTGGGGCAGCGAGGGAAGGCCTTATCCTGCCCCACGTCCTGGGACGCGCTGTCCCCAGCCCCATCCACGCTTAGCCCCCGGGGACCCCTCTCCTGGGGTGGCAGCTCCATCGCTGCTAGTCCTGGGCTGGAGGGAGCCGAGCTGGGGGAGGCTGGGCGGGGGGGGGAGGTTGGCAATGACCTCCCAAATTTTGGCTCTTCCCACCCCTTGGGTGCTGCAGAGAGGGGACAAGGGGAGAACTGGAGAGCTCAGAGAGGCAACCGGCACCCGCACCCTGTGGCGGTGGGTGAAGCGAGCGCTTGGGCTGGGATTTCCCCTCTGGGGCTTAGCAAAATCCTCCTGGGAAAACCAGCTTCTAACTCCGCGTCACCCTGCGGAGGAGGAGAAAGCATCCTCCAGCTCTGCCGGCACCACCCGGGGCGGCCGTGCTCATCCCTACGGGAGCCAGGGACCCGTGCCCGTACCTGCACCCTGGCTTCCGTCAGGTCTGTCCGTAGTGCCAGCTGCTCACGGGCGTAGACATCGGGGTAATGTGTCTTCTGGAAGACCTTCTCCAGCTCCTCCAGCTGGAACGTGCTGAAGGTCGTCCTGTTCCTTCGCTTCTTGCTCTTGCTCTTGCCCAGGGGCTCGGGGAGCTCGGGGACCCCGTGCTCCCGTAGGCTGCCCAGGGGTGCTGCCAGCGGGCACCCCAGCTCCCCCGGGGCTTTCACGGGGAGCCGGCAGGCTGCGGGCATCGCCTGGTACCCGCCTTTGCATCC
Organism: Mycteria americana; assembly: GCF_035582795.1. Classification (NCBI taxonomy): domain Eukaryota; kingdom Metazoa; phylum Chordata; class Aves; order Ciconiiformes; family Ciconiidae; genus Mycteria; species Mycteria americana. The sequence goes on along the minus strand of NC_134384.1, from coordinate 6,019,202 downwards.
CTTCTCGCTGCCTGGCAGGGCGAGAGGCACAAGATGGGGTGGTGTTAACGGTGTTAATGAAGCAAAGAGCCCCTCGAGCCCGCGGCCCCAAACCTCCCCTCCCATCCCTGCAGGACCCGAGGCCCCGGGCACAGTCACCCCGGGGGGGATGCGGGGGAACAGTCCCAGGAGAAAGGGGCTCGGTGCAGGCACACAGCGGTCAAATCGAGTGCCGGGGAGGGGAAAATCCCCGCTCCCTGGGGGAGCTGCGAGCTGGTGCTGCTCCCCGAGGGTGTGGGAGGGAAACCTGGCCGGAGCGGTGGGTGCGTGGGAACCCATGGCTGGGGCTTCTGCTCGGGGACCCTCTTGGATGCTGCCACCAAGGGATGTGGGGTGGGCGAGGGGGAACAGATGAGCACGGGATCATCTTGCAGACAGGGCTTTGCTCAGCTCTCCTCGTCCCTCTCCTCGTCCCTCTCCTCGTCCCTCTCCTCGTCCCTCTCCTCCCGCTCCCTTCCAGCACAGGCTGACACCTCCGCCCTGCTCAGCTGCGCCTGGGGCAGAGACATCGGATCCACCAGTAACCCCAGCCCGCCCCGGCGCTGGGCCGTATCCAGACCCCCGCACTTGAGCTCGGTTCAAGGGGAGCCTCTGCCTGCCCCTGGGCCAGCACTTCCCTGTAGCTGTAACTCTCAGGAAACCATTTGGAAAGGAGTTAAAAATATTCCCCCCCCCCCCCCCCCCGCTTTTTGCTCAAGAAAAGCTCCCCTTCCCCACCCTCCCATGGGGCCAGGAGGGGCAGAGCAAGAAATTTGGGGGTTCCCCCCTTCCCCTCGCTGCTGTAGCATCTCTGGGGTGTCTCATGAAATGGGTTCAAGGAGATAAGTCACTGCCATGCGTTTCGGAGGTCGCCTCTGTCCCCCGGGAGGGATGTTTGTCCCCATGCTGGGACACATGGAGCTCAGCGGCTCTGGCCGATGCCGGGTGCTGCCGGGACCCTGCGGAGCTGCACTGGCGAAGGGAGAACCGAAGGGGAGACTTAGCAGATGGGGGGGACGGCCTGGGGACCCCAGCAGCCAGGGGGACACAGGGACTTCACCCAGGAAGGAGATGACCTGAAAATGCTGGGTTTTGCCCTTTTTTCACTCCCACCCCGAGCACCATCTCCAGAGACGGGCTTGCTGCAGGTGGAGATCACCGGCCCCCTCGGAGCGGCAGGATCAGGCCCATGGCCAGGCCCTGGGCACAGCGCAGTGCTCGGGGCCGGCGAGGGGGGAAATCGCCTCCTTCGGGATGGATCCTCCTTCCCAGCCTGTTAACCATCAGATCCCGGTGGAGCGGGGTGCGGGGTCCCCATCCCTGCAGAACCACCCGCGGCTCCGCACCTCCTAAACCAGCCCCTGCCGTGGCCTTTTCCAGACTTTCGGTTTTGATTTTTCGTTGTTTCCTAATTAAGGCAATTTGGGGGTTACAGCGTGGAGCCGAGAGCTGAGGTCCAGCTGCTTTGAATTAATGGGAAAATGTTATCTGGGGGGGGGTTTGGGGAGGCCATTGCTCCCCATCACTCTTGGTAGCGACCTGTCTACGTGCCCGGCGGTGGGTAACAGCGAAGGGATGAGGCCAAATTGCCATTTCCTCCCCGCTTTGTCCTCCGAAAGGCTCGGCCGCCAGGCCAGTGGGTTTTACTGAAAAAAAACAAGCCCCACCAAGGAGCGGAGCAAAGGCAAAAAATGCCAACGTGATCAAAAATAAGGAAAAATGACTGAAAAAAAAAATCCCGCTGCACTAAGCGGTCCGATAAATGCGTCGGGTTTGGGGTTTTTTCCCCCTTTTCAAAGGCGACGTGCCGCATTTCCGAGCGACCCGCGGGTTTCGGCGTTGGAGACAAATAAATAAATGGCCAGAAAGAAGGAGAAGGCAGGAAGGGAGCAGGATATGGGCGCATAGCTAAATAAACACGGCGTCGCAGGGGGACAAAGAGGATGGGAAAAAGGGAAGATAGAGATATTCCCCCCCCCTCCCCAAACTGACACCCCCTGAAAGATTTGGCGGCGCTGGGGAAGGCAGCAGCTGGGGAGCAGCTGTACAATTCTTGGGTTAACCGGGAGGGGAAAGGAGAACTCAAAGGGATCATTAGCGAAGGGATGGGGGCACTGAAAGGGCTCCTGGGAACCGGGGGAGACACCGCAGCCGCCAGCGAAAGCCACCCCCGGGGACGGCAGCATCCCGCCCGCCGCACCGGGAGCAGGTAAGCGCGGTGGAGGGCACCGGCCCGGTGTCCCCGGGGCTTTTTCTACCTGTTCCCCCCGGCCGGGAGCGGGGCGGCTTTGCCAGGCCTCACCTGGTTCCCATTACACCCGCGGCGCTGCCTTTTTCTTCTTATATTAAAGCGAAGGGGGTGGGGTGGGGATAAAAGGCCCGTGGGAGCGGGGAGCCCCGGAGGGACGGGACGAGCCCGGTCAGCCCCGGCCGGAGCCCCCGACGGCCCCGGCCGGGAGGGAAAGTGCGAGGGAGCGGCGGGTGTTGCTCGGCCGGTGGAAGCGATGGGGAGAGCCCCGGGGAAGCGCCTCGTCCTGCCCGAGCCTGGAGAGGGGAGCGGAGCCCCGGCGGGCAGCGGCCGGGAGCCCCGGGAGCCGGGCACCGGGGAGCGGTGTGGCCCGGGAGCCCCGGAGCTGGGCACCCCGGAGCCGGGGAACCGGGAGCCCCGGAGCCGGGCACCGGGGAGCCCCGTGCTCTGCGAGCCCCGTGCTCTGCAAGCCCCGCGGCCCGGCCTCCCGGGCCGGGAGCTGCCGGGGCCCGGAGCCCCGGGCCCGTCCGTGCGGCCGGTGCGCCGGTTGCTCCCGCTGGTCCTATCCGGTGAGGCCCGGGCACGGGAGGTGGCGGCCGGACGCGCCTTTCCAGCCTCCTCCGAGGGACGGGGCCGTTCTCCGTCCCCGGTACCGGGCTCCGTCCCCGTCGGGACCCGCCGCTCCTCCGCCCGGGGCGAGGCGGGCCCGGGCCGGTCCCCGCCGTCGAGGCAGCGGGGCCGGGTCTCTCCCACCGCCTCTTCTCCCTCTTTCCTTTCCCCCCCGGTTCTGGAGGGCGGGAACGATCCCGGAGACCTCGGTCTCTGTCGCGACACGGTCCCGGCTGCCCGACACACGGGAGCACCGGCCCGGCCCTTGCCGGCTCCCCGGCTCCCGTCGGGGGATGCGCTGGCGGTCTCCGCTCCGACGGGGCCATGTCGCGACAGCAGCCGCCTGGGTGAAGCCGGGGGGGAGCGTGTCGGCGACAGGACGCTCTGGGGAGGGGGGGGGGGGGGGCAGGGCTGGGGGTGCCGGCAGGTCCCGAGGGCAGCGGCGGGATCAGGCCCCGGCCGGGGGTAGAGAGGAGGAAAGAGAAGCAGAAGGGGCCGGGGAGGGGGATGGCGGCCCCGGCGCCCCCCATCCACCCGCCGCTCGCCCCGGTACCTGCAGCCCCGGCCGGGTAGAAGGGCTTCCCATGGACGGCCGCGGCGAGGGGGCCCGGGCTGGCGACCCCCAGGTACCGGGGCTCTGCCTTGTCCGGCGGGCAGCGGGCCGGGCGGGGGCTGAGCGGCGGCGGCTGCCGGGGGGGTCCCGGTGGACCGACCGTGAAGGCGGTGGGAGCCCGGGGGAGCCCCGGGGGGGGTCCGGCCCGGCGAGGCGGGGGAAAGGCCGGGCAGCCCGGTGCCTCCATGCCGCAGGTTGGAGGGAACGGGGGGCGGCCGGCGGGGAGCGGATTTTGTGCGGGGGGCCGGGGAGGAGGGGGATGGTGGCGATGGGAAGGGAGGGATCGCCAAGCACCCCCCCCCATCCACACCCACACCCACTCGCACACCCCAGCCCACTTCCCCCACTCCACAGCCAGTCACGTGCGTCCTCCCAGCCACTTCGTTAACCCTCTAATCCCAAATCCCCCCCCCAGCCCCAAGGTCCCGTTCCCGAGTGGGTCGGCCCACGGCAGCAGTCCCCCGCCATCCCCAAGGCAGGGGCCGTGGGGGGAGCCCTGCTCCTCCCCTCCCAGCGCTCCCAGTGTCTCCCAGCTACAGGAAATGCCCAGGGCCCTTCCTTGATTTAAAGCTTCACCCCCAACTGCTACGAGCAGCTCAAAATCCCAGGCAGGGGGAGAAACTTCCATTTTTCAGGGTTTTTTTCCCCCTTCCCAAGCTGAACTGAACCCGTTCGTAGCCTTTCCCGCCCCAAGGCCGGGGCTGAGGCCTGGGCAGGTCGGTTCAGGGATGATCGTGACCCTGGGGCACGGGATCCAGGATCCCACGGAGCCTTGTCCGCTCTTGGAGCAGGCGCTGGGCTCTGCTGGCGTGGGTGGTGTTTGCTCCCAGCACCGAGAGGGTCCTATCCTGCTCCCCGCGCGTCCCTGCCGCTGGTCCCGCACCCCAGGATTTGGGTCCCCCCACCCCAGCAGCCTGGCTTTGGCTTTTGCAGCGGGCGCCGGTGTTGGGGCAGAGCGGATCAGAGCTTGCCTGGAGTTTTTTTTTTCCTGTTTCACCCTCTCTCCTCCCTTTTTGCTCCTCTGCATCCATCCGCTTTGGAGCCGCTTCGGCTGCTCCCCGGGGCCGGGCGTTTGGCTTCGCAGAGGAGGGGGTTGTACAGTTTTGGGGGTGTTTGAGTGCAAAATGATGGGGCAGGTTTGGCGATTCAAAGGCTCGGTGTCCAAGAGAGGGGATTAAATAGCAGGCACGGAGAAATGAGCAGATATCTGGGCTGAAGGGTGATGTTTTAACGCCTCCATTTGCTGTTTTCCCCTACGCACAACACAGCCCGCAGCTTTTAACTCATCCTAGGGCATCGCTCCTTGCTCTCGGTCTAGGAAAAAACAACCCGCAGGTATCGGGGCTGCAGGGCAGGGGATGAACTGCATGGGAGCTGCAAAGAGAGGCGGAGAAGGACCGGGCGGATCACAGATGTGTGATGTTAAATAGCGGAACAACAGGATAACACTGACCATTAAATAACATTATGCAGCGTGCTATCACTTTTATTGGCGGTGCTGCGGCAGTACTTTGTTATCCCAGGCACGGTGCAAATCTGGAATCACAAGACAATCTTGTTTCAAAGAGCTTATGACAAAAATATAATGTAACCCCTATGTCTTGGCAGCAGTTGCAGGACTGATACGACGTTGTCGGGTCGTTGCAAAAACCGATGTTATTGCAGGAACGCCGGGTTTGTGGCGTGTGGTATAAATCACGGCTGGATTTTCCAGTCCCTCGTTAGGGAAACTGTATTTGCAGGAAAAATAGTGGCTGGGTTGCGAACCTGGGCTCAAACTTATTCTGGCAGCGAACGCTGCGAGGGGCTGGCTCTGCAAACGGGGGTCTGAGCGTGCGGTGCCCCCTCCTCACCCACCCTTTAAATGCCCACGACGGCTCCCTCTGCATCCCGCGTCCCGCAGCGTTCCCCGACGCTTTCCCTTCGCAGCAGCTGGAGCTGCCGAGATTTTCCCTGTTCGACTGTCCACAGCTCGCTGCGTGTTGTAAATTATTGCTAAATAGGGACTATGAGTCCTCTGGCACGCAACAAGTCATTAAATATTATTAAACATAGCATAACTCCTGTAAAGGCTTATTAGTTTCAACGTACCTCTCTCAGTTTTACTGCTGGCATTTAAAGCATTTTAATAGCAGAGGGATGAGTCTATCCATGTGTGCCGGTGGTGCGGAGGGGACGGGCAGGCTGGTTTGGGATGTGCTGGTTTTCCGGGCTGGAGCCATCGCTGGGACCCTCCTTGGGCAGGTGGAGAGGTCTTGGGAAGGCGTTTGGTCTCTGGGATTCGGGGTATTTGGGAGCTGAAGGCAGCGTGAGCAGAGCTTTGTGAGCTCTTTTGGATCTTTGTGGTGTTGGTGTCAGTTCGTGGCGGTGCTGAGGGGTTCGGTCCCTCCAGCGAGCAGGGCTGAGGACCAGGACTCCTGGGGTCTCCTTCTGAACCTGCCACCAACCCTCTGCCCTGGGTTTTCTTGTGTGTAGAGCCAGACCAGGGTGCCCCATCCTCCTGCCTTGGTGGATGGATGTGTTGGGTGCTTTGAGATCAGGGGCAAAGGCTGCCGGGGGAGGCCAAGGTGGGTGCCTCTTCTACAGGGCACCGTGGATGGGTGCCAGTACGGCACTGACCGGAGCAGGGAGGTCCCTGTGGTGCTCCTGGGGCTCGCCGGGGTTCATTTGCCACAAACCAGATTATTTGTGGGCAAAGGATGATCCCAACAAACTCCTCGGCTGAAAAGCTTCCGGGAGAAACTTTTCACAATGTCACGGCGTCCAGCTCTGACATCTCTGCAAGGGGAAGCGCCGCTGGGTCGGCCCTTGGATTGAAAGGACCTTTCGTGGCCCCGTTTTAATTGCGTCTGCCACCAAACGAGCCACGCAAGAGAGCCGCCAAGTGCAGCGGGAGGACTCCAGCGGGATGCTCTGTGGGCGAACGTTTTCTGTTTTCAGTTTCTCTCTTGTTTGCTGGGAGGAGGAATTTTTTTCCCCCTCTTTGCATCCCATTGGCTTTCCCGACTGTCTCCAACCCTCCCAGAGAGCTGCTTCGCCTCCCCTGGGATCACGAGATGTCACTGAAGAGCTCGGCAGGAGGCCGGGAGGGTTCGCATAGCTCTGTGGTTTGTATGAACGTCCCTGCACAGTCGAGACTTTGCAACGTTACCCAGAGCCTTGGAAATGCTGGCGAGGCACGGAGCAATGCCTAACGCACAGGACCGGGAACGAGCTTCTCCTTCTCCAAGGACGTGCTGTCCCTCCCAGCCCAGGTCGAGCAGCAGGCAGCGTAGATGAGGACCAGCAGTCGTGGTCCAGCCCGTGGGCTTTTTCTCAAGGGGGTTGATTTTTATTATTTTTTTTCCTCTGCGATCTGCAGTTTGGGAAGAAAGCCTGTTCCTGGGAGCCTGCTGAGAAAAAGCTATGGCTTCCTCTGGAAAGCAAGGAGGCGGCTCAGCTCAACGTGGCTCTGGCACGTGAGCTTCAGGGTCAAGGCGGAAGGGACGGAGTCTGGGGACAACTGTCCTCCTGATGACACTATTAGACACCGAAGCCCCCTCCAGCCTGTAGCATCCCCAGCTGTGTTGGGTGACTGCTGACCAAGCTTGGACCAGGGCTTGGAGGCTGTTCTTGGAGGCTCTACTGCTTCTCTCCATGCCCAGGCCAGGTCCTCAGCCTGGAGAAACACCACGCGTGGACAAAAGGAGCTGGGACAGTACAACAAAGGCCGTTCCCTCTGCCCGTTGCAAAGACGTGCATTTTGGGGAAGCCCATGAGGTTCTTCCCTTGCCCGAGGAAGATGTGGGACTCGGTTGGCCGCGCTGGCTGCTTGTGTCCCCGGCCTGGGCTCCTCCAGGCTCTGCGCCCCACGGCGAGGACCTTCTCCTAATCCCCAGGGGAGATTCACCCCTGGTTGGTTTACACCCCTCGCTAGGTGCCAACGTGGTATTCTGGTTCGTCTTGGGCACGTCCCTGCTTCTCTCTGTCACGCAGGGGCAATAATCTCGGCCCTGAGCAGCAAAGGGAATCTGTGCCCTTGCTTACGTGGTTTTTTTTTTTGCTAAAGCTGCAGAGCCATCACGAGTTCGATCCTCAGCCCTCGTCCGTCTGCACAACCCTCTCTGCCTCCCAAATATCCCAGAAAATCCTCCAGTTCCTCATGTCTGACTCATTGTAGAGCTTCATCCCAAGCTACGGTTGGTTTGATCTCGCTCAGGAATGTGCATGTTGATGGCAGGAAAAATGACTTTATTAATTCACCTGGGGAAATCTCCCTTGCCGATCGCAACCCTGTTTTGCATTAGCGAGTGGGAGATGAAGCCCCTCGGTCTGACCCTGCCGGAAACCCATCGGGTCCACCGGGCCGGGGCCAGATTTGTTATTTAATGAGGCTGACGACGTAGAAAACGGTCCCGTTTCCAGGTCTCACAAAAGCAAAGCACAAACACAAATACCCACCCACGTGTAAGAACGATGCACAAAGGCAGGCGACAGCCTCCGTGTCACACACGTGCTTTACAGGCATGCATATATATTTATATACACGTATGCACATTTATATACACATGCATATTTATACTGCATGCGCATTTATATACACGTGCATATTCATAGCCGTCCAGATAGCTGCACTGATAATTGAATCCCACACCAACGTGTGTTATAATTTTGCACACAAACACAGCGTGTTTCTGCGTCGGTTCGTGTTACCCGCACACAGACACTAAAATCATATAAGTTCGTGTCTAGATTGCGGAGAGGTACAGCTGAGCATGCAGAAATGGCACCCACGTAATTGCATAAATAACCTACGTTTGTACAAATATATCACGATCGTAGCGTCTGTACGTACGGCCCTGCGGAGCTGGGTTAGAGCCCTGTGGATGTAGCGAGGAGGGATACGCGTCCGCTGCGATAACACCCCGACAGCCTCAGCGCTTGCAACGGGGGGGGATTTTTTCCGGAAAACGGTGAATTTGTTGAAATTGCAATTTTTTGGCATTTTTTTTTGGTTTTTTTTTTTGGTTATTGAAATCTCTAAATTACCATTTTCGTCCTGGCGCTGCTTTCCAGCGCTCGCTTCGGAGCAGCGTTCGGTGTCAAAGCGTGCCGTAAATTAACGATAGCAATAACAATCGAGGAAACAAAACCCGTGAAAACAAACTGCGGGGCTGTGGATGGGATTAAACCCGGTGGGAAAGCCAAGCCCCATCGCTTTTGTTTTCGCTTGCATTTCATGGAGATAGATTAAGGGGAAAGAAAAAGAAAAAACAAAAAATCAACATTATTTTGGCTCGATTCAAACCAACATAGAAACTAGCAGTTTTGTGCAGCTGCTGAATAAAAAACCCAAGTGTTTATAAAGTGCTTTGGAGATGTAGTGGCCTTTAGAGGAGCTGCAGGAATAAATCAGCTTAATTCCCTCGGGCTGCTTTAAACGAGGATCCGGCCCCGTCCTTGCAGTCAGGGCCACGGGGTGGATTTCCACCACCGGTTAATTTGGGCTCTATAAACTCGATTTTATGCTGGGAGGCGGAGGGGACTCGTGAGCCCTGCGTTGCCGGCTCCCAGCCGGAGGGATGGATCCCTTCTCCCATCGCCGTCCCGATGCCGTGCCGTTACGCCGGGCGGCTTTCTGCTTTAATAAGGAAAGATTTGTACTTTGCCGATGTGGGGGATTTTCAGGCTGCTTTGGAAAGTGCTTCAGGATGCCAAGTTCAGGCTTGTTTTTCCTTCCAGCTGCTCCAAATATATATATTATAAAAAAAAAAGGGGGCTGAAATGAAGCCTGGAAGCGGCAGCAAGCTGGCAGCGGCTGGGATTCGGGGGAGATGCTGGGCTGGATGCGTGTTTATAGCATTAATCCCAGTAAAAGATGTGTAACTGGGAGCCGAATGGGTCTTTGGACTCCTAAAAATCTGATAACGATTGCAAAATCAGGAATACATCTAGGGATTAAAGGGAATTTATTCCAGATTTGCTCCACTGGGAAGCGGTAGGATTCGAATCGATCCAAGTTTCTCATTTTTAGACTAATGCCGTTACGTGGCGTAAATCTGAAATAACAGCACTAAATAAGTGGGGTCACTTTGGATTTAACATATACGTAACCGGGAGCAGGATCCGGCCCCTGAATTAACGCAGCAGCTGGTTAAATAGGTGCAAATCAGAGTAGCTCGGTGCTGGGTGTTGTTGCGGATTTATGCTGGAGGTCCAGCAGCCTGGCCGGCTCCGCGGCCGGGGGAATTAATTCCCGGCCGGTGCGGGGCTGGGCTGAGCCTTTCGCAGTCGGCTCGGTTATTCTGGGTTTGCACGGGGTGACCCTGGGCAGAGTTTGGTCTTTATCTGGAAAATGGCTGAAAAATGGTGGGAATGGGGGGGGGGGAAAGTGAAAGGGAGGTGACGTGGGGCATGTTTTTGGGGGGCTGGGAGGGGGTTTAGCCCAGCTCCTGTCTGTGCAGTGCGAAAGGGCTGAACCCACTCTCTGATCCCGGGAGGGATGGGGAATAAATCCAAGCCCTTCCAGAAATCCGCTTTGTAAGAACAAATGCCTTTGGCTCCTGCTTCTCCTGCTTGTTTGGCATCCGTGGAGCGGGTCCCAGCGCCGTGCTGGGGGGCTCAGCACCCCCCGATTCGCACCCGGCTGTCACGGGGCAGCAGGACCCGCACCGTGCCCGGGGACGCCCCAGGATGCTTCCCCCCACCTTGGGGGCTCATTTCACAGAACCGTATAGGTTGGAAAAGACCTTTAAGATCATCGAGTCCATTTGACCCCCCTGGCCGGGACTCAGCCATCCCGGCAGCCGGCTGTGGGTCCCGTGCCGTGCCGGCGGCGCCGAATTTCCCCAGCGAGCACCCTGCCTTGGGGTTTTCGAGCTGGACAAAGCTCTTCCCCTCCCCGGGGGATTGATGGATTTATTTGTCTCATCCCCTAATGAGCCACTTCCAGATCCCAGTAAATTATACGCACCGGGACGGATGAAATCTTGCTCCATAAATCAGATCTGAGGCTGACAAGTGCTGCCTGCATCATTATCCCGGCGAGTTTCGGAGATCCCAGGTATCGCCGCCTCCTTTGCAAATCCCAATAAATCTGGGAGTAATCATTCCCGACAGAGAGCCAGAAAAAGCACCGGAAAACATTTTCTTCCCTTAAAATGTAAGTGGAAAATTTATTGCAAGGAAAGGAAAAGTTTTCTCTGGAGAGTCTGTAACAAACAACGATGCAAGTAACTCCCCGGGGCCGAGCCGGTGGGGTGACATCGCCTTGTGATTACTGGGATAAATTCGTAGCAGCCCCTAAAAATTAGGGAAGATTTTTTTTGGGGGGTGAAACAAGGGGAAAAAAATAAAGCCAAGTGTCTCCAACTGTGTCCTGAAAGGACAGTGGAGCCAACGTGCCGGAGTCCGTTGCCTTCTGGTTTGCGTTTAGCCTTTGGAAAAAAAAAAAAATCCCCCCTTGCAAACCTCCTCTTTCCTTAAGGGGAAGATTTATTTTATTAACTGGCCGACACCTGAAAGTAATCGGGTTTTTTTTTTGGTGGCTGGTGGCAGGGGGGGAAGGAGCCGTCCCTGGGGGCTCTGCAGGGAGCAGAGCTGCATTTTCTCATTGCTGTTGCTCCCGTACCGCATCCGTCCGTCCGTCTGTCCGAGCGGGTCTCACCCAGCGGCGGGTGAGACCTACTCAGACGGACGGACGCGGTACGGGAGCATGCCTGGTGCCCTGTGTACATGGGATGCTCTGGCTCATCGGCGTTCAAGGTGGTGGGTGCTGGATGTGTGCTTACCCTCATGGTCCCGTCAAGGAGAAAACACCAGGGGACAAAGTGCTCCTCTTTGTCCTCTTTCATGGGGAAACTGAGGCACGGGGCACCGACATAGGTGTTAAGGGTTGCAAAAATCCCACCAGCTCTTCCTTGGGTGGTTTTGCTGATGGGTTGGTGATGCTTGGCTGTCTCTACAACTGGAGGAAGCCAGGGGAGGTGAGGTTGACCCCAAGGAGCCACCTTCATGCATCTCAGGGGGTGTTTTTCCCCTCCTTGCCACGTGGTTTCTCCTCCTCCCAGCCGGGGGCTTTGCAGAGAGTTTTGCTTTCCCCAAAGGCACATCAGCAGGAGCTCTTGTATTTCCGTAACGGGATTGTGCATGTCAAGACTTCAAGAGATCGGGCTGGTGGCGATCTCTGTACCTGTCAGGATGAATGAAAGGTGACAACGCCGAGAGCGCCGGGGAGCTCGCGCGAAAACCAGATGGGCTGTCACGGCTTCTTGCTTCCCACCGATTTGTTTCGTCTGCCCCGGCTCCCAGCCGGGCTGGGTCGGCTGATTTAAGGTGTGTGAGGACCAGCTCATGTAGGGAACGGGAAGGAACAGGCAGGCAGGAGCAAGCAAGGGGGAGATCAAAGCGCCCAACAGCTTGGAGCACTGGTTGGATCGGCAACGTGGTGCTATGGTCCGGGATGGATGGATGGATGGATGGAAGAGGGGTATGAAGACTGAGAAGAAGGCAGGGTTGGGTAAGAGCTGAGCCCAGAAGCATTTAAGCTTCGCTATCGCTGGAGGATGCTTCTAGCACCTGGTTATTTGGGTCAGGAAGGCAAAGGTGGTCGGGTGGGACACTCATCATGTCACTTGGCTGTGGAGAAACTCGTCCCTCAGGGCCAGGACTCTGTTTAGGGTCAGGAGACCTCGGTCTTGTAAAGCAAATGCTGCTTCTGGCTTTCTTTGGGGGTTTGTGCCCGGCCACCACCGTGTTCCTGCAGAGCCCTGGAGGGGTCCCAGCACCCAAACCCAACATGGGTCCTCATCCATGTCCTCATCCATATCAACGGTGCAAGCCAAATCAAACCCAGCAGTGCTGGGAAGAACGTGGAGCAGGTCCAGGGAGCTGAGTGGCCACCAGTGGGGCCAGCCCCATGGTTGCAGTGGCCAGATCCACTCTGGGCAATGGTATCCCCCAAACCACCGCGTCCCACTGCCTTTAGTTTTCCAGCGGATGGGACTGTGGGGCCTGCCAGGGTGGTGGGAAGGGTCGCCTTCCCCTCCGTGGCCTTGCTGTAGGTCTGGAGATAGGGCATAATTCCTGTCTCCTGGGTTTCTTCCCACCTTCTGCCATCGGTGCCTCATCTCCGGATCCCCGGTGCCCTGGTGCTCTGTCCCCGGCATGACCTCCCCTACCCGACACAGACGGCGAAAGGTTTCCTTCTTGCTCGGCCAACGCTGATAAGGAGAACCAGAAACAGCTTTGACCTTTCAACTGCAAATCTCCCTGCGAGGAGCCGTAAGCTGTTCCATATCTCAACAGTGCCTTGATAGGAAACAAAAACCGTGCCATTGAACTTCTAAGCAATTTCACCCAAAAAACCTCTTAGGCACCCAAAAAAAGCTCAACTGAAGAGCAGCGGGTGGTTTTAGCCCTGCTGAGGAACGAGGCCAGCACGTGCGACTCGTGCAAGAGGTGTCTGTGGAGACTCACCTGTGGAGACCCACCAAAGGGGTGCAAAGGCTTGGGGGGAACTTGGCACCTCCTTTCCTCTTCTCTGAGAGTGAGAGACCCTGATTATGCTGAGACCTTTACCTCTGCTGGCCCCAGGAGGACTGCGGACAGACGGACGGGCCGTCACGGTTGAGAAGTGATGGTGCAAGTTTGCATGAGACAGGCTCACGGGGAAAGGATGATTTAGCCCCTGGGATTTCAGCAGATACACGATGCGCCTATAGAAGCAAATCTCCATCCTTGCTTTCTTTGCCGTCCCAAAGCGGGGCGGTCCGGCTCGGTGACGTGCCCTCTCTTTGCCTACACCCTCTGGGCCGCCGCTATTATAGGAAGGTGACGGCTGGAGGTGTTGGAGCTCATTAATTGCTTTCAGCAAGTTAATTGGTATAAAGACAACAGCAGGAGATGTGGCGGCTCTGCAAAGGGGAGCGTGCTCAGCTCCGAGGGGGGATCGGGCAGAGGTCCCGCGTCTTGGTGGATGCTCAGACCCCGGTAACTGGGGATTCGGGGACCACGTTCCCCTCGCTGCAGCGTGGACGTGGGCTGCGTCTCACTGCGTGTGAGCCCACGGGGTGGAGAAGAGCAGCGTGCCATGACGCTTTCCCCAAATACATCCCCACTTGGTTTCCACAACTTGAGCTTTTCCATTCCGGGGTTTTTCCCCGCATTGGGTGTTTCTCAAGAACAGCTCCATGGCATGAAACGCGGGGCTGTCCCAGGTGATGGAGAGCCTGAGCATCCCGCAGAATCAGGCCCTAAACACCAGCAGGCTCCCTATATTTCCTCTGATACCAACCCTACATTTTCCCTGCTGTTGCTTAACCCCATTAATGGGCTCTGAGCCGGTTCAAAGCCTTCGGAGCAGCAGGGGGGGAAGCTCGGAGCAATAAGTGGAGGCGACCCCTGCCAAATTGGAGTAAAAGATGTCTTCCTCCCGCTTCCCAAACAGCCCACAGCATTTTCATATTAAACCTCTGTGCCCAGAGTAGCTGGGGAGGAAGAAACAGCCAGGATCAGCCCTTTCTGCATGGAGCCAAGGGTAAAAGGGGCTGTTGCCTCCCGGAGCAGGGGGTAAGGGCTCAGCAGCCGACCCCGTGGTCCAGCACCCAGGAGAGGATGCTCCCGGAGGGATCGCCCAGAGAACTGAGATCCCAGGATGGGCAGCCTGTGGGAAAGTCCTCAAATGCAGGTAATTTTGGGGAAAATGAGTGTTTTAGGGGGTTGGATCCCCCTAATTTAGGGGAAAAATTATGATGGGGTCTGGGCACCATGTTCCTCATTTGAAATTGGTAGAATGGGCCGTTCTGGGGGAAAATTGTTGATTTGTGATTATCTTTTTTTGTTGCTGCTGCTTCTGAGCATCTTCGAGGGGGGTTCCCCACCCCAGCGCGGCTGTGCAGAGCCCCGAAAGCTGGAGCGAGGAGCTGGAGAGGGGACCCACGTGGCGGAGGGAGCCGGGGATGGAGCCCCTTGCGCTGGGCACTTGGGAGGGACATGGGTCTCGGGGTGCTGGGGTCTCGGGGGACCCTGCGGTGTGGGGAGGGGCCTGTGTACAAGGTGGTTACACTCTGGCAGAGGTTCTCGGAGCACAGAGATGCTCACAGCTTGAGCGACCATTGTATTTGGGCCTAAATCTGCTAATTTGGGTAATACAGGTCCCAGCATGTCCACTCTGAGGCTGATGTTGTTACTCCATGAGCAGGATCTGACCTGCACCAGCAACTCCCCTTTCCTCCCCTCCTTCCTTCCCAACAGCGTCTCTGTCCGTCCCTCCATCCTTCCCTGCTCTTGGGGTTTTCTCCTGGCCCCATTTTCGGGAGGACATTGCTGGGGCGAGAGGAAACAGGGCCCCCCCCCTTCTCCCGGGGACACGTGTGACCGGCGGGACGGCACTGCCTCGTCCCCAGGACGGGGTTTAATGGGTCCCACCTGGCTCCCCGGCGCGGCGTGCCCTGCGGCAGCTCCCACTGCTCTTCCCTTCAGCTCGTCGAGGGGGGAAGTAAATTCAATAACTGCACTGAGGGCATGAGCTCAGCGGAGCCGGCCGAGGCTTTCCTGGGCATTAACCCCGCTTCCTCTGCCGCACGGAGGAGTCACGGCTGTTAGCCGAGGCCGGCGGCAGCGGAGGGGAGGCAGAATACCCCTCTCTGTGCCTCTGCTCCCCGAGGAGCTGAGAAGGGGCTGCCCCATCCTCGCAACCCAACCCAAACGGTGCCTGGGGACCTGCTGGTCCGGGCAGAGGATAGAATTGCATGGGAAGGTTAATTGGCAGCAGGGAGTGATAAGGTTGCTGCAGCATCTTTCTTCGCTGTCTGTTTTGCCGTCGCGCTGTTTGATTTGCTCCCCGTCCCTCCGGCACGGCAGCGTCCTCTCTGCCTGTTGGACCGGCCCATCCAGCAGCACCCACCAGCCCGGGCAAGAGCAGGGCACCGAGAGCGGATGCTCAGGGGGGGATTTTGCAGCATCCTCTCACTCCTGCCCTGCGTAGCATCCCCCACGGGTGCCGTGGTCCCTGGCACGGGGACGATATCGGTGAGCTGAATGTGGGAACGCTTTTCCGCGGAGGAAGGCACAGAGCGTCCTCTGTGTCCCTCCAACTTGCAGTAATTTCATTGACTTGTTTCATTCAAAGGAAGCCAGACCCAGCAGCGTGGGACGCGCTGACCCTATCGAGGCTGCGGTGTCTTGCAGGCTGATATCCATCCTTTCACTGATTCCAGCAGGGCCGTCTCCCAGCCCAGCCGATTCCCCTTGGCTGTGCACGGAGGATTCATTCCCCCCCCACTCCGTTTTGCCCACTAACGCAACAGCTTCTGGGTGAGAGCACGGCAGCCTTTTACCAGCCACTCAAGGCAGTGGTTTATCCCAGGAAAGAGTGGGGGAGTTGTATCCAGCCCCAAAAAGCGAGGAAAGGGCAGCAGAAATACCCTCCCTTGGTGGGAATGGGGCAGAAAGAGCGTTTGCTATAGGAAGAAAAATGCATCTGCTCTGCAGGAATCAGGTGCAGGAGTCGGGCCCCACCCTGAGATCCATCATCCCGCCACCCCTTTGCTTCTTGCTGGGACACTGCACCTCCGTGGGACCCGACGTGCTGCCACAACCCCCCTTCCCACGGGGAGCCCCATCCCACGGGCGGCTCGGTAGGACACGGGGCAGCCGCGTTTGGGATGACGCTTTTTTCCAAGGCGCCCGCCGCCGGCTCCGGCTTCTGCCGGCCCCGCAGGAATGCGCGAGGGCATTTGGAGGCAGAGCCCCTGTTTGTTGTCTTAATAAATACAGAGCAGACGGGTCTGGCGTGGGGTAGCTCTCCTCCGCGGAGCTGGATGGGCTGGGAGGGAGGGAGAGCGGGGAAGACCCCGACGGAGGGGCTCAGCCCCATCCTGAGCTGCTGTCAATCACTGTCATCAGCTGTCCCGAGTCAGGGTGATTGACAGCAGGTGGAGGGGCTCCTGTTCAATAGCTGCTGTCTCCTGTTTTCTTCTTGGTTTAGGGTAGAGGCTGAGGGGTAACAGGACATGGGGTCGAGCCCTTGGGGATTTTTTTCTTGGAGGTTCCCTGCAAACATCTTTCCCTCCTCCTGCAGCCTGTAGAAGAGGAGGAGGAGGAGGAGGAGGAGGAGGAGGAGGGCTCCTGCCACGTTGGCTGCAGAGCCCAGCGCAGGCTCGTGTTCTCTGCACTCCCCTATTTCACGTGCCCATCCCAGGACCCGCGTGGTGATGCAAGAAGGCAGGAGGTGAGTGCCGTGCCCCCCCCCCCAAACAAGCAATCCCTGGGGTAAATCCCAAATCCCCCCCCCGGGGTGCACCCCGATGCGTCTTACCCAGCCCATAGGGCTACTGCCCCAAAGGGACCTGGGCTCTGCGCCTGTCCCAGCAGCCGCCGGGACAGCGGGCGCCTTCAGTCTGAAGGCATTAGCCTCCGAACCCCATCCTGGCTCCCAGGGCCTCCCATCAGCCCCAATTTCCTGCAGACCCCGGTGATAAGAGGCTGATCCTCAGCCGTGGAAATCCGATGCCCCGGTGTCAGGGAACGCAGGTCCTGGGGGACTGTGGAAACGCAGCTGAGAATGAGCAGATCTTGCTGCTTTCCCTCCTTCTCGCTGCCGAAGAAATAAATCCCTGTGGTCTTAGTGCCGCTCTCTGGCACCATGGCTGGACTGCATCGCCCTGATTTCTGCCAGCAGTGCTGGCTTCTGCGTGGTTAAAAGCTGCCAGGCACGCCTGCGCCCACTGAAGCACCCAATAAATAAGTGGCTGTTTGTCGTGATTTCATGTCATCCCTTTTTTTTAGGCTTTGCTGCGGTCGCTGAAGTCCCAGGGACTCGTGGATCCCACCTGCTCCCTGGTAAGGTTTGAGTCAGGACTTGCAAAGCAAGGCTCTGTCTGGTTTTCCCATCCCTCTTCACCTCCCCTCATTTGGGGTCTGGCCTGGCCATGCCCAAAAGGAGGGAGAAACCCTAAAAATCTCTCTTCCAAGCTGGTCTGGGAGCCCGTATCGGGCAGGTGGTGGGTGCTGTGGATTTTGCCAGATGAAGGTGCTGGTGGGCTCGTGGCTTTGCTGGGCTTGGAGGGGATGTCTCATATCACACCAGCCCTGCATCTCAATGCTCTCCGCATAGCGTGGACCAGAGGAGCTGAGCAATTCTGGGTGATTTATTCCCATCCTTTATCCACCCGGCTGAGGATATGTCCCTTCCCTGACCTCACCCCCACCCCTGCACCCCGGTGCTGCGGTGTCCCCTGCCTGTGCTGTGACATCCCTCCGCTCTGCTGGGTCTGGGGACTTTGTCCTGCCAGCTAGTCTTGAATTTAGGGTGAATTTCTCCCTTTTCAGGTGTTCCTGTGCATTTTGACCAGGTGTTTCAGCCTGGAGCTGCACATCCCGGACCTGACCACGTCGGAGAGAGACCATCTCCAGGTTTCGCTCTCTCTTTCCCAAGCAGGACTTGATTCAGCTCCAGGACTACCCCAGCCCGGCCGTGGGTCCTGGAGGGCAGAGGGAAGGTGCGATGCCGAGGCAGGAAAACCAGACATCTCCAAAAGCGCACTCCGCTGTAGATGGAGTGCCCTGCTTGAAGGGCTGTAAAACCAGAGCCGATGCATGCCCGGAAATTACACTGATTTAACGGAGCTGGTTTCTAGATTGGTTGGTAGCCACGTGCCAACCGCTGCAGCGATTGAACTCAACTGATGTTCTTGAGGGATTCCTCGTCTGGGAGCGCTGGCGTTGGCTGCTCTGCTGCCAGTCCGGCCGGGCAGTGTAATTCCTCATTCCCACAGGATTGTGCCTGGGTTAAAGAGTCTGTTTTTACCCCAGAGAGACGGTAGCCCAGGATGGGGATGGCAGCTCCAGGGTTTGTCTTGCCTCCCCTGTTTATAGCTTGTATAACACGGGGTCCCTGCACGCGGCCCTGTCCCCATGGCGAGGGGACAGCCGGGGTCTGCGCAAGGGCTGGCGGTTATATCGCAGCGCCGGGACCGAGCGGGGAATTTGGGATCTGCATCACGCTCGCGCCTGGGCTCTGTCAGGCGGAAACGTGGCCAGCGCACGTGAGTCCAGAACCGAGACCGTTGCAGAAGAAATCCCTGCTAAGCAGCCAAGATCTTAATTTTTTCCACCCAAATAAAACCTCAGCCAGCGAACGGGCTGTCTCCAGAGCAACGCCGATGCCTCGCAGCTTGGGTTTGCCGGGATGCAATCTGGGATCCTTTGGCCCAGCACGGGGGTAGGATGACTCCGGGCATCGCTCCGGGGTCTGCCCGGAGGGGATGGGAGAGGCTCGGGGGAGTCTCCCGGGGCTGCGGGCTCCCGCAGAGCCTCACGGAGATGCTCCGCTGCCATCTAGTGACAACGGGACCCGGAGAGGGAAGGTCGGTGGCACCGGCCCCGAGGAGCCCAGCCGGAGGCAGGGGTCCTGCCCGCTCTCCCCGGGGAGCGCAGCCTGCAGGGAGAACCCTCTCCCCGGTGGCAAGGAGGTTTCTCTATCGCGATTGATTTCCCCCCTGCGAGCACAGAGTGTTTCCCCGCTGTCCTCCCCTGGGCGAGCCGCTGCGGGCACCTGCCCGGGCCAGCCTGGCATCACTGGAGGGCAAATGGCTTCTCCAGCCCTGCCTGCCCAAACACAACATGCTCAGGCTCTAAACATCTCTAGGTTACATTTTAAAAACTTGCCTTTTTCCAAAGGCGCTGACGGGAACGAGGTGCCTGTGCATCTGTGGCTGTAGGTACCCGATTCCCTCCAGCACCTTCGAGGCCACAGCCTCCGGGAGCATCTCTCCACGACCGCCTCCCTCCCTTCCCTCATCAACACAGTGAAATAATTTAGTGCCTTTAACATAATTAACACGTTGCAATCCTAAACTGCTAGCAGCTGCCCAGCCTTGCAATTTATCCTTCCACCCCGCCATTAATGCCTCCCTCCGGGCGATTATAAAGCAAAAAAATGCCGCGGACCTGAGCCATGCGCTGGAGGAAAAGGAAGAAACGGGGCAGAGGACCTGTGCGCGTTAATATAATTAACCCACCACAATCCCAAATTGCTTGGCGGCTGCCTGGCTCCGTAATTCATCCTTCCACCGAGCTGTTAACGTGACCATAGGGGCTGTTAGTGCACACGCGTGTGCAAACGTGTGCGTGAGGCTGCTGTGTTGTCCCCGTTCCCCGCTTTTTGGAGATGATTTCCCTCCCAGCATTGTCTCGCTCCAGTTCGCCACCTGAAATCACGGCAGTCGCTCTATGATTATACGCCTCCGTTCTGTAATTACCTTTGCTTACGCTAATTGTGTAATTGGGAGAGGCAATTACCTGGTGAAATGAGATGGGAAGAGGGGCTGGCTCACTCTCCCGGCACGGCTGCTCGTGGGATCCCTTCCCGGCTGGTCCTGGGGTAAATCAGGAGTAGGGTCCCTGTCTCTCTCGGGGAGGGGATTCCTGTGTTTGCAGTACGGTGCCTCGGCCGCATCCTGCTCACGCGGCAGCTGAAGGCACCCCTTTCCAATCACCCTTTTTTCCCCTTTTAATGCTCAAACTCCTGACCCTCAGGGTTTATCCCAGCAGTGGTGGCTCTCCCCGAATATCAGCCTCTCTCCCCAACCCCGTGTGTGCCAGCTGCCGCCTTACCTGCAAGATTCCCCGTGCCAGGGTCACAAAGCATCTCCCATGGGCTCCTTTTTGTCTTTCTCCGTGTGTTTGCAGACGGATGTCCCCAGCGCTTGGCCTGTCCCCAGCCTCACCCGGCTCCCCATGATCCACATGGATAAACCCTCCTGGGATGCTGCAAAAGGGAAGGTGAAGTCCCAAGGGGATGGATGGGGCAGGGAGGGGAGAGCCGGTCTTGGAGCGGGATTTGCTCCAAGATTAAGGATCTGACTTCTTTCAGCCGCGGCTTTTTCTGGTTGGTGCTCTAAGCGGATTGTGTTAAGCTGCTTGGTGAGCGATCGCTTTGGATGTATCTTCCCAATTTTGCCTGGGCTGTCCCTTTGGGACAGGTTTTTGGAAAGGAGCTGCCTGGGCTCAGGGTCTGACAGGGACCTGCTGACTCCCCCCAAACACAGGACACTGATTTGGCTCCAAATCCCCCCACTGCCCTCAGCTTCTCACCTCCACCAATGCCCCCAGGTCTATCCCCAGCTTTCGGCTTTACCAGGATGATTTCACCCACTGAGGCTGGCGAGTGGCTCAGAGACCGAGCACCAGCAGAGGCCTGACAAACTCCTCACAGCTGCCACCCAGCACTTGGATGCTGCAGCTTGCCGTAGCCTTGGATTTTAATATCAAACTTTCCCAAGGAAGGAAATTAAACCCTAGGCACGGCACGTTTAATCTGCTGGCAGCGCTAATCCTGTTTGTAAACGCTCGGGCGAAGGATGCACGGCTCCGGTGCTCGGCTGAGCCCCTCGGCTTCCCGACCGGACCACCCCGACCCCTCCCGCCCAGCACACACCTCCGACGTGGGGAGACAGGCTGCCTTTTTCCCTCTGAATCCTAACATGCAGCAGTTTTGCAGGATACAGGTAATCCCTGTTGCAAGACAACACGAAGAGCTCAGCATTCCCAGTGCTCCCAGTACGGAGACACTGGGATCCCTCATGGAATCCCCCTGCAAAACCCCACGGTGCCAGGAGCCGGGATCCACAGCTCCTGCTGGTTTATGCCGGCGTGCGTGGAGGGGTGCAGGTCGTGGGGCAGCATCGTCCCCCTGTTTTCCTCCCGGGGCCATCCCCGCTGCGTGCAAATGATTAACAGGCCCCGGTTAATGGGATCGGGGGGGGGGGGGGGGGCAGATCCGGACCAGCCCAGCGAGGGATTTGGGACCTTTTGGGAGCCTGGGGACCCCCCAAAGGGCAAGTGATGCCCAGCCTGTAAATCACTGCCGGCCGCTAAGCCAATGGGAGAGCGGATGCCGCATCGTGTGAGTAGATTCATGCGGTTCAGCCAATGGGCAGCTGGCTTTTTGCATATGTGATGAAGGGATAATTAACAGCTGGGTTTTCCCTCCCGCCCTGACCCCTCAAATGGGGGATAAAAGGGCTGTGGGGAGCACAGTGGCTTGTTGTTATTCTTTGCATTATGGTAGGGCTGAGACAAAGACCTCGTGGGCTACAGCCCTTGAGATGGTGGGGACCCCCCCCCCCCCCAGCAACCCAGAGTAGGCTGCAGCGTGGCGGTGGCCGTGGCCACCAACACAGTGCTGGTCCCCTGATGGGGGTTCCTGGCCTGGCGAGAGAGATCCCACGCCGAGGAGGGCAGCAGATGCCCAAATTTACGGCTGGTGATTTTTGTTCCTGCTCCTGCCAGTTGGCATCAAGTTGGCACAGGTGATTTGGGGGTGTGGGGAAAGCAACACTGCAGGGATGGGGACCCCCGGGTGAGGGGGCTTGGGGGGGGACAGGCAGGAGGGCAGCGATGGGAAGAGCGAGGGAGGTGTCGGGAGGTGCAGATGGTACAGAAGGAGCTGCTGGGGGAGAGGGGGGGATAATTATAGTCTGGAGCAGGGCTCAGCAGCCCCAGGTGCACGTCCCCTGCTCAAGCGCTTGAATTGAGGCATCTTTAAAAAGCTGTGAGGGACTGGGGCATCTGCCAGGCTGTGCAAAGCATCTGCGGCTGCTCTGAGCAGCTCTTCCTTCCCCTGCTCCAGCGTGGCTCTGCCGGTGCCGGTTGCCGGAGGTCCCTGGCCCCAGCGGGTGGTTTGGTGATGGAGCCCTGCCTGGTCCCCTCCTCGGCACAGATGCTGCTTTCCCCAGCTCAGCCCTGCAAAACCCGGCTCCTTTCTTTCCCCCCACCCCACCTGGGCCGCTCCGGGGCTGGGTCTCATCCTGTCCCATCCCTGAGCGTCCCCTGCAGTCCAGGCTGGTGCTGGGGACCGGCTCCCATCACTGGCAGCTCTTGCAGCAAAGCCGAGGCAGAGGAGCTGAAACGAGCCCAAGCAATTAAAAGCACCCGCGGCAGATGGTCGGTGCAGTCTGTCTCCCCGCCGCCACCGCCGCCTCCTCGCTCTTCCCTTTCCTCATCCTCTCTCCTGACTCCTCTTACTCTTGCTTTTGCTGACTTACCCCCCAGGACCTCCCAATCCTTCCCCAAAGCAGGACCCCCACCTTCCCCTGCACCCCCAGCCCCTATTTCTATCCCGAAGGGAGGCTCAAAGTGCAAACCTAAAGCCTAATCCGCCGAGCTCAGGTGTTCAGATGAGGAGTATATTGGGTTTGCGTGGAAAGGTTTTGGTAGCATGGGGTGGCTTCTGTGAGAAGCTGCTAGAAGCTTCCCCCATGTCCCATAGAGCCAATGCCAGCTGGCCCCAAGACAGACTTGCCGCTGGCCAAGGCTGAGCCCATCAGCAACGGTGGTAGCGCCTCTGGGATAACGTATTTAAGAAGGGGGAAAAGTTGCTGCGCAACAGCAGCAACTGCAGCCGGAGAGAGGAGTGAGGATGTGTGAGGGGAACAGCTCTGCGGACACCAAGGTCAGTGGAGAAGGAGGGGAGGAGGTGCTCCAGGCACCGGAGCAGAGATTCCTCTGCAGCCCGTGGTGAAGCCCATGGTGAGGTCTTCACCTCCCCTGCAGCCCATGGAGGTCCACGGTGGAGCAGATATCCACTGCAGCCCATGCAGGACCCCACGCCGGAGCAGGTGGATGCCCGAAGGAGGCCGTGACCCCGTGGAGAGCCCGCGCTGGAGCAGGCTCCTGGCAGGACCTGTGGCCCCGTGGAGAGAGGAGCCCACGCTGGAGCAGGTTTGCTGGCAGGGCTTGTGACCCCCCACGCTGGAGCAGTCTGCTCCTGAAGGACTGCACCCCGTGGAAGGGACCCACGCTGGAGCAGGTTGTGAAGGACTGCAGCCCGTGGGCAGGACTCACGTTGGAGCAGTTCATGGAGGACTGTCCCGTGGGAGGGACCCCACGCTGGAGCGGGGGCAGAGCGTGAGGAGTCCTCCCCCGAGGAGGAAGGAGCGGCAGAGACAAGGAGTGATGAGCTGACCACAACCCCCATTCTCCATCCCCTGCGCTGGTGTGGGGCAGGAGGCCGAGAAATCAGGAGTGAAGTTAAGCCCAGGAAGAAGGGAGGGGTGGGGGGGAAGGTGTTTTAAAATTTAGTTTTTATTTCTCATTACCCTACTCTGATTAGATTAGCAATAAATTAAGCTAATTTCCCCAGGTCCAGTCTGTTTTGCCTGTGACGGTAATTGGTGAATGATCTCTCCCTGTCCTTATCTCGACCCACGAGCCTTTCGTTATATTTTCTCTCCCCTGTCCAGCTGAGGAGGGGAGTGACAGAGCGGCTTTGGTGGGCACCTGGTGTCCAGCCAGGGTCAACCCATGGAGATATCACAAGGAGATACCTTCATACATGGAGAAATTAAGGCACGGTGGGGACTGGGACCTGCTGGTTCCACCTGATCTTCCCCTTCCCCAGCTACAGAGAGATGGTGCTGGGTGCTTTGTGCCCTTGGCTCCAGCTTTGAGCATCTTCTTGAAGGGCCTGTAAATTCCAGATAACAAAGAGAAGGAAAGGTTTAAAATGTCTGTAAAATCAGCCCGCTTGAATGGTTCCTATTTCATCCAGGCTCCTTCTGCATCCCCCCACCCTCCCCTTGGTTGGCAGCCCCCTCCCCAGCTCCTGGGCTGCACTCAGCCCCCCCAGCTCTGCCCAGGGGCTCAGTTTCCAGATGGTGCAGCTGAAATGGAGCCACAAGCGCTCGTCTCTCATGGGGCCGTGGCTCAAAAGGCCGCGGGCTTTGCAATCCCCTCTCCCAAACACGAACATCCCCCGGGGACCCCTGCGTGGCCACATTCCTCTGCGGTCCCTTTCTCAGCGGCGGTGGCAGTGTCATTCAGCCGAGGTTGAGCCCTGCAGCGGGGACCTTTATCCCGGCCTCAGAAAGATGCATTGTTTTTTTGGGCTTGATTTCTCCAGTTGTTTGTCTCTTCACCTCCTCCGGGGTCTCTGGCGTTGCCAGTTTTGTTGGGTGTCCAAACCTCCTCTCGGGTGGCAGCGGTTAAAGCCTGACCCGGACAATGGAGCGTGCTGCTGTCTTGGCAGCGGCTCCGTGTGCCGACAGCCGTGGGGCTGCTGGCGGGAGGGGGGACGGGATGGGGACCGACAGGCGGTTGGTGCCTGGATGGTTTCCTACGTGAAGGCTGAGCTGGGTGGGTGTTTCCACTGGAAGACGCCACGGGAGGTCCCTGAATGGCTGGTTTCGAGGTGCTATGGTGGGGGGATGCCCTGGGGGGTCCCAGCTGGGATCCTGCTGTGCCGTGTGGAAGCTCTCAGCACTGTTGACGGGGAGGAAAATCCTGTCCAGTGAGGCCTGAGTAAATCCTTCCCTGATCCCATCAAGCGTTGCTTGGTCTCAGCGCTGTCTCTGGCTTCGCTTGGCTCCAGGCAGTGCCGCAGGCTCAGGGGAAGGGATGGGGCGCGGCAGGGGAACCCCCGCTTTGCAGCTGGCACAGAAAGCTCTGGGCACCGGGGAAAAGGAGGAGAAACCAGAAACACGGGAGGACTGAACAGGTACGAAGCCAGATCCCAAACCACAGCCAGCCCCGCTCCAGCCAGGACTACCACCCATCGCACTGCGTGGCCGGCACACCTCCCCTCGGCACAGCCATCTCCTGCTGTCACCCCTGTCCAGGGAAGGAGACCTGGGGAGGAAAATGCCCCTCTCCCAGCTCCTTGCAAAGCTGCAGCAAACCTTGCCTTGGCTGAGAAATCCCCCTTTCCCAACATCTTGCAAAGCTGCAGCAAATCCTGCCTCAGTGCAGGGTGCTCGAGGCATGAGCCCGCATCCCTGGCGTGAGCGGGACGGGGCAGCGTGGCCACGTTGGACCCGCCCAGCCCAGCCCAGGAGATGCTGCCCAGGCAGAAATGCTCCTCAAAGCTCTCCTGAGCCTGATTCCTCCTCCTGGCCCCACTGCAGCTGGGCTGGGGCTGTGCCGTTGGATGGGAGAGAAGAAGAATCAACCCCAGGGGGCTAATGGGGGGGAGATGCCTTCGTTCGTGCCAGCTATAGCGGGGCAGCCTGGCTCTTCCCAATGGGAGCGGGCTCCAGAGGGGCTGAGCATCAGCGGCTTCTCCGCACCGAGGCGGGGGAGAGGCAGCCCCGCGGGCGGCTGTCTCGCTGGGTGGATGGGAGCTCAGCGGGGAGGGCGAGGGATGGCATCCAGGCTCTTCTCTCCAGCAGCGTTTCACATACCTTGGGGCTTGCTCTGTCCTTAAAGCGCAGTGAAACCCCCTCGTGCGGGGAGCTCGGAGGGTTGGGGGGCACAAGGGAGGGGAGGGCGGCTCATCCCAACCCGCTTGTCTTCACGTGGATGATCGTTTCCAGCTGAATCGCTGGGATGGGATTTTTTTTTTTTTTTTATCAGCTGCTTTAGTCCTCCGAGTGACCTCTCCCAGCCCCTAGACCTCCTGTGTTTTCCCCTTCCACTGGTACGGCTCCGACGAGGGCTGAACCGCAGCCGGAGACGTCCCACTGGCAGGTGAGATGGAGGAGAGCCCGTGGGAATGCCCGGCTGGGTGATGGCCAGGCCATTCAAAGAGAAAAGCCCAGCTCTGCCCAGGGTCCGGGAGCATCACGCTCCCTCGGCCAGATGTTTTGGGTTTCTTTCAGGCCAGGGGTGCTCACAGGACATTGAAGGGTGGGTTTGTGCCGCGTACGGGGCAGCGGGTATCCCCACAGCATGTCCGTGGGCAGCCTGACTTCGGGGACCTCCAAGGAAGGACGTGGAGGCGCTTGTGTGCCCGGTGTTGGCACCAAGATCCAGTGGGATGTGCCGAGTCGGAGCTGCAGGTAAAAATTCCTGGGAAGAGGGAAAAAACCGGTCGGATCTTTCCCCTCTGCTGCTCTCCACTGGTCATGGGTCAGTCCAAACCCCTCCATGGGAGGTGAGGCGAGGCTCAGGCGAAGGTCTCCAGGAACAGACGGCGGCTGTTTCTGGGACGAGACGTGCAAGCGAAGAGCTCGGTGTGTGTTTGTGCTGCAGTGCTGCAAAACGCTCCCCAGGCACTGGAACAAGCGCAGCAGCCCTGCTGCTCCCTCCCTGCCCGCGTCCTTCTCCCCAGTTGGCCGTATCCTGCTCCTGGAGGTGCTCAGGCCTGGGAGGTGAGGGACTCGGAGGCTTGCTCCTGGGCTGGGGCAGGATGCAGCGATTCATTTGGGGCTGGGACTAATCCAGGAGAGCAACTGGGATGGAGGGGATGGGACAGGGTCCGGCTCCCAGTTTGATGCAGACCCCGTCAGGCCCGATGGGCTTGTCAGGGTGGTCGGTTGGGGCGCAGGAAGGATTTTTCACTTGCGCCCAGCTCCAAAAGGAAGGAGGGAGCAGGGTGAACCCACCACCCTGGGTGGCTCCATCTGCTGATGCCTTGCTTCCTGCATCCGATGGACCGGTCCTGCCCCGAGTCCAATAACCGGGTGAGCCGGGCATCTCGCAGCCTGTGTTTTTTCCCACCTTTTCCTTGTTCTGCCCGAGGGGCTTATTAAATATCACCTCCTTCATCCTCAGCTCTGTTCAGCTGCTAAGGGGTGACCTGGCTGTGGGGAGGCGATACCGCAGGGGATGGGGGAAATCTGGGCCAGGGGAGCTCCGTGCCTGATGGGGGGAAGCTGAAGGGGAGATCTGGGGACCGTTTTGCCTGGAAACACATAGATAGCAGCATCCTGGGGAAGAAGGTGTGACGTCAAAGGCAATGCTTAAAATATACCCAGGGCAAAATCACATGGCAGCTGGTGAAACAGGAGCCGACGGGCTCCACGCACCGAGTCCCGCGGGAGCCTTGGGCATCCGGTGGGAAGCGTCCCCCAGCCGAAGCCGGCAGCTTTGCTTTCTCTGCTCCCTTATTCCAGCGGCTCCCCGGCCCTCGCCACGACCCGGGAGCTGCATTGCCAGGCTGGGGACAGAGGGGAGGGCTGGCCGGTGGCAGGCGGCTGTGGGGACCGCAGGTGGCCGGCTGGCTCCCATCTGCTCCCTGGCAGCCGGGGCTGCGGCTTTGTGGCCCCGGGGCGGTTCCTGGGTGACTTCTGTTGAAAGCGGCTACTGGTGGGGACCGGCTGGATGGCGTTTGGCTGCTTCTTGTTAGCTGGGTAGAGAACGACGCCGGTGCCAAGTTGCTGGGGGTGATGTCCCCGGGGAGGGCAGGGGCTGCGGCGGGGGATGATGAGCAGCTCGGCATGGTTGGCTCAAGAGCCCGGGATGTGCTTTTTCTCCCCAGGGGATGTGGGTTGGGGTGAAAATCCTCTGGTTTTGGCACTTCTAGCCCTGTTGAGCGTGCCAGGCAGGTTGCACAGTCAGGATGAGCATCGGAGGAACAAGCCGTGCGCTGGTTTGGGCAGCATCAGACAAGGCTGTAGCAAACTCCCTCCCTGCCGGGCTGTGTCCTCCCTTTGGGACTCAGGAAGGGGACACATGTCCACTCTCAAAGAAACTGGCCCAAAGGCAGGCTGTGATCTCTCTTTATTCCTCCAGGAATAAACGGCACAGCCGGCAGTGGCCACGCAAGATCTGAGGCTGAGCAGCCCTTTGAAGGTTTTTTGTTTTCATTTCCAAGGACAAAATGTCCAAGGACCCTGCGGCTTCCCAGAGCGGGTCCGGGTGCTGAGGCCGTCCCAGATCCCCGTCTCAGGCCTCTGTGCGGGGCAGGGGGGGCTGGATCCGGCTGTGAGCGAGAGCTTTTGGGGTCTATCCCACTGCAAACCCTCAGGGAGATGGAGGTGGCTCAGCTGGGGAGCGCAGGCAGCGAGGGGCAGGACTGGGGATCTGCGGGGCAAAGCGGTGTCAGCCAAGCCACGGGCCAAGCCTTCAAGAAACCCTCTCTGAGATCACTCAAAGCCCCTCCAAAAAGACCCATCCAGGCCACCAAAATCACCTGGAAATGGAGCCTGCTCCACCACGGCAGCCCGAGCCAGCGTGGTGCCACCCAGCCCCAGCGCTCATGAATTCGCCTCGTTGCACAAAGCAGACTCGGCCGCGTCTGATCCGATGGCAGCTCGGCATGTGAAGAAAATTAAGACCAGAACTCAGGAGCAGCAGCTCTTTAAAGCGTGTTGTCCCGCTGCTAGGAGCCCTTGCCCAGGGGCGATGGGACATGGTTCTCATTCCTACGCCTGTGCTGGGGTTTATTATTTTTCCTTCTATTGTGCGGAGTGCCCTTTATTCCCTGCATGCTTGTCCCCCGGGGCTGAATGAAGCAGTGTGGTTTTCTTCTTGCGCTCAGACACGGCTTATTGCCTCCTCCCAACCACCCTTTTGTTTTTCAGACGTGATCTCCAAGCCAAAAATAGACGGTCCCTGCTCCTCGCAGCCCTGGAGAAAAACAGCCAACAGGTGAGTGCACAGAGGGGCACCGGGGCTGGTTTCATTAAGATCACTAATAAATGGTAGATGTTTCTTTTAAAGGTCATTTTCCCCGTGTTTCTTGATGTTTCCAGCTGGGGCTGTCTGGCATTTGTCCCTCTCCCGGGGACACAGTGCCCTGCGGGGTTGTCCTCCTGCTTTTGGGTGACTCGGGAGGTTTGGGAGCCCTTGGAAGTGCCACCACGTCTGCGTGGGCTCCACGGTCACCGGCCCAAGGTGTCCCTGTTCCCCCTCGTGATGATGAGGATGGGGCATCTCTGGGATGGGCAGGGCAAATCCAAGGGGAAGGTCCTGGGCAGGATCCCGGCTGTGCCACTGCCTCACCTGTACCCTTGGGCACATCCCTTCACCCCACGGGATGGGGAAGCAGCCTGGCACAGTGAGATGGGATCCTTGGGTGGAAAATGCTCCGTAAGAGCCAGAAATTCCTCTGCTCTGAGTCAGGCCGGGCTCTACTTTCCCAGGCTCTGCTCCTTTCCCTCGGCGTTAGCAGCACCCGGCCTCGAATCAGCCGTGACAGGCCCTGGTTTTGCAGGCAAATACGTATTTAGAAACCGGAGGGCATTATCCCCTTCGATTATTATCACTTGAATGTAGGTCGGCTTGACAGCTTAGGTGGAAAATCATCTTCTGAGCATACCGACAGCTCCGTGCTCACTGTCCTGTTAATCCCTCCCTGTTCGCACCCTGCTTTGGCGGGGGAAAAGCCGAGCTTAGGAGCCATTTCAGCAGTGGAGGAGGCAATAAGGTAAATCAATAAGGCGGCCATCTCCTCCTAAAGGCACAGGGCACGAAGGTGGTCCCTGCGGCCAGGAGGGGTGTGGGGGGAGATGGGGTGGTAAACGCATCTCTCCGTGCTGGCAGCACCCTCGTGATGCTCCAGACTGCCGGGGGCTGACCAGGGAGGGATTCATTCATCCCTGTGCTCCCCGCAGGTGTCCGTCCATCCCTGCTCTCTGTCCATCCGGACTTCTCCGTCTGTCCCTCCCTTCCCGTAGCTCTGCCCGGATGCCCCTGCCTGGCTGTAGCACGTTTGGAAACGCAGGCTCTGCTGCATCCCTCCTGGGAAGGACCGCTCCATCCTCACCTGCTCCCTCTAAACCTCCACACTGTATTTTTCCTCCCCAAATTGCAACTTTCATCCTTTAAAAAGCCTCGGCGATGCCTCCCCCGCTCCGGGCCCCCTCCCCTGAACCAGTCCTATGAATGAATGGTTGGTGGCCCTGTGATGCCATTTCCATGGTGACAGATGGCAGCCGAAAATGCGGGGATCAGGGTCACATGAGAGCAGCGGTAAATTCAGGCGGTTATTTATAGGCTGCTGCTCCAGCGTTTATGGAAATGCGTCTATCTTCGACCGTGCTATCAGCCCTTTGCTGGCTCTCCGGGTACTGCTCTTCCAGGAGAGACATTACTCATGCTCTGCTTTAATCCAGACTGTTCCCGCTGCTCAGGCTGGTGTTGGAAAAGTACTGGGCTCTCTGGGTTTGGGGTATTTTTTTTTTTTTTGAGCCTGAGCCTCTGGATCAGCCTCAGCCAAAGGTAGCCGTAGCCAGAGCTTCTTGCATCTGCCCGTGGCATCTTCTGCACCGATCGCTGGCACCGTCTGCAGCGTGACAGCCTGGGCTATAACCTGACATTTCAGTCCTGAGCGTGCACGTCCACAGCAGAGCCCAGATCCAGCCTTGTCTGGTCTTTTTTTTAGCTCTGATACAGCTGGGGATCCTTCTGTGCCTCAGTTTACCAACCGGCAACGCTCTTCGGTGATGCGTGGCCAGCCACAGGGAGATCTTTAAATCCTCAGGGGAGGATTTATGACACCTCAAGGTGTCATCGAGTCACCCGTGACCCAGGACCCGCTCCCTCCACGGCTCGAGTAGGCTCATCCCTGCTCCCCGCTGAGATGTGCAGGAGCAGGGGAGCTGAATGGCTGGTTCAGCCCCTCTTAATAAGGTTGCTTGATTTCCCTTTGCTTAAGACCCCCGTAATAAGATCACCCGATCTCCTTTTGTCTCATCTCGGGGTGTGCAGAGAGCTTTATGCTGCCAGCATTTGCAGCCACGGGCTCTGCAGCTCCCCTTCCCCAGCCCTCCCAAGCTCATACCCACCTCCCCATGGAGACAGAGCTGCGATGCAATAAAAAAATCTCCATCTTTGGAAATTAGGAAGTTTTTCTCACGCTTGCAGACAGCAGGGCCTTTCTCCCATCGCTGGGCTCTTCCCAGTGCATGTGACGAGCCTGATGCTGCTCTGCACGGGGGTGGCCGTCACCTTGCAGCCGGGGGAGAGTCCGTCTCACACCAGCCCTGCATGGGGTTGAATTTTATGGAAGGAGACGCTCCTCCCCACCCCGTGATGTCTCCTGGCCCCTCTCCCCCGTGGCTTTGTCCCAGACCCCTGACTGCATTTGGGCCCCTGGGTGTGGGAGTGGAGAAGGGAGTGTCCCCGCAGAGGTGACGTGCTGCGGGCCACGTTTCTCTCTTCCCTGCTCATTAATACCTGCCATTGCCTGTCCCCTGCATGTCCCCATAGGAGGGAGCAAGGGACCCCATTGATGTCCCGGCTGCGATGGCTCCAAGTCTCACCTTCCCTTCCCAGCCTGGGCATTGCATCCTTGCCCTCCATGTTGGCTTCTCCTATCAACCAGAAAGCGTGATCCACGGGAAGGACTGCTACAAGATGCCACGTTTAAAACGCAGAAAGCATCAAGTCTTTGGGGAGGTCACGAAGGCTGACTGCAAACCAGAGGAGCCCCTGGCAGGCTTTGACCCGCACCCCGACTCTTCCAGGCTGGTTTGCATCAGCCTCAAACTCCCCCCGCCCCTGCCAAGGTCCATCAGCCCCCGTGAGATGCACGGAGACGTGGCAATAAGCTGAGCAGACACTGAGGATTTTGCACGGTAGTAAATCACGAGCACGACGCGCCTCTTCCCCTTCAAGTGCCGTGTCGAGCTGCCTTACCCCTGCCGGGATGGGTAAAGGCACAGATTTAATGGAGTGTGGCCTCATTTCTCCCGGGGGGACAGCAGGGAGAGTTACGACCGTCGCTCTCGCGCTCGGGCGCTGGATCTCGGTGCAGGTGCTGGCTGAGCTCCCAAGTACCTGGGAGAATTGATCATTTTGTGCCTAATAGACTGGAAAGGGAAACGGGTCCAAAGGCCAGAAATGTGCATAAACGTTGAGATGCGGGAGCTGGAAGGAGCGTGGTTTGGGGCTGGAGGTCTGAATCCTCCGGGGTTTGTCCCAAAGGTGTTTTTCCTCCCGTCAGGGTTTCTCGCAGGAGCTGGATACTGGTACCAGTATCCCCAGCACCAGTAACACACTGGTTGGAGAAATGTGTTCAGGCTACACTGCTGGGGTTTGGATGGGCTGAATTTGGGTTTTCAGGACCCAGAAACCTTAATAATTTCTATCAGGTGCTGAAGCAGCAAAGAACTCCTTTGAAAACTCCTTTTCCCCACCAGTAAACGAACCTAACAGCCCTCTGGCTTTCCTGATTAACCCAATTAGGTGTTTTCTGAGGGCAGGACTCGGCAGCACTGAATAAAAGGGGAGGGCTGATCTCTACAGGTGTGCCTGGGCTCTCTGCTACCCACACCGCAGTTATTGCCTCGAAGCAGACTAAGTGGCTGTGATAAATTAAGCCTAAGTAGCTGGCTTTGGGGTTTGCCTGCCCTGAAGAGCTGTTTGTGCACGTGTATTTCTGCCTTCCTCCTGATAAAATACCTGGTGCCACTGTATCCCACTGTGTCCTGTCGGGATGGGGAGCGGGACCCTTTTGCCTGCAAAATTTCACCACTGGCATTAAAGGTGGGTTAATAAATGCAAGTACCTCATCCTCCAAAGCTGGCTTACACCCCTAGCTCAGCCTTGCTCCTGCCCGTGCTGCTCCTAGGCTCAGCTTTGGCATGAGAGGGAACTGGTGTGGCTGGAGACAGGGTGTCCTCTGAGCCCAGCGCTGGGTCTGGGGTCCCTGAGTGTCACCGGGCTTCGGGCCAGCCCTGAGCATCGCTGCCTTCAAAGGGCAGGCTCCAGATTTACACCCAAATTACAGGGAGCAGAATTTGGCTCCCGGCTGCTCCTCCTGCCTCCCTTTGTCCCTGTCTGGTCTGAGACAAAGCGACTCCTCTGATATATCAAGTTATCCTTGGAGGAGAGGGGTGACCAAATCTCACCCCCCCCCCCCCCCCCAAGCACTCCCCTTCCCCAGGGCAAAGCCGCAGCAGCGGCCAGGAGGGCACCTCCGGGGCTGCTCTTTTGGGCCAGGGCGGGTGTTATAAAGGGGGTTTTGCCTTTCCCCACAGCACCAGGGTGGGCAAAGCTGAACCCACCCCTTCCACCAGGACTCGCTGCTATTTTTTTTTAATGCAAAAGCCCCCCTCGGAGAGGTGGGGGGGGGGTGGTGGCCCGGCACCCCAGCTTTGACGTGCAGCCCTGGTGACTCAAGCCTGCGTCAGGGGCTGCGTGTCCCTTATTATTTTTTTTTTTTAATTTTTTTTTTCTTATTGCTTTTCCCTCTTCTTTTTTCGGAGCCGAGCGGAGTTACCTCCCCTCCGGCGAAGGGGAGCGGGGCCGGGCCGAGCCCTGCGCGCATCCGCCGAGCGCTGGCGGGGAGCGGGGCGGGGGGGGAAGGAAAGCGGCCGCCGGGCGCGCAGCCACCGGTACCGCGCAGCTTCTCCGCCGCGGGGTGCGGAGGCAGCGGCGGCGGCTGCTGCTGATGCCGCTTTCCCGGCGGCTGCCCGGTTCCGTGCGGCACCGGTAGCTGCCCCTCGGCCCCGCCGCCGCCCGGTCTCGTCCCCCCCCCGGCAGCGGGGCGGGGGGAACCTGGTCAATTTCTCCCGGGACCTGGTCAATTTCTCCCGCGAACGGGGCCGTTGCACCCTCCCCGGGAGCCGCCGCAGCGCCCAGGTAAGGCTGCTCCCCTCGCCCCCCCGCCCCGGGGTCCCGCTCCTGGGGGTCCCCCCCCCCCCCATCGGGTGCTGCCTGCTTTGTTTGCCCCCTCCCCACCGCTGCTGTCGGGGCCTTTTATTTTTTTTTGGGGGGGGGGGGGGGGGAAGGTGCTCAGGGCTAAACTGGGGGTGGGGGGGGGATGATGAGGGGGGAGACGGAAGTCTGGAGGCATCAGGCGTGGCCCTAAGGGTGGTGGCATCGAGGGTTGGGGGGGACCTTTAGAGACAGCAAATGGCTTAAGCCACCCCGGAGAGGCTGGGGGTAGCGTCGGGGGGGTGGCACTGGCTGCCCGGCTCGGCTTGGTGGGGGGCTTATCCCCTCCGAGCCGCTGCCTGGGGATGG
This sequence comes from Mycteria americana, assembly GCF_035582795.1. Classification (NCBI taxonomy): domain Eukaryota; kingdom Metazoa; phylum Chordata; class Aves; order Ciconiiformes; family Ciconiidae; genus Mycteria; species Mycteria americana. The sequence goes on along the minus strand of NC_134384.1, from coordinate 5,985,102 downwards.
GTAGAAACGCAGCTTCCAGGTTGACCTTGACAATAACATTGAGAGAGGAGAAAGCATTTGGCTGCATTGAATATTTCCTTCCTGGCCCCTGAAGTGTTGGGGGTTTATTCCCCTCCACCCCCTTTTTTTTTTTTTTAACGCTGCTCCCTGAATGTGGGTGGCTCGTTTTGAGGCAGAAAAAAAGGGGCTTGGGGTCCTGGTTTCATGCAATTCTCAATATTGGGTGTGGGGAATCCTTATTCCCCTCTGTGCATTTATTGCATCGCTGGATGTGCCCAAAGGTGCGTGTTTCGGGCTGGCACCTCGGCCAGGTGCAGATTTGTATCGCTCTGGGGACGGGGGGCTTAGACCGGCTGAGAAATCTGGCCCCAGCTCTTTGTAAAGGACCCAGAAGGTGAAATCCTTCTGCTTCTCGGATCGTGCCTTGTGTCTGGGGCACCTGAGGTTTGAATCCATCAGGAGCTGATGCAACTAATTCTGGTCTTGGTAGGAAAAAACCTGAAATGCCACGGCAGCCGAGCTATTCTCGGCAGGGCGTAGAGTTTCTTGCGAATATCTCTCTAGAGGTGTCGGGACTAGGTCAAGGAACGTGGATGGTGGTTTGACTGCAGCTCAGCTGCTTGGGAGGGAAATAAAATGTGGGTCTGAGCTGTCCTCTGGGATAAATTGAAGACGGCTCCTCTGAAATCAATAGGAATAAAAGGGTTTGGTTTAAATCTGGAGTGACTCCACTGCTACTCCAGGCTTGCTCAGGGCAGGGAATCTGGAGTTATATCAGAGCCAAGCCGGAGTCACGAGGATCAAATTTACCCTAGATCAGATGCTGACCTACGCACGGCCAGACGAAACCATTGCCCTGGGAGGAGAGGCTCTGATCTTAGCCCACCCGGGGTTGCTTTTGGACTGGTTTGTTTACAAACGTAGCAGCAGCTTCATGAATTACAATAGGGAAGAGCAGAGCTTGCGGCGGGATTTGGATGCTGCCCGCTTGCTGCCTTTTAGGATAAACCCGGACTGGTTTGGGGTTCAGTCACTAACCTGCAGCTGGAGTGGGTGAGTTAAGAGGGATCGCTGAGATCTCACTGGAAAAAGATCATCTGGTGAATCAAAGAGAGCCCTGAAGGAATCGTATGACGGTTGGCTTTGATGCGGTGTCACGCTATTGCAGCTGATGTATGTTTTCATGATACTAAATGAGGGACGAAAGGAGACCAAATTCGATGAATCAATGGGCTCATACACTTCGTGACAAACCCAAGTGCCAACGCTTCCCCTCCTCCGGTGCTGTTGTGTCTGTCTCATGGCCCATCAGCAAAACTGCCCTTTCCCAAGGTTTTTTGGCACCTAGTAAAGAAAAGAGTCGCTGTAATGTCACAACCTGCCATGGGGCATAAAAAACCCGAGCTGGGGGCGGTGGGAAATGCACCCACCTCTGGGGTGGAGCGGGTGGCGGTGGCTGGGGTAGCCCCACCTCTGCCTGCCTTTATAGGAGCTGGGGGTTATTTATAACATCTGGGCGCTTTTGCTGGCGAAAGCGACTTAGGTAGGTGTAAGACAGAAGCGGAGGCAGCTCTGATTCATCAGCGAATGTGAACCGCTCCTGTGTCATGATGCTAAAGCAGGCCTGAGCGTTTGCACGGGAAGGACACGGCGCAGAGCATCTCCAGCACCTCCGGCGGGGAAACGCCGGGTGCGTGCCGCTGCGCTGCTCTCAACCCCACGCCGGGGCCGGGAGCTTGGTTTCCAGTAAAGCTTCTTGTGGGTGCCCTTGTGCTCGGCACCCCGTGCTCTCCCATCTGCTCACGCCGTCCCTGTCCAAAGTTTGTGCCTCTCCGCACGCGGGTGTAAGGGAGGGAGCGCACCGGGCTGCAGCTCGGCTGCTGGGACTGAGTCACGGCGTGTCACCTCCGCAGGGCCCTGAGAACCTGGTGCTAATTAACGGGGATCGTTTAAAGAAGGGGAGAGAGGGAGCAGCCCTAATGAGCCCACATGGCAAAAACCTTCCCCATGGAGCAAGCCCCAGCAGTGAATAGATTTAAGATGGAGGCATCTTGGACTGGCCTTGGCTCATGGAAGGGTTTGCATGACAGAGGCTGCGGGAAGGTCCTTGGGGCAGGGCTGGGGGGACCAGAGCTGCAATGCTTCTGCGTTGGGCAAAAATCTCTTCTCAGGGCTTTGAAGTGGAGTTTGGATGCTGCTGGGAGGGTCCTGCCCTTGATTTCTTGCAGCTTGTAAGGGTGGGATACCTCCCGAAGGTGGGATACCTCCCGAAGGACCCGCTCTGCGAGGGCGATCCCGCTCCCATCGCAGAGGCGCTCCTGACGGCGGGGAGCAGCAGGTAGGGCCTGGAGCCGGTTTTCTCATGGTTTGGTCTCCAAGCTGGGATGTGCATCCAGGGCTCCTTCCCTTTGCCGCTTGGTTTTGCAGCGTACAGAGGGACGACGGGAAGGATGCTTGTTCCTTCCCTCTGCCTCTCCTTCCCGGGCTTTCCGTCTTCCTGGGTGACCTTGGATCCGTCCCTTCCCCTCCCTGCTTCGGTCTCCCCATCTGCACCAAACAGCCCGGCCCTGGGTGCAAGGTTTCCCTAGCCCCGTGCACGTCGGGGAGGATGGGGAGCTGCAAAGTGATGCTCGGGTCTCCCAGCCTGAACCCGAGAGCGGCCTTCCCCCTCCTGAAATCCCTCCGTGCCTCTGCCCCTTTGCTCTTCCCTCCCTTCCCGGCTCTGTGACCTTGATGGAGCGAGCCGGACCTTCCCGGGGCCGGGGAGCTGAATGCTCTGCCAGGAGCAGCTCTTTCCCCTCTCCTTAGGAGCTGCTGGGGGTTTGCCTGGAAGCTGAGTGCAACGGGGTCGCAGCTGAAGGAGGAGAGGTGGTGGGGTAGGGAGGGCCCAGCAGACAGTCCCCATGGTTTAAACCTTAATTTTGAATTCACCCAACCTCAGCCTGTGGTTTTTTTTCCTGCCTCAGTTTCCCCTTTATGGACCCAAACAGGGTGTAGGTATAGAATTTGGACACAGGAGAGGAGGAATCTCCCCCCGTGCCCGTCCTTCAGCCCCAGAGCGTGTTTGCTGCTGGTGGCTGCTCTCCTCGGAGGCTGCTGTAAATCCCCATCTCCTCCCCACCTGCGCGCCCAGGCCTGGCTGAAAGCTTTGCTGACACGTTTCCAGCCTGCTTTATTGCTCCCCAGCCGCCTTCCTGAGAAAGCAAGGACAGGCCGAGGCAGGGCACGCGGCTCGGAGCATCCCTCCCGCGCCGAACCACTCGTGATGCTGCTGGCAGGGCTGGGCCGGGGGACGCGGTGCCCTCGGCTCCTGGAGGTCTTCACTCATCCCACGTAGCAGCTTTTCCCCAGTGGGTGTTTCTGGCTCCAGCTGTGATCAGTGGGAGCCTCCGGGCAGGGATTAAACCCCCTGCGTGTAGCAACGCAGGACTTCTGAGTCTCTGTCCCTTCCCTGGGTGGGGTGAATCCAGCTTGTACCGTGGCAAACCCTTGCCACGCGCCTTCGACCCGCTGCAGCGGTGGCTCCTGAGCTGTCAGTGCAAAGGGATACGGCGGCTGAGGCCACCCCGTGTCACCTGGGCAGGGTGGGGGATTGTCACTTGGTGCGAGCAGGAGCCCCGGGCTCAGCCCGCGAGTCTGGTGCGGGGCTCAGGGGATGGTGGTTGCTTTGCACAGGGTCCTGCAAGGGGTGAGACGTGAAGGCACCCACTGGGGACCAGGAAAGTGGGAATCCCATTCAAGGAGATACCTAGGGACACCGAGCGGTGGGAGATGCAGGAGGTAAGTTATCCCCAGGGACAACCCAGCGATGCTTTCCCCAACGCCTCCCCTCGTAACGCCCCGCGGGATGTTGTTGGCCACTCTCAAGTGATCTCTAGAGACGCCGGCACCGACCCCAGTACAAACCGGTCCTTTCCCTGGTCCTGCTGTGGGAAAATCCACGGTCCCCCTCCACGCACCCACGTGGGAGGCATCAACACGAGTTTTACCTGGGAAAGGTGGTTGGTGCAAAGGCACCCCTGGTCTGGCAGCGCGAGGGAGGTTATTACAAGCCGTGGGCTCTGAAAGACCCTAATCTGTCTTCTAAAGAGAAAGAAAAAATGCACATTTAAGAAAATTAAGGTCATGAGTGCTAAGTAAACAAGCTGAATCTCCATCTGTCAGTGCCAAGGGTTTTCTATCTCTCTCCAGCCCTGAAAGCTCCTGGTTGTCAGCTGATCTGCCTCGTCTTTCTCACAGGGTAGTTATTATTTTTGGCAGATGAAATTTTGACTAAATTCCCTTTTCAATCAAAGAAATGGGTGGAAATAGCTTTCTCGGAAGGATTTGGACTGTGGTTTCCAATTTGAGGGGTGCAGACCTTGGGGCTGATGCACAATCCTGAGGAAATTAATAGGAAGGGCCCCGTCGACCCCACTGTTCCCTGGATCGGGTCCCTGTGCCACGTGGCTCGGTGGCTTTGCGCTGGTGCTGGCTGGGCTCATCTCACGCTACCGGCAGGGATGTGAACGGCAAAGGCTGGGTACGCTCATGGCACTGCTGGCAGGAATGGTCCCCTCTCCTTCAGGCCTGGATCTTCTCCAGGCAACACCACCATCGCCAGGCTGGGGCTGAGCCATCTGGGAGGCAGCAGGACCTCCCCAAGCAAGCCCTGGGGACACAGCGACGGAGCCATGCCGGGATCAAGATTGGGACCTCTACCATGGTTTTCCCCTGCGCTCGTTCAATGTGGGTGCATCTCCCATGGGGAAGAAGACTTGTACCTCTGCTCCTTCAGCCTCATCTCATCCTCTGGTGCTGTCTCGCCCCAATGCCTAGAAAGCTCTTGCCCCAACCCCAAGAGAGCAGCCAAAGATTAAAAGATCCCCTTTTGATGCCCAAATCCTTTGGGAATGTCGCTGTCTTGAGCATCCTCCAAGGAGCTGAGAGCCTCTGGGGCTTTGCAGGTGCTCGAAGAAACCTGCTCCTCAAGGACCGCTGTGTCCTGCTGCCTCTCAGCTCCTAAGGGTGACACTGGGGGGGACCTAAACTGAGGGGGGGGAGAGGTAGAGATCCAGAGAGATGCTGTGGGGTCTGTCCTGAGCCAGGCCAGCGCCATGGGGTCAACACCACCTTCCCTGGAGCTGGGCACCTCCCGGGCGTTGCTCCAAGGGGTTGAGCTGTCCCCGGAGAGCAGTTTGGGTGCCCTCGCCATGGGGCACTGAGCTCCGGGGGCTCGGCCAGCAGACCCTAGGTCTTCCAGGCTCTGTCCCTAATATACAGAGAGACTTCAGCCCCCGAGGCCGAGTCCTCCCGAAGGTCTGAGTCACCCTGGCTCAGAAGGAGCTGAAGCGGCTGCTGAGTAGACAGGGAGCAGCAAACGACTCGCGGGTGATTCAACCAGGTCTGCGCTAATCTGTACAGAGCCCGGTCCAAAATCGATGCAAATCCCCGTGATTTCCTGGCTGCTGGATGAGGCCCTTCCCTCCCCGCCCGTCCCCATCCCGGCTGAGGCTGCTCCAGCCCCGGGCAGCCACGTGCCGGTAATTGCCACGATCGAGCCATGAGCGGTTTACGTGAATGAACCCTTGTTAGGAAATTAAACATTGCTGGGCCAGGCTTGAAAGAATGATTCAAACGGCTTCTCCGGAGGAGCCGGATCCAGGAAAGATGTGGAGCCGACAGGGTTGCCTGGCAACGGATGCAGCCGACAGCCGAAAATAGCTTTTTTAATAGGAACAGGGCCTGGCAAACGGGGAACTTTCTTCAGGGGTGAAAAACCAGCGAGGTGAGGGGAGGGAGGGTGAGGTTTCCTGCTGCCGACGCTTTGCTTCCCTCCCGGGTCGGGACCTCGGCGCGATGGGTGGGGACGGGCTTTGGTGCCCGGGCTGAACCCGCCGCTCTGGAAAGGTTTGGGATTGTGGGCTTTGCTTGGGTGACAAAGATGGATGTTTGTCCAAAGGAAAGAGGAGCTGGGGATGGCTCTGGAATAACGTGAGAGAGTTTTCCTTCTGCTCGCCTAGGGGGGACAGCGGGAGGTCCATCCCGCGTCGCCCATCCTGTATCGTCTGTTCTGGTAGAGACCGGCCACCCGCACCGAGGCTTGGCTGCCCCAAGGGCTGCGCTGGTGTTTGTGCAGCCTCGCCTGTAAGCTGCCACCTGGGTCTTGTACGAGCTTCGAACCGAAGGAGAAAGCCTCCAGGGCGAGGGAGAGACGACGCTGCGCCAGGCTGGGGTGGGACAGACCCTCGGGCATGGCACCGTCGCTCTTCCAGGGGTTGGTGACCAGGCTGGTGTCCCCTGGGAAGCAGGGATGGAGAAAAGAAGCAAGCGTGGCCCTTTGGGAGAGTCATTTTGGCAAGATGTGGGGTTTCTTGTGGGTTTTCCGTGCCTTCTCCCCAGCTGGTAAAACTCCACGGTCCCAGCTGGGACGGGAGCTGTCAGTTCAACCCCAGTTCTCCCAGTATGGCAAGGAGGGACACGGTGCTTTCCCGAGCTGGGGAGCCCCAGCCCAGCAGAGTGGATTTCCCTGATGCCCCCAAGCTTTTCGAGGTGGGGGGAGCACTGCAGGGCTGAGCCGGGTTGTGGGCACCCCCGAAAAGCCTCCGTGCAGGATTGCTCTCGCAGCTGGAGGAGTCCCTGGTGCGAACACGCAGCCGCCTGTTTGCAAACGCGACCCGCCATGCATACCCACTCATCGCCGTGCCGGCGGTGAACCCACGCTCCCTTCCACGGGTCCAAAATTACCCTGCCTGCACCCATCCCGGCCCCGCACCCGTGGGATCTGGCGCCATTGGCGTTGGGAATGAGGCAGCGGGGGCAAACTGGTGTAACTGGTGTAACCACACGGATGCCGTGGGACTGGTGTGGCTCTCCCCGGCCAAGCTGGCCCACGATGAAGGCTGGCAAGGTGGAGGGGACGGGATGATTGATGGCTTTGCCTCGGCTGCCGCTGTTTTGCAGCCGTTATCTGTTGTAAAGCCGCCTGGGAAGATTTAGCTGCAGGCTCCCAGGCTTTTAAGTCACTCCTGATGATGTCCAGGGATGGAGAGATAGCCCGGGCGTTTGTCACTGTCCCCCCAGCGCTTCTGAGCCGTTGTGGGGCTGAGCCCGGGCTCTGCTGAGGGGCCGGGAGCGGGGCAGGGAGGGCAGAGCCCTGGCTGGCGCTGGACGTGGTTCCAGTGCTGCTGGCCTGGGAAGAGGGTGGTTAGAGGATAAAAGAGGGGTCACGGCGATGCGACCAGCTCCATCGCTTGTCGCTGTCCCCTGCAGCCCAGGGAAATTCCCTCCTGTGGGTCACAGGAAGGTTTTCTCCATGAATGTTGAACCAGGGGGTTGCTCCTGGTCCATCATTCATGGAGAAGGGGGCCCTTAGCATCCCCCAGCCCAGAGGGAGGTCCCCCAGGCATGGGGTGACGCAGACCCTTCTCCCCCTTGGCGCTGCCGCTCCCACCGGCACCGGGACACCCTTGGGGTAAGGCAAAGCTCACTCATCCTCTGTTGGCCCCTTCCCCACCCAGGTTCTGCTGATGAAGAGGAGGTGAGGCCTGAGCTGTAGCTCACACGAGTGCCGTTCCCTGTGGGACACTCGTCTTCTCCCCTCGCCCCATCCCGCCCCCCGGGGCCGCGCGGAGCCGTCCCGATGCCGAAGAACAGCAAGGTGACGCAGCGGGAGCACAGCAGCGAGCATGTCACCGAGTCGGTGGCCGACTTGCTGGCCCACGAAGAGCCCGTGGACTACAAACGCAGTGTCCTCAACATGACGGGGGAGACCTGGGACAAGCAGAAGGATGGAGAGGAGGAGCTGGATGCGGAGAACCGGCCAGCGTGGAACAGCAAGCTGCAGTACATCCTGGCGCAGATCGGCTACTCCGTGGGGCTGGGCAACGTCTGGCGCTTCCCCTACCTTTGCCAGAAGAACGGAGGAGGTGAGAGATGGGGCAGGGACGGGCTCAGCCCTTGGGAAAGGGGGTATGGCCCAATCCTGCCTCGCGGCACGTCGGCGGGGGGATCCCGGGGCAGGACGGGGGTTATTTGGGCTGTGAAGGAGGGAAGGGGCAGCCAGGAGCTGCTCGCCGCTGTGCGTGCATCGGTGCAGAGATGCAGAACCTCCAGGACAGCCTCTTCCTAAAGGGTCTCCGCCTGCCTGCTCCGAAGTCAAGGCAAATCCCAGGCCAGGAGCCAGGATTTCTCGCTGCAGCCCCCAATTCCTGCTGGGGCAATTTGGAAACTGGCGGGGGGGGGGGGGAAGGAGAGCCCTTCCACTTCCCTAGGTCCTGAAGCCGTGTTGTGTAGGCTCCAGCCCCTTCCCAAATCCTTGTCTCAACCAGCCCATCCTCCCATCCCACCCCATGCCCCCTCCTTGGGCTTCCAGGAGGAAGGCTTCCTCTCCCGGAGGGCCGGGTCTCTTCCGGCTGTGCTGAGACCCGACACCCTTCATGACACTGATGAGAGGGCGAGTTACTCATCATGAATCCGAACGCAGCCCTCGAGGCCTCTCCTCCGCAGCACTGACCTTGGCGGCGATGGGGAGCAGCCCCTGCCGAGCGGCACTGAACAAAGCCAGGATCAGCCCAGCTTTCCCCTCTCCTCTGCCCTCCCTTGCTCCCGGCGCTGCATCATTCGGCATGCCCCCGGCCCCGGAGCTGGCACGCCTGCAGCGCGCTCAATAATTAAAACATCTCTGGTGTCATCTTCACAATGAGTCATTCTCCCAAATGAAGACCTGTGCAGTCAGCACTTCCCACCCCGGGGCTGCTCGCACCCCCGTCGCCTTCCCTTCCCGCCTGGCACGGAGCACGCCGCCGCCGGCTCCTGCATCCCAGCATCTCCCCGGCCGCTGGCACGCTTAGCTCCCGGTGCCCTAGTTTGGGTCCAGGCGAGGCTCGGTTTCGGTGCAGCAGGGCTTTGCGCGGTGCGTTCGCCGCGGTGCGAAGCCGATGGGGGGGGGGCCTCGGCGTGGTCTTGGGTCGCAGGAAGCGTCCGCAGGCGTCGCGGGGCTCAAACGCCTGCGTTAGCTGCGCTGCACGTGCCGGTGCGCGTGCGCATCGGATGCAGCGGAGAGGGTTGTCTGCCTGGCCCGGAGGAGGTCGGGGGCAGAGCCTGGGGTAAATTCAGGGCTGGGATAGATCGTTATGGCCCTGCTGGCTTCATTACGCAGCTCTCCGCATCTGGCCTCTGACTTCCAAGCAGGTTTTCCCGATTAAATGAGATTGGGAACCAGCTGAGACCCACAGGCTGTAGATGCAGAGTCCCGCTTCTCTGTAAGCACTTAACCCAGCCGTGCCTCAGTTTCCCCGCTGGCACAGCAGTCGATAACTAACTGCAATTAGTGCAACGAATGAAAATTTCTGAGCTTATGCTGAGGTCTCTGCTGTCCTGTAAGTTTGTGGGGCTTTAGCCTCGGCTGTCTCAGGTGCTGGGTAACAGGAGGAGCCACTTGTGTTCGCAGGCTGGGATTCATCCTGGTGTATTCCCTAGCAAATCCAGGGCTGAATTTGCTGTCTGTATGTGGGGAGCATTAAGCAAGTGCTTTTAGACAAAAGGCCAGATGGGATGTGAAGCGGGGACGGGGAATTGAACCTACGACAGCCCCGAGACCCGCTGCGGCAGAGGAGATGGGCGTGCTGGGTTTGAAGCCGGCGGCTCGGCCCCATCCTGCGGTGGGACACGGCGGCACTGAGCCAGGCAGGGACCGGGACACGCAGCTGGTTTTAGGAGCTCCTTGCTGTTGTATAACATCTTCCTGCAGCAGCTCTCAAAAAAGGCTTTACAAGCTGCCCCAACCATTGCTCCCATTTTACAGATGGGGAAACTGAGGCACGGAGCTGGGGACTGGCTTGAGCAGCAGATTTCTGAGCTTTCCTGCACTTTTTCTTTTGGCCAAGTGGCGTCATCTCCCCTGTCCCATGGGGCAGACACCGATTTTCTGCCTTTTCTTCCCACCATGTTTAACCCTCTTGGCCCCCGGCTGGGGTTCCCACCGGGCTCTGAGGCCGGTGCCAGACAGACGGATGTGGGAGCTGGGGAGCGATGGGCGGACTGCTTCTGGGCGTGCGGAGCAGCCCCGGGATGTGGTGGCAGCTGCTGCTTTCTCTCCTGCTCCCCAAGCGGGTGTCTGCGGCGGAGAATGGCTGCGTGCTGGTAGCAAGATGGGCTGGAGCCAAATTTCCAGGACTCGGTGTGCCGGGAGCCGGCGCGGGCTGGCAGCGCTGCCCGTCGCGCTTCCACACCGGTGCTGCCGAGCATGGTGATGCATGGGCATGAGCTGGTGCCCATCTTTCCAGAGATCGCAGGGAGAAAATCTCCAATATTGGACAAATTTGCATCTGAATCTGTCCATCTGTCTCATCTCCGTCCGTCCGCAGGTTGAGATGTGGATGCCCAGGATGGGATGCAGAGATGGGATGCTCGTAGTCCTTCCCGAATTACGCCGGGCTCCGGCTCTGCCCTGCTCTCTGCCTCTCCTTTCATCCTCCTAATCACCCTGGGCCACTGCATCTTGATTTATCTCCCCACCTGCGTTTCTAACACATCAATCCCCAGCCCGCTGCCGGGGCGCTCGGCTCGTGACACTATTGCGGGCTGAACCGCTTTGCAGCGCTGCCGCTCGGAGCAGCGTCAGCTGCCGCAGGTCCTGCCTGGGCCCGGGGGGTGGTGGCTGTCACCGGGGCGTAAATCCAGCTGGGAATTTGCCCAAAGCAACCGGGCTCCGGTGTGTGCCTTTGGATCGCCTGCCGCCCCGCGGGAGCGAGCCACATGCTCCCGAGCCCGTTCCTCAGCCCTTGGCAGGAGGTTGGAGTAATTCATCAGCCGGGCGCTGCAGCGTGAGTCATCGCATCCTTTACGGTCATTTGGTTATGCTTCAGGAACTGCTAATTTCTCTTCGGCCTCCTCAATTAGGCAGAGATTAACCGAGTTTCTAATTTGAGCCGTTTCTACCCCTACCTCAGGACCTTGCTCCGTGCCAGGCGGCACGCGGTGCGGTGGCTGCTGCTGCCGGGGACGCGGGGTGTCCGTGGGGGTGCGTGTCAGCGCAGGGGGCTCGGCTGTGCCCGGACACGCGTGTGCAGGCAGGACCTGGGTGAACAGGAGGGCTCCTGCGAACGTGTGCGTGTCCCCACGGGTCGGCTTACAGAGGTGTCCCCTTGCATGTAGGGTGACGTCCCGTACGGACGCGGCGAGCCTTTAGGTGTGTTGGGGTCTATCCCATGGGTACCCGCACTGGCAGGGGATGTTGCACCCTTCCCTTCCACGCGTGCGTGCGTGCTCCTCTCCGTGACTGTCTTCTCTGCTGCCCAAGCACTGATCTGCATTCCCAGATCCATTGCAAACGAACCGATGGACCAGGCAGAGCCTGTCCCAGCTCTGCCCTGCCTGTCCATCCCTGTCCGTCCGTCCTTGGCTGCGCGACAGCAGGCAGAGAGGGGTCCACGGTGAGCTTTCTCTCCTCTGCCAGGTGCCTACCTGGTCCCATACCTGGTCCTGCTCATCATCATTGGGCTCCCCCTCTTCTTCCTGGAGCTGGCAGTGGGGCAGAGGATCCGCCGGGGAAGCATCGGCGTCTGGAATTACATCTGTCCTCGCCTGGGGGGCATCGGCTACGCCAGCTGCCTCGTGAGTGCACCCATGGGTCCCCTCAGACCCCCCCCCCGGGGTCTGTGGGACAGCTTTGCAAGCTGTGAAGGGGGGGGGGGGGGCGGTGGCCTGGAAGCAAACCTCGAAGTGCCCCGTGCGGAGGTTTGAGAGGTCAAGGGGAGTTTTTCCAGCTCCACCTGTGGGTTTAGGGCTGGGTGGGAATGGGCCCATCCCCTGACCCCTGCTCCCCCCCCGGGTCCCTGCCCAGCCGGAGGTGTGTCGGGGACAGTGTCACTGCCCTGTGATTTAATACCATGTCCTCCTTCCTCCCCCCAGGTCTGTTTTTTTGTCGGTCTCTATTACAACGTCATCATCGGCTGGAGCATCTTTTACTTCTTTAAGTCCTTCCAGTACCCTCTTCCCTGGAGCGAGTGCCCCATTGTGAAAAACGGCTCCGTGGCCAGTAAGGGACGGCTGCTGGCACGGGGGGGGCTCGGCCGGGAGGGAACAGTTCCCAGGGAAGGGGGGCTGTGGGACACTGGGGACCCCCAACATCTGTAGCTACCACAGGTTGGGGACACCAAAGGTTGAGGTGTCTGCTGGGGCACTGGGTCCTCTCCGGTCCAGCTGCCTTGATCACGTGGAGATGTTTCCCTTGGGTTGGACGAGTCTCTCCCCTGCTCTCCCCTTGGGGTCTGTCCCCAATGATGGGATTTGATGCCAGTTTGGGGATCTGGAGCTTGGGTCTCCAGGCTGCCTTGGTGCTCGGGGCCAGGATCTGACCCAGGACCACGAAGGGAGGCAGCGAGAGCCAGGCAGGGCTCACCTGGCTGCTCCATCAGCGCCCAACTGAGACACTGATGGAGCTAATGGTGTTTAATAGCGTCTGAGCATCTCCTTGGGACACTCTGGGAGGTTTTATAGCAAATGCAAATGTCTCTCCCTGTATTTAACATCTTATTTTCACCTGACAATGGCTTTATGCCCTGTCTCTTCTTTTTCCTGCTAAAAATGAGCCCCATTAATTCCTGTCCCTTAGTTTCCAGGAGTGCCTGCCTTCCCTGGCTGGCTCCGGCAGGTCTTTGACATTAATTGACGTTCATCCCCTAAGAGACGGTGGGTGCCTCTCCCCCAGCCCCCTCACGCTTTCCTGCCTCTGCTCGGTTGCAGCTGTGGAGACCGAATGCGAGAGGAGCTCGGCCACCACCTACTTCTGGTACCGGGAGGCCCTGGACATCTCCAACTCCATCTCGGAGAGCGGAGGGCTCAACTGGAAGATGACCCTGTGTCTGCTGGTGGCCTGGAGCCTTGTTGGCTTGGCCATGATCAAAGGCATCCAGTCCTCGGGGAAGGTGGGTGTCGGTGGCCACCTGAGCCTGGCTGGGGTCTGTCCTTGAGGCAGAAACCTCCTGCCTGGACCATGCTCTCCTGCCCTGATCTGGGGTGGCTGGAGGATGCCGTGTCCCCTGGCGGATGCTCACACCCACTCCAGAGTTGGGGCCATCTCTGGGAGGATCCAGAATAAGACCACAAGAGGGTGTAGGGAAGAGGTTTAGTCCAGCTGACACCTGCAGCGATGGCCCAGGGCTCAGCCACATCAGGTTAGCCAAATCACCTGCCCGACCCCTCCATTCGGGGGCTGTCAACCGTCCGATCGCCTGATGCACACCGTCCCGATGGGTGCTCGTAGGATACAGAAATGAGACCTGAGCTCCCCTTCACGGGGGGAGCACTGAGACTCTGCGCGGGAGAAGCAGGGCAGGGAGGAAGGGAAAGCTTTGGGAGAGGGATGCCGTTAGCTTGCAGAGGCTGCTGACGCTTCAGGCGAGGCTGTGTAAGCAGTGGGGTCAGATGCAGAAGGCCATGGTATCCTGGGACACCTGAACATCCCTGTCTCCAGATGCGCTCTGCAAAACATGTGGTGTGTTAGCAGGTAGCAGAGGGCGATGAGACCCCTGCCCACCCGAGAGCAGGGAGCGAGCTGCAGGAGCAGGGCCATGGCAGCAGGTCTCCTCTGCCCGGGATGAAGCCCCATCTGCTGATCGGGGCACTGGAAGCACGCCCTGTGCCAGGAACCAGCTGGGGCTGCCTGCAGCCCTTGGCAGATGCTGGGGAAGGGGATGGGGTGGGGGTGCAGAGCTGTCCGTCCCTCGGGCTCCCCCGGGCACCAGCAGTTTGTGTTTCAGGGATTTTCTGAGCCAACACCAGCATCCTCGCATTCAGCGGCCCCACCAGATTTTCTCTCTTAAGTCTGTCCAAGCACTTTGCAAATCCACCTGAGCTCCAGCACTGGTAGCATCCTGCACCGCCTGAGGAGCAGAGCTCGTTTTGGGGAGGGTAACCCTCCCTTCTCACCCCTGTTGAGCTGTCCTTGGGTTGGGTGGGGAGGCGGCCGAGCTCAGCGGGCAGTAGGCGCGATTGTGCCCGTGTTGCATCCCTCTTGCCCTAGGTGATGTACTTCAGCTCGCTCTTCCCCTACGTGGTGCTGGTTTGCTTCTTGGTGCGGGGACTTCTGCTGCGCGGGGCGGTGGATGGGATCATGCACATGTTCACACCCAAGGTAAGAGTCTCCAAGCCCAGCAGACTCCAAGCAGGTTCTCCTCCCGGCTGGTCACACCCCATTTTCCCGGATGTTCCCCACTCCAAAACCCAGAGTACCAACCCCAAACTACCTCGGAGATCCCGATATATCACCACATGGTGCCAGCAGCACCCTAAATATGGGGTATGGCCAGGACAGCCGAGAGCCTCGCAGACTCACCACCCTGGAGCTGCTTTGAGCCTTAGCATCGCTCCCGTCACCTTTAGGTGCCCAGGCGCCAGGGTGGGGACGTGGGCGTGCCCGAGGCGATGTATTTAAAAACGTCATGGGAAGATGCTGGCTGGTGGTATGCATCCATTAATTAACCAGCTACTTAATTAATTAAGCAGAGACGTAGATGAATCAGCTCAGCCGACGAGGCTTTTAAAAGATATTAATTATGATCTCTTGATGAATTATTCTCAGAGGCCTCCAGCCTGCGGCTCTGGCTCGCAGGAGAGGCGGGATGTGGTTGGGGAAACAGGAGGTTAAACAAACCCACCAGCCAAGACGTTTGATTTCAAGTGCTCCAGGCGCTCCGGAGGCAGGAGATGGCCGGGGGAGGATGGAGAACCATTGCTGGGCGGCGTGTGGCCCCCTTGGGTGGGGGGACGGGGATGCCAGACCCCCAGGGCAGCTGGATGGTCCACTGGGAAGCTGTAGGGCTTTGCACTGGGAGATTGGGCACCCAGCTTGGGCTCTGGGGCAGATGGAGCACCCAGAGACATGGTCAGGTCAATTCTTCACCTGCCCTTCTCCATGCCTCAGTATTCCCCTCTGTGGGAAGGAGAAAAAGGACCTATGAGTGCTGGGTAATGCAAGACCTGATTGTGGCAGACCAAAGCATGCCCGTGGCTGCTCCAAAACCAGCCCAGGCTGCAGGCACAGCAGCCTTTTAATTTAGCTCTGGCTCCACCGGGATGAGTTGTGGGGCCACCAAACCACCTAACTTCTGTCTCCCCTCCAAGCTGGACAAGATGCTAGACCCCCAGGTGTGGCGGGAGGCAGCTACGCAGGTTTTCTTCGCCTTGGGCTTGGGCTTCGGAGGAGTCATCGCCTTCTCCAGCTACAACAAGCAGGACAACAACTGCCACTTTGATGCCACACTCGTCTCCTTCATCAACTTCTTCACGTCTGTCCTGGCCACTCTGGTTGTGTTTGCTGTGCTGGGCTTCAAGGCCAACATCATGAATGAGAAATGTGTGGTGGAGTAAGATTTGTTTTCTCTCTGTTTGGGGTGGGCAGGTCTTTGCTACTGCTGGTTGTGGTGGGTCTAGAGGCAATAGAGTAAGTGCTCTGGAGCTGGGTGATACTGTGTTTTGGTGGACCCAGGTTCCTGATGGTCAAGACCTGGATCTCCTGAGATGTCCCACTGTAGTTGAGTGAGTTGGGTATTCAGCTCCTCCAACCTAAAATCCAGCCCTAAGATGGGCTCTTAGTCTGCAAATTGAGGGTAAATCCAACGTGTCTAGTCACATCACCCGGGTTTCCCCCAGTTTTCACTCATCGTAGGGTCCACTTGTCTGCAAGGTTAAGGGAGCTGCTGTGCTGTACCCTAGAAGCAGCTGGAGGAAGGTGGATTTGTGCACCTAGTGTTATCTTTAGACAGTGAGCTGCTTCCATAAAAATCCAGGCTGTGCAGTGTGGAGTCCCAGAGCAGGACGTAAACCTGAGAAGGAAGCGCAGAGAGCCCATTCCCTGGTGGGCCCCCATCTGCATCCTCTGTCATGTGGCCTAATAAAATGTTTACTTACACCTTGGGAAATTGCAAAGAGGTCCTCTGACTGAGACCTGGGTAACGCGACGCAGGGAGGTTCATCGTGCCGGGGACAAAGGGCTTGCATGGTCAGGCCCTGTCCTCCACGCTGGGAGGAAGGGGACAACTCTGGGTGACCAGGCTCTGCTCTCCCTTAGGAACGCTGAGAAGATCTTGGGCTACCTGAACACCAACGTGCTGAGCCATGACCTCATCCCACCCCACGTGAACTTCTCCCACCTCACCGCCAAAGACTACAATGAGATGTACAGGGTGATCATGACAGTGAAAGAGGGGCACTTCAAAGAACTGGGCTTGGATGCCTGCCTGTTGGAGGACGAACTCGACAAGGTACCTGGTGGCACTCCTAGTAGGACCGGGAGGTCACCTACCCCATTGCCTCTCCCTGGTAGGAGCTGCTCTACTTGTGTCGCTCCTGGCACATGGATCTGGAAAAACTATTTTTAGAGACCCTCCAGGGATGGGGATTCCCTGTCCCTGTGGTCTTCCCCAGCACACAGTGGTCCTTCCTGGGGTGGGGGAAAGGTCTGCCCGTGGCAAGTCTAGCAGGGTCGTCACCGCTTCCAGGCTAGGGTACCAGACTGGATTTTTCTTTCCTTGAAGAGTAGTTCAGTGAGAGAGACCCGAGGCATGCAGGGGCTGGCAGGCTGTGTCCCTGATATGTTTCTTCTCATCTTTTGGTCCTCTCTCCCCATGAACAGTCGGTGCAAGGAACTGGCCTGGCCTTCATTGCCTTCACAGAAGCCATGACCCACTTCCCAGCCTCACCGTTTTGGTCCGTCATGTTCTTCCTGATGCTGATAAACCTGGGCTTGGGGAGCATGATCGGGACCATGTCAGGCATCACTACGCCCATCATCGACACCTTCAAGGTGCGGAAGGAAGTGTTCACAGGTGAGGTCTTTTCTCCTGCAACCTCCTGGGGAAGGGGTGGAGGGTCCCCATTGCCCTGGGCAGTCACTCCAGAAGGGTGTGGACATAGTGGACATGTACTGGGCCCTGCTAATGCAGGGAATGGACCTTGTGGTGGAGGCTTTGCTTCCCCTTGGGATGCTCTGCTGACCGTGCCCCTTTGCTCCCCGCAGTTGGTTGCTGCATCTTCGCCTTCGTGGTGGGACTGATCTTTGTGCAGCGCTCTGGAAATTACTTTGTCACCATGTTTGACGATTATTCAGCCACGCTGCCGCTCACAGTCGTGGTCATCCTGGAGAACATCGCTGTGGCCTGGATTTACGGCACCAAGAAGTAAGGCATTTGTACAACAAAAAGAATAACTGCGCTGTAACTCCTGGCTAAAAAACCCCTTCCTTCCAGCTCTTTGTCCTATGACTTTTTCCCCAGGAGGCCAGCTCCGATGGAGCAAATGCCCCAGGGGCAGCTACCTTATAGAGGCAGGAACTCGGTTCACCTTGATCCTCTTGCCCTGTCCTAGGTGTAACCCAGCCCCAGGAGCTGGTCCTTCTAGTGGGTATCTACTGTTGGTTGTGGTGCTCTGTCACTTGTGATTACCCTTTTGTATGAGGTTTCCAGGTCCTTCTGGAAGGAGACCTTGTTCCCCCCAGTGCCTGTTCTTGTCGTTGATAAGTTGGCCAGGGCAAAGGATGCTCTGGTTAATGCTCAAATGACCTTTTCCTTAGGAGGTTCCCAACCAGTCCTACAGGCTTGAGGGACACTGAGATGCTTGCCTGGATCAGCTGGGTTCTTCTTCAGGCTCTACCTTGAGCATAATTTACAACGGGGGTTCCTGGGAGGGTGTTTCTCACTTGAAGGTGGGGAACGGCATGGTTCTATCTCTTCTTCTCGGCAGGTTCATGCAGGAGCTGACGGAAATGCTGGGTTTCCGGCCCTATCAGTTCTACTACTACACCTGGAAGTACGTCTCTCCCATCTGCATGGCTGTGCTCATGACCGCCAGCATCATCCAGCTGGGAGTCAGCCCCCCGGGCTACAGTGCATGGATCAGAGAGGAGGTGAGCACAGCTCCCTTCCCCGCGGCCACCTCCACCCCAGGGCCCGGCTGAGCTGGGGGCAGCTGAGAGCTGCAGCCCACCCTGCTCAGCCCCTGAGGATGAAGTCTGGCAGGAGGCAGCTGGAATTGCCTAGCACTTAGGAGACGTTGTACCTGGTGTGCATCGCCTTTGCTGTAACAGCCCCTTGACACTAATATCTGTCTCTTCCAGGCTGCAGAAAAGTTCCTTTTCTACCCAACCTGGGCCATGGCTATCCTCATCTCTCTGATCATCCTGGCGTCCCTCCCTCTGCCTCTGGTCTTCATCCTTCGGCAGTTCCACCTCGTGTCAGATGGCTCCAACGCCCTCTCTGTCACCTACAAGAAGGGCCGGATGATGAAGGACATCTCCAATTTGGAAGACAATGATGAGACCCGCTTCATCCTGAGCAAAGTGCCCAGCGAGACCCCATCCCCCATGCCCACGCACCGTTCCTACCTGGGTCCCGGGAGCAACTCCCCCATGGAAATGAGCAGTGCCCCCAACGGACGATACGGGAGTGGGTACCTACTGGCCAGCACCCCTGAATCCGAACTGTGATGGCTGCCTGCCGACCACCCCCACCGGGAGAGGAGGTCACTGGGGAGTGGATCCTGGCTGTCCAGGCAACAGGAAAATTAATTAATAAGGAAGATGAAGAAGAAACCCCTCTAAAAATCGTAACCAAAAGCAGCCATTTCTAAGATGACATCGGGAAGAAGGGATTGCGGGAGGGGCAGGACTCCTCCGACAACCTTCGGCTGAAAGGCAGGATCCCCCGGGCTTGCCTTCGGGGAAGGGAGGAGGAACAAGAGACGCTGCAGTATCTTTCCGAGAGTTGCTCTCACGCAGCTCAAATCTGAAGCAAAGAATCTCTCTTTTCTAAGCAGCTGATGGTTGGAAAAAGGACCTGGCGTCAGGTGGAAAGCCAACCACGCTTCCTCCTGTGACCCAGCGCTCTTCCCTCCCCGTCTGTTGTCCTTTAGCCGGGAGGAGTCATGGCCTTATTCCAACGAGCACAATTAACCATCGATGTTCATAGCACAAAAAGGTGCTGCTGTTGTCACCGTTGTTGTTGTTGTATCTCCTGTAGGTTTTTATAGCTGTGGACACACCCAAATAACCCCCAGATTTTGACCAGGGTTGGCAGGGAGCAGCGTGGGGCTGGCTGAGACGTTGCAATGTGTGAGACGGTGGATGGTGGATCCTTGGTATCTGTTTTGTTACCACCAGCATGGAGACAGCATCTGTAGGTGGTTCTGAGACACGGAGATGTCACGTCCGTGGGATGAAGTGGTCAGCATGCTCCGTGGTTAGGCAGTTGTCGTGCTGAGTGGCAGAAGGACCTCTGAAGTGAGGGTGATTTGGATGTGTGAGCGTGTGTGGGGTCTGGATAGGGTTACCGTGATGGGGGTCAGGAGTGCTCTCCGGGAATTACTCCTGACATGTGGGATGCTCCACTGAACCAAAATCCCTGGCCTGGTGATCGTCTCCTCTTGCCACTCTCTTTAGACGTCCCAGAGGGACAAGCAGAGAAGCTGTGGGGCATCCAGTCCTACCACCGTTCTGGTTTAGCTCTCAGGAAACCACCCCCTGACTTACCTCCCTTGCACCCACCAGCTGAGGTGAGCTGGGCAGTGACTCTCTCTGGACATAGGTCCTCATTTCTCATAGCTTCGAGCCAGGGGGTCTGCAAGGCCTCCCATTGCATCTCCATGGGCTCACCAGCCTTTGGATGGGGGTAACCAGCTCTTGGGGACAGCTGGGGTCTGCTGAGCAGCAGCAGTGCCAGGTCCCAGTGTCCCTGCTAGCCCTTGATCCAGGCTGGTGAGCCCTTGTTAGAGCCCAGGGGCCTCTATCGTGCCCAACCATGTTATCTGTGGACCAGATTAATGTGACCTTATGTTGTTTCTCCCCATGCTATCCAGGAAAGGTTGGGATCTCCCAGCTCAGAGTCTCTCTCCCTGGGACTGAAGGTTGTTTCCCTGAATCCTACATGTAGCTGAGCATTTCTGTCAAGGGTATCAGTATCACGTGGCATCTTCCTCCTTTCCCCATGGGGACAAGGGTGCAGCAGCCTGCTTGCAGCCTCTTTCCCTCTCAGCACGTTGCTACGGCCTCCAGAAGCCAAGGGAGCTCCTCATCCTTGGTTCTGCTGGGCTTAGATCATGCATGATGGTATTTCAAGCCGGTCTGAAGGCCAAGTTTGTGGGTGCTTGCCCACGAGCACTTCTCTTCTTTGCTTTCCTATCAATGGGTTTTCTTCCACCTTGATTCTCCTTTTGGCTGGGAGGCGAAGGCAGAAAATACCTGGTCCCTTCGCTACATCCTTGACTTCTCCCTGGGGCCAGGAGGTCCCCCACAATGATGTTTCTCTTGTGGGTTGTGATCCTTTATTTATAGTCCTTCTCCATGGGCTTGGCTGGTGACCTGGAGACTCTTCCTGGACAATTAGCCCAGGCCCTTCGCTAGCCACTTTTCCAGGGGGGAAACGGAGGCATGGACTGTAACAAAGCACTTGGTGTTTGGTGGCTCTGAGAAGCACCGGCCCCGCGTGGTCAGGATCAGCCACGCTCTTGTCCCCCCTTCACCATCCCCTCCGCTGTCTTTCTCCTTCCCCTGTCCGTGCAGAGGGACATAGAAATATCCCCACCGCATCATCTCCAAATGGGAGAAGCACAAAACCCGTGGCGCTTCCCCATCACTAGGCAAGATGTCCCCTCCCATCTCTTATTTCTCCCTCTGTCCCCAGTTTCCTCCACCCAACCAGCAAAACAGAGGATGAGAAAAATCGTTGCCCAACGTCACCTTCCCGATGCCCCTGAGCCCGGGGGCCGGATTCCCACCATAGCTCCCATGGAGTTAACGGAGCAGGACACCTCCCGTAGCCGAAGTCCTTAGTCCCATCTCCTCCCACGGCGTGATGCTCCTCCAGCCCTGGGGGGAAAGGTCCGGCCCTCCGTCTCTCCCATCGCCATTCCCAAACCAGCCAGGGAGGCGTTCGCTTTCCTCCCCTCTTCTTGCAGCGTCAATAAGAGGCAAAGTCAATAAGAAGGTAACAAAAAAAGCTATATTATATATATATAAAATATATACAGAGAGAGGAGATGGAATAATAACCTAGAGATTCTCTATTTCTATTGTATATTTATTCTGTAAATGTCACTGTAAATGCTGTTAAATGACAAAATGTATTCCAAAGTGGCCCGTGACATATTTTCATTCCCAGTGCTGTACAGATCAATTTTCATTGTATATCGGGACATATTTTTACCTTTTTATTTCTCGTGCGTGGTGGGTGGCCGTCCCCCGCCCAGCCCCGGGGGGTCCAGCTGCCCTGGGGATCCGGCAGAGAGGAAGAGGAGGAGGAGGGACGACACCTTTCTTTTTATCCGTGGAAATACTGTACTTCTTCGTGGCGTTTGCTCGGTGTTAGACACAGGGTTGTTGGGGGGTGTGTGTGCGTGTGTTCAATTTTAAGTGATCCGTGTCGTCGCCGTGTGAGCGTGCGCGTGTTCGTCCGTAGATGCCGTGCGTGGAGGTGTGCGCGTGTGTGTGTGCGCGGATGTGTTTGGTTTAGGATTCACTTCTCGCTGTACTCGGTCACTTTTGGAGCCTGCGTTGGGGGTTTCTCCCGCTCGCCGGGGCAGGCTCTCCCTCCACGCACCTTCTCGGAGCCCCGGGCTGTGGATCGGGCCGACCCCCAGCGGGTTTTAGCCCTGGAAATCACTTTTTTTCCTCTTTTTCTGCACAGAGGCACAGGGAATAGCTGCTAGTTGTGAGCACAGGCACTTTTCAGTTTTCCTCCAGGCGGTGGGAGAAGGAGGGGGGAACCGCTGCCGATATTCTTGTCCCCCCACATCAGCTCCCCGCTCGGTTCCCAGCCCGGGTCCTGTTGCGTGGAGCAGGACGGTGTCCCTGGCTGGGGGACGAGGAGGTGCTGGGTAGATCAGGAGGGGTGAAAACCCTGTTCCCCCTCTGGGGACAGAGCTGGGGAGGGGTTAAGTGGGTCCGGAGAGGGGATGGCTGGTGCTGAGGGCAGAAAGGAGCTTAGCAGGAGGGTGCCCACGCCGTGACGGCAGTGCTGTGGGTCCGAGGGCGCGTGTGGTCCCCGTAGGGCTGGAGCTGGGGTGCTCGGTCCCCGTCGGGCTCTGCTGCCATCGGGATCTGCTGGGGCTGGATGTGCCCTTGACCCTGGTGCAAAGCAAAGGGGATGGCTGCAGCCGGCGGTACTCTGCTGATTTGCACCGTCCCCGGGTGTCCCTTGGCCCCTTTCCCTCAATCCCTCCAAAACAGCCCCTGCTTCACCTCCTGCCCCCCACCCAGACCCTGGCAGGTCACGTTAAACCCCAGCACCTCCCCCTGCCTTCCTCCTGTCCCCCATCCTTCCCTGAGCCTGGCTCTCACTGGCGGGGGGGGGAGCAGGGCCGGGTGGCCTGGGTGGCCGGGGAGGACACGGCAGAGCCATGGCAGCACGCAGGATGCGGCTGCTTCCCCTGCCAAGCACAACGCTGGCGAAACCCTCCTGTAAAGGTAAAAGCACAGATCTCGTAGTAGCTTGTCCCATGTATCCCCATAGCCGGTGTATTTACCATGCGTGCCGTGCCGGCCGGACTCCTCGGCAGTCGAGAGAAACCCTGTAACAGCTGTAACGGAGTCTGATTAAAAGTCTCTTCTTACCAAATCTCTTCTCACCAAGTCTCTTCTCTGCCTCTGTTTCCTTTCTTGGGGTGGACTTTGGGGTCTCTCTGAGGTTTGGGGTTGCAGGCAGCTAAAGAAATGGGGCATTGGGGCTGTCGGCACCCATGGCATTGATGTCTCTGTCCTTCCCTGCCCTGTCACCCCTCTTGTCCTTCTGTCTCCCCTCGTCCTCCGATTCCCTTCCTCCAGCCAGCATCAGTCCCGGCAAGGGGCTTGCTCAGGGCACGGCTGCCTGCAGGTGCTTCAGGAGCATCATGGGGGTGATGTTCCATCCTGGACCAGTTCAACCAGTACACACTGGCTTTACAGGGCACGTGGAGCGGTAAGATGCGGTGTCTGCTCCCCTGTGCAATGCCCTGATAACGTTGCTGGTGGCTTATCCTGAGCACTGGGGGTACTGGGAGCCTGGAGACCAGCACTGGGGGTACTGGGAGCCTGGAGACCAGCACTGGAGAAGGACCAGAGGTTTCCAGCAGCCCCAGATGACTTCAGCTGCCAGATACTAGCTTAGTAACAGGCCTGGCGGGGAGCAGCGCTGCTGCTTCCCTTCCCTCCTGTCTTTTGTAGCTCATTTGGCTTCTCCAGGGCTGATCCAGCCCCGGGGAGCATGAGGAAGGGGGAAAGAAAGTGGGATGGATGGGACCAGATGAGATCCGCCAGCACTGGGGATGCCATCGGGGCACTGCTGCGGCTGTGAACTGAAGTCGTGCCCCTGCGCTGGCAGCTGCGTAGGAGCGGGGCCGTTTTGCTGAGCACCTCGGCATCATCTGGAGATGTTGGCGTAGGACGGGGGTGAGTGTCTGCAACGGGGGCTGGAGGAGCGGCACTGCCCGTGGTGGAGGCAGGAGGTGGCACGTGGGTTATCTTTGCCCAGAGGCTCTCCAGGACCGGGCTCTGGGGGTAAACGTCCCCCAGGGGCGATGACCAGGAGAACGGGGCATGGGGGGCAGCTCTGACCCCCAGCAGCGCAGCCCCAGGCTGTGGGAGCAGGGACGGAGACGCTCCCAGCTCCTCCTCAGTGAGGTGGCACAGAGGGGGATGCAGGCTTATGGCTGCGGCACCCATCGAGCCTGGCTCAGGGTGATGCCCAGGGCTCTGCGGTACCCACATGTGGTGCTCACTGCTGCGATGAGCTGTCCGGCCTCAGCCCGCCCCCGTGCTCCCGCTGCTGTGCGCTGGGTGGCTCTGGGCTTGGGCAGAGGCTCAGACCCCAAACCCAGAGAGAGGACACGTGTCCCCGCCGCTGGTCTGCGTCCGAGGACAAGGCGCCGGCAGGCTGCTGTGATGCCAGCTTGTCCCCAGGCCACCCCCCGGCGTGGGGGGGGCCTCGTTTTATTTTATGCCCTTTTCCTGTCCCAGGCAGGGAGAGGGGGCAGCTGCCCGTAAAAGCAAACCCAGCAAAACCCCCAAGCAGCAGCAGGCTCTGATGCACCTTTGGGATTGCAGCTATCGCACGGGGCTGGGCGAGCTGCTGCCGTGGAAAAGCCCCGGGCCAGGGGGGTGAGTGGGGCAGGACTGGGCTCCGTCCACCCCGCAGGGGGCTGAGAGTGGGTCTGGGGGGGCCAGAAACCCCCGGCTCCCAGTGCCAGGGGCTCCCTGCAAATCAGATGAATGAAACAAACTGAAAAGGACGATTCTGGCCCTTGTGGGGCTACAAAAAAGATGCAGAGAAACGGGAGCAAGTGTAAAATTTAAGCCAAATACATGCTTTTAAAAATAAAAAAAATTGAATTTCCTGTGACGGTGAGGCAGGGAGCCTTCAGATGCTGGCGGGAGGCGAAGGCTGGTGCTGCTGGATCGGGGGGTGGTTTTTGGGTGTTCCATCTCAAAACAGCTCTGGACCGGGGTACGGACACAGGGTGGGTACAGACACACAGTGGAGCCGCTAACAGCAACATCTTGCTGTGGTTCCCCGAGCACGTCGGGAAGAAAACCAGAGACAGTTACCCCGACTCTTAAAGGCGGGGAAACCAAGGCACAGCACCGCTCATGAACCGCTCCTGCTCATTGCAAAGGCAGACGATCACCACCACCATCCCTGCTCCAGCCCAGCCTTCTCCCGCTCCCAAATTGCTTTTATGGAGCAGAATTGCATCAACGCCGCCGCAGATGGAGCCAGATTCGCCGCCGGACCGAGACACCCTCCACTGCCTGGTTTTTTCCTTGCCTTGGCTCCAGCCTGCGTTGCAGGACCCACAAGATGGCACTGTGTGACAGCAGCACGGGGACTCTGCCACCCGCGTCCTCGGGAGAAATTTGGGGTGCAGGCCCTACACGGGGGGTCAGGGGATGAGCTAGCTCCCCTTCCAGGCAGAGGTCGCGGAGGGACGGGGCTGCGAACTCTGTCCGTGCAACCTGTGCAGCCCAAATATCCGTGCTCAGCTGGTGGTGAGCAAATTTAGCTGAAAAATTCGCCCGGCAGAGGCGGACGGCAGAGATGAACCTTGCCCACGGCTTGTGACGGCTTCTTTGGAAAGACCCACCTCCAAGAGAGCGTCCCGAAGGCTGCGTGGGGCTCATGCCCTGTGGAGCTGCTCTGCGGCATCAGCGCCCAGTGGTGCCGTGGGTGCCACCGCCCACAGACGGGAGATGGACCCGTCCCACCAAAAGCACGAAGGGAAGAGGGCAGAGACCTTGTTTGGAGCATCTAGGGTTGCTGAGGTCAACGTATCTTTTTATTAACAGAATCCTGGAAGGACCTGGAGAGGTTGGTTTGTCCACGTCTACCCCAAAGCAGGATCGTCTCTCCCTAAAGTGAGCTGCAGTCCACCTTCCTCCTCCGTCCCTCCATGGATGGAGACATTGCGTGATCCCAGCATGTCCCCAACTTCTCCTTTAGGCCACACGGCCTTCCGAGCATCCCGTGGCCCGTCGCGCTGGTCTCGGTGTGCCAAGCTGGGGACGTGTCTGATGGGCAGGGCTCAGGGCGCTGTGCCGGGTCAGGGGGAGAGACAGTGCAGAGACCGGGGGGGAGACCCAGAGAGCCCTTACCGCGTCCTCAGGACCCGCTCAAGGGCTGTGGCTTTCCAGGTTGGAGCTGATCCTCTTTGAGATCTTCCAGGTCCTGCTCTTCGTTCCATCCTTCACCTGGATGTTATCTGAGATGCTTTCAGCCTTGCAGGAGGTCCCTGCAGAAGTGACTCCCTCTTGCTCCAAAAAGGCCCTTATTCATCAAGCTCTTTCTATTTTCTCTCTTTCTCTCTCTCTCTCTCTTTTTTCTTTTTTTTTCATGGACATTAAAAATCTGAAGGCATATTTAGAGAGCAGACAGCTTTGGGCGGGTGTTGCTGGCTAAAAGATCTCTTCCTTCCCCAGATACAACCCATTTGTCTGCCTGGCCACCTCCTCCCACCCCAGGAACGGCCGCGCTTGGGTGCACAAAGATCTCCCCGGGATGAAAGTCGCCGGATAAAATATTAGCATCAGGTCGCAGCATTCCTTCCTCCTGGCCAAACTCGCATTACCGATGATGAGGAGCTGAGCTGCGATGCCTGGCCGGTGATGCAAGGCTCGATTTTTCCAGCACGGTTTTCCCTCTGGCTCCACACTCTCCCGCTGGTGCAGCCCCGGGTGGTTTGGGTGTGGAGCTACGCCAGCCTCCACCCGCTCAGGATCCGGCCCTGGAAGCTGTCGAGTTGCAGTTACAGTTGGAGCAGGGCTTTCTTGGTGGTAAGATTTTAAGCGCGGCTCTCGTGCCTCGTGGCTTTTTTGGGTGGAGCGTTTGCCCCAGCCACCCCCAACGACCCCCCGGTAAGGGGGTGAGCATGTCACCGAGGGGACAAACCTGGGCAGAGGGTGAGGAGGGGACCTGGGGCCTTGGGGGGGGGACTCTCCACAGAGCCCAGGGAGCTGCAGAGAGCGATGCTGTCCCCCCTCGCCCTGCGCCAAGGACCCCCTTATGCAAGTGCTGACCCCCCACCCCAATTACAGGCCTGTGCTGGGCTTGGATCCCTCCTACGGCCCCCAGGTACCCGCCTGCGTCCCCCCCTCCCCAGCACCAGCAGTGCCAGTGCCGGAGTAAACAGCGCCGGCAGGACCCGGTCCCTCGGGTCTTCGTCCTGGTGACAGGCTTGTCCCCTGGGGCACCCCAGCTCTTCGCCTCCTCCCCAGCCCCAGGAGACAGGGCTGAGCATCACCAGCATCCCGGGGGTGTCAGAGCCCCCCAAGGAGGGGGGGTTTAGGGGAAGGGCCCCTGGGGCAGGGGCGGTTGGTACCCCGAGTCCCGGCCTCGGCGTCCGCGGGTGCAGCTCCAGGGAAGGGGCATCTTTCACGCAGGAGCCGCACCAGGACAGAGAGGTGCTCGGGGAGGGTGGCGGGAGGGAAGGAGGGCCGGGTCCGCCTGCAGCCACCCCGCTCCCCCTGGCCAGGGACCCGCGCCCGGGGTCGGTCTCTCCTGACCTCTCGGTGAGCGAGGGAGTGCGAGCCAGGGAGGGATGGGATCTGCTCGAGCCTCTGCCAAGAGCTGGCTCCAGATCCGCAGGCAGCTCTGGGCTGCATTTCCCCTCCGGCGCGAAGCGGAGCTGGGGTGTCCGGGGTTCACTGCTCGCTGACACCGAGCCCCCGAGAGCCCACCCGCACGCCGGGCCACGCGGGGAGGTGAGCCGGGGGTGCGGGGGCCCGGGGGGGCTGGCGCGGGGGTGGAGGGGATGGGTGGATGGAGGGAGGGGTGGATGGCGGGGTGGGAGGATGGAGGGCTGGGAGGATGGCGGGAGGGATGCGGGGATGGAGGAGGGCGCTTGGGAGGGAGGGCAGCGGCGGGGGGCGCCGGCGGGGGGCCGTGGGGCTGGGCGCTGGGGCGGGGGGGGGGTCCCCGGCCCCCCGGCGGGGCGGCGCCGGCTCCCGTAACCCCGCCGCTCGCTCCCAGCCCTATAAAAGCCTCGGGCGGCGGCGGCGGCGGCGCTTCCCCCGCCGAGCCCCGGAGCAGCCCTCGCCGCCTCCCCCGCGCCGGGCCGGGCCGAGCCGGGAGGGAACCGCCGGGGCGCAACAGGGCCCCCCCCGGCCCGGCCACGCGTGAGCGGGGCCCTCCCGGGAGGGCAGGGCCCGGCTGCGGGGCGGGGGGGGGGGGAGCGGGAGGGGAGGCGGAGGGGGCGCATCCACCCCCCCCCCCCCCCCCAGCGGGTACCGGGGAGGCGCCCCCGGCCGTCGCCCCCTCCCCGAGCCCGGCCCGGGGGGGCGGAGGGAGCGCGGAGCCGCCGGAGCGGGAGGGGCGGGCGGCGGGGCCCCCCCGCTCCTGGCGCTGCAGGTACCGCGGGGGGACGGGGACACGCAGCCCGGCGGGCTCGGGGCTTGTCGTCCCCCCCCCCCCCCCGGCCTTGGCGGCGGCGGCGGCAGCATCCTCCTCCTCCTCCTCCTCCCCAGCCGGGCCCGCATCGCCCCGCGGCGGACCGGGGCTGCCGGACCCCCCTCCCCGAGCCCGACCCGCCGCCCCCCCCGCCTGCACTTGTTGCTGCCCGGCAGGGCTGGGCTGGCTCCTGCTTTAGGGCGGTTTTATGTAGGGGGGTGGTTTTGGAGGGGGTGGAGGTTGCAGCCTCCCCTGCCGTCCCCCAGCAGCCAGCGGTGTCCGGCTCGGCTCCAGCCTGCTCCCCCTGAGGCCAGAGCCAAGCCTGAGCCCCCCCTTTTCCCCTCCCCAGTCCCATCTCTGCCCCCCTCTCCTGCCTCCGCCGACCCCCAGCTCCTCGCCCGGAGGAAGGGTGCGCGTAGCGTGCATCTCCCATCCACCGAAATCTATGATCAGCTCGGTGTGTGTCTCCTCCTACCGTGGACGCAAGTCTGGGAACAAACCACCCTCCAAAACATGCCTGAAGGAAGAGATGGGCAAAGGGGAAGAGTCGGACAAGATCACCATCAATGTAGGTGGCACCCGGCATGAGACCTACAAAAGCACCCTACGGACTTTGCCGGGCACCCGCCTGGCCTGGCTCGCCGACCCCGATGCCCAGAGCAACTTTGACTTTGATGGTAAAAGCAATGAGTTCTTCTTCGACCGTCACCCCGGGATCTTCTCCTACGTGCTCAACTACTACCGTACCGGCAAGCTGCACTGCCCCGCGGACATCTGCGGACCCCTCTTCGAGGAGGAGCTGACCTACTGGGGCATCGATGAGACGGATGTGGAACCCTGTTGCTGGATGACCTACCGCCAGCATCGCGATGCTGAAGAGGCCCTGGACATCTTCGAGAGTCCCGAGCCCGGTGGAGGGGCCGGTGGAGAGGAGCCTGAAGAGGAAGGGGGTAGGGAGATGGCCCTTCAACGCCTGGGCATGGATGACAGGCCGCCGGGGGCAGCGGGGGCTGCCGGAGGGGGTGGCTGCTGTCGGAATTGGCAGCCTAGGATGTGGGCGCTCTTTGAGGATCCCTACTCGTCCAAGGCGGCAAGGGTAAGCTCCCGAAACGCGCCAGTGGGGAGGTGGGATGGGGCCGTGCTGGGGTTGTGTCGCCGTCTCCCCATCCCCATGGGTGAGATGGATTCTCCTGGTGGGTTACACGGACCCCCCCATCGCCATCCCCCTCCTACCACGGGGCAAGTCGGCCATCTCCCATCCTACAGGAAGCCTCTTCCATCATCTCCCTGTTCCATCCCAACACATTGCATCTGGGGGAGCTGGGCTGAAACGGGGGGCAAGCCCGCTCCCTGCCCCCTTTGCACCCTTGGGTGCTGCCCTGGCACATCCTGTGCCCACAGAGACGAGGGATTGTCAGGGGGAGTCCTTGGCAGGGCTGAGTCCTGGCAGAGTTTCAGGATGCTCTAGGACGGGCAGGATTGCTTAGGTTCCTCTCACCGGGTTGTGTGCGTGCCCACGCCAAAACCCACGTTTAATAGCCCAGGTATGGCGTGGGGGGACAGGGCTGGTGGCTGCTGGCACCCAAATCAGGTCCTGAAGCAAATGGGATCCTCATGGTTGTCCCCAAGGAGCTCGTGTTCCTCTTCTACAGCAGCAGCAGCCCCAAAGGACACCCCGCGCGTCTGTGCAAGCACCCCTCCCTGCACCCTGCAAGAGCCCTCGTCCCCGCACCCCTGTCCCCCGCCATCGCCGCGTCGATGCTGCCCACGCGCAGCATACGGTCCCCATCAGCACGTGCGAGCGCAGGCTCTCAGCCGCGGTTAACACACAAACACACACAACACACGCGCGCGCCCCAGCCCCCTTCATCCACACACATCCCTGGGGACCTGCTACGCCACGTACACACGCGCGAGCACACACGCGTGCTAACACCCCCTTGCACACACAGACGATCCCTACCCACAGACACCGACGTGCCCGGGACGTATCCCCCATAAGCAGTCACATCTTTGGGTTCCCAGCCTGGCTCGGGCACTATTCTGCGCACGTGTCTCCTCTCCCAGCTACTCTTAGATCATCCCCAAAGCACTGCCCACCGACCCCCAGACACCCACCCACGCCGTTCCATACCCATCCGGTCCCATCCCCACGCGCGTGTCCCCCGTCACGCCCAGCTTATAAATCTGCCGCACACACGCATATAGATATTTGGGATCTAAATGAATTTTGGATGCATTTAGAGGTGTAAAAAAACCATCAATCGTAAGAAATCCTGCAGGCATTTCACACCCACCAGCAGCGCGCAGGGCAGGGGGTCAGTTTGTCAAGGCGGTGTTTTTGCAGCTAACGTAAGAGCAACACGCACACGCAGAGGATGCTTGGGCAGCGAGAGCTTTACTCGTTTTGAAAGGGGTACCCGATTCTTTGCCCATCTCTGAGGGCTCGTGGCCTCTGAGAGATGCTCCGAGTGGTGTGAAGCTCCAAATTAAAACATAAACCCAAGCAGAATAATTCAGCTCAGATTTTTCACGTTATTATTTGGTTCTGCTTTTCCTGCGTGCTGAGCTGCGCTCAGAAAGGCATTTGCTAAACAGAAGCAGGAGGAGCGTGTCGGGGGGAGCAGAGATGGCTGTGACGTGAGCCCTGACTGGAGCTGGAGTGGGACCAGTCTGCACTGGGAGCTCCCCGCTTCCTTCTTACTGGTCTGAGATAAAGCCTCAGCTCAGCACCGCCACGAGGACGGGCACCTTCCCGCAGTAACGCTCGCAGGCTCTTCTGGGTCATATTTTTCACTCTAAAATAGCAGTATAGTTTTGCCATGGCTTAGGAGAACTGCTTCGGCAGAAGGGGAAACTGAGGCGCGAGGCAGTACAACCAACCTAAGTGAGCGCAACCTGCCCAGTGCACCCAGTTAACGCAGGGAACTGTTACTGGTTTGGAGTCGCCGTCCAGCGCTAGGATGCTCCGGGACCTATGAGCATCTCTGCAGGTGCAACGCTCATGGTGCTGCCCTGGTGTTTTGGGGTGGCTGAAGTGGGATTTCTTTAACGCTGGCCTGTTTCGGAGTCTCCCCCTTCCTTTTCAGAGCAAAAGGGGTGCTGCCGGCCACGCCATGTGGCCTGGGGATGCGCCGGAGCCGCCGGTTCGGTGCGTCTTGCCAAATCTTGGCAGCAGCGGGAAGGAGAGCGGTCCCGGGTTGTGTGTGTAAAACCTCTCCCTCGGTCGTGCGACAGCAGTGACTAGGAGTCTCGGGGGCTGAATTTCTCTGGTCCTTGTTCCTCCTCACCCACGGAGCAGCCCCTTGGGGCCCGGCTCCGTCGGCTCCTGGCTTTTTCCGTCTTCCCCTCCTTCCGGCACTTCTCTCTCCCAGCACCTCCTGAGCTGGCAACTGCGTGAGCGTGTGGTTGGAAATTCCCCTCCCAAGTTTTTAGCATCTTTTCCTTGTAGCATCGATGCCCGTGGGATCTTGGCTCCTGTATCTAGTCCAGTCTCAGTGAAAATTTGGTCCCTAGCGTAGCTGCTGTCCCAGCTGGAGTGTAAAACTCTCTTTCTCCCCATGGGAAGCTGCCCTGGTTGTGATTTTACCTCTACTTCCAACCTCTGCTCACTTGTAGCTCCTCATTATTTTTCCCTTTGCAGCCCGACTTGTGGGGTCCTCACCTCACTTCCATTGGGACTTCCAGGCTAGTGACCCCCTGTAGGGTCACGGTTTTTTTGGGGAGCACCCATCCCAAGCTGTTGAGCGCATCTTGAGATCGTGTAGATCATTGGGAGGTTCTGGAGGACTTGTTTGGTGTGGGGATTTTGGTGCTGTATCGGTGGCCGGTGGGTATATACATAGATTTTATTTTCTTTTTAAGACAGTTTTGGTAAATTCTTGAGCCTGGAGCAGAGGCCAAAGCCGAGATAAGACATCTCAGGTCAGATCTTCAGCTGACACAAAACTGGAGCAGCACTATTGACTTTGGGGGGGACGATGGTTGGCACCGGCTGTGAACCTGACTCTCCTATTTTTAGAGGTTGTTTTTGCTCCTGGGGCTCAATCAGATCTCACCTACACTTCTCATACAGCGGGGCTGTTTCGCTGCCTGAGTGTTTGCAGGGTCCCACTCTCTTCCTTGGTAATTTTTTTCTTCCTATTTTGCTTTGAGTCTAAGTTTTTGCTCTTCAAGTTTTCAGAATGTTTTTACTCTTCAAGTTTTACTCTTCAAGTTTGCTCTGAATGTTACTCAGCCCTCCGCTGAAAAGCAGATTATTTTGGCCGTGCCACTGCTGTGTAGACACATGTGTCTGGTTAAACCGGCCTTGCTTTAAGATCCCACTTTTTTGTTCGGTCTGCTTCCCAAATTGAGCGTGGCTGATCGGAGCTGCCCCCAGCAGAGCTGCGTCACAGCGCGTGGTCCAGAGTGGTCTGAGCTGAGCTCTGGTAAAGAACATCTTGGCCCATCCCCGAGCAGGTGCCTATCACTGGGGGGGGGGGAAGAATCATCTTCCAGAGGTTTCTCCATCAATTAGAGCCTGGCTTAAACTTCACACCTAACTTTTGGAGGGCTGATGCTCTCTGTGCTGGACCCACACGTTTGCCCTTGGGGACACCCCTCAAGGATGCTCTTGGCAGGCTGAGGGCTGCCGGCACGTTACCGCCAGTGTCCGGGGCCGGGTTCTTCTCAAGCGTGACTCAGACTGTCTCTGCTGCTGATTCACTCCAGCCGAGGACCCGGGCTGTCGTCTAGAGCAGGCTCACGGTGCGGCTGCCTGCTGAACGCAGCCGGTCGGGTGGGTTTGACAGCAAAAGGTCGCATCCTGCTCGGTGCGGACAGGGTGGGTTAGCAGCAAAGGGTGCTGTAGCAGGATCTGCTCCCAGGAAGCCAAACCTGCTGTGCTTTCGTGCTGGAGGACAGTAGAAGAAGAGCTTTTCTGCTCGGAGGCTTTTTTTTTTTCGGGGGCTCTTGGAAACAGATGCTCTGGGTAATGGACTCATCATGAGCTCATCCTGTCGGGGAGGAGGGCTGAGCAGGATTGATGGGGGGACGACAAAGTGTTTTCTTTCTGACACAGCCCGTGATTTCCACCGCGTGCTGCCGGCCCCTCCTCGCTCACATCCAAGGCGAAGCGGCAGCGTGCCGTGGGGAGGAGGTGGCGCGGAGGGGACAATGGTCTCACCGGTCGGGCAGAGGGGAGAAATGGGAGCATCTGGGTGTCACCAGGTCCAGGCATCGGCGGGATGCTGAGCTCTGGCTGCTCCTCTCCTCCTTCTCCTGCCCTCTCAGTCCTGGGACCGTTCGTGGGCACATCGTCCACCACTGACCCTTAGGGAGCAGGGAGGGGGCAAAAGGACATCTCTGATACATCCAGACCCCAAACCTCACAGTCATGAATGGTGTGAACGTCTCATCTGGGGGGGGTTGGGATGCATGTGAGGGAAAGCTCTTTGACTCAGTCCTCTCCAAGTTCCCTTTTCATGTGTGTCCCCAGTGGAGGCTTACTCCAAACCCAGGCTGTTGCCCTTCATCCCCATCACTGTCATTTCTGGCACATCTCCAGCCACAGCTGGAGCCCAGCACACCTTCCCCTGTACATATCGTAGCACTTGGAGAAAGGTTCTGGACTGATGTCCCCAGGCACTAAGGTTTGCTTTCAACTCATGGGACAGGTCCAGGGAACCCTCCCTGTTCTCCATCCTTGGTCTTGGGGAAGTGGGTGGCAGCAGCATAGCTCCTGGGGTGTTTTGAGTCTGTTGCACTCATTTTTATTGAATGAGGACTTCTCCCATCCCTGCTATTGGTATTCACCAGCAGGGGTTAGAAGAGATGTACCAAAGGCAGGTGACACCAGAAGCGTGTCTCAGGCTACCCCAAAGTTGTTGCCATGGTGGTTCATAAAATTGCTGCTTTCCTCCAAAGAGGAGAGGTTGACCCAAATCAACTAATCAGGAGGGGCTGACCCAAATCAGCTAATGGCCTGTGTAATTTCGACTTTTGCAGGTAGTTGCTTTTGCCTCGCTTTTCTTCATCCTGGTCTCCATCACAACCTTCTGCCTGGAGACGCACGAGGCCTTCAACATCGACGTCAATGTGACGGAGACCCTCGTGGTTGGCAACACCACGACGATCCTGCTGACGCATAAAGTGGAGACGGAGCCCATCCTCACCTACATCGAAGGGGTCTGTGTCCTGTGGTTCACCCTCGAGTTCCTGGTTCGTATCATCTGCTGTCCAGATAAGCTTCTCTTCGTTAAAAACCTGCTCAACATCATTGACTTTGTGGCCATCTTGCCCTTCTACCTGGAGGTAGGTCTCAGTGGCCTGTCCTCCAAAGCTGCCCGGGACGTACTGGGCTTCCTACGGGTGGTCCGTTTCGTCCGGATCCTCCGGATCTTCAAGCTGACACGGCACTTTGTGGGTCTCCGGGTGCTGGGCCACACACTCCGGGCCAGCACCAACGAATTCCTGCTCCTCATCATCTTCCTCGCCTTGGGGGTCTTGATTTTCGCCACTATGATCTACTATGCTGAGCGGATCGGAGCCAAGACGTCCGACCCCCGCGGGAGCGACCACACTCACTTTAAGAACATCCCCATTGGGTTCTGGTGGGCTGTGGTCACGATGACGACCCTGGGCTACGGCGACATGTACCCCAAGACCTGGTCGGGCATGGTGGTGGGGGCTCTCTGCGCGTTGGCCGGGGTGCTCACCATCGCCATGCCCGTGCCCGTCATTGTCAATAACTTTGGGATGTACTATTCGTTGGCCATGGCCAAGCAGAAGCTGCCAAAGAAGAAGAAAAAGCATATACCCCGTC
The DNA here is from genome assembly GCF_035582795.1 of Mycteria americana. Taxonomy (NCBI): domain Eukaryota; kingdom Metazoa; phylum Chordata; class Aves; order Ciconiiformes; family Ciconiidae; genus Mycteria; species Mycteria americana. Next base: position 5,950,413 of record NC_134384.1, on the reverse strand, counting down.
CGGCCCCGCTGGACTCCCCTACCTACTGCAAATCCGAGGAAAACTCCCCCCGTAACAGCACCCAGAGCGACACTTGCCCGTTGGCGGTAGAGGAGGGGGCGGCTGAGCGGAAACGGTCAGGTGAGACCCCAAAGGTGGGGCAGAGGGAGGGGGAGACCTCCAGGAGCCCACAAGGCAGTGTTTTTGGTCTCCTGTGTCCCAGAGTCCCTGGGGACTGCCCTGCTGCAGGACACGGCCCCCAGCTCTTGGGTTGGTGAGAACTTGGTGTAGAAAGGGCTGGGGTCCGGGGCCCTTGGGTGTCCAGGTATTGGGTGCCGTATTGGTGGACCAGGATGCTGCAGATCAAGATCCCCCCTCCAGGCAGGGGGGAAAGGCCATATCCTGCTCTCCTAATGGCATAGATCAAGGCATCGTGGTGTGATTCAAGGTGTCCCTACCTAGCCCACCTCTTCCTCACGCTGACAGAGGTAAGACCATTTGCCCGATTCCCATCTTAGCCTGGTAATGCCCTTGGGGTAGATTTTCTTTTGCTTCCTCCCACCAGAAATCAGGGCAAGCTTCACCAAAATGGATAAATCCATGGGTATTCCCAGGGGCTTCACCCCACCTCCCCATTCATCTTCTAGTAGATGTAGCATCCCTGCATGGCAAGGTCAGCGCTGCTCCGAATCCTGTCCTCAGGCAGGAGCAAAACCAGCCCCTGTCCGTTTATTATGTGGTCTCACGCACTGAGCTGAAGTTTGGGGTTTGGCCAGTCTTTCCTTCAGGTCAGGAGAGGGCATGGCCCCAGCCGTGGGCAGTCGTTGGTGGGCAGCATCACCTGGGCTAAGCCTGGGGGCTGCGAGAGCCCTGCCGTGGTATCGTTGCTGGCCACGGAGGCTGCTTTGCCCTTTTCGTCTCGGTTTGCTGCCAGCGGCACCTCCAGAGCCGCCGGCTTTGCAGTGCGGAAACAGGAGGGCCCACGGTGGAGTTGTGTCCTGCACCGACGTGGCATTCACTGAGGTCAGCCCTGAGCAGCCGCACATCTGGCCACATGTTCAACAGTGATGGTCCTTCACCTGTGGGGACACAGGGAGCTCCAAATGCCCCAGATCGGTGTTTTCCTGTATAAATCTCCCTTTTCCACGTGCCTACGCATCCCGTCTGCCCCGGGGGCCCTGGCAGTGGGGAGCAGTGAGAGCAGCTCTCCTCTGGAGGAGCAGGTCAACCCTATCCCTTCACCCCAACACCGATCCAGGAGTTCAGGCCGGACCCTCACCTGGCATAGCACCCTCTCCGCTAACGAACCATAGAGTCAGATGACATAAATTAGCACCCCACCACTAACCTGAGCAGCCTGTATCTCAGCGGTGTGAATTCTGCAGAGCTAATTCCCACCAATTAGGTGGGTGGACCTCAAAGACCAGGGGTGTTTCTTCCCTGGCAAACCCTGCTTGGCTTCACACAGGGCATATAACCCTCAGCAGGAGTAAGAGCTGCTGTTTGCTGCTTGGGATTAAAGTCTGCCATGGTCCTGCTCCCCTGGTCGCTCTGAGTTAGCATGTCCAGGCTGGGATCAGTACCTGAATTTGTGGGTGTTGCTCTGGGCCACCTGCAATCTGGTCTTCTGCTTCCTTGCATGGTCTAAGCAAACCCTTCTGGCCACCCCAAGCACCTCATCCTGGGGGTTTATCAGCTGCTGATGGGTCTCTGCCACCTTCTTGCAGACTCTAAGCAGAATGGTGAGGCCAACGTGGTGCTGTCAGACGAGGAGCAGCCGCTGTCACCGACCGATGAGAAGCGGCCCATGCGGCGCTCCAGCACCCGGGATAAGAACAAGAAATCTTCCACGTGCTTCCTGCTGGCCACAGGTGACTTCTCCTGTGCGGCGGATGGAGGCATCCAGAAAGGTATGGCTGATGCTGGAGGTGTGAGCTGGCCCGTGGGCTGGGGAGGGCGAGATGGAGGAGTGAGGTAGAGGTTTATTGCATCTGTCCGAGACGGTGGTTCATCTCCATCTGCCTGCCTGGCTGTTGTTCTCTGCTCCCCAAATCCACTTGTCTTCCTGCCTCTCCATCTGCTTCATCTCCGTCCACCACGTCTCTCCGTGCTAGCTCTACCCTTTTTGTTTTCTCCTCCCCCAAGTCTTCCTCCCCTGATTGCCACTATCTGGGGTCTGTGACCCCATGCTGGCTGCACTGCCCTCCTTGGGGACAGGTCTGTCCCTTTGTTCCCCAGTGCTCCGACTTCTCCTGTCCCTCCCGCTCTTCTCCCTGGGCCTCAGTCACCCATCTCAGGGTGGTGTGAGGGGGACGTCTCTCCTGGGGAGGTTGTGACTGAAGGTGGTCGAAAGGTTTTCAGTAGGGAAAAAAAATCCACAGGCTTTTCCTTTCCTCTCCCCCTCTGATGTCTTTTGGTGGGTTTGAGCACGGGGAGCCGCGATGTGTCAAGTGCCGCCTTGCCAAAAGCACTGGGCTGCCAGAAGGGCTGTCTCCTCTGGGTTTGGAAAGCTTTGCTAAGTGTTGAGGTTTTCCATGGGAAACTGTGGGGAAGATGAGTCAGGAAAACACAAAACTCTTCTTCCCATGACAAAACAACAGTCCTCTTTAGCCTGCTCCCTTCGCACCGTCCTCCAGCCTTCTCTGCTCTACCAGAGAAGTGCCCTGTGCCCATCTCCCAGCACCCCAGCCCCTGGGAGGGTAAATCCAGTGCCTATCTTGAGCCGCAAAATCCAGCTTCACCCTCGATTGCTGGGATAATTCTTAGGACACGGCTCAGTTTTTTAGTTCTGCAGGTTTTTTTGTGTGTCCAGGGTGGTGAGGGATGATGTAGCTCCAGAGCTGACCTGTCTCTACCTCCTTGGTACCATCTAATCCCAGTTACTCACAGGGAATGGTGCATGCGAGCTGGGACCAGGCAAGAGAAAAGACGATGTGCTACGTCTCTGAGCTGTACACCAAGACCCGTTGGCTCGTGGTGTTGGTGCTTTGGAGGCCCTCAAGGGTTTGTTGCTGTAGCTCTGCTTGGGTTGGTAAAGACTGGCTGGGCTTGGGACATAGGGAGGACCTCAGCTTTGGGTCTGTGACCTCCAGCCCTGGTGCTCAGGTTCATCTCACACCCTCCTGGCATCTTTTACACTGGGGAGTTGCCTGTTTTCATGTGTGAGGCAGCCCGGCTTGTCCCAGGCTGGCCTGGGCCAGGATCTCCAACAGCCCCTGGAGCGAGGGGAGGTGTTTGGGGGCAATCACATTTATTACGCTAGTAGAAGCAAATTGGTTGCTTCCTCCTGGGAAATCAAAGATTCCCTTTGGTGTTCCTGCTCAGCATGGTCCCTTAGAAAGAGGAAAAAACCGAAAAGCTTTGCTCACCTTTGGGCAGAAGGGTACTATACAAATATTTGCTTGAAAAGCCTCCGATTTTTCCTGGAAGTGCCTTTTTCTGTGAAGTTGGTCTCTTTTCCTAATGCCTGCTAATGAGAAGAAGCGAGGGGGCTCTACTCTTGCCCCAGACTAGGGGGGGACGCTGAACTGGAAGGGACGAAGGAGAGGGATGAAAGCCAGTGCTGATCTTCATCCTTACAAGATGCTCAAGTCAGGCATCTCCTCAACCTAAGAGTTTGAGCTTGGTCCCACTGAAGCCAGGAGAACTAGAGTAGATCGAATAGCTGAGGATCCAGTGATGCTCTTGCTGGGCTCCCAAATCACATTACTTGGTTGCAGGAGACCAGGAGATTTATTTCATGCGTGGTGGCAGCAACAGCTATTCGAAAGGGGACTTTGGAGATCTTCATTGCTTTGTTCTGGTGTCCTTCCTGCAAACGTCAGAGTGCTTTATACAATTAAAAATAGACGTGTACGTGGGTCACTTACCCCCACCTTGCTGAAATGGTCTTGCACCTGGAGAAAGGTGGATCTGGCGTCCAGAGGGGCTTGAGTGATGCGCGAGACCTTTTGGGAAGAGGGAACCTCAACATCTGCGTCCTGCTTGGGCTGTCGGCGATGGACCGGTGGGATGCTGTCCTGGGAGGTCAGGGCTGATGTCTTCCCTGGTGAAATGCTCCAGTCTGGTCAGGGTTAGTGGTGACCAGAGATGATCAGAGGGGCAAAGCAGCCTCCTGTGCTCCAGCCAAAAGCTGTTGGGAGCCGCAGAGGCGCCTCTTCCCTCGGTCCTGATTTATCTCCTGCTGAGGCTGTTTGTTCTGGTACTGGGATGTTGGCAGCTCTGCAAATTGAGATGAGCTTGATTCTGAGCCCGACTTGCTGATGGCCATCTGTCAGATCCTGGGACAGGTACTGATGTCTGTACAAGCTGTGGAAGTCAGGAGATGGAGCTGGTTCAGGAATATGCTGCAGATCTCCTCATCCATCACGGTTTGAGCCCGATTCCAGCGGTTGGTCTCGTTGGGGCAGCTCAAAGAGAAGAGCTATCCCTGCCCACCACCTTGGACCTGGGCCCAAGCTGGACTGCAGTGTGACGCCTGCCGTGTGGCGTGTGTTTCTTGTCCCTATTGCTCTTTCCAGTGGTGTCACCCAGCTCCCCGGCTGCCAGGGATGGCTCCGGACCCCTTATCTCCCTCCAGCACTCGGGTCCTGCTCAGCATTTCCCTGAAATATGTCCTGCTGGGGCACAGACACGCTGGCGTGGCTCAGTCTTGGCACGTGAGCCCCCATCCTCTGCTTGGGTGGAGGGATACGGAGGCAGGATGAGTCCCGCATCCCCCACGCCAGCGAGATTGGGTATGATGGTCTAGGAAAAGGTAGTGGTTGAAACCAGAGTGGGATTTCAAGAGGAGCCACAGGGAATGGGGTTAAATGGAGGGAAGGGGATTTACCCTTTGACAACACGCTGGCGTGGCAAAGCGGCAATTTTTGGCTTGGTTGCCGGAGCGTCACGCAGCTGATTTTACTCTGTTGCTTGCTGTTAGTGCCGGGCCGTGACCGGCTTGTGGCTTGAGTGGTGTGGGGTCCAGCGTGGGGATGCCCACGTGAGCGTCCACCGGTGATGCTTGCCCCGGGGGGGGGGGGGGGGGGAAGCGGGGACAAGCCCACGATTGCACGGGGACACACGTGCGAGCGCGTACAACACGTAGACGAGCGCCAGGCCGCTGTTATAAACAAGCACAGGCGTTCCTGGGCAATGCTGCCTGCTTGCATTACCCCGTCCCCATCTGCTGCCGGCTCAAAGCGTGTGTGAGCATGCACGTGCGCTTGGGAGCCGCGAGCGTTTGCACGTGGGGAGCGCGGCATTGCCAGGTCCTGGGGAAGAGCCCCCGGGGGTTACCCGCTGCCCCACCACTCTATTTATAAGATGCCTCCACACGGCTCCTTGGCAACAAACCCATTTATAAAGCAATCCCGGTGACCTCAGTTAGCACCTCTGTGAGTTCCTGGGATACCGGCTCCATTAACGAACAACGCCGGTGGCAATTAGCGGAGCACAACCCTCCGGCGCTTTGCAGCTCGACTCCGTGGTGGCACCTGGCCCTGAGCTCAGTGGAAAACCACAATGGCCTTGGGGGATGGAGTCCTGAGCTCCTTCTTAAGTTGGTCCTGTGAGCGTGGCTTTATATGCGTTAGGAATTAATTGATGGAGAAAATGAAGTGTTGGTCTCGGGGCAGGTTTGCCCTCAGAGTCCCATTGCAGAGGGGCCCTGGAGCAACCAAGCACCTTTATGAACCCCAAACTGTGATGCTTGAGACTTAATCAAAACTGGCAGCATGATTCTGGCCCTGTTCCTGTGCCCTCCTTCCACCCTTTTCTATTCAATGCTCTGAGCAAGAGGGCAAAGAGCATCCCTATAAAGTGCTCAACCACATCAGCGCATCCTTGCATCGCCAAGGCGGCTTCCAGCAAGCCCCGAGCCCATAACACCTCTCGACAAATCGATGTTGTTTGGGCGCTGGATCCATCAGTAACCCCAAGCTTTCAGGGACCGGTTGCATCTCGGCACGATTGCTTCCCACGCGCGTGGCTCAGGGTGGGATGCGGGCAGGAAAACGCGTGAGCTCTTCAAAGAGCCTCAACGCTCCTGGAAAAAGAGCAAGGTTTGCTGAAGGATGAGCCCGATGCAGTTTTTTGGGGTCTGTTTTTAGGGAGCAGGGGGTCTTTGCATGGGCTGCTGTAGGTGGGAAACATCCCCAGCTCGGGATGGGGCTCCCCCCGGCTCAGGGCTGCGCTCGCTTCCCTCCTTGCTCGCTGCGTGGATTTGTGCCAGAAAGCAAAGAAGGAAATTGCTCTTCTCTTTGGGGCCTGATTCTGCTCTCGCTTCCACTGCGGGAACTGGAAAAGCTTTGCTGAAGTCAGCAACAGGTTTAGACAGGCAGCCTTCTGTCCCCCAGCCCTTTCTCCTCCAGCTTCAAAGCTGGAGGAGCCGTGTCTCCTGGGGTGGCTGAGTTACGGGAAGAGGTTGAAGCCTCCCGTGCCTCCCTGCTGGCTGGGAAATGAGTAGGAAAAAGGGACAAAAGGGGGATAAAAATCAGGTTTAAAGAGGTAGTGCTCTGAAGCCTTTTCCGGATGGTGCTCGTGTCTCGGCATCCTCCTCAGACGTGCACGGAGGTGATGCTGCAATCGCTCCGGACCGAGCGGGCAGCCCTGTTCCAAGCCCAAAACACCCTGGCCGGGCCAGCACCCGCCGTCGGTGCCTTTGCATCAAAGCAGAACCCAAAGACGGGCCATTAAGTCCCCGGCGGGACGTGGGGACAGTTTCCAAGCTTGGCGGTGCCGAAGGGGCCATCCATCACCTTGTTTTTCTGCTGTCAGGGAGCCGCCTCCCTCCGCTCCCCCTGCGTGCGCACGCACGCTCGCTCACACGCGCTTGCTTTCTCCGCAGCTCGCCGCTGCTTGCAGGGAAGGCAAAGGCGAGGCTTGCGTTTGCTCGCCCAGGCACTCTCGGGGAAGACGCAGCGAGCGTGGCATGGCGCGGGGCAGTCGGGCTCCTCGTGGCCGGGAGCAGCCTTGGTTTTCCCTATTTTGGCAGCAGAGCTGTCCCTGCAAGGTGCGGTGATCCGGAGAGCAGATCTTGGGGCTCATCTTTGAAAAGGGCTGCCGTTTGGACCTAAAAATCCAATTTTCAGTGCAAATACTTAGTTTCTTTCAGAAAGAAAAGTGGCTTTTGACCTGCAAGAGCATTTGTTCTGGCTGTTGCTTTTCAATAGAAGCTGGAGCAATTTCTGGCTCTTTGGGGGAGTGTGAAGGGTTCCCATGCTTAAAGCAATAGAAATATTTGCTCTTTAATGCAATTTCTTACGGAAAATAACGAGCGCGTCTACCTGCTCCTTTCCACACAGAAAGGTGTCAGCAGCAGCTTGCTGCTACAGCTGGCATAAAAACCAGAGCCGGGGGAATAACTCCTTCCAAATCCCATATTTGTTTGAGTTCTGCTGCTTTTCCCCGTTCGCTTCAGCCCACGAAATCCCCAGACTCATTCCTCATTCAGAGCGGTTTGGGAAACAAAACCCAACACCCCCCGGCGCTGATTTGGTCTCCCACCATCGACGACTCTCGAGTCCCGGATTGGGCCGGCGCTGCTCGCCTGCACGGGCAGCCAAGGGGAAGGGAGGGGAGGTCTGGAGGATCCGCGGAAGCTTGGCTGCCCCCAAAAAGCCCTTCCTGAATTTTTTTTAGGGGGTTGAACTGGGGTGTGGGGCTGGGCGATGCTCACCCTGGTGCTCTTTGCTTCCCGAATCTTGGGAAGGAGGCTGCTGGGCTCTAACCTGTCCGTTTTCTTCACCAAGGCTATGGAAAATCCCGAAGCCTAAGCAGCATAGATGGTGTGGCAGGATCCACGGTGGGCTTGGCTCCCCTCGCGTCCCGCTGCAGCTCTCCCTGTCCTCTGCGGCGTCCCTGCTCTCCCGTCCCCTCCATCCTCTAAAACGCCGCCCGGATCCCGCTTTGTCGTGTCGTGTCGCTCTGTCCCCCCTTCCCCGTGATGCCGTGTCTCCGCAGCGGTGCCTGTGCCCAGAGGAGACCGAGCTGGGACATCTCCATCGCTGAGAAGCGGGTTCTGATCTTCTCCAGCCCAGCGCCGCCGCCGTGCTCCCCCTGCCCGGTTTGCAGGACGTGTAACGTCTCCATTGAACTTGTCTCGTGTCCATGTGTTTGGGACAGTCCCTGGAGTAGGTGTTGGGTTTTCTTCTCCCCCCCTTGAAACCTTATTCATCCTAAATAAACTGGGCCAACCCGTGCGATTCCCTCTGGTGTCGAGCCCTCCTTCCCGTGGGCCGTTTGCACTTGGGCTAAAGGGTGGTGGAAATGCAAGGAGGACATGTTGACTCATAAAATTACATATCATTGTGCTGGAAATGGCTGAGTTCATATAATTTTAGGTCTTTTTTTTTTTTTTTTTTTTTAAAAACAGCCTCAAGTTTCTGGAGGCAACAGATGAATAAACCTCTCTTCCCTGCCCAGCAGCGGTTCCCCTCTTGTTTTGTGCCTTTCTCTGCCTAAATCGCCCTCTCTCCTTCCCTGCTTGTGTCTCCTTCTCCACCCAGCCTCAGGGATGGTCCTGGGGCTGAAGGTGGCTTTGGCAGCCTTGAAAACCAGCCCCGAGAGGTTGGAGGCTGCAGGAGCGGGTGCGGGGAGCACGCGGAGCTGGGATAAAGGATCGGCAAAATAATTGTATGGGTGCTCCCGTGACGAGCTGGGAGGTGGTGGGGAGAGGAATACGGGTCCCTAGGAGCGGTTGGGAAAGCTGCTGCTGCTGTCGAATAGTGGGGAAACGAGAGATTTGAGACAAAATGATGCCTACGTGGATGGGAGGACGAATCCTCTTCTGAGGTGGATGCAGAGCATCCATTTGCGGTGGGGCAGAGCATCCCCACGGGGATGGGAGCGGGGTTTGAACCAGGTCCTCCCCCAGCCTTGGGAGGATGGGGCTGGAGTGCCAAACTCCCCGTCACGCTGCTGGTCTTTGCTCACATATATTAGTTTTGGGGATGATTTTTGGATGGTCTCGGGTGTCTTCCCGAACTAGAACAAAACCTGACTTCTGGCTCATTTCTAGCTCCGTCGCCCCGGCTCTGCCTCCCCGGAGGCATCGGGGTCTCGGGTGGCTGAAAGGGGCTGCTTTGGTGGGTGCATCCCTTGTCTTGACTCTCATCCCGGTGCTCTCCCAGTCTCTTTCCTTTCTCTGAGCAAGTCCAGCTCAGTGGGGCTGGAACCTGGGGACTTTCAGCCGGAGGATGGGGAGCAAAGCTTAGCTTTGGGTGTGTTTTTAAAAAAAAAAAAAAAAAGCCCCAAGAGCTTTTTGGGGGTCAGGCCCTTCCCCTCCATCGCGGCCAAACCAGAGCTGGTGCTTGGGGGATGATGCAGAGTAAAGATCCCCTTGGTGCAAGGCTGGTCCCTGCACCCCAAAGGAGCCAGGCTGGGTTTTGGCAGATCCCGCAGCTGGGACCCTCCTGCTCCTTCCCAGGCTGCCCGTGCCTCAGTTTCCCTCGGTGTAGAGAAGTGTTAACGCTGAGAGCCTCCTGCAGTAAAACTCCTTGCTGCCACGGTGGAAGAGATGCTATGCAAGGAAGAAGCGTTAAATGCCTCGTCTGGCTTATTTTTTTTCTTCCCCACCGAGTTGAAGGAGCTGCCAGGAAGAGCCAGTCACCACATCTCCAAAACACCCCCCCCTCCAAGTCCTACACCGGGCCGACAAGAAGCTCTTGCCTTTTATTTCGCTTTTCTTCTTTCCTTCCTGCCTTCTCCTGCCCCAGCCGTGCGAGCAGAGCAGCGCGAGAGTCAAAGGGAAGCGGAAAACGGGGGAAAAAAACCTTGGTGCCATGAGCCGATCCCGGGGCTTGACAGCAGGAGCTGAGCACCGCATAGACCTGGTGTTGGAGCTGGAATTTCTGCAGAGTCGGGGAGAAATTAGGATGAGCCGCATCCCTCCTCTGCCCAGCATGTCCCGTAGTGGTTTCCTACCCCTGTGCCGTGAACCCTGGGCCGTGACGGCGATTCAGCCCTCGCTGGCAGGACCTCAGTTTACCGCATCTTGTTGGTGTAGCTGCGTTCCTTGAATTTCTGTAATTCAAGCGTATTCCTGCACCCAACAGTCGGGGCACCTCGGCAGGTTCATGAATCACCCCAAAACCCCGTGGGCCGGGCGAAGGGGCGAGTATGGCAGCACCACACCGGTGCTTCTCTGGCGCATCCTCCCCTTCGGAGCGGGCTCCTCTGGAAGCAGGAGGAGCTGGAATATCCCCAGCCCGTGCGAGAGGGAAGGTCACCCTCCATGATTTCAGTGGTCTCTGAATCATAAATGATTTAACCAAGGTCACACGCTGGCTTTGGGGATGAGCCAGGCATGAAAAACCAGCTCTGCTGCCCTGTCTCTTGCAGAAGAAGCAGATCAAGAGACTCAAACTTTGGGGTTTGAGTCTTTTGAAAGCAGAGGATTAACCTGGAGCAGACGCGGCCACGGATGCAGAGAGATCCCATCCTCCCCTTTCCCCCGGCCAGGCTCCCAAATCAGCTCATCCAAACACCGGAGCTGGTTTCCTGGTGTGGAAAACCCTTGGTGGACCCCCCAAAAAATCTCATCCCCATCAGAGCAACGAGGGTTGTGTATGAGAGCTGACATGGAGCCGGTACGATGCAATTTTTAGCAGTGGCGTTATGCAACTCGGAGAAGGGATGACTAATGTGCAAAAAGCTCCTCTAAAACAACCGAGCCCCGAATGGGAGACGGAGGGATTTCAGTGGGAGGCACCAAACTGTTGAAAAACCCATCGCATCTTCTCCCTTTTCCTCCCCGCCGCCTTCTGAACAAGTGATTTGGGGGATGCGGGAGGGGGAAAACAGCACGTTGTTATTTTTAGGTGGGGTCTGGGTCGGTTTTGGGGGCGAGTTAGCAGGGGTTAATCCCCTGGATAAGATGATAAGAGGAGCTGTAGTGGATCAGAAGAGCAGACCACTAAATATCTCTGTAGCCCAGGGTTTTATCTCAAACAGTGGCCAAAATTGGCTGCCTAGAGAATAGGATAAGAATAGAGCAAGAATATACGATACTTCCCCCGAATATCCTCCCAGCCGCTTATCTATGTTTAGGGATCTGGCGAGGAGCGCACGTTCCAGCTAAGGCGAAAAGCAGCGGGAGAAAGCAAGGTTGTTTGATTTATTCTTGACGAACTGAATAAATCAATAGGAGTCTGGCTGCCTCTGCCCAAGTCCTAAAATGGCATTTAAAAAAAAAAAAAAAAAATCAACTGGTGTGCAGCGACCGTCAGGGCAGGGAGCTTGCTGCTGGTATCCCAGCCTGGGAAGGAGAGTTTCCCATGGGATGGGGTGAGCGTGTCGGGTCTGAGCCGCCGTCTTGTTCGCAGCAGGATGCTGTGATTGAGCAGGAACGTACGGATACAGCACCGCGTATACCCTATATACGTGCCCCTCGCCTATATATAGCGTGATGCCCGGCAGCGCGGTACCAAGGGGAGCTTTAGTGCCCCGTGCTCCTCGCCCCGTGGCAGCTGCAGGTGCACGTGGTGCTCAGCAGCGGGAACGGGGGCAGAGACGCTGCGTAGCATCGGGCTGCCCTGATCTTCGAGCCCTTGCGTCCGTCTGTCCGTGGGTCTGTCTGCCGAGACCGGCAGCGCTTTGGGACGGGGATCAAACCCCTGTAACCGCCCGCGCCCGGTGCAGAAAGCAGCCGTGCAAGGGGCAAAAGCCGAGCAGCGTCGTCCTTTGGATCCGGTTCCCCCCTCCATCGTCCAGCAGCAGCTTCCTCCTTCTCTCTTCCTCCCGGGAGGCTCGAGCGCGGTCTGCGTGGAGACTGCGCCGCCAGCCCGGGTTGCGTGCAAAGTATTAATTGTTGTTGTTGCAACAACTGCTCTGTTTCTCGGGAGATGCCTGAAAGAGCTGACAAAATAGAAAGGCCTGTCAGGCAGCCGGGCAGGAGGTTAAGATGTCAAGAGAGTAATTGCTCTACCCAGAAGCAGCCTGTTTCTGGTTTCCCCAGCACTGCCAGGAAAAATCCTCAGTGCTTATTTGATGACAATTAAAAAAAATAAAATAAAATAAATAGCAACCTCATCCCTCGCCCGTGCTCATGAGGAACGGGGAGAGCAGAGGCAGATGCAAAATAAGATGCAGTTGAGCTTATAAATAGGTGCCTCCCTGCTCCCAGTCTGTTACTTCGTTACCTCCGCCCGGGCGATCGATCCTTACGCTTTTCCCCCATGAGAAGGTAAACGGAGGCTCAGGAAATGTTTTACGAACTGCTGGGGAGCGGGTCGTGCTCCTCCTCTTGTACCCCCCGGGGCAGCGCCTCTGGTGCTCGCAGCAGGGGAGGTGCAGGTGGCCGCTGGCTTTCGCTCCATCGTCACGAGCCCCCCCCCGGCGTTACGTGGTCCGTGGAGACGGGCATCGCGGGAGATGCAGATGTTGGCTGGGAGGTGTTTAACGCCAACATCTGGGGAGCGCGGTGGGGTGCTCTGCCCCGCGGGCGCTGCCGGCTCTTCAGAGCCCTCCTGTTGCAGTGGTGAAAAGAAAAGGGACCCGCAAAATGTCCTGGGGTGGCCCCGGGAAGCCTTCGAGGGGCGGCCGGGGGGGCTGCGAGGAGCCGTCCCTGCGGGAGTGGTTTGCCTTTTGGTGATTTCTCTTTCAGCACCTCCTGAGCCTCTTGTCGGCAAACAGATCTTTCAATGGGGGGAAAAAAAAGAAGGGGGAAAAAAAGAAGAAAAAAAAAAAGAAGAAAAAAAAAAGAAGAAAAAAAAAAAAGAAGGGGAAAAAGAGAAGAAAAAAAAAGAAAAAAAAAAAGAAGGAAAAAAAAAGAAGGAAAAAAAAAAGAAGGAAGAAAAAAAAAAGAAGGGGAAAAAAGAGAAGAAAAAAAAAAAGAAGAAGAAAAAAAAGAAGGAAAAAAAAAAAGAAGGAAAAAAAAAAAAAGAAGGGGGAAAAAAAAAAAAGCAATCGCACTGGCAGACCAAAACAGAGTTAGTGTAGGACCTACCCAAACATTGTGCTGGAGCAGCTGGAGGCTGGCAGCCCGTGGAGGCAGCGCGTAAGGGTGTTTGGGGAGATGCTTGTAGGGGGAAAGCGGGACCGTGTGAACTCACCATCCCTGGAAATGTGGGGAGGATGGCCCTGGCAGCACCCCAGCAAACCCCGGGGATTTTCAGGGCTGGGTCACGGCCGGGCTGCGCCAAGCCTCCTGCCTTGCCCGAGGAGGGGGTGGCAGGGCATCACCCCGCTGCTGCTGGGCGCCAGATCCGCACCCAAAAGGAAGGGCCGAGGAAGGAGCCGCACGCTGCGGAGGGGCTGGGACCCGCCGGCGGAGTGGAATCGAGCCGGTAACGATAAGCCGAGACAGGAGGGCGGTTTTCTCGTGGAGGCTTTGTCTGGGGGACAGCGATTAAACAAAAAAAAAAAAAAAAAAAAAATCTCCGCTGTTGTTATTTATTTTTAGTCATGCTAATTTTTTCCGAGGCTGGGAAGCTGCTTTCCAAGGCAGGTCCCTGGAGGATGCGGGCAGCAGGTCTCGAGCTAGCACGCAAAATGGCTTTGAATGGGGAGGAGGAGATGGGAGTTAAAAGCCGAGTCGTGTCCCTGGTAAATCAATCGACCTGATGGGGAACGTTTCTAGCAGGCCACGAGCCCTGCCGAGAGCTTTTAGCTGCTTGCAGGAGTGATTGAACCAGGAGCGGTGATATTTTTCAGCAGCCGCTTCGTGCGTGGCCGGCGCTGGTCCCCAAATTGCTGCTGGGGGATGACGCTGGGTCCCCGGAACCGGTCTGTCGTGGCAGCTCGGGAGGGGGGGTCCTCTGCAAGCCCTGGGATTTAGGGACTTTAATCCCAAGGGTTTTTCTGGGCTGCGGGGCTTTGAAAAGCCTCCGCGTCTGGGCACTGCTCGCCCAAGTGATGCTCGACGGAGGATGAGCGCTTTATTTTGGGGAAAATGCGGTGCTTTTGGAGCTGTGTCCGGTCTGCGGAGGGGAAAGCCAGGTCAAACCCACAGTCAGGAGCTGGTGTTGGGTTTTGCAGCAAAATCCCTGGGTGGAAAGGGCAGCTCCGTGGCTTATCGGGTGGATCGGGAGCTGTCTCCCCGTCTGACGGCCCCTCGCCTGGAAACCGGGTCCTGGCACATGGGTAGCGGCGGTGTCGTGACTCAGAGCTCCAATCACTGTTAATTAATTCAATGATAACGAATGAGAGGGAGAGAGAGAGAGACAGGAAAAAACACTGCGGGATATTAATGCACCAGGCTTGGCTTTGGGACATCTGGCTTGGGAAGTTTGGTCGAGAGCAGCTTTCTGGGAGGAGAGGGCCGCAGCGGGGTGACTTCTTTCCTCTGCTCTTCGTTTTTACCCTCAAAATCACCCTGACTCCACATCTGGTTTCTCTCGGAGGATCGGTTCCCAAGTCTCCACCTCTGGGTCCGTTCTGAGGCTTTTTAAAAACATTTTTTCCTGACTTGCTGATGGAATAGCAGCATTTTATTCCTCCGGAGAAGGCTATTTCACTTTGTAGTTACTCTGTTTTCTGCACCCTGCAAAGTTTGGGTCCCCTGGAAGCTCAGTCTCGCTCTCCTTCTCCTATTTCTCCACAAATAGCCGATGAAAGCGGTGTCTAACGGCGCGGTTAATACTTGTGTCTTTAATTGCAGACACCTGCCAAGACGTCCTCTCTTCCAGTTACCCCCAGGGCGAGGTGGTCACCTTCTCCTGAGCCCCAGCTGGACGCAGGCAGCACCCCGGCGAGGGACGCCTTCCCCGAGGGATGCTCTCCCCGAGGGGTGCTTTCCCGGAGGCGGAGGGACGCGTGCCCCAAGGGACGCCTTCCCCGAGGGATGCTCTCCCCGAGGGATGCTTTCCCCGAGGCGGAGGGACGTGTGCCCCGAGGGATGCTTTCCCCGAGGCGGAGGGATGCTGTCCCTGAGGCTAAGGGATGCGTTCCCCAAGGGACGCGTTCCCCAGGGCCCAGGGATGCTCTCCCGAGGCTCAGGGATGCTCTCCCCGAGGCCGAGGGATGCTCTTCCTAAGGCTGAGCGATGCGTTCCCCAAAGGAGATGCTCTCCCCGAGGCCAAGGGAAGCATTCCTCCAGGGATGCTCTCCCCAAGGAGCTTTGCTTGCCCACCGCAGCAGCCCAAAGCTCCGGCTGCCAGCCCTGCGGCCGGGGGGGGTCGGCAGCCGGGTCCCCCCCAGGGAGATGCCGCAGGGCAGCGGGACCGGGAGGCGAAGCTGGGGTGCCGGGGGTGGCCCCGCTCCCCTGCCTGCTGCCAGCCCTTCCACGTACACGCTGCCCGGCTCCCCAGCGCGCTCCTGGGCTGCCCCCCTCCCCTCGCCCACGCTTTCGGATGCACCTAGCCCCTCCGCCTCCGGAGACTCGCCAGCTGCTCGCCCGAGCCATCGCCGCCCGCGGCTCCATCCATGCTCTGACCGTCTCCATCGTCAAACGGCCGCTGGGGACCCTTCTCCGGGGTTTCGAAGGCTCCACTCGAGGTGCCGCGAGCGGGTCGCTGCCCCATCGCCCCCGCTCTCATGGGTGCGGACCCCAGGGCACAGACCCCGAGCGGCCGGGGGGGGACGAGCGGGTCGGTTCGGGCGCGGGGACGGGAAGCGATAGGTGAATGAGGTGGGGTGAACCCGGCTGGCCTGGAACGGTCAGTGTCTTTCTACCGCTGTTACATATCTCTGTGATCAAGGCAATACTACTCCCATTTCTGTCTGTCCTGTACGCATGCCTCTACCTGTCCAACCGTACTAGAGTTCGAATAAAGACATCCATGAGCTGAGTCAGCTCCCGTACCCCCCCTGCCTCGGTATTTCCTCGCCGCCGGCTGCCTGCGTGCCCACAAAGCCCTGTCCTGACCCCGGGTGTCCCTGGCAGCAGGGACGGTGATTTCAGCAGCAGCGTTGCCTGGCTGTTGTGGCCAAGCTCCTTGCTTTCTCGCGCAGCTTGGACGAGAGCCCACTGGAAAGCCCATGGCAGACTGGTTTCAACATCCACGTGATATTCGTTTGCTGAAGGAAAGGCACTGCAGAGCTGACAAATGCATTGGCTCTGCCTGCTCTGACTATCAAAGATGAAACAATCAGCATTATGGCCACACCGGTGCCATCCTTAGGTTTCAGAGTGAACACCGCATTGAGGCGAATGGGCTGGTCCTCCCCGAGCTGTCTGGGCGGCCTGGCCGCAGAGCCGAGCAGACGGCGCTAAGCTGCTGCATGGGTTTAGGGCTGAATATTTCACACCCTTTTGGGGCCGGGGTGCTCCCGGCGTTGCCTTTTGACCGGCTCCGAAGGAGGTTTAAACCCCCTGCACCCCCCGAGGCGCAGCGTGAACCCCCGGCGAGCCGAAGAGACCTGGCACGACTCCGATCGCTGCTGCAGTGAGTTGGAGGGGCCTCAGCTGACACCTCCAGGATGGAGATTTTGGGGCTCTACCTGTTGACAACCTGCCCCGGGGACATGGGGTCTTTTATCGGAGACCGGCAGCGCAGGGAGAGGCTGGGATGGTTAAAACCAGGGGGGGAACCGAAAAGCTGCCACGAAACTGAAAAGAAAGCGGTCACAAATGTGAGCAATCAGTGGCCAGGGGCCAAAGAGCAATTAAAGCGGGAGCCTTCCTCCCAGGCCGGCAGTGAGATGGTGCTCCGGACCTGCCAGGCTGCTTGAGGGTCACCTCAAGGGACCGGGACAGCCTGACTTTTGGGAGGTGGGTTCAGGGACGGGGTGGTCACGTTGTGGGTGGTTGGTCCAAAGCTGGCTGGAGATGTCCCCTGCAGTGTCCCCCGGCAGCAGGACGGGGTCCCTTCTCCATCCTGGAGATGCAACCTGTTTCCCACTGACCCCTGGGCAAAAACCAGGAGGAACAAACCGGTGGCTCAGGGACCGAGGGTGTCCCCGGGGATCAGCGGCTCCCCCAGGCTGGCTCCGGGCTGCTGACTTAGGAGGGGTCCGGACTTTTTTCCATTTGCCACGGAAACCCCGTGGTTTTGCAGGGACCGGTCTCTTCCCTGCGAATCCGTGATGGCCAGCAGCCACTCGGCGAGAGAAAGCGAACGTGGCTGTCCCCCTGCTCCGGTGGGACCTCTGGCTCTCCAGGGTGCCCCTCTCCCTCCTCCTCCCTCTTTGGCTGCTGGCTCAGGGAAAGAGGCAAGTCCCTCTATGCCCGACCCTGGGGCTATAGGACGAGCATGATGGCCTCAGCCTAGATTTGGGGCAGGGAGATGGGTGTGAAGCGCTGCCAAGCCTTTCCGAAGCTACACGAAGGTGGACGTGAGCCATCAGCCAGGTAAGGTCCTTCACCCCCGGACACCCTGGGGGTGTCCGAGTGCAGGAGGGGGGTGAAGCCCCCATCCCAGCTCCCCAGCCGGTGCGGGGCTTCCTTAGCCCTCGCTGCGGCTGCTCCGTCGCGCCAGGCTGGGGGTGTGCGCAGGGCTGCTGGGCAAGGCCATGGGCACCCCGGCTTCCTGACGGACCCCGGAGACACAGGAGGGTCGTGGTGGGGGGGGGGGTGCGATGGGAGAGGCCGGACCCCTGGAGGGGCCAAAACCCTCTTGGGGGAGCAGCAGGACCAGGCATGGAAGAGCGACAGCTCCCGGAGGGAGCAGAAAGCCCAAAGGGGAGCAGAAAGGATGGTTTCTGGATGCTGCTCCTGGCCCTGCCCTGGGGACCACCACCACGTGCCACTTCGGCCGGCCCCACGAGGAATTCGAACCATTTTTGGACCCAGGCATCCAGCTCCCTGGTGGGCGGTGGGACGCTCCCGGCGTTCCCCATATCCCCACGGAGCAGCCCATCCCTGCCGGCGGGCGATCCCAGCCGAGCCCGACAACTCCGGCAGCCCCAGCCCAGGGCCGGCGGGGAGTTCGTTAGCGCCGCTGCTCGTTTGGAGCCGCAAGGCTTGGATTCGGGCGCTTTTGGCACGACTCCCCTCCTGGCCTGCGTTCCTTGGCTCTCCATCCCTCTGGGTATAAATCCAGCACCAGCCAAGCAGGAGGAAGGGGACAAGGGATGGGGATGGAGCCTGGCACACCCTTACACCCCCCCATTTCTTTTCCTAAATAACAATCACCCTTTCCCCCATCTCCAGGAGCATTTTTGACTCTTTTCCTTCATTTTCGAAGCCAAGGAAAGACCAAGCGGGGAGGGAGGCACACACAGCATCCAAGGACACGCAGCGGGGCCGGCAGGCTGGGACGCAGCGGAGAGGCGACATGGGTAGAAAGACCTGATATGGGGGGGGGAACGGTGACAGCATCCCTGGCCTCGGGGCTGGCATTAGCCACCGGGTGCACTTAAAGGAATTTTAATCAGCGAAAGATGGTGCTGTCAATAAAAACAAGCAAGAGGCTCCGTGCCCAGGCGATGAGCGCATGATTTTTAATCTAGGAAAGTAGCTGCCGGGAGGGGAACGGCACACGGCGGGGCAGCCGCTCCCGGGAAGCTGCATCCGTGCCAGGGATAACCGAGGGGCCGGATCCGGGCTGGGAGAGGGGCTTCCCCCTGGAGCCAGGCCACCCTTCGGGGTGCCGCTGCAGGGGGGGCGGTGGGGAAAGGGATGGGGGTCTGGTGATTCCATGGGGATGTTGGGTTTCTCTGCAGCGGGTTTGCTCGGGGTTTTCTCTGCACTGTTCTCCCGTGCCTCAGTTTCTCCTTTCCTAAGTGAAGATGCTTAATCGCCCCTTTAAGACAGGCAGATTTGCCGGGCAGGGGTATAAAAAGAGGGACCGCTTGCAGGGTGCTGGGTGAAAGCAGCAATGGGCTGTGGGACAAGCCCGGAGCAAAGCCCAGGAGAAGGGCAGCGGGAGCTGGGCATCCCTGCCGTGAGCAGAGAGCCAGGGCTGAGCCAGCTCTGGGCGAGGACGGCTTTCCAGAGCTTTGTGCTGCATCTCCATCCCGGCGATGAGAGCAGCTGGAGCCACGGCCGCTGCGCTGAGCGTCAGGCTGCCCATCGGACCCGTCCGAACCAGGCAATTGCTGCCACCCAGCAGCAGGCAGCTCTTCTTTAAGGGATTTCGAGCGGGGAGACGGCTCGATGTGAGCAGACCCATGTGTGCTTCTCAGCCGACTGGAAGTCTCCTGCTAAACTCCACGTTACCCTGAGCCCACGGGGGAAGAGCTCTCCCCACTGCCCCTGCATCTCTCTTGCAGCGACCTGAGCAGGGTGACAGCTCTCCGACGGCCACACAGGCTCTGAGATTTGGGAACCCTGAAACGCTGGGACCAGCACACGTCCCCATCGGGGGCACACAAGCCCCACAGCGATGCTCGCTGTATTGCCTCTCTTAAAGCCCCACGAGCAGCGGGCACCTTCCCTTGCATTGCTCTGGTTGACTTGGCATCACACCGCGCTCATCTTTGGGGCTGCGGTAGGAGGTTGCGGCATCGCCTGGCGGGATTTTGGAAGGGGGGAGGCTCCCTGGGAGCCAACTTTATCTCCTCCTTCCTACTGAATACCTATGGAAACATGAAGAGGTTGCTTCCTTGCTCTAATCTGGCTCCTAATTGAGGATACCTGTGCTTGCCGCTGCCTGGAGGAGCCTGTGGGCCGCAGGAGGTGAAGCTGGGAGCACTGGAGAGGTTATAAACCCACCCCAGAGCCGCTCTTGAGGCTACCCAAGTCTCTGGCACTTGACATCGCTGGGCACGGCCTTGAAGCAGGGGTGGTGAAGGTCAGAGGAGCGATGCAAGGGGCCACTTTGCTCCGTTTGGGATCGGTGGGACCCTACAAAGCCCCTTCCTCCTGCTGAGCCCCGCTGCGGCACGGCAGAGCCCCAGCCTCGTGGGCTGGGTGCGCGTTGGCATCGGGTGGAAACCCCCTCCCCAAGCTTGGTTAGGATCCCTTGAGAAAGCCTTTGCAGCCCACTCTCTCTCCGGCTTCCTGGCAGCTTTATTCTCACCATCCCCATTTCTACCAGAGCATCGCCCCGCTCCAAAGCAACTGGAACCAGTTTGCTGCTGGGAAGAGGGGTTCAGGATTTCTCCCAAGAGGCGTTTCAATGGGAAGCAAGCTCACCGGGGTCTGCCCCAGCACCCCTGGCATGGCCCTGCCTGGAAAACTGCTGCTGTACGCACAGGGGGCTGAGCCAAAGGTGGGGCTGGGGCGGACGAACCCCCCCTTTCTTCCCACCCCCACGGAGATTTACAGCCGCTGCACTCAGCAGTGGGCCCTGGCTGCCGCATCTCTGTGCATCCCCTCCCCGTCGGTGATGCTTCAGGCTCTTAGTTTAATAGGGCTGGCGCTGAGGATTTTGGCTCGGAGGGCTGGGGACGCTGACGTTGATCGTGTCCAGTTCCCACTCATTTAATGTGATGAAATCTGATAAATAACTCAAGCCCAGAACAGCTTTTCTTTACCATCAAGGAATGAGACTTGCAGCCCGCTTTTGGCTGGGCCACGTGAGCCTTGCATGGATTTATTTTACCGCTCTGGCTATTCAGAGCCAACGGCCTTAATCCTACCATCACTGGAGGAAGCTCTTAGAACCCACAAAAAGTGACCTAAAATGTTCTTTTTTTTTTTTTCCGTCTCCCTACTTTGCAGTATTGTAACGTGTGCTGAGAAAGCCGGCTCGGCAGGGGAGATGCCAGGGGTGCTGGGGATGGCAGAGGGACCCCAGGGTGCACGTTCCCCTGCCTGAGCCAACAGTGAGGAACCCTGTAGCGAGTTCTCCTGTCCTCAGCCTAGAAAAATTCACCTGAAATGGTTTTTACTGGGAAATTGGCTTTTCCTGCTTTAGGCAGGGCAGGGAGGAATTTTCCACTGCAAACCCCTGTTTATCACCCCCCCTAAATCCTCTGAGTGTGAGCTGGGGATGGCATTTCTCCTGCTGCTCTGGTTCCTGATGGAAGCAAAGGTTTAAAGCAGCATCCCGGGAATGCCGGCTGTTCCCTCTGCAGCCGGGACGAAAGCAAATGTGTAAATGCAGAGTTTCTGCAGAAAAAATCAACCCCAACTCTCCAGCCGGCTGCTGGGTTGGATGAGCCTCCTCAAAGGCATTTGGACGCGGGCTCGTGCCCCTGCCCTGGGCTTTTGAGAGCCTTTTAATTAGGAGGCAGGGCTAATTGGGGGTAGGAGGATGTCTGTGATGGGTGCGGGGGTGTTGCGGGCTGCGGTGCTTTGGAGGTGAAGGGCGATGCCTGACTGCAGCTCCCGGCATGGCTGGGCGAGCTGGGAAACCTGGATTCACTCCCAGTGTGCAGACAGGTCTTGAGCAAGCAGGCTTGTGCCTCAGTTTCCCCATCTGGGTGTTCCTTCCCAGGGAAGGGTGTGCTGCTGGGAGAAAGCCTTTAAACAAAAGGAGGTGTTTGTGTATTCTGCAAAAAGAAGCCCTGGGAGTCAGCCGAGGACAGTCCTGGCTAATTGGAGAGAGGAGAGCATGATCTGGTTTGCCTATTACGGTCCCAGTAACGCCGGGCTGACACACGGCTGCGGGCACAGCGAGGGCTGGCAGCGCAGACAGCCCCGATGTCCCGCATCCCGGAGGTAAGCATTTGCTGGAGCTCGACATCTTTTTCTCAAAGAGATGATATGAATGAGAAGGGAAAACACCGTGCCAGGTCACGGCTCGCCAGCGGGCAGCCAAGGTCACCCCGTCCCCACGTCGTCCCCAGACTCCTTGCTGGGGACAGTTGGCTCCTTCCCCCAGCCCACGTTAGCGCTACGTGTTGAGCTTGGCATGCCGATGAATACATCGCTCCTCCCAGCTGGCTGGGGCCCGACAGAAACCTTGTTTTCTTGCTTTTACACCTGGAAAAGGGCATCTTGGAGAGGCGAAACAAAAACCCGGGGGCCCATGCGGTGCACACCTCTGAGTGCTCCCTCTCCTCCATTCCTGCTCTTCCCCACCAAGCTGGTGCTCGCCATGCCACGACGAGGGCTGAGACCCCCACCATTATCTCCCCCATCCCCTTTTTTTTTTTTTTTTTTTTTTTTAGCTGATTCATGAAATTTCTGCTCTGGCATCGCCGTGTTGCTTTAAGCTGTTTACGCGAGTTCAGGAGGCGACAGCGCGCGGGGTATTTTTAGCTCGCCGGGTAGCAGAGCGGGATTAAAATGCAGTCAGTGTTACAGACGCTGGGGCTGAATCAGTATTCCTGCACAAGCCTCTCCGTGCCAGCGTTTTCCATTGAGTGTCTGAAAAACCCAAGTTTCCATGGAGACCCAGCTCCAGGGCAACCCGTTTTCCTTGCAAAAAAAAAAAATAAAAAATAAAAAGGGCAGCAGGTAGGGAGCGGGCGCAAGGGATGGCCAAGCTCTGGCTCCAGAAGGAGGACGGTGGCTGTAAATCCTGGTCCTTTCTCACCCGGGATGCAGGCGTGGAAGCAGAGATGTGGGCGTTAGGTTGCGAAACGCCGTTAAAAAGGTGGTTGGGTGCGAGCTGGGTTGCTCCGGCCCGCCCTGTACTCCTTTGGTGGGTTTTTTGGGGGTTGGATGTGCTTTCTGGGTGGGGGGGTTTGCTAAGTTGGTGGTGGAGGCTGGCGGGAGGTCTTGGTGCCTTGCTGCGGAGAAAAGGAGCAACACGGCGCTGAGGAGAAGAGGGGTTTGGGTTTGCTCTCCTGGAATGGTGGAAACAGGAATTTGCCCCCCATCTCCAGGAATTAAACGAGTTACATCAGCAGATCCTCTTACCCCTGTTGGGACCATGTCCTCTTCTGCCTTGAGGCACCTCTGAGGGGGCTTTGCCAGGGGCAGGCTGTCTCCAGTCCACATTTTGGAGCAGAAATGCTCTAAGGGGACATGAGGATGAAGATGATTTCTTAGGATCACACCGCAGAACGGTCCTGTCTTGGTTTGCCTGTGGGCCAATGTAGAGACGTCAGCCTCAAGGGTCTCCCATGGAGAAGAGACTGAAACACTGCTGTTCTCCTTTATTTTCTAGCTTGGCAAATCTCCCCTTCTCCCCCTCCTGCTGCACCGATCTTGGAAATTTGGAGGAAAAAAAAGAAAAATATTAGTTTTTGCTAGACACTTATATAATTTCTCCTGCCTGTCCCCGGGACTGTGGTTAGGACTCTTCTCGGCTGGTGCGGTGACAGTGTAGGGTGGCAAAGCGGGTCAGTGTGCAGCAAACTGAGTGCTTCCAGTTTGGCACTGGAGAAGATTTGGCAAGAGAGACCCGGGGCTGGCTGGTCTGCAGCAATGAGATGGTCATTTGCTTGTCCTCATAACCGCGGGATGGTTGGTCTGCAGACTCATTTGGTGGCACCCTTGGAGATACTGGTTTGATGGGGATGTGGACATGGGTTGTATGTTGAACCCCAGGAGCTGGTCTCTGCTCGTATGGCCCCCAGCAGTGGGGTCCTGCCTTGGTCATGAGTTTTCCAAGCAAGCCTCCATCCTTGAACCCACCGAGATCCAAGCTGGAGCCAAGGCATTTCCTCCCAGTTGCTTTCCCTTTACCATGATGGGACTTCTCCATGTGGTGATCCAGCATGTAGAAACCTAGAAAACCCAGCCTGGGACGACTCGTAGCTGCCCCAACGGAGGCTGAAACCAAGCAGTAAAGCATGATGATATAAAGCACAAAGCAAAGGCCAGCCCTTGGAGTGGCCAGCCCCTTCACTGCGTCCTTGCGTGGGGCTGCTGGATCTGCAGGGACAGATCCATGGGTGATGTCTAACATGGTGCAACTTTTGGGCAAGGTTGGGATGGATCCTCTCCGGAGGGATGAGCTGTTTCTGGGAGCAGAAGGGCTCCTCAAATCCAGAGCTCCTGGTGAGATCTCATCCTTACAGCAGGATCTGAGGGCAGGTGGGCTTCACAGAGAGATGGAGCGGAGATTTTGCAAGAAGGCCACAGAGAGACATGAGCCACCAAACCCCCGATGCAATCAGGCACCTCGAGGCCACGTTCTCTGCAACGTGGTTTGGTATTTTGCTTTTACAAACCAGACAAGAGCAGCCACGGTTGAACAAATCTACTCAGTTTTCAAAGCAGAGTTGGTGCTTTCCCATCCTTCACCTAGGGGGAAAAAAATGAAATCCCATTTGCAGGAAAAACTTCTTCAGTTTCTCAAAGGTGTTTTCATTAAAAGAGAAATGGATGTTTAAAAGCCCATGTCCTCCGAGCAAAATCCAAGTTGAGAACTTGTACCAAACAAAATGATTTTTACTGCAGCATTTTTCAGCCTGATTGATTAATATTTTTGCCCAAGCAGAATACTTTCTGTGAAAAGGCTTCTTTTGATCTAAAAACTGTTGTCATCGGCTCTTTTTAATTGAAAACCACTTCCACTTTCATGAATAGCTGCTCTCCCATCCCTAGCCTGCACTCAGCAGGCCTGAAACAGCTCCTATCCAACGGGTTATTTTCCAGGATTGGGAACAGCCGACACGGTGGGCTTTTATCTATGTTCACGGCGAATTTAGGCAGACTTGTTCCTATTCAGGCTGCGTTCAGAAAATGGTCTGTTTTCCTTGTTCTGGGTAATAAAAGGGGAAAAAAGTCATATTTCAGCCCAGCTCCTTGCTTTCCTGTAGTCTTGGAAATTGTGTCTTTCCCCATGGAGTCAAGGGGGTGCTACTAAAGGGACTTTGGTCTCTGAGGTTCACGGTTCTGCTCTCGGGTCTTGGCTTTGGCCAACGTTTGGCACGGGTTAGTAGAGGACTGACACCCCAGCACTCTCCATGCCGCTGGGTTTGGGGGCAGCCGTTCAGCTGGGATGCAAGATGCAACGCGGCGGGGTACCTGGGTACGGTGTCACACCGCAGCAGCGGTGTCCCAGGGAGTCCCTGGGCTTGGGGACCACGTGCTGGGGCCAGGCGCTCGGTGGTAACAAGGGGCTTCTCTCATGTGTGTCTCGGCGGCTGCGTGAAACACATGCAAATGAATTGCCTCTTATCGCTGCCGCCCGCCCGGGCTGCTCCATCATCAGCCTGTTGTTTTTTCCCGGGGTGAGCTAGTCTTCATCTTTGCTTTCTGCTCACAGAAAATGATATTGGCGGAACAGCCTGCAGCAAAAAAAAAAAAAAACAAACAAACAAAAAAAAAAAAACCCAAACCAAATTGCAGCACTCCAGATAGCTGTTGACTCTATTTCAGTAACCTCAATTCTCCCCGGGACCCTGTGGCCCTCCTTTGGGAGAGGATGACTTGTGCAGCTTCGTCCCCAGCACCGATGGGAGGCGGGGGTGATCGGGCAGGGGTGGGCAGCGCACGCAGAGCGGGGGACATCATAGATACATTATAAACCTGTTGCATTTAAGCCCTGGTGGGAAACGTCGCTCTGTTTGCAGCAGGGCGTCGTGCCCGCCCTCGCGCGTGGCGATTGCAGGAGGCTCGGCCAGGGGAAGAAGGGCGAAGCCCTGAGAGCAGCTTGCGGTAAGGATGCTCTGCTTGCTTCCAGCCGGAGTAAATACCATTTCCCTCCGGTTCACGAGCAAAGGGAAGGTTTTTTTGGAAGCTTTGCCAGGCTGCAGCGGCACCTCGCGAGGTCAGCGCTTGCATTGACCCCCTTGAACGTGTGCCCCTTCTCCCTGCAAACCCCCCGGTCCCTCTCCATGGGACCCCCACACTCCAGCCTCTGCTTTGCATTTATAGCTGCCGTTTGCAGCCCTTTTGTTATTTTCTGCTGTTCATTTAAAAAAAGCAGCTGACACCATCTCGCTGTTTGTGGAAGGAAACTATTTAGGGACATAACTAGTGGGTTTTGGAAAACTTACCATAACGGGAGAGCTGCGGTTCCTTCCAGCCTTGCATCTGCCCAGCTCCCTGCCAGCCAGCTCTGCGTAACGGGATGCTTTTAATGGGACGTTAATGACTCAAAAAAAAAAAAAACCCCAACCAAAAAAAAACCCCCACAGAGCAATTTCTGAGCAGAATAATTGGGAGTCAGCTGGAGCTGGGGGCTCTTCGTGCTTCCCGAGTGCTTGTCCCTCTCGGAGAAGGACGTCACATTCCCGTAACTGGATTAAAGGCGTCCTTGGTGCTGACTGGCGTGTTGACAGCCAGTGTGAGCTGATGAGCTTGGCAGGGCTGGGGTTTGTGGGGAGAAATGGCCTTTTAAAAAGCTGGGGCTGAACTGAAACAACCCCTCCAGAGCAGCACTTGGGAAGCGGTTAGGGAGAAGCTGGGAGAGGTGCAGGTTCTCCTCTCTGCTCTTGGTTGTGGCCGTGATGGGGGGGGGGGGGAACGTGCTGGCTCTGTGCAGCAGAACGAGGGCTCCTGTATCGCAGAAAATTATGGGTATAAATTGGGGGTGGGTGGCGAGGAGCCCCTCGGTGTCCCCCACCCTCTGCTAAAACCCATCAGGAGACACCGTGGGCTAAATGTGCCTGGTCATGGGGCCGCTGCTCCGCGCTCGGGCAGCATCCACCGTCCCTTACTTGCAATTCATGGTTTTGTGCTGCTACATTTAGCCCTTGTGGGGCAGGAGGGGTAGGGAGGAAGGTGGATGGGGGAGAAGGAGGAGGAGAAGCGTTTCTCTCTCCAGGTCCATTGTCTAATCAAAGGGAGCCTGACTTTAAAGGCTTCCCGTTCGGTGCAGAGCTGACGGGGAACATGCATCATTAAAAATGTTCAAGTGCCTCCGTTCCCCAGCCCCTCTTTGAAATCGCTGGCGACTGCACGGCCTTGGCATGGCAGGGGGGAGCCGCCGGCCGCACGGCAGAGCCGTGTTGTGCCGCTCCCGGCAGCCGTGCTGCTGCTTCCCCTCCACGCCAGCCCCCGGGTACCACAACGGGGATCGGGCTTCTCTGAAAAGCAATTTAAACGCGGGAGCTCTCTGGGCTGCAGGCAGCTCCCCATCCCAAAATGCAGCACGTGCTGGGAATTGTCTTGTTTGCACGTTCACCCCCTCTCCCCATTTCCCTCTGGAGTTGCACAGACGTTACCAGAGCCAGCGAGCTTTTTGGGGATAAAACAGCCCGCTTTGGTCCCAGGGATGCTTTTCTCTCTCTCTTGTATAAGAAAACAGCTTTGTCCTACAACAGCCGTACCCAAAAAGCCAAGCTAGCAGGAGGGAGGTGATGCGCACGTTGGGGCTCAGCTCTCAAAGCTATTTGGGTCAGGACCCACTTTTCTACCCTCTGATGGGCGGCGTTTGGGGCAATACGGGGCCAAGACACTGCAAAAGGATCTGCTGGTGGCTGGGGGAGAAGAGGTGTGGGTACGGAGGCTGGGAGGGAGCCCCAGGGGCAGTGGGTGCTCTCAGCCACTCAGGGAAGCTCTCGGAGCCCGAGCCGAGGATGCTGCTCTTGGCAAATCGATGCTAATCCCGTTGGCTCTGCTGCAGAGCCGGCACCGCCCCGGCAGACCGAGGGCGATGGGCTGGGCGGGAGCGAAGGGGGTGCAGGGGGGAGCTGAAGTGCAGGTGTAAATCAGGATGGCTCGCGTGTCTCCGAGGCGCTTGGGTCTCTCATTGCTGCCGGGTGATCCTAAAAGAGGTGCAATGGGGGATCCCCAGCTTCCCCAGTGGGCAACGAGCTGCCCGTGCTGGTGAGGAAAGGTCTCCTGCCTCTCGTGGCCATGGTCTGTGCCCGTCCGTCTCAAAACCTCACCAGGAGGAAGGAGAAAAGAGGAGTTTCTTAATGGGCCCCATCACCTTTGTTCTTTGCTCTTCTCTCCGCGTTTCCTTGCTGCTTTTAACCCCCGGGTTTCCAGCCTGCAGGACAAAACCATCCCCTCTGCAGCTGCCCTCCACCCTGCCACCACCAGCAGGCACCCACACGCCGTCCCACCCCGACAACCCATCGCTGACTGCATTTCCATGGGATCAGCATCTTCCCAAGATGCAGGAAGAAGCATTTTCCGGGTTTCTCCCCCCCGATTTCCCCCCCGTGGAGAATGCAGGTGGATGGGTTTTGCCTGGCCTGATTGAAATTCGGATCAGTGTGTCCTGGCTGGCTATCAGCCCTGCTAATCACTGCCCTGAGCTGCTGCAAAGCAGCTGCTCCACGCTGATACGGCACCGAGCAGCTCCCCAATACCCCCCAAGCCTCGGCGGAGCCACGCAATCGGGCTGGGAACGAGGGCGACCCGCTGGGGCTGGGGGGGTCTAATTAGTCTAATGGGGGAGAAAATTGCTGGGGGTAGATGGGAATAATCCAGCCGCATCTGGCATAAGCCCATCGCGCCCGAGGCAGGCTCGTGGACACGGGTGGGAGAGGAGCAAATTGCCAGCCGTGGGTTCTGCCACCGATGCACTTTTTAGCCTCAGGCACATTGCTTAACTCCCAGACTCAGCTTTGATATCCCAAATCAAGGCTGCTGATGTGCTCTGCCGCTTCCAAAAGGCTGCTTTGTCTTTTTTCCTTGGATTATGCTTATTTTTGTGGCTAGAAGAGACCATTGTGTTCAGTAACTTTGACTTCCTGCTTTAGACAGGCCACAAAATGCTGCGTGGTACTAAGCCTTATTATTAGCGTTTATTACTGCGGAGGGAACAGGCACGGAAAGCGCGGCTCCATGGGTGGGGAGCTTTTTAAAGCAATCACCTACGGCCATGCAACCTGTTATGAAAACCCTCTGCATAACCAGGATGGATTTGTTATGTGCATAGGGGACGTGGGTAATTATAGGAAAATCGCTGTCTCTTGACAGATAAGAGCCTGCCATGTTTGTTCTGGAAATTAGGGGGGTCAGCGCAGTTGTTGTAGGTGTTTTCCCCCCATCTCAGGGTTCGGGCAGGTGGGGATGGTGGTGGTTGGCAACCCAAGGTGCTGTGTTTGCTCCTGCGATGCCTGCCCAGAGCAGGGCTGGCTGCCTACCTCTCCTCCTGAGCGCAGGGAGCCGTGCCGGGTTAATTCCTGGGTAGGAAACTGCAGTGCTGAACGCTTGATCATACCTTTGCCTGATCATTCGCCACCGGGCTCTGGTGATGGTTTCGGCTCAGATCTGCCTCCTCCGCCCCTGCTGACCGGCACGGCCAAGAGGGCACTGGTGTTTTTTAGCACTGGAAGCTCCAGCCTGGGCAGGACCTTGCTGCGCGAGGGGCTGGATGGGCATAAAATGGGACCTGCGTGGCTAACGCCTGAGCAGGCTTTGGGTTCGGGTGGAAGGCAAGAGCTAGGAGGTGCCCTGAGATGGGGGAAGACCTCGAGATGGGGAAGAGCTGGAAGCATGATGAAGTCCTGGGTGGAGGTGCAGAGTTTGGGGAGCACAGTTTGGAGGAGAGTTTAGGAAGGGATTAATGGGCACCATGATCGCTGGGACGTCCCCAAGGAGCAGGACAGGAGGAGGAAGGGGTTTAGCCTGGTACAGCATAGGAGCCGCAGGCCCTTTGGTCTTTATCCCTCCCTTCTTCTGCTCAGCAGCTTCCCGGCACCCACCTCGCACCCCAGCAGGTTTCCCCTTAACTCTGCCCACCTCAGCCCCTCTCTCTCCATGACTGGCAGGACAGCCTCTGCCTCCACAGTCCCTGGGGCGCAGCACCGCTGAGTGACCATGCCACCACCTCCAGCCACGCCAATACCTGTCATCAGTCAACCCAGCCCCCCAAGGGGAAGATCTCAAGAGCTTCTGTAGACCAAACCAAGCTGCAAAGGGGCTTGGGGGAGACTGGCATTTTTGCTGCACCTGAATATTTTTTTTTCCTCCCTCCTGCACAGTGAAGCTTGGGGAGGAGAAAGGATGAAAGGACCCGAGGAGCCTTTGGGGCCAGATCCAGCCCTGCAGCAGCACGCTGCCGTGCCCTGGGCAGCGTGGGGACCTTACCTGCTGCTGGAGAAGGGCAGTGCAAGGAGGGGGAGAGATGGGATAACAGGCTGAACTCATCAAGACGTTCACAGGCTGGCTTCCCTCCTCTCTGATTTTGTTTAAATTAAGCCATCTGCCCACATTAAATGGTAAATTATCTCAGCTGCTGCCTGTGTCCCTGTGGGGACAGTGGCCAGAGGAGCGGGGGGAGAGGGTGGATCCTGCAGGGTGGCACCCCTGGCCTTGGCCCTGGGGAAAATGTGGCTTCCATGGAGGTGGGTATCATCTCCCCTTCTGCGTCCCAGAGATCAGCCCCAGGCAAACTGGAGCCAGTCACCTGGGAAGGTCACAGCCCTGCTCCGCTGGCCTTGGAGGAGGGTTAGGAACTGGTTTCTAATCCATCTCATCAAGTGGAGCGTGGCGTGACCTTCCCTGGCTCGTGTCCTTGGGAGTCCTTTTCTGGGCGGCAGCGCCCGCTCGAGCGATAAGAGCTCTTGCCGTGATGTCGTGGCTCGGAGAAAGGAAGAGATGCAGCGTACCGGGACGGAGGGTCTGGAGCCGCCATGGGGAACAGCAACCCAGGGCCGAGGCAGGACCTGGATTAGCTCAGGGTGGGCTCTTGCTTGATTTCTGCCTTTGCAAGCAGCGCCTGCAAAGAGGGGAGATGCACGCTGGCCTGGTGGCCGAGGGAGGACTTTTTCCCCATGTTGTTTAGCTTGGAAGGACCTTTCTGGTCCTCCAGGGATGTCTTCAGAGGTGAAGTCCACTCTGGGTGAGCACCCACAGTCAAGGCGGGGGGACCCTCTTCCCTTTGGGCAGCTCAGAGCCAGTCTCAAACCCTGCTGTGGGTCCCAGCCTCTGGCAGTGGATTCAGCTTCACTCGGTCCCCTCCACTCCTGCCACGATGGATGGTCTCCTGTGGCAGTGTCACCACTTAGGAACACGCGCAACTGCCGCCTTGCCCTCCATGCAGCGCCTGATGCTGTGCCAGCACCCCAAAAATAGCCGCCCTCTCTATATAACTGTTGGCCCCGGGGAGGACACGGGCTCTCGGTGCTCATTGCCAGCTCCTCGCTGAGACCTGGCTCTTGTCATCACCGCAACGAGTTGTGCGGTCTCTATTTGCCTTTGAGTGGGTCTCCAGGGTTGCGCCAGGGACGTGCTGGGTGGCTGGACCCAGCTCATCGTAAGCCACCCTCTGCCACCAGCACCCTTTAGGGGCCTTTTGCAGGAGTGGGGAGCGCTGGAAGGGAAGGGCTGGGGGCCGTGGGTTGCCGGGGAAGGGGTGGGAGACCATCGGTGCTGGGGGAATCGATTGGGATGAAAGAAGTGGGTGAGGAAAAGAAAAGCAGCAAGAGGTAGAGGAGGCATTAGGGGCTCCAAAGCACGTCGTTGTCTGGTCACTGGCAAAACCCGAGCCCATGCGCTTGGGCTCCCCTGGGGACGGAGGGAAGGGATGGGATGGGTGCTGGTGCTCAAGAACTTCCTCACTCTGCAGTGTCCCAGCTGAGTTGGCATCTCCAGCTCCCCGAGTCTGCCCTCGGAGAGCCCCTCTGCCCTGCCACGCGATGGCAGCTGCCAGCTCTGAGCACTCCGGATCCACTGAAGTGCAACGGAGAACTGCTCTCCCTCGGTTAAAAGCGAGTAAATAGCGAACAAGACCATTTCTCCGGCCATTTCCGTCGATCGGCCTCTTGCGTCTGCGTTGCTTGAAGCACAGCAGGAGCCAGGAGCGGGCAGCGTGGGGCTGCTCTGCGCCGCGTGCCCGGGTCTGCCTCGCCGCAGCTCGGGGTGTCCTGGACCTGCACCGAGAGCGTCTGCGAGCAGTTCGCCTTCGCAGAAGCTCCTGGCAGCCAGCCTGGCTGGTCCGAGGGCACGGTCCGGGGCTGTCCCAGTCCCAGCGGGAGCGCCGAGGGCTTTGTGGCCATCCATGCGATGGTGAGGAAGGTGGTTAGATCCAGCGCGCGGGTTGCAGCACTCAACTTTTCTCACTTGGTGTAATGTTTTCTGAAGCTCTAGGGTCTCCTCTCCGTGTCTTGGTGGTCTCCTGGGGTCAGGTTCCCCCTCTTAGAGGCATTTCAGGGCATCTCGCCCCATCCGCGCTTGGTCTCGGTGCGTCAGGCTGTAGCACACGGGTGCTGCTGAGCTCCTAACAGAGAAGGATCCCAGATCCGTCCTGTGCTGAAATACAGATGCAGGAGTTGATGGAGCATCTCCAGGACTGAATGTGCAACAGGACTTTCAAAGGACCTTGGCTGAGAAGTTTTACAGCGAGCCATGCAGTTTCCCCTGTCCTCAGCTCCTCTGTCCCATCTCCCAGCCAGAATTTGGGGAGATTTTTTCCAACAAGCAGGCAAACATTCACAGCAGCTCCAGCCTGCATTCGACTGAGGTGTGAGAAACAACCTCAGTGCCAAACCCCAAACGTGTAGCAAGCGCCCAGGGAGGAACGGGCTGCACCAGCTCACGCAATTTAGTTTGCTGTGAAAGCACAGAGAGTGTCGGCGGTGATTATTGCGTCTCGGCGGAGCGATGGTAACCTGATTACCAGCAGCCTCTACCTCAGGGTCATTAAGCACCAGGAAAGAGCAGCTAGGGTCTCTTAAAGCTTTCTGGAGAGATTGGGAGGAAAATGGAAGCTCTGAATGTACTCAGGCTCCGAGATGTGTTTGCTCCTGGATCTGTGCTACTCCACCTGCCTTGTGGGACAGTTTGGAGGGGTCTGGGTGGGAAATCCAGGCTGGACCCTGGTGGTTAAATCTCACCGGTGAAATCCTGGGGCTGCTCACCCGGGACAGTGCAGACACGGGTTAAAATCCTGTCCTGGGGCAGAGGGGCTGGGGGAGCTCCCTGGGAGGCAGGACCTCGGCAGGGATCCATTCCCTCCCTGGGATCCCCATTTTCTGGTTTACTGCGTGCTCTTGTCTGTATTTTCTGAGGGATTCCGGTGAGTCAGCGCTTCGCAAGGGTCGGAGGTGCCTAAGCAGCCGGGGAAGTGCCAAAAAAAAGCTAAAGGTGGGTTGCAGGTGAGGAAACTTGGGAGGGAAGGCGGGGATGGAAAGCGACGGAGGAGAAGCAAGGAGCATTTCCCCCTTTTCTGCGGAAAGCCAGCAGGCAATCCTGCTGCTTCCCACTCAACCCACCCAAAGGAGCCGGACAAAATCCCCACGACCACCTAAGAAATACCCAAACCGAAGCAGTGGGGACGAGGAGGTGTCTGCCGTGGGGGGAGACGGCTGCTGGCGGGCGGGATGGAGCTTAGTGCTGGGAGTTAATCGCCCGTGTAAAGAACGGGTGGTAAGGGCAAGGGGCAGAGCCAGAAGGGCAAATCACACCTGCGGGGAAGACGGATGAGCCGACCGCTCAACGTGACCGACGGCGGCTTCTCAAGGGCACCAGCGGGAAGAGGACGGGGCAGGAGACCGCGGCGGAGGTGAAAGGGTTAACCTAACGAACCGCTTTCTCATCAGCAGCTAAGACTTGGGTTTTCCACTCGTTTATATTTCTCTCCTGGCAGCGTTTAGGGGCAATAAACCCACATGTGTGTATGTGCACACACACGGCCCCGTTGCCCTTCCCCTGAGGGCTGCCGTGGAAAATAACCTCTTCCATCTGCGGGGTCTGTGCGTGGCTCGTGGCCAGGAGGCACCGGGCCCTTATTAGCTCCAGAGATGGGTGATTATCCACAGGTATCAGAGGGGAAAATTGAGACGTAAAGCAGTGAAATGGCTTGGCCCAGGGTGGAAAGTAAGATGGTTTGGGGGCTATGGATGGACCCGCTGCTTCCTTGCAGAAGCTGAGTGCAGCGGGGATGTTCCTTTGCTTTTGAGCCTGGACTAAAGATTGACCCAAAGCATCGGGACCGTGAGCAGATCTTGTCCTGACCGTGTAGATTTAATCTAATTTCAGACTACAGAGGGGCTAAAAGCCCTGTTGGGGGCCTGGGCAGGGCTGCAGAGGGGAATATTTCACGCTGGTTGCTCTTGGCTGGTGCTTAGCAGCACCCTGAAGCAGGAGGGGGGATGGACCCTGCCGTGCTCTGCCCTGGGCCAGCCCCGGCTGCTATTCTTGCTCAGCCATGTCTGCTCTTTTTTGGACTGTTCTTTGTCTTCAGCCAGCCAGGCACCCCATCTCCCAGACAGGAGAGATGAAAATGAGCTCTCGTCCTCTGTGGAGGAGAAGATCAGGGAGAGACACGGAGGAAAAGTGAGGGAAATTAAGCAGAAATAGCTTCAGGGGTCATTTAAAAATATCCCCACGACTCCCTTAAATATATATTTAGCAAGAATTCATAGTCCATGGCTGAGGGAGCTCCAGGCACCAAATGTACAGAGCGGTTTTTGATAAAGACCCATGGGATCTAGCGCAGCTTAGAGGGGAAGGAGGTTCGTGGGATGGAGATGGGGAAGATCCCACACCGTGCCTGGGGCAGGAGGCTGCAGGGTTGCTCTCAGCCACCCTCCCGTTCCCATGAATTGCCCCCACGCTGCATAAAGCCACATGTCGAGCCTTTTGGATGTCTAAAAGAAGGTCCTTTTCCATCAAAGTTTACCAGCAGGCCAAATCCAGGGCTCCTGCTGATGGGGTAGGGCTGGCAACACAACCCTTGGAGACCCCGCGGGCTGCCAGGGCTCTCACCAAGCCTGTGTGTGGCAGGTTTGTGGTACCACCACCCCGTCCATCATGGTCTTCCTCCCTCGGGAGGAACCTGCGCTGGTCCCTCTGCCTGAGTGAGGACAGCCTGGCTTGGGTCCTTGTCCCCACGAAGGCTGGGAGCGGACGAGGAGGTGTCGGACTGAGCCCAGCCCTTCTGGAGAAGGGAACCGCTGACGGACCAGCTAGAGGGACGGAAAGGCACGGCGTTAAATCCGTAACGCAATGCCCGCGAGGAGACACGAGTGGCAGGTATGGTCCCATGGGAGGAAGAGTGCAAAGCTGCCGCGGGGCCGATGCTCAGCGGGCGTGAGGCCCTGGGATGGCCAGGAGCAGCACTACGCCCCTCGCACCAGCTGGCCCATTGGCCTTGAGATCCCAAAGTGTCTTCCAGCTCCCAGCCCTTTAGGAGTAAGAAGATCTCCTCGTTCCTAGGAGCACCCTGCGCTAAAGACCCCGTTCCAGAGCAGCCCTCGTTGCCCAGCTCTGCCCCCGGAGCTGCGTGATCAGCCAGATCCCATGAATTATTCACCGCTCCTCCATGGTGCGGAGGATCCCGTTACGCCGTGGAGAAGGGTCTCCTTGAGCAGCAAAGCCTTGCCCAGGGCTGTCAGCTTGGAAACCCAAGAGCTCGAGGGAATTCAGCTCGCACGTTCCTTCCTCGAGCCCACCGTTGCTCCGACAGCAAAGTCGGGGGGGGGGGTTGACTTTGGGGCCCGGGCTGAAGGTTGGCGGGTGTCTCCTTACAGACCTGCGGGCTTTATTGATTGTTTTCTGCCTGAGTTCCCACCCTGTCCAGCTTGGAACTGCTCTCCTCCAGATGACAAACAGAGCTGCCAGCCTCTGATTGATTTTAATTGCCATTTTTCCTTCCCGCTAGCAACATAAAGACATGACGAACGTGTGATGGAGTACCTGAGCTGGGAGATGCTGGACGGTATTTGGTGCTTGGTGGGGACATCATCCATCCCCACCTGCCCCGCACAGAAAAACCCCTCTCTGAAAACCCACAGCGTGGGGAAACTGAGGCACTGGAGCCGGTTAGGAGGAGGTGGGAATTTGTGCAGGAGTGACAAGGAAGGGAAACCAGTGCTGGGCTGCCTGTACGTGGCAGGGAGCGGTAGGGTGGGGAAGGGGGATAACTAGGAAAAAACCCCAGCGTGTTGTGGTCAGCACGTGCGTCCTCAGAGCAGAGGGGTCCCTGGCAACTTCTAGGCTCCTCGCCTGCCGCGCGGGGCAATGCTTTTCAGCACGACACCTTTTTCGCTTGGGAAGGTGTCAGAAGGGAGGGAAGACGTTGTGAAGACTCGGTCTTTTCTCCTCTAGGGCTGCAGGCAAAGGTGCCCTGCTGGGACAGGAGAGGACGTGCTGTTCGGCATGACGCTCTCCGCTCCCACCGCGGCTGGAGCACGTCACAGGGAAGAGCTGCGAGACGTGACACACGCCACCCTGAAGACTAAAGGGAGTTGGGGGACTTCTGCATTTTTGTGACAGCGTTTGTCACAGCAGGAATAAGGTACTGATCCTCAGGGAGGTGGAAGAGAGCCATGAGGTGCCTGGGAGCTGGCTGGCACATGGGGCCATCTCCTTGGTCCCCCGGTGTGGGTGCTGGGCTCCCCGCAGGCTCCTGCCCAGCTTCTCTCTTCCCGGCTGCTTGTGCAAATGGTTGAGAAACGTCTTTTGCCGCAGGCTGCGTCCTTGTTTTCCGCCCCGCCGGGATACAGGGAAAGGGCGCAGGCCTCAGCTGCTGGGAGCCGGGCACCGGTGCTGCCGGCTGGCTTTTCACAGCATCCCTTAGCACTGCCTCTCCCTCCTGGAGCAAGTGCCACTCATCCTGCAAAGACGTCACACTCGGCGGTGACGTTATAGCTCAGAGCAGGGATGGGGGGGGTCTCCCCCCCCATATCACCCCCCCTCTCCCTATCCAAGAAGAATTCTCCTCCATCAAAGGCACCCAAGAGCCCTGGCTGAGCCCAAGCCACATCTCAGGTGTTTGGGTCATTTTGGGGGGCCCCGTGGTTATGTGAGGTCCCCCTCCTCCGGAGCTGCCACCTGTTTGCCGTCTGCCCAGCAAGACCCAGCTCGTGTGAGGCTGCTGCGGTGCTCGCTCATCACGCCCCGGCCGTGGCAGCGTGTCACCAAGCGGTGACACGGCAATGGCTCGAGCGGAGGCTCCAGCGTTTAAAGGCGCCTGTCTGCCGGGATAGCGGCGGGTCTCGTCTCTGCTCGGCCTGAGCGCAGACGGGCTGAGTCCTTCTGGGCCACGCTGCTCCTCCCCGGGAGGACGGCTTCGTTTTCCTCCCTGCCCTCGGAGAGAGGAACCGAGGCACAGAGGGATGATGGACCAGGTTGCTGCCTCTGGGTGGAAGGGTCTCTGAGCGGAGTAGGATGTAAAATTGGGCTCCTCTGAGCACAGGTAGCGATTGGAAGGCAAAGGCACCAGCTTGCAGGGGGCAGATGGACCGGAGACGGACGTGAGCCAAACCACCTGAAGCCTGTGGCTGTACGCAGCTTCCCAGGGCGCTGCTTGGCTTCCTTGGGCTGCATCCCTGCAGGAGGAGCCATGGGGCCCTGCCAGGAGAGACCGGGCTTGGGCACCCAAAATCTGGTGCCTCCATCCTGTACGGACATCGCTGTCCTGAGCAGGGCCATCCTCGGCGAGTCCCGGGGAGGGGAGCTGGGGACTGGAAAGGGCAGGAGGCCGAGAGCACGGAGGGTCCCTGGGTGCTCAAATCTTTGTAATTATAGATTCGTGTCCGTGCAGCAGCCATCCTCAGGACACGGGGCTTTGGTGAAGGATGTGGCCCTGCAATGTGATCCTGGATCCCCCATCCTGCCTCAATCCTCTCTGTACTTCGGGGGTTTATTTTTCCCTCTCCATTAATCTCTGAATATTAGGTGGAAAGCGAACAATTACCGTGCTAATGGCTCCATAAATTCCTTCATTACTTATTAAACTTGAGCACTCCCCGTGCAGCAGAGGAAAAGAGATGAAATGGAGAAGAAAAGGGAGCGGAGGGGGGTTAGGAGGGGCTGTGCCAGGGCAGAGGGCCCGGCTCCTGCAGCCAGCCCCGGGCAGGGCTGCGGCAGCGGGGCCGGATCAGGCCCCGGCAATTCATGGGCTGTCGTTGCCCTCTGCCGGCAGCGGGACAGGCAGGGGCTGCCTGCTCTGCCTGCTCTGCTCTGCCTGCTCTGCTCTGCCTGCTCTGCTCTGCCTGCCGGGCAGGAGGGGGCTGAGCCCCGGGGCATGGGGCAGGAGGAGGCTGGGGAGCACCGGGCTGCCTGGGGCTGCTCGTTGCGAGGATGCTCCGAGGAGGTCGACGGGTGGGCTGGGGCGCAGGGACCACCCTGCTCGGGGCAAAAGCTGTCCCCAGAGCCCTCGGGGACGGCGCTGAGCAGAGCCGAACCAAGGCGAAGGGAGCCTGGCTTTAGGCAGCGGTTAACTCGAGCAGAGGCACGGGGCAGGGTGAGGGGCCTTGAACTTGGCCCCATCTCCAGGCTGCCTCCCCGCCAGGCTGCCAGCGAGCACCGGACGCCGCTTTCCCGGCTGCAGGAAGAAATCCGCTCTCTCCCGGCTTTCCTCGAGGTACTGGGAGCTGCCTTGCAGTTCGTTGCCAAACCTCACCGGCATCCCACAGGGTGGATGTTCTCCAGGTTTTTTTTTTTTCTGCTGCCGAAGGCGAGGTCTGGGCCACTGCAGAGATCGTCACGACCGTTCAGGGGAAGCTTTCGCCTCCTCTCCCGGTCAGAGTGCGCGACAGCTCGCTTCTGGGCTGGCAGCTCCGGTCCCGGGAGGGCTCTTGTGGCCTGGCCTAAGTGAAGCTAATGTATTTCGACGTCTCTAATGGCCAGCTGGGAGACAAGCACATCTCCAGGAAGAAAGGCAGCTCATCTGAATGCAAAACTGCAAACAAGCAAACGCCTCCCCAGTCGAGATGCTCGTAAGTCTTCTACCCATGTCAATCAGCGGGGCTCAGAGCGGGGGCTTTGGGATCCTGCCAGAGAGCTCGCTCTGCTTCTCCTCCTCCATCAGACTGACCTGTTCCTCTGCGATCATCTCCAGCCAGGTTTTGAAAAGAAGAGACGCAGTTAAACCCCTAGAGAAAGGTTTTTGCAGGAAAAGAGCAAGTTTCTTTGGTTCTACAACACCCAAGTATCCTCTGGGATGAGCCCAGCTCCGCAGAGGGACCTGGATACCCAACTCCCACGGACACCAAATGTAATTAGACATTTATATCTAGACTAGGGGCTCAAGGGCCATCTGGCACCTTAATTATTCATACACATATATATAAGCGCAGACACAGCGCTCTTTATCTAGCCTGGGCCTGGGGGGAGATTCCTGCTTACGCCGGGTCGTTTCTCACGGTGTGACAAAGCGTGCTCTTCTCCAGGGCTGGTTTCAGGTGCTGCGTTGCCTTTTCCCGGTGCCAAAACCTGCTCCAAAACCAGCGCCACTGAACCGGGCGCTGCAGAGATTCGTGTCGACGGCGACCTACGCAGAGGTGGAAAAATCCAGGAGGAGAAGAGTCCTCCCTTGGAAGGAGGGGGTCAGGAGGACTGAAATCAGATTAAATGTTGGTCAGGAGGGCCTGTCCCTGCCGTGATGTGGCCCAGCGCTCCCCCAAGGTGTCTTTTAAGCTGTGACTCATCAGCTGAGGAATTTTAATTTCTGTGTTTCTCTCCCAACCCCAGGCAGCACGAGGAAGCGGTTAGGACCTTGGCAGATAGAAGTCTCTATCACTAGCTGTTTCAAGTGATGCGTTTCCTCTCAAGCCAGTGGAGCTGTGCCAGGTTTTACCAGATGTAACCTCAAAGATGAAGCTGAAATATGGCAAAATAGGGTTTTCCCCACAGTTTTATCTCACCTAGCCGAGGAGTGATTCCTCAGCGTCTCTGTGATGCTCTGACAGATGCCACGGGACATGCAGGAGGGGAGCTGGCGGGGAGGGGTATCTGCATGGGATGTGGGTGCATCTGATCCAGACTAAAATGATGCTCTTTTTTTTAATTGTAAACTGGGATATTCTGCTCCCCAAAGCATGCTGCGGGCTGGGTCTCCTTCCTCAATCAATCCCATCCCAGTCTCCAGAAACCTTTCTCGCAACCCTGGCCCTGGAAGTGAGATATTTCTGTAAAATGGTAACACCTCGACAGAATAGAGATTTTTTTTTTGGGAGGGAGGGGGGTGGGGTGGGAAAGCCTGAGCTTTATCCTTCAGTTGTGTCTCCCAGGGAAAGTGGCTCAACCCAGACAAGAGCAGCGGTTGCGATAAGCCTGTCTGACAGACTCCATGTCTCTCTCAGCCGAGGCTCCTCCGCGCCAGTGATGCCACCCCTCCCTCACATACCTTTGTATCACTTCATCTGGATGATCCACATCCATCTAATTGTATCTGTCTTCCATATACTTTACAATAATTACATCCACATGAGCCGAGCTCCCATATCATTGCGGGTCTGTCTCGGATATGCCTGTTAGGTTAACTCAGTGTTGTTACATAGGAGGATCTCATTTTCAGAAGCTCAACATATATTTCAAACACAATTTCTATCACTCCTAGGTCTATATTTAGACATCAGCTATTTACCCACCACTGAAAACCCACCCACAATTTCAGGAGCCTCTGTGTACCATCTCTGTCAGCAGGAGATGATATGACAGGCAGAAATGCAGTCTAATGGACCACTATTAAAAAATCTGATTCAATTCTCCCTGCATTGGATTAAGACGTTCCTGGGGAGCGATCTTATTTCCATGGGGTGACACAGAGATGCGAAGACATTTCACTCAGAGGCACAGCGAAGGAACATCGTGCTTTCTGCTCTCCTTATTTCAAACCACTTAGGCTGCGATTATAAAACATGGCTCAGGGGGGCCGTAGCATCGCTGGGTTAAATGAAGTTCTTCCTACTGCAGTGTGGTTGCAGGGTTTTTTGGTTTGTGTTTTTTTTTTTTTTTCTCCTCAGGTACTGCTGGATTTCGATGCGTTTCGATGGCAGCCAAGAAGAACAAACGGATAATTCTCCAGCACAGCCCTGCGGGGTGTGAAATTAGGGTTTGGAGGGTGATTTATGGGGTGGTAGGATGCAGGGCCAGCACTTCCACCTGGGATGGCGGGGTCCAGCCCTGCCACAGCTTTCTCACCCTTCGCTTCCAGGCACAGGCAGAGCCGGGGAGGCAAAGATGAGCAAGAGAAGAGGCCTATGCGGCAGCGCTCGGGGAGCGGGATCCTCACGAGACACACGGATCGCGCCGCTTCTGTTCCACGGGGACTGGGTTTCCCTGCCCTGGAGGTCGCAGCAGCTCCGCACCCTTTGCCTCAGAGGAAGACCCAAACCAAAGCTGGTTTTTTCCATCCCAAACCACTTCTTGAGCTCCAGCTCCCGAGTGAAAGACGAGAATGCTGGTGAAAGCGAAAATATAGCAGCATAACTAACGTTTTCTGTGATGTTGGAAATGGGGAATACTGCAAATGGTTTGAACGCCTGGAGTGAGGCAGTGACAGGGCGAGGCGTGACCGTGACGGGCGGGCAGACCCCGGCCCCGCTCCCTCCCGCTCCTCCTCGGGCTCCGGCACCCGGGAGGGAGGGCCGGGCCCCGGGGCTGACCCCGGCACGCTGGGGGGGCTCCCACAGCCGCACCGGGAGGTGTTTCAGTGTATTTCCTGGTGCGGACACGTACAAGGAAACAGGCGGAGGGCAGAACAGGCACTGACTGTAGGCCGAGCTGTCGCGACCCGCTTGAACGCTCTCTCCTTTCCCCCTCCGCCCTTCACTCCGGTGAAGGTGAGCCCCAGCCCACCCCAGTGGCGTTTATCCCCCGGCCGCTCCCGCGTCGCTACGGGCTGAGGAGACGAGCGGAGGCGACAACCCCCCCCCCCCACCTCCGCTCCGCGCCGCAGCCCGGCGCGCTCTGAGCCCTCAGCCGCGGCCGCACGGCGAACTCTGTTGCGGAACCGCCCTCTTCCCCGCTTCGACCAATCAGAGTCAGAGCAAGCGTGACTGAGCTTCTCTTTAGCCTATCCGCAAGCTATCTGACTGCACCCAATCAGATGCCTGGGGAGATTTTTCTCGTCCAATGATAAACGGAGAGTGGAGCTTGGGCAACAGCCCGCGCTTCTTCGGGAGCGGCGTAGAGCTCAGCCAATCAGAGCAGCGCAGGAAAGGTTACCAGTGACCAATGAGAAAAGGGGGCGGGGAAAGAGCAGCTCGCGAGAATTTGAGAGGGACGATGGGAACCCGCGTCTGAGCGAGCGGACCAATGGGGAAGGGCGGGGCGGGGCCGCCGCAGGACCATTATAACTGGCAGGTAAGCGAGCCAATCAGAAGGAGGAGATAAGTTCGGCCCAATGGCCAATGAGCAGGGGAAGTCCTCCCATGGTTGAACTGCTACGATTGACAGGAGGGTCCCCAATTAGAAGGCCGCGCCCTTTCTAATCGTCCAATGAGCGAGCGGGGCGGGGAGGAGTGGGGGGGCGGCTCTTCCCGCCCCCTCCTCGCGGGCGCGCGAGGCCGGCCGGCGGAAGGACAGCCCGCTGAGCCAATCGGAAAGGGGAGAGAGGGGGAGTGGGCGGGCCTTCCGCCCGGCGGGGGCGAGGGGGTGGGGGTGACGCGCTCGGCGGCCAACGAGGGCGGCGGGCCGGCGCCGAGCGCCCAATGGGCGCCGGCGGGGCGGGGCTCGCTGCCGCCGCGGCTTCCAAGATGGCGGCGGGTGCGTGAGCGCGGCGGTCAGTCAGTCGGTGAGGCCGCCGGCGGGAGCAGGGCCGGGGGCGGGAGGGGGCCCCGCCGCCCGCCGCCATGAAGGGCAAGGAGCGCTCGCCGGCCAAAGCCAAGCGTTCGCGGGGCGGCGGGGGCGGCGAGGACTCGGCGTCCTCCTCCTCGTCGGCGCGGGGCGAGCGGAGCAGCAAGAAGCCCAGCGGCTCCGGCGGCTCTAACGGCAGCGGCGGGAAAGCGGCGGCAGCGGCGGCCTCCAACGAGAGCAACAGCGGGAGCAGCCGGCGCGGCCCGCACCCGGACAAGGCCGGCCGCGCCGGCAGCCGAGAGTACGAGGCCGGGGCGGCGGCGGCGGGCGGCGGGGGCAGCCGGCACGGCTACGGCGGCGGCAGCGGCAAAACCGCGGAAGCGTCGCGGAGCAGCAGCAGCCGCGGCGGCGGGGGTGAGTCCCGGGCGCCGGCAGCGGCCCCGTCCTCCTCCTCCTCCGAGTCGGGCGGCGGCGGGGAGTACAAGACGCTGAAGATCAGCGAGCTGGGCTCGGCGCTGAGCGACGAGGCGGTGGAGGACGGGCTCTTCCACGAGTTCAAGCGCTTCGGCGACGTGAGCGTCAAAATCAGCCGCCTCCCGCCCGGCACCGGCGCCGCCGACGAGCGTGTGGCCTTTGTCAACTTCCGCCGGCCCGAGGACGCCCGCGCCGCCAAGCACGCCCGCGGCCGCCTCGTGCTCTACGACCGCCCGCTGAAAAT
Source organism: Mycteria americana (assembly GCF_035582795.1). Classification (NCBI taxonomy): domain Eukaryota; kingdom Metazoa; phylum Chordata; class Aves; order Ciconiiformes; family Ciconiidae; genus Mycteria; species Mycteria americana. Next base: position 5,907,760 of record NC_134384.1, on the reverse strand, counting down.
CGAGGCCGTCTACGTCGGGGGCGGCGGAGGGAGCAGCCGGCGGCGCAGCAGCCGTTCCCCGGCGCTGCTGGACAAGGAGTCTCCCTACGGCACGGCAGCCGTAGGGGTGGCGGCTGCCGCCGCGGCGGCTGTACGGCACCCCCCGGCTGGGGCGACGCAGCGGGCCTTGTCACCCGCCGGTAGCGGTGGGGCCCTGGGTTATCGAGACTACCGGCTGCAGCAGCTCGCCCTGGGCCGCTTGCCGCCTCCGCCCCCTCTGCCCAGGGAGTTGGAGAGGGAGAGGGACTACGGGGGTTTCTACGAAGCACGAGTGCGGCCGGCCTATGGGCTGGAGCGGGTGGCCGGTGTGGCGGCTGCTGGGGGTTTTCGCGGAGGAGGAGGGGGTGCTGGAGCTGCCGGCGAGGAGGAGATAAGCCCCGAGGATGACCAGAGAGCCAACCGCACGTTGTTCCTGGGCAACCTGGACATCACCGTGAGCGAGTCAGATTTACGCCGAGCTTTTGACCGTTTTGGGGTCATCACCGAGGTGGACATCAAAAGGCCGGGGCGCGGGCAGACCAGCACGTATGGTTTTCTTAAATTTGAAAATCTGGACATGGCACACAGGGCCAAGCTGGCCATGTCAGGAAAGGTGCTTCTGCGCAACCCCATCAAGATTGGGTATGGTAAAGCCACTCCGACTACCAGGCTCTGGGTGGGTGGCCTTGGGCCCTGGGTGCCCCTCGCTGCCCTGGCCAGGGAGTTTGATCGGTTTGGCACCATTCGCACTATCGATTACCGCAAAGGTGATTCGTGGGCCTATATCCAGTATGAGAGCTTGGACGCGGCGCAGGCAGCGTGCACCCACATGCGCGGTTTTCCCTTGGGTGGGCCAGATCGCCGGCTCCGCGTAGACTTTGCTGACACTGAGCATCGGTACCAGCAGCCCTACCTGCAGCCTCTGCCCTTGCCACCCCCTGCTCATTACGAGCTCGTGGCGGAGGCGGCTGCTTTTGGGGCTCACCGGGGAGCCCCACCTGATCCTCTTCGGGGGGCCCGGGACAGGACGCCACCGTTACTCTATAGAGACCGCGACAGAGACCTTTATCCTGAGACAGAGTGGGTGCCACCCCCACCCCCTGTACGGGATAGGAGTAATCGGGCAGCTGCCTATGACCCGCTGGAGAGCCTGGAGCGCCGCCGGGATGGTTGGTCCTTGGAGCGGGACCGAGGGGAGAGGGAATTGGGCAGTAGTAGTAGGGATCAGCCTAGGAAACGGAGACTAGCAGAGGATGGAGGCCGGCACTTGGACCGCTCTCCAGACAGTGAGCGCTCTTCTTCCTCCCGAAAGCGTCACTGTTTAGCCACGACCTCTCCACCGGACCGCAGCCCCGAGCTCCTTGGAGGGAGGGAGCGTTACAGTAGTGACCCCGAGCGCTCGTCCTCTCGCTTGCTCCTGTTGGAGCGGCCCTCGCCTGTCCGGGAATCGCGCAGGGGCAGCCTGGAGCGGGGTCAGAACGAAAAGCGCGACCGCAAGAATTCCGCCGAACGGGAGCGGAAGCATCGCGCTTCTGCGGCGGCTGTCGCGCAGGAGTGCAAAAGTCCAGCCAAAAAGGATGAGCGCGCTACGGAAGGAGGCGGCGGAGGCTCCCGCCTCAAACCTCCTCCTCAGAAACAGCAGCAGGATGGAGCGTCACAGGCCGGGGGAGCCCCCAAGCTGTGCTTGGCTTGGCAGGGCATGCTCCTGCTGAAGAACAGCAACTTCCCGTCCAATATGCATCTGCTTCAGGGGGACCTCGGTGTTGCCAGCAGTCTCCTCGTGGAGGGAGCGACTGGTGGGAAAGTAGCTCAGCTCAAGATCACCCAACGTCTTCGTCTGGACCAGCCCAAGCTGGACGAGGTCAATCGTCGCATCAAAGTGGCCGGTCCCAATGGCTACGCCATCCTTTTGGCTGTGCCTGGTGCATCAGACAACCGCTCCGCAGCTGGAGCTGCCGAGGCCGCCACCACCTCCACCCAGAGGCCACTCAGGAATCTGGTGTCCTATCTAAAGCAAAAGCAGGCTGCTGGGGTGATCAGCCTCCCTGTGGGGGGTAACAAAGACAAGGAGAACAGCGGGGTCCTGCACGCCTTTCCGCCCTGCGATTTCTCCCAGCAATTCCTGGACTCCACGGCCAAGGCACTGGCCAAATCAGAGGACGACTATCTGGTCATGATCATTGTCCGTGGGGCGTCCTAAGGCCCTCGTGTTCTCTGTACCCAACCCTGCCTACTCCTCCACACAGCCCCTCCAGCGTGTGCCAGGTGCTATGGGATACAGCCTTAGCCAGCCCTGTCATTATTTTAAATTAGATCTTTGTTTGTAGGTGACTTTCCCTGCCCGTTTTTCTGTTACTACATTTTTCTATAAAGTTAGAAGCCAGAAAGGTTGGTTAGCCGTTAGCGTGAATAGGATATTTTGAGAATCCCCTGTCAGTGGGGATAGCAGGGAGGCTAGGCCTGCTTTGATTTACATAAAAAAAAGAAAAGAGAAAAACAAAAATGGGGTGGGGGGGGTGGGGAGGGAAAGAACGAACTCCCATCTTCTTAATTTTGATTCGTGTCCTTTTTTCATTTCATGTATTTTCAAGCAAGTTCAATAGCTCATCCTCGATAGAGTTACAAACCTAAAAGACCAGATTTAAAGCACTCAGTAGTTTAAATGGAAAACCACATACTTCCTAGCGGACTGGTGTCAACTCATTTTTCGAGTCCTTGAAATTCTGTGACGGCCTCAGGCCAGCGGCCCTTTGGCACGCGTGATCCCTTTCCTCAGGAGCCTGAATGGTTTCCCTTTGAGTTGCATGGCTCAAGGTTGGTGTCCTTCAGGTGACCAGCACCTGCTCTCGGGTACACTGCAGAACATTTAATTCCTTTATTGGGTGTTTGATAATTTCATCCAGCCCCTCAAAATGCATGCACTGAAAGTATGCTTTTTTAACAGGTGTATTTCTCCTATTTCTGAGTTCTGTTGTATCCCATATATGCACTTTGGGTTTGTAGCAGTGACAATGTTTGGTAAATAGCTGAGGACTTTGTTACAAACCATGAATGTCTTGTGCTTACTCTGGTATGCAAGAAAAAAGGAGGTGCTTTAAGAATAACTTTAGTTATATTGTGGTTTTTTGTTTTTACTGCCTTTTTTCAAAGAGTTGCAGGTACAGTGGGGTCTGGTTCCACAGTGCAAACTCTGAGCAAATGTGCTTCTCTCCAGAGATGGTTTTAATTCTGTGATAATTTAATTACATAAAAGTTCTCATTAACATTTTACCTCTTTGTTAATAGCAAGAAACTGCTGTCTGCTAGGGACTTTTCAGGTACAGTACAGTGGGCATTACATGAGGTTTATCATTTTATAGGCATCTGGAATAAAGTGGTTTTAGCATCTTGGAGAAGTATTAAAAGTATTCCGAGATGCTGAGGTTTGAACTTTTGTTCCTGTGATTCTAGGAGGAAACAGTTTGCTCTTTTTTTTCAAAGAACTTATTTCATTTTCTTTTGGGCACTTTTCTCCAGCTGTCTTGGCCACCTTGCTAATACAGGCATTTAGGAGGGAAGAAGGGATCTAAATCCCTGTTGTTTTGTTTAACAACCGAAAGGATGTTGCAGCTAGCTTCTAAACTGAAGTGTAAATCTGTATCTATTTACAGGCCCCAAAAACGTAATCTTGCACTTAAACCCAGAATGTAGTCTTGCACTTAGCCATGTTTTTCAGAGACTTGGGCAATGTAAAAGCGATGCTGCTTCACTCGGTCGATCCTCCGCTATATTCCTTGGGCAACTGATACAGGGACAAGTTGATTTCTGTTTCAACTTGCACGACGCAAAAATCGAGTTCAAAATGCAGAATAGTACATGAAGGAGGAAATGTCTTGAATGTATTTTATGGGCACAGCAGTTCTGAAGTGGGACTGTACTTGCTTGAGATTCACTGTCACAATTATATGAATTTCTGTCACACCGCTTTACTGAACCACTCGTCAGAGAGTGCTTTGGTTTAAGTGGGCTTTGATTTCCTTTATCTGACCGGAATGAATAGACGTAGTATCCCAAGCATCGCGGTGAACTGAGAACTTGAATGTGGCAGCGTATCTTGAAAACAGGTTTTGGTTTTATAGCTACTTTTCTTTCTAAATGGAAACTTAGAAGCCTCATTTAATGCTCTTAAATGTTTGAGGGTATAATCCAGGATTTCTGGGTTGTTGTCCTTCAGCGTGAATGTAATAGACTTAGATGGCAGAATTCAGCTGTTCATCTTACTATTAACAATGAGAATTTTTCGAAATGACACCGATAACGCAAATGACTATATGTTTTAGAAGATACAGTGTATTTACCACTTATTGCAAAGAATGTCTGTTTTAATTCTAGCAGGTGTCTGTTGTGTGTCAGCAGGTAACCAACGCTGCTGCTAACTCACTTGGAAGCGCTGCTTGCATTTGGAGTGAGTTTTCTTGTTGCATCTGACATGAGTCACTTGCAAGCGCAGAGTTTTCAAGAAAAGAAACTTGAACTGCTGGGAATTCGAATCTGCCCTAAACCAAAAAAAAAAAAAAGAAGCACTAACGTTGTTTGTGTTCAACCCTAAAACTTGCTGAGAACAGTGTTTGTTACGCTGATACGCAGTAGGCACCTGTTTTTTAAAACCCATAAAACTTGGGGTCAACGTAGCTTGTCAAAGCAAACTCAGTGTGGGAACCCTTTTGGAAAGAGCATCCTAGGTGCACTTCCGTTTTTCCTTGTAATATAGCGGTGGTTATACCTGCCACAGGCTTTTATGAGTCAAAATTGTGCTGCGCTGGAGGGTAATAAGGAACAGGCGAGGCTGTATTTGACTCCAGGTTTTCTGGTTCCTTATTTAATGGAGTACCTGCTTCTTTAAATCTGGTTTATTTGTGGTTGCTGCTCTGTTTTGTAAGCAAGGATTTTAACACCCTTTGAGGGTTCTTAATGTCAAAACATAGTTGACTGGCAACTTTTTTTTTTGCCGGCACTTAAGTTCACGTGCTGCCATCAAGGCTGGTACAGCTTGGTCGGCTGTGCTTTTCTCTTAGGCTCTGAAGCGTGCACCATTGGAGTAACTGTCCACTAAAAGTCGTCTTGGCCAGGGCTGAACGCGAGTAGAAGTCCATGTGTGATACCACTTCTGTATAGAGCAAAACAGATGTAGCAGACTTTAGCTCTCTCGTTCTGTTTGGCATTATGTTGCTCTAGCGAGAGCTCAGTATTTCTTCTAACGTTGTGTGCAGCTGATGTTCCTATATTTCATTAGTTTGTTGAATTAGCGTGGAAAAAGGATGTCCTTTTCCTGAATCATTTCATAGTTGTGCTTTATGCTTTGGGGAAAGAACCTCAAATGACTCATACTTTTGTTTAAGATTTTAGTTGTTTTTTGTTGGTTTTCTTTTAAATTGGAAACTTTACGCAACTTCCTTGGCTGCGGCCAGCGGCTTTGTTTGCTCCTGTCTAGCGACCGGTCTGCTGTTCCCTGGGACTGCGGCGTGAGCACTGAGGTTACCCTCAACGCCAGAGGTTTCAGGTTCCTGGGTTACAAGCGCTGACATATTCTTGTAAGCATCGTAGGGAGAGGAGGGTGTTATGTGCCTGGCAGACAAATCTTGCCCTCTCTCCCCCCCCCCCCCTCCTCCCCCCCCTAAGGATGTTAAAGGATTGAAGCGTTTTGGTGACAACTTGCTCAGCCCCCTGTGGAGGGTGGAGAAGAGAGCTTTAGATTTCTTGCATTGGTTTTGGGGAACTATCTGGTTGATGGTAACTGAGGTGAAAGGCCTTAAGTATTAATGGGGAGGAGGAGTGAATCAAAATTGTGAAGACTGGTTCAAAAACTCTGAGGACTCAGGGAAAAATGGCTTGGAAAATCGTAGTTCCTGGCTTGAAGAAACAGTGTTGAGGGCAGTACTCCTGGGGAGTCTGCTGTACGCCTGTTGAACAGAAACAAAGAGTGGAAGAAATTATTGCCATGTGACTATAGAGCTTTTGGGGTTCTTTCCCCTTTGTCTCCCCCTTTATTACTTTCTGCAGATAGCACCGAAGGACGAATATTCCAATGATTTATAAACTGAATGATGAGATGATTTTTGTATTAGGCTTAAAGCAGACCGTATGGTTCGGAGAATGGTTAATTGAATATTCAACTTCATGCAGTTTTGATTGTGTGAAAATGATGGATGAGAAATATTACTTGAATAGCAACAATTTTAAATTACATTAGGTGTGTCTTTGATTTGACCTTTTCTTTAATATTAAGAGTTGTCCGCTGTTAGAATTACGCAGCAAAATGAGAACAAAAGAGAAACGTGTAACACTACATTTCATATTTTTGTTGATAAATTGCCTTCAGGAAGTATTCTTTGAGGAAAGTCAACCGAATTATCGATAATTCAGTTGGTTTTTCTCATGGTTAATTATTTTGATGTGTCCCATTAACTGTTACTGAAAGTTGAATAATCATCAGTACTGTAAGCCTAGTTTAACCTCGGTCCAAAAAGAAGCCCTGCACTACTTGTTATGCATCTATACATAGAAGGTGACTTCATCTCAAGGTTTCATGCCCGTGGGTGGTATTGGTGCTTTTTGAAGTCCAAGTAGAGTGTTCAGAAAGGCCTTGTAGCTCTTTATGTTCATCTGTATAATGTAGGGAGGGGAAAAAAATCTGTTGTATACATTTGTATTGAAATAACATTTTCTTTCCTCCTGCAAGCAAAGCTGGTGGACTGCAGAAGACAACCGCATGGGATACCAAGCTCTAATGGACCTTTGGGAAGAGAAGCTGTGGCTTATGTGGAATTTACATGGGCCTCTTGATGGAAGAAAGCTTATCTGTTTAGTATTTGTGCATTTTACTAAAATGGCAGCTTTAAAAAAAAAAAAGTTGTGTATCTGCTATTGTGATGCCAATGCCCGTGTTTTAAGTGGAAAAAAAAATGACCTCTTTGCTTTGTGCTGTGTACACAAGATTGCTGGAAAAGTAAAGGAATACCCTTTTTATGGCTCACACAGCTTAAAAGTAGCTGTCACTCAAACATGCGCTCACAGTTGAGCTGATTTTGTTTCATTCTAAATAAATTGTTTCTTTTGAGGAAAATGGTTTTTCTGCCTGGAAGTGAATTGACGACAAACGTTTGACCCCTTTGTTTGCAGCGGAGGGGTTACTTGCTGCTGCTGCTCGATGTTTGATCTGATAGTTGTGGGTCTTGAGCAAGAAACAGGGAGACCGACACTTTCGCGTTGACCAGCCTGTTGTACCAAATCTGAAGAAGTCTAGTTGATTGTCTTGCTGTGGCACCCCCTTTGTTTGCAGTGAAAAAGGGGGTCACTTGCTGCTTTACTCCTCACCTTGACGAGGAAGCGGTGCTGATGCTGGCATGCAAGAAGCAGGGAAGCACCACCCTGCGTCTCAGAACGGTGTACAAGTCTGGGGCTTCGCTGGTTTGAAGAGCTGGAGTTCCTGAATTTTAAGTTTCTGATTTATTTTGTTCACCCAACATGTTTGGCTTTAGTTTTGATTATTTTTTTTTTAATTTTGAAGAAAAAGTTTGAAATTGCTTTGAATCTTGCACGTAAACCTTTTGCACCAAATTGCCAAAAGAAAAAGAGAAATGAGTCCTTAAAAGTGTTTAAATGATGTTAATAAAGCCTTTCCTGACATACGCGAGGCGCTCCTCCATCTCCAGGGGCTTTTCCGCAGTTATGCAGTGATGGGTTTAGTGCTGAATGGATGAAGAGTTCCTGAGAGCTAGAGTCGGTAATTTAAAACCTTTGCGTTGGTGTCTCAGTGCCTTATTTTGACCGGTTTTGAAGCAAATGGTTCCACACGCCTCGGATGTGCATGCACCCTGATCGCGTCCCAGGTACGACTGCATGTTTGCTTGCAGTCGCCTCACTGTGTAGTACAGATGGTGAGAGGAAAAAATGGAGGCGGCCTGAAAATGTTGTGTGCTGTAGTTGCTGCGTTCTCCTGTATTGGGGGCTCCTGAGGTGTGGAAGGCTGTTCCAGTGCAGGAGTACAACTCCATGTTTGCCGCAGGAGACTTCGGGGCACATTTGACAACTGCAGACATCAAGAGGAAGCTAACACTGCTGCATCGTTGGCTTCAGAAACCTCTCGTGTTATGGTTGCCGGTCTGTTAGAATTAATGTGACATGCAGATGAAGACACCTTGAAATGCAAGCTTGCCCTGATTGCCTTGACATACTTTAACCTCCCGTGGATAACGAACCTAGTGCTGTCCTGCAGCCATGCAGGATCATTGCTAGGCTGCAGGTGCCTTTCAACAAAAGGATGCCATGGTTGTGCTCTGCAAGGTGTCTGTTCCTGGGGCAAAGAGCTGTGTAAATCCCTAAAACAGGTAAGGGGGTTTAAGAGGTTGAACTCAATTGTAATGTAAAAGAAGATGATTTTGTTGTTCGCCTTTCTTTTTTCCTTCTTCTTGATTCTCCAGCCTACTAACCTTTACTAACGTGTTTGCTTCGGTCAACGTGCTGCTCCATCCGCTCTGGGGATGGGAGCGAAGGAACGGACTCTTCGATGTAGCTTCTGTGTTTGCTTTGGGGGTTCCCGTTAACGAACGTGAGGTTTCTCTGCCGACCTGGGGCAAGATGCTCTGCGGCTAAAACGAAAGGTTTTCAGCTTGGCGAGCTAGAGCTGTTATTTTGACTTCATGAACTGCTTGAATTAACACTGCTTTAACCCTGAATACTATTTGTATATGTTGATATGGAAAGCCAAGCCAACGGTTAGGCAAAGCTACTTATGTGTTTATGGGATGCTGGTGTAAGCATTTAAATTGTTTATTGTAAATGGGAGCAATTGTAGATATTGCTGGTAATGAGGGGAGGGAAGCGGGGAGGGGAGACTCGTGAGATGCCTTTTCTTCTAAAAGTTGGTGTTTGGAGTTAAAATTCATATTTTTGCAATGTATTTCATGTTCTGTTGAGATATGACCTCTGAATCTGGTATAATTGGAAGTGTTGTACAAAAGGTTTGGGGCTGGTAGTAGTAACGGGAGGCATGTTTCAACCCCTTTAACGCGGCTGGGTGGTTGATGCCAACAGGAGATGAGTGACCTGTTAGCGTAACCCAAATAAAGGAGGTGGTTTTGGCAAGCTGGCTAGCCGCTCGGGTAGCCGGGTCTGCGTTTCAGGGGTTGGGCACTCTCCCACTCTTGGGGTATGCTTTGGCTTGTGTTATGGCAAGCGGGGTCGTCGGTGGCTATTCCCGAAGAGGTCTGACTGGGATTTCACTGTGTATTTAACCGGGAGATTGTTCCCTGTCTTCTTTACCTTACGTATTTATTGCGGAGACTTGGAGGTATCGTGGGATGTGGTGTGGGATGATTCTCCTATGGTTGCTCTGTGATAACGAGTTGTTTTTTGTGTGCTGGGTCTGCCCCTCTGCCTTCTGAATTGGTTAGAGGGATGCTTCAGCTGCCAGGTAAAGCCAGGCTTGTCTTAAAACTAGTCTCTTTGAAGGGTTAAGTGCTCTATATGCATCATATTAATTTGGCTAATGAGACTTCTGGGGAAAGTGGATTTATGGAGAGAACCATTTAATTAAACTGCACTGCAGTAGAAAGTGATGCAAGTGCATTAGATGGGGAACTGGTGATTTGAATTCACACGTTTTTTTAGAATTGTGCTTTTACCAGCCGCAGCTGAATTAATAAGTAAGTTTAAAACATCAGATGGCCCAGATTCTGCTCTTCGCTAATAACAAGCTTATGTTTGCCTCGTGCTGCTAGTTTACTAGGAAATGGCAAATGCTCTTTGAGGATACGCTCTCACCATGTGTCCCGGTTTTTGGTGCGAGTCGATCAGGCAAGGCGTCTGCAGAAAGGCCAGGGAGAGAAGGGGAAATTATCTTGGGCTGATGGCCTTGTGATTCCTATTGTGTCTCCTTCGGTTATTGTCTCCTAGCTGTGTGCCTGAGTTTAATTATAGCTGGCTTGAGAACTGGGTGAAGTAAATTCTTAAGGCAGAGTAAGCTGCTGAAGGACTCGGTCAGCTGCACTCGGTGTGATGGGTTACTCGGGGCCGATTAACAAGAGCCTGCTGGTGTTCATCCCATTTGTTCGTGTGCTGATGGAGTTGAGGCGCTTCTAGCAAGAGCGGAGAATGTGCACGTGGTGGCACAAAGGTCTCCTATTTTGTCAATCCTTTGTATCCCGCTCCAGGGATGTATTAATTAATTTTGTGGTTGCAAACTCGAGGTATGGATGCTGTCAAACATGATGGTGTTGCTGTGGGTTAACGAGTTGCCACCTCCCAGCCCAGCTTCTGTGCCCGTGCTTTTGGGTTTGAGCTCGTGTGAGTTGTCCCGGGATCGGGATGGGTTGTGTGTGCATGCGGTCGGCTTCCACAGATGAGCGGATGAGCCGTAGGTTAATTGTGGGTAACAAATATTTCATCTACTTATCTCCCTGCCTTGATCTTCATACCTAGTTCTGCAATCGGATCTGAAGATCAGCCTGTAGATTTTTAGCTATCTTCAGTATTTCCTGTCCCCAGATCCAGTGATAGGTCAGGCTGACTTTTAGCAACACGTACAACTCGGTCCGGTGTCCTGCCCCGAACTGGCAGTTCTCCCTGTAATTTCTGCCATTTGTAGTGCGTGAGCACTTAGATCCTTCAGTCTGTATCTCCTTTCATATGCGAGTGCTGCGTTTCAGGCCTGTAAAATTAGACATTTTAGGTATGCCTCAGGACACACGTAGGGTGCAGAAGGATTTTGAGTTAAGGGAAGCCAACGAGGTCTCCCGAGGGTTGTTGTTAAGCTCTTGTTGCCATTCGAGGGGAGTTGTCCCATGGACCGTGGTGGTGTTTGCAGCCCACTTGGCCAAGGGATCGCTTTTGGTCGTTGCCTGCAGCGTTGGCGGGCCAGCCCTGGGTGCATCAGCTCAACCCAGCGCCATTGCCAGCCGGGACAGAGGTTTGGTGCAGGATAAACTCTTGAACCGCCCGAGCTGCTGTCGTTGAGGCTTGCGGGGAGGGCACGGCGAGGAAGGGGACGTCGTTGTTTCTCATGCTGCTCCTCTTGGGTGGACGAATGAGAGACTTCGTGTTTCCCATCTGCCAGCCCAGCTTTCCTCTCTTGCACTAAGGCATAGATGCGTTCCTGGCTGTCAGATGTCTTTTAACAAATGCCTTTAGTGTTCCTCACTGCACGCAGACTGGCATCCCAGCAGCAGGCTGAGCCTGGGAGAGCCTGGTCCTAGACACCCCATCCCTGCGACCGCCCTTATCTCAGCCGGCTTGGCTGTAGTTCCCTTTCCCTGCTTGACCAAAGGCTTGAGGGGTTGGAGATCAATTTATTGGCGTTATATTAGTCACGGGGGTGTTGTAAAGACACCCTTTGCCTCTCCCGAGCCCGAGTGCAATCCTTGCCCTATCTTGCCCACGTGAGAAATATCGGTAGGGGAAAGTTTTGCAAAGCTCAGTGGTGACTTAGGAGGCGAAGTCTGTATCGCTTTGGAAATGGAGACTTTGACCCATGAATTACTTCTGAAATTGTCCGTTGCCACGAGCAAGAGCTCCCATCTCCTTTGTGGTTACCGCAGGCTTGAAAGCTTTTCTGTGAGGATCTCTTAGCTAAAGGTAAAACTTCTGGTTTTTCAAACATCTGTTTGAACTTTTTTTCATTAGAGTAGCTGATAAATTCCCATCGACTTCAATGAAAATCGTTATGCTACCTTTAAAGATGGTTTGGGTTTTTTTAAAAAAAAAAAAAAAAACCAAACCCAAACCTCTTCACCTCCTGTGGAGGCTTTCATCTCGCTGGAAGTAAAACTTTTTAATTCAGGCTTTGCTGAATTTCAGCCTAATAACGCTCCGCATTGCAAATGCGGCTGGAGGGAAACAAGCACCGAAAAAAAAAAAAAAAAGCCGAGCGTTCTTGTTATCAGCATGTGTAAGGGCAAGTAAACAGCCGAAACCGCACACGATATCTGCCAAACAAGCGGGCGAAGGAAGAACAGCCTTGTTTCCTGTTGCTGGAAGGCCGTGTTGTCATATCCTTACCCAGCTATTTTAAATTGCTTTTTGCTTTCTTCCTGCGGCTTAAGGCAAAAGCAGAAACCTCAGGAGCGTTGGTAGGTGGAGCACCTCGTTTGGGGTGTGTTGTGTACCACCACCCGAAAACCAGACCTGTGCCTGCCACAGCTGTGAAAAAGCTTCTTGTTCTCCTTTAAAATCGGAATTACGTAGGTTTGTTCCCCCGCCCCTGAGGTTGAGTGTCCTGCAAAGCTGGTGTTTCTCGCAGGATCCCCTCAGGCAAAAGTCTTGCAGTGGTTTTGTGTGTAAAGCAACCGAGGTGCCAAGAAAGGGTCAACGGGCGATCCCAGGTGATGGGCTAAACCCCAAACTTCTTGCCCCTCGCCCTGGTCTCAGGCCTCCGAGCGGCTGCGTGATTCCTGGTCGGCTCTCCGAGCTCACCCGGAGCTCGTACACGGCGGAGAAACGGCCGAAGCGATTCCAGCCCAGCCCTTGGAGAGGGTTTTATTGCAAGATAAAGATCGTCGCTTTATGCGATAAACGTCAGGATGAACTTTCTCTGTATTTAGTGCCTGGGTTTGTCCGTTGTTGGCACCTGAGAGGAGCGGTGGGAAAGTCCCAGCCTTGGTTATTAGTAGATTATTTTTTTTTTATCGAGGAGAGAGGCTGACCATGGAGAGCATGAAGCAGGGAGAGGTTTATTTTGTGTACTGAGGAATGGCTAAATCCATGTTTTAAAATCTCTACTGTTACTTTCAATGACCCAGAGCAGGTTTCCACAAATACAGAACGAGGAAGGGGAACCTGCAGCTGATAGCCGGTGCCCTCAGAGGCACACGATGACTGTATAAAATAGCAATATAAAATAATTCCAGTGTGAGTTAAGGACTCGTGCAGCATGCTTCTCGATGCGATCTCTGATTGCACCAACTTCCGTAGCTTTTATATACCTGAGCTGAGTCTTAGCAGCTTTTTATCCTGGCTTATGTAAAATCAGTGGAAAGCGGGGGATTAAGCTCCAGCAGGTGCCCGCCCCGTAAATCAGTCCTGCCGAAATACCTGGCACGGGTGCTGGAAGCGGGTCCCAACGGGTGGCGGAGGGTGACCAGGCTCTTCTGGGCAGGGCTGAGATGGCAGCAAAGTCCCGGTGCTCTTGTGTTACTGCTCGCTCCCTTTTTGGCTAGAGCTTTAGCTCCCGGAGCTGCCTTGCAGGATTATACCTGGGAGTAAATCATTGAGTAATGACAGAAAAGCATTTTTCCCCCCTGCAACTCCCGGGAAGGATGGTAGCCTTGCAGCCAAGTTGTTTGGAGTAAACTAACCCTTAGCTGCAGCAGCGTGTGCTGCCGTGTCTTGTTGGAGCAGCCAAGTTCATGTTTTCTTCTCCCTTTCTTAGTCTTGCGGTGCTAAAATTAATCGGGAAGCAGGCTCGCGGTCCCCTGTCCGTTGGTACCCAGAAAACTTTATCCAAGGAAAGCAGGGGTTTGTTTCGAAGGCATTTGGGGGTGTTGCACCAGATTTCTTTTGGGATGCAGTGAAAATGGGAGGCTTCTTGTAAAAGCCTTTCGTCACTCGGATGCTTTGTCAGTGCGCTCTGGTAGCCTGCGTGTCACTGGGTCTTGTGGAGAGATCTTCAGCGTTCGGTTTCTCTGTGCCATCTTCCTGCCGTGAATTTTAGGAAGGTTTTCAAACCAAGGAATCTTTGGTAAAATAATTCCAGATTTCTCATCAAGATACAAGTGCAGCGCAGCCCGCTGCAGCGTGTTACCCCAGGCATCGTGCACGCAAAAGATGAGCTTGGGGCAGGAAAATGTTACTCCGAGTGACTCAAGGCAGAGTGCTGAGGTTGCTGTTAGTTTTACAAGGTTTTTTTTATTTATTACAAGTTAAATTGTTTTCTCACAGAGCTCTCTAGTAGGTTGTTAGCAGTTTCTTTCCAGTGCAGAGCCAGGGCAGAGGTGATGCTCGAGAGGTGCGGGCGGGTTGGAAAGCAGGAGGGGATCCAGTCCTCTGCTGTCGGGCTGCCGCTTTCCCAGGACCAGGAGGGAGGACTGGGGCGGGCACCGCATTTAAGCAAAGCACTTTCCACGCAGAAGATCATTTTAAGCCATTGCAGCTCATTTTCTCGAACCTGTATTGTGCAGTTGAAAAAGGGAGCGAGCACGAAGGGAATTTGCTAGTCGACCTAAGAGATTACAGCTTTTAAACTCATTTGCGTCCCAGCAAACCCTGCTTTTGCATTTATCCAAGCAGCATGTGATACTCTTTACTATGCAAAACCGGCTTTATGAAGTTATTTGCAAGATGACTGCAATGGGATGGAAAAATCTTCCTCTGGGCAGATGTTCCCATCGTCGTTGCTGTTTGTTTCTCTAATGCATGTGTTGCGTGTATTTTGCAAATAAATGGCTTTAGTTTTCAGAGCTGCGAGGAGAACTAAAACATCTGTTCTGTACTTGCCTTCTCAGCAAAAGGTGTGAGAGGAGAGAAGCGTATCTGACCACTGGAAGTTATCCTGAGCCTGCTCGGTTGCAAAGACAAAGGCTTGAAGACTCTTCTCCCACCTCCCAGCCTGCTGGTAGGACTGTGCAGGGCGGCTGGGAGGAGGTTCTTATGGTGGGGACTGTTTTCCTCGACCTCCTTTGATAGCTTAAGCGGCGATCGGGGCTAGAGAGAGGTGCTTGGCCCCTGCAGAATTCTTTTTGGGGCAAATAAAGGCTGGTGGTGCCCATCTGTGGGGTAAGATGCTGTGGGAAATGGGAGCTCCTGAGCTGTTTGCTCCTTTGCAGAAGGAAACAGAGGGTACAAGCACTTGGGAAACCCATTTTTCTAACTAAGGGTAAGGAATTGGTGGCATGTGTTACTCTGGAGAGGCCAGGGGAGGACGCTCCTCCTTAAAAACCTGGAGCTTTTAAAGGAAGCCCATTTGTCGGAGCAGATGGGATGGGAGGTGCGGACATCGCATCCCACTCCAAGTCATTTCTTGGCGGCAAAAGAGGTGAAAATGTAGCAGGGCTTGTGTTGAAAGGAGGACGGTGTTGAGCAGAGTGGTTTTATTTACGGGGAGGGGAAGAGAGGAGAGCATGGGGATAGGTGCTGTAAACCGTGTAGAGCGAGAGCAGCGGGGCGAGGATGTGGCGTGTTGGCTCTTCTTCGTCCCCACGTTGCTTTGGTCGCTGGATCTCCCGCTGTTAATAGCGAAAAGCACTACCGAGCTGTTAATAGTGAAAAGCACTAGAGAGATGCAAAATAAGACGGGGTTTTTTTAAGCTTTTGGATTGGAAAACCTGAAGCCAAGCGTTCCTAATAGTTCCGATTACAGCAGCAAAGCAGTGCTGCTGGTGGTCTTTAATTTGGTCAGTAGGAGAGTGATGATCTATAATGTTTCAAGAGGTGAAAACTCAAATTTGCAAATGAAAGCTTCATCCCTGCTACAGAAGGTCTCAGCTGAAGGCTTAGTGCAGGGCTGGCTTGAGCCAAATTACATGATACTCGCCCCTCTTAAACTCCCAGTGCCTTAAACGCTTCTTAAATAGTTGTCTTATCCTTAAACCCCAGTTGCTTGGAAAATGACCCGCTAGAGATCCTATCGTGGATACAGATATTAACTGCTACAGCTGAATCATGTGCTGTTTGATGCAGTGGTTAAGGTGTAAAAGCACAATTTCTGAAGCGCTTGCTGCCTGCGGATTCCTGCAGGAGTTAGGAGAAGCTGTGAATCGGCATATGAAAAATTAACCACTTTGTAGCACTGATATTCCCTATCTGCTGCAAATTCAAGGCTAAATTTTTCCCTCGTTTAAGCACGCCTAGTTTCTTTGCTGTTGTGTAACTGCTGAATTTGGCCCATTATCTGCAAGGGAACTTCCTTGCCTGTGGCAATGTTTTAGCTCCTTAATACCGCTGTAATGTTCTGTAGCTTTTTATTAAATATAGACCGCTTAATTTCGTGCTTGAAATAACCTATTTGACAGTTTAAAGGAGTGTTTCTATAGGGGAAACGACTCTCTTGTTGGTTTAATATTTAAAAAAAAGGGGGGGGGGGAGGGAGTATAATGCCTGTGGCTGGGATGGTGCCCTTACGATACCCCAGATCCATGTAATAATTTCAAATATCTGGTGGTAATGTAAAAAAATTGCAACCTCACTACCGGAAAGAAAGTCAAAGCAGCTGTTATATCTTGCCCATCCGAATTAAATCTATAGGATGCTGGCTGGCTATAGGCTCAGCATTGCCGCCTGGCTCTGGAAGCTGCCTTCGTGGGTTCAGTGAATCCCAGAGAGTCGCTGGATGATTGGGAGGGTGGGGAGGAGGGGAGAGGGGTCTGAGGGATGGCTCTGATCTTTGTTTGCTGTATTGTGGTACTGGCTTTAATTAGAATCGGTTTCGCTTCCAGGTCCTCTGTGCTGTGGCAAATAACACCGTGCCGGGGAGATGGAGCGGCCACGGTGCAGCACCCTTCTCGCAGAAAAAGAGGTTTTTGTGGAACGGCTGTTCTCCGTATCCTCATGGAAGTTTAATCCTTATCTCTCTGTACAGTCTCGGTCCTTGCATCCCTCCCCGGGGCTAATTACTCATGTCTAAATAGAATAAGCTAAAATCTCCTGCTGTGCTCTGGCACTTTTGAGGTCCTTGGCTGCCTCATCCCAAGAGGTGAGTCAGCTTCGCTCTCTCGCGGTGGCTGGGAAAGCTGGAGGGGCGGCTCTGCGGCTCTGGTACTGAGCTGTCGACTGAACGCAGGGGGGTTAAATCTGAGATACGGAAAGACACGGCTCAGGAGCAAAGCCAAAGTGAAGCCAATGTGCATCCGGGCCGTGGGCCTTAGTTTTTTCCCGTCAAATAATGCTTTACACTACGTATTTCTCAGATGGCTTTAATCACATGTGCAGAAGAAATATCTACATATACAAACTGTGAATCTGTCATCTAAAAATTCCTATTTTCATTTTTGCTGCTGTTTATATTTCCCGGTACAGAAGGTCTGTGCTGGCGATCGCTTTCCCATCGTGGATGCAATCAAAGACCATCCTTTAAAATTTGCACCGCAGAATCGCTTCAGCCAAGCGTGGGGCTGTTGTTCAGGTTGGCTTTTTTTAGCTTCCATTTCTGGGCCGAAGGCTCAAAGAAGAAAGAAATAGGTGAGATGAGAGCACAGGCTCCAGCAAAGAGGAAAGAGCAGACATATGTCTGGGTGTAGTCATACAGCCACCCTGCAGGAGAAAAGATTGTTATTAAAGCTGTTGGATTTTTCTCACCAAAAAAAATCATTTTGGGAGGTGGGCGGCAAGCAAAGGATGTGTGCTCTCATTTAAGAATTCCTCAGATATTTTCTTTAAGTTATCTTAACTCTTCGTGTGCCTGCTGCTGTGCAGCGTTTACACGGACAGTTAGGGCTATTGCCATTGGTATAACAGGCAAACTTGTAGGTCGTTCTTCCCAGAGCTAACTTCTCCTGATCCTTGTAGTGGATGCGGATTTTAATTTGATTTAATTTAATCCCTGAGGTTTTTTCCTCTTTAAATAAATGGGCCAAAAGTAGCTGCTGCAGCAGATGGAAGATCCCATTGGACCAATGAAATGACTTGCATGTGTTGGTGTTCGCAACATCTGGGCTGCAAACTCCAGATTCGCCGGCCTTGCCTTCTTGTGAGCAGACCCAGTTTAATGCAACCTGTCTAATATGAGAGATCCCAGGCCAGAAGCTTGAAGTGAACTCGCTTAAAAGTAGCTTTGTGAGCACTTAAAAGGAAAACCTAAATTCCATAAAGACTCAGGAATCTGCGAGGGGGCAGGTCGCCTTTTAAAATGACCTCAAAGTGTTTTGTTTAGTTACGGCATATCATCTCGTGTCTAGACAATCATTTTAAAGGTGGATAATTCCTCCGTTTGAATCTAAAATATACAAAGCGATGGGAGTTGCTGCTGCACGTAATAAAAAAACCTTAATATACTCCTAAATCTGGCATGGGATGGTTGGATGTCCGAGGTGGGTTAGCAGCTGAGCCAGATCTACTGCTGGCGTAAAATGCAATTCCTCCGGTGACATCCGTGGACTTGCGTGATTCACACAAACGGCAGATCTGGCCCAAATTTGGGATTCTTAAAACCAGCTCTGGTTAGGAAAGGAAATAACATGGTCCCTGGAGATCCCGATCTCGGCCGCGCAGGAGCGTTGCTGCTGCTGCTATCTGCGAGTGCCGCGGCTCCGAGTAGGGAAGGAAACGGTGCCAGTAAAATTTGGGGATCTGTGACAAACCAGAGGTGCTGACATTTTCCTTGCTTAGATTTACGCGGCTGCAGGAAGGTCTTATAAAACAGAGGAAAGGCTGCGGGCTGCTTTGCTCTACCCCGGTTTCAGTTTCTGTTGGCCCATGCCTTTCTCAGGGGGAGTTTCAGCTCTGGTTTTTTTCTCAGGGATATCGTGTGAGCCACGGCGCAGGCGAAGACGGAGCTTGTGTCGGAAAGGAGGATCCCGTGGCACTGGACTTGGTGATGTGTGTGGCTCTCCAGTGACCCTGATGTTTTTGCAGAGTGCTTTATTCTCGGAGGCGGGATCTGTTTTTGCTGTCTGAAAATCTGCGGGATTTGGACAGGAGAAGGGATGCTAACGTAGTCGCTCGTAAGATGTACAGGACAGCGTGCTCCAGTTGTGGAGTTCTGATTTATTGAAGTTATTTTTTAAATATCCTTCAGGATATTTTTTAATTTTTTTGGTTTTTTTCTATAAGCTCTACTTGCTGCTGAAAGACCGGCATGGCCTCCTCGCCGGCAGCACAGCGATCACCTTCCACCGCATGACACCCCAGCCTTTCAAAGCACCTACGGTGCCGTAGGTGCTTTGACACCTACGAGTGTCGGTGCTTTGGCATCCGACTCCCCATCAAAAAAAAAAAAAAAAAAAAAATCATTCCTGCTGCAGAAAGCTGAATTAGAAGCTCATGGTGTGCAAACTTCAGCAAAGCAGCAGTTTTGTAAGCAACGCCAGTAAATCCCTGGCACCTAAGTGGTCCAAACTAAACATCCAGGGCACGTACTCATGCTGCGGGCTGCGGTCAGGCTGTTTAAATCGTGCAGCTGATCTGTAATCAGAAGGTTTGTTTATTCCTGATGCCCTTGGTAGCGATACCTAGTGTGAAGACGCAGGTGAAATTTAGATGAGAGCATGTAAATGCACGTGCCAGCACAGCTTTCTAATGGCTCCGTCCTCTCCCCTTTCGCCACCCAAATTTGCTGGGGCTGGTGTTTGTGTGCTGGTTGCTGGCATCTGCTTTGTCATTTTGGATTGCATGGTTTGTTTTATTGCTTTTGCCGTTTGAGTTACTGATTTGTACCGCGTATGGAAATAAAATGTACTCTCCTCTCCTTGGCTTGCTCGCGGCTTGCCAAAATAATGTTTGTTCTGTCTTGTTCTGGTTGGGTTTTTTTCAGCGTGGCAGAAGCATCCAGCAGTGCTGGCGGATGAGGAGCTGTGAAGGAGCCTTCAAACTTCTCACCCTGGGCTTTTGGTCAGGCCAGCTGCCTCCGGGTTTAAGGGCTTTTAGTTAAACAGATTTGCAGGTAAGTCACCTTTTTGTTGCCTTGCTTTGTTCTAGTATGCAAAATAAGCATTTTTAACCTTTGCAGTTCTCATTATGCCTTGGGTTTCACTGCATAAAAATACTTGAGTTTTATAAAATTGTCATTCTAAAGTCAGGGTTTTAGGGAGGTCAGCAGCAGTCAGAGGCACTAAACCCCGGGGTCTCGCATAGCATTTAAATCCTGTTTTGTATTCTGCAAGGAGCAGATGCTTTTGGACACGTAGAGTTAATCAGTAGCTTCTGGTCATATTCAGTTTTCACGCTTAATACAGCTG
Source organism: Mycteria americana (assembly GCF_035582795.1). Classification (NCBI taxonomy): domain Eukaryota; kingdom Metazoa; phylum Chordata; class Aves; order Ciconiiformes; family Ciconiidae; genus Mycteria; species Mycteria americana. The sequence goes on along the minus strand of NC_134384.1, from coordinate 5,887,883 downwards.
TATTGGGAGAGAAAATTGCAGAATTTATCTTGGATCATACACCTAGATCCTGGACTCTGAATTGTCTCCCTCTCACTCTGCCCACAGTGAGACGGATCAGTGAGAGTTTTGCTTCTTGGCTTTATTTGGCCTTTATTTATCCCACCGGTATTAAGAAGACTGATTTCTGTGGAAGGCTTTTTGCAGGAAACCTGCTTGCTTTACAAAATCCAGAAGCGTTCACACGGTGAGTGGTTAGCACTTTCAGAAAGCAAAAGGCTTCCCATTAGCGAAAATATATTGGAAGCGGATGAAAGCGCAACCGCTATCTTAGCACGTATGATGCATGGATAAGAGAGCGCCAAATTATTTAGCTCTCTTCGTACTGTATGTTACTGTGTCGGGGAATTTACTGTGATGGTTGTACAGGGATTGCTTTCTGGTGGACATACGTCTTGTATCAGCAGAAGAGATCTTACCCGATACAGGCTATGTATCACCGTGACAGTGTAAAGCATGCTGTCAATGAAACGCTCTAGCTGCTCAAAATTGCATCTATATACAGAGTTTTGCCAACCTAGAAATATTGATTAGGGAAATCCAATTTTTTTCACATGCTCGCAGTACAGCGGCATTGCTAAAACTTTGCACGGAGCTGGTATTTACAGGATCCTCGGCAGCTTTGAGCAAAGTGCCTCTGCAGGCATGGGGCAGCTGATAGCGGAGGGCAGGAAGCAATAAATGAAGAACAAGTTGCCAGGTTTTATTCAGGATACATTTGCGAGGTGAGTGACGGGACATCGTTCACCCTGAGATTTGACCTCGCAGCTTTTTCTAGTTTGTTTGCCTCCTGAGGACCTAGGAAGAGCTCAGATCCTGTTTCCAGCTATGAGGTATGGCTAAAGGGTCATCGGGGGAAGGAAAAGCTTTGTCCTGGCCGAGATGTTTGGAGGAGAACAAGTCCCTCGCTCATAAGCAGAGGCTGGAGACTCACTTCTAAGCGCTTGAAATCTGCCAGATACTCCCAGCTGCCTTGGTTTTCTGGCAGAGGGAGAAGAGGAAAGGCTTTTCATGCCCCTCATCTTTGGGCCTAGGAGCTCTTGTGCCTGACCTGCGTAATCTTCTTCAAAACAAGAGATTACTGAGACTTCTCCTTAGGGTTCAGTGCCTCTGCTCGGTGGGACCGCTGCTGAGCCCGTCCTTGCTTTGCCTTCCTCCCCGTGCCTCCCCTCCGGTCCCTCCGTTCCGAGTTCAGTGTTACAATGCCCTCTTGGGGGTAAAATCCGTGGCAGCGTGGTCGTTACTCTTCTGCTGTGGTCGGGGTTAAAATGTGTGCCTGGGGTTTAGCCTCCTTTTTTCCATGCCGCTTTTTTCCACGCTGCTAGTTGGGTTTTGCAAATTCGTGAGCAAAATATTGCCCGCGTATAAAGATAAATTTCTGAAATATGGGTTTTGATTGTGTTTTTGGTTTTGGTTGGTTTTTTTTTTATTTGTTCCCCCCCACTTGGACAGAAAAACCATCCTTGGATGCATAGGGGTAGGAGAGTGAACCAGGAGGGTGTTTTATCACTTGGATGTCTGCGGTGGGTATATATTATATGTGCCGTTGGAGTTACCTGCTAGAGGAGGTCCGCCGATGGCTGCTATCCCAGCAAAGAAGGCAGCAAACCCCAAGTAGCTGTGGAGTTTTTGCACACCCACTAGATCGACCTGTTTGTAAAACAAAATGGATAATTATTGATTGAGTTCATGTGAATGTGCAAGCACAAGAGATTTTTTTTTTATTTTTTTTTTTCCTTTGTGGGGAGTTTCCTCTTCAGCTGCAGTTTTGAAAGGACTTTGCACCTGTAGGTCTGATCCAGCCTGGAATCCGCTCGCCTCCTCAAGGCCAGCATGGAAATTACTAGGATGTGAGATGCTTTTCTGCCTTCCAGCTGCTTGGGCATATCCCGAAACTAGTAACGCTGCTAAGGCTTTGAGGAAGGTGTTTTAAACTCTCAGTTCCTTCCCAGAAAGAAATGCCAAATTGTGGCGATGCCTCCTTGTCCGGATCCTGCCGTAACTGGTCTGTGCATGTTAGAGATCATTCTGGGATGGGGAGCAGATATGCACAACCCTCTGTCTTAGCATTAGTGAGGTGGGGACCAGGATGAGTCCATTCATCTCCTATGAGCTGGAGCAGTCTCCTTCAGAAAGGAGGACGTGGCAGGCAATTAGCAGGGCAAGTTCATGAAAAATTTGCAATAATCTCCCAGTGCTTCTGTTGCATCTCAGCTGTGGATACCAGTTAAGTGGGTTGGAGAGGAGATTTGGGGCTCTCCGGTGGCTCAAACTGGGAAGGCTGGAGGGGAGAGCCCTCTCCTGCAGGTCTGCAGCAGCCCAGGGTAATTCAGCTTTATGAAAGGGTTTTCAGATAATTTTGGAATACCGTTGGAAATGCCACATACTACGTGTTTTTAATGAAATATCCTACTCACCAGCACAGGGAGGACCAGAGCCATGAACCCACCGCAGAAAACGGCGAAGGCCACTGCGTAGGTCATGAGTAACGGGAAGGTGGTGGCCAGAGGACAGAGCAGGTTAGTGATGCCGCCGAGGACAAGGTAAGCCACGTGGTAGTGATACTTCTTGGTCCAGTTCTGGTCGGCAACCCAGCCTGAGAGCAGCTGGCTGACCGTCTCCGTGATGCCTGGGGGGAAGAGGAGTTCACTGGAGCCTCAAAGAAGACTTTATTTCTACTTTTTTTTGCTATTTTGCACTGCATGGCTCTGAAACGCATCCCGATTCCACCTGCCGCTCGCTGTAAGAACGTGACCACAAAGGGCTGAAACGCCAGGAAGTTACAGGAAGGCGTTTTTAAGCTGTTGTAAAATTCATGCTCTTTTTTTTTTTTTTTTCCTTTACCTTGGTGCCTGCTATTGCCAAGTGCCTGTGGGTGCACTCAAGTGGTCTGTAAAAATTCAATTAAGGGCTGTGCACTCAGCAGAAAACTCTGAAATGCCCTTCAGCAAAAATTGGGAAGATAAGCTCGCTGTTCGATCTCTTTTTCAAGATAGAGAAAAAGCAGAATATTGAGAAGAAATATGCTTAGGAGATTTTAATTTTTATAAAGAAGCAAAGAAGGATAGAAGACCAGCATTTTTTAAAGGCTCAGCAAAACTCTTCATACTTGGATTCTACATTTCTCAAGATGTTTTTTACGAACTAAAGATCAGAGGAGTGCTCACTGTCAGCTAATATCTTGCTGACCACTGTGCCCCTCCTACTCTTAATTCAAAATGTCAGATTAATTCCTGTGCTCTCCTTTGAGATTCCTTGACAGCGTACGTCATTTCTAAATATGATATGGCAGTATAGAAGTAAAATATATTTTTGTACAATAAAATATTTTATGACGACTGAGGTTGCAGCTGCTTTCTTAAACCGATGCGACTTTAGTGTTAATCCCTGCTTATAATCAGGCATGTTGTTATTTTTTGGGGCTGGGGGTCAGTTTTTTTCCCTTGGAGGTGAATGTGCCAAATCCAAATGGCTAGATCCAAGTTAATGTTTGTTTGGCTGGGTTTTTTTCCCCCAATACTGAATTTTTCTCTCTCTGCGCACATTCCTGGCTCAAACTGGCCGTCTTTGAATGCCGAGTGACTCTGGATTTCTGTGGCTTGCGGGTTTAAGCAAAGCAGGGGCTGTGGTGGGAAGGCTTTAGGAGGACAGATAGCACCTATGTAATTGGAAACTTGTGTTTGTTCGGTGCAGGGAGGATGGGGGATCATCTAGCTTAGGTTGAGAGAACCACCCACCATGTGAGAGCGACTTTGTACATCTACAGAAGGCAACGCTATATATACAGAAGGGGGTAAGGGCTGTGAGCTAAACCTCTTCCATGAAGATTTATTCTAGGACATGTTTAGGACTATTTCTTGGCAAGATTTGTGTTGCTTTTCTTTCCTATTTTGGTATCATTGTAATTATAAATGAGTTTAAAAGACTCTTTTGCCTACCAGCCACTGAAATGAGGTAAGAGGCATCCATGCTGCTTATGCCCAGTGTCCTGGCTCTTGCTACCAGGTGGAAGATGGGGACGAAGTAGGCCAAGTGGCTGAACAAAAAAGACCATGTGAAAATGCAGAAGACGGGATCCTTCAGTGGGGAGAAGTCGAGGAGAGGCTGTGAATTGTCTTTTTCGGTCAGTGGAAGGGATTTGTAGCTTCTCTTGGCCTTGGTGGCTGGTTTTGGCGAGCAGCTGTCCACGGGGGGTTTCTCAAGACCTTCCAAAGCTGACGTATTTACCAGACCAGAGACATCTCTGCCATGGGGCATCATGACTCGCTCCGTGGTGGGAAGGTCCTGTGCACTGCGAAGCTGTATTTCCCTGTGAGGGGTTTCATCTAAGCATCCATCAAGGGTTTCCGAATCCTTCTTTGCCATTAAAGACCCAGAGTCTTGATTTTTAGCAGAGGAGCGCTGGGTGCTGACGGGCCGCAGCAGCATGCTGGAAGGCACGAGGTTTAACATGATGCCTCCGAAGATCAGGAGAGTACCTGAGGGGAGACAGAAGACGCTTTGTTCTTGGCATGGGAAAGGAGGAGCAGTAGGAAATGATCTTTCTAGAACAGGGCGTAGTTTGTATTGAACATGGAGAAAGCTCTGTCATAAGGAGGAGGTATCTTACAGGAGCTTTTATTCCTGGTTTTCTAGCTGGAAGTCCCTTTCGCTGTGACGCATGCAACAAATCCAGAGCTACCTCTGGGATTTGGGAGTTTGTTTTGTTTTCCCTCATTAGAATGCCATTACACGTGACGGATCTTCAAGATGGCCTGAAAAAGTGTAGTAAAAGTAGGGATTTTCAGTTTTGGTTTTGGTTTCTGAGGTCTCTGTTTTGAATCTGACTTAACTTTAATGACTGATTGTTTAATCATTAACCAGATGTCCCCAAACTGTCCTAGAAGAGGCAGAGTTGTTCCTCGCTGCATCCAATTTTAATTTTTACAAAGATCCTCTTACCCTGCCCCGCTATCCTCTTAATGCTGATGAATTTGGATAACCGAGAGATGTGCCCACCTTGCCAGCCATAGAAATCGATGAGCAGTTGAGTGAACGGCGCTAGTAGAAATGTCAGCCCCATCCCGGAGCGGGCGATGGCGTTGGAGAAAGCCAGCCGTGTCCTGCAGCGCTTGGCCGTCATCACCGCAGCTGCCTGGTAAAGGCAGGCGAACCCCATACCTGTGGGAAGGGGGGAAATGAGATGTCCATGCCCAAAAAGTGACTGCTTCATGTTGTGAGCTTTAGGGATTCAAAGCCATGCCATCCCAAGCTTGTTGTCCCCGTAGCAGAGCTGCTCTGCAGGGCTCACGGGCTGAAAGCGGGGGGACTTTGGCTCTTGCAGTCAGTGGAGACCGAGATTTGTGCGTGGTATTTAGTATCTGGGGGTTTTGAGGCTGTGCACTTTTAGTAAGGGATTTTAAAAGGCCAGGATTCATGTTGGGTCCGGAAAAAAAAGCAAGGTTAGTTGGGTCTAGCATGTCGAAACTGGTATTTTATGCTGCTGAGCATGAAGCTTTGGGGTTTCACGTAACATCTCATAGAAAGGAGCTGGGGATGCTTTTCTGTTAAAGGAACTGCCTGGTTTAACGTGAAAGGAGCTGCTTTTACTCATCGTGCACAGAAAAGTCTCTGCCCGACCGTGAGTCGCAGGCTGCTCACCCAGGAGAAGTCCCATGGAGACGCAGAGGAAGGGGACGCTGGTGGCCTGGGTGCTGAGCAGGCAGCCCCCTCCGATCAAGCCGGCCCCGATGATGGAGGTCGGCCGCTCGCCCAGCCTCCTGCAGACCACGGCCACGAGCGGGGCTGGAAGGGAAAGGAGGGAGAAATCGGGCTGAAGATGACAAATGACACTTTGCAGGGCCTGGGGACTCGTACTGGGGCCATTGCATCTGGTGGCCCGGCGAGTGGTCCGTGTGCCACCCTGGGAGGGACGGGGTGACACAAGAAATTTGGGATGGGTTAATATTCAAGAGGGCAGCCAAGAGACCTCGCCTTGTACCCTGGGAGCTCGGGGGACGGGGCAGGGGAAGGAACCAAAGCCCAAACTTTCCGATGTCCGGAGCGCTCGCTTCCTAATGCGCCCCGTGCTCAGCGGCTGTGAATTCCTCAGCGGCTGGCTTGCTCGGAGGCGATGATATCGGTGTTAGGGGTGAGGCTTTGCTCTGAATGTATAGAATAAACCGCTACAGCAGGGTAGCGTGGCACACGTGATCCCCGACCTTGGACCGTGCTCCTGCTAAGACGTGTGGGTGCCGGCCGTGTCCGGCTCGCAGCGGTCTGGGACGGCCATCGGATCCAGAGCATCCTCAGCGTCCCTTGTATCAAAGCGAATGGGCTTGAGGTTGAAGTGCTGCCTCCGTTCTTAAGGATGCCAGCTCACCTCCTAAGAAGCGCAGGGAGGACATGATGGAGCCGATCCAGCTGACTTGCTCGGAGGAGCCCCCCACCTCCTCTTGGAAAGCCACGAAGAAAATCCCAAAGGTCTTGAGCATCCCCATCACGAGGACGTTGACCTGAATTGGAAGCAGACGGAGGTGAGATGCCACGGGGGGCAGGCGGGAGGAAAAGCTTTTCCTTCCGCTTTTCTTGGGTGGATAATTTGTTGGGTGGATAATTTGTTGTGTTGTGGGAGAAACAAACTGGGACACGCTAACTGGTGGTGTATGTGCTGGGGGAATATCAGCAGAGTGGGCTTGTGGTGGCCATGCTGCCGTTTCATCTTAACAGACCCTCAAAAAAACTTCTGTGCAAACTGGCTTTTCCAAAGAAAAGGAACAAAATAACACTAGAGCCTGACTCTCGTAGGGTTTTTTTGCTCCGTAAGTTATTTTTTAATACTAGAAAATGGGTCTCAGCACTCTGAAAGATCACTAGCAGTTGATGAGGTGTTGAGCGGAGCAGGGATGGACGTTAGCCGGAGCGGTTTCCCAGGCTAGCCCTGCCGCAGGGGCAAAGGACAGTTTGTGTCCTTAATTTTAACTCCCTCCCTCCTCCCTGGTAGCGGGTGGTTAATGATTGGCAGCGAGTTACTTTGGATGGAGTGGAAGTGGGGAAAGCTTTCCTGCGCTTCCCAGCTTTCCTGGCCGGGGGATGGCGTTGTCTTCATCACCGATGGGAAGGTGGTGTGTGGTATCTCCTGTAGCATGGAGAATTAGTGCCTTTAAGTGGTGTCGAGAGGCCGGGTCCTCCCAGGGGAGCGTAACCGAGCGTGTGTGTGCTGCCTGCACCCTGTGCTGCTCCTGCAGTCGGTCCCTGGGGACCCATCTCAGGTCCGACCTCCGCTGCCCCAAGATGGGATCTCGCCCTTCCCGAAGGTACAAGACACCCCAGTGATGGCGTGGATGAGCAGGCAAAAGCCATCTTATCGTTGCAAGATGCCTTTTGGCCCTGAGCTGCAGGTTGGGAACCTTCATTTACATCAGCTGAGATGTTTTCAGGTGGCATTTCATAGGGGAAAGTGTGTGTCTTTACTCAGCCTGCCGTGAAACGGGTGATGGCACTCGGTGTAGCAAAGCACCGCTGATTTTCGCCCTTAGCTCGGTGGGATCAGCCTGTCCTGTCCTCTGCCCTGTGTGAGTGAGACTTGAGACTTTCTATCTGCCCCAGCTTCAGGAGGGTTTAGCTGAATTTGTTCTCTGCTTACCAGGAAGAAGTGAAACACCACTCCCCATGCCCACCCTCCGTCCGCAGCTTCGGCACCCGGGCTCTTCCTGGCTGCCGGGGCCTCCGGCTCTTCCTCCTTCCTTTCCCCTGGAAATGAGAATTTCAGGACACATTAACACCTTGCTCTGTTGCTGTTTCAATTCCAAAGCTGCTCCCATGAAAGCACCAGCTGCCTCTCAACCCTTTTGCTCCTTGGCTGTTAATGAGGTAGGCACCGTCTTCAACTTGCAAAAGCTTTTGAGGGTGGGCGAAGCTTTTATCAACCTTTTTGCCAACAGACCTGAAGTTGCACATTATCACTGCCTGCAAACAGTTTAATATCCTTTCTCTTTCCCACCAAATTACTGTAACCACTTAAGCTTTAGGGGATTTTAAGTGGCAAGCACCTTGCCGCTGCTTTAGAGTGGATAGTTTTGTTAGTTTGTGCCAGAAGTTGCGGGGGGGTCACCGTCTATCGGTATCCATCTGGGAGCTCCCGTGGGAAGCTCTCCATTCCTCATAGCTTATCTCCCTTCCCTCCTCTCGCCCATCCCACACCTCTGGCAGCAGCAGGATCCTGCCCGAGGGAGCAGCAGGAGCCGAGAGCAGTCGGAGCTGACGAACCTGAAACTTTTCCTTACCGCCTTGCTGCTGCATGCTGGCAAATCCTCCCTGAAACAGTTGATTGCAAAGAGGAATCGTCTCTTCATTTGCTCCAGAGACTAAATCCCCCCTTCCTGACTCGGCACCCCAAGGTCTGGTCCTTCATTCAGCTCCGGTGAGGGCGATGGTGTCCGTCCTTCCCGGTGGGCCCCGAAGCGGGACATGGAGCCCGGCAAGCGCCGGGGCTGGGTGCACAGAGCCCGTCCTCCTCCTCCCCGGAGGCAGAGCCCAGCTTGCGGGGCCCGAAGGCCAGGAGTCCCTCCCCTTCCCCAGCCGGGATTAGGAAACCCGGGGCTTTCAGAGGAGAAATCCTGTTGGGAGGAAAGAGGAGGGGAAGCCTGCAAGGGTTATAGCTCCAGGCAAAGCCCTGGGTCTTGCCAGACGTTGAGCGGAGCAGTAGGTGGCAATGGTGGACTGAAGCCAAGCCTGGGGCTGCCGGCGGCTGCAGCAGAGCAGAACCCCGTCTCCCTGCCCGCCCTGCCGCGGCTGCACGGCCCTTGGCCCGGGAAACTGCGTCACTTAGGAGGGGATAGTCTGGAAAGCTTTAGGTTTTTCCAGCTCTAAGATGCTTGGCAGCTGGAGCGGAGCAGCCGTGCTGCTGCAGCCCTTGAGCGGAGCTGGTAGTTGAGCGGGATTTGAGTTGGCTCCGTGCCTCTATTGTAAATATGCACAAACTCCCGGGTAAATACAGCCCTCACGCTTCCTCCCCCTGTTTCGGTTGACCTGTCACCCCAATTGGTGTTCCTGAGGTCAGATAAAATTGTAGGATCGTGATACCGATCGCTGCTCCCCTCCCTTGGGAGGGCAATGCTCCATCTTACTGGAGGAGCCCAGGATATATCAGAGCCTATGGAGGAGCTTCCCCTATAATAGGACTTTTAATATGTGCATTAAGCTTTTATTTAAGTGGAACGGTTTTTGCAGTGAGTATGGTTTAAGGGCTTGAAGGATGGGGGGGGGCTCGGCAGGCGGGGGGCCAGGGGTGCTGGCGGCGGCAGCAGCATCTGGTGCAGCATCTGTACTGGGAGCTGTCGGATGTCCGGGAGGAAACGCCCTGGCTTGAGCTGCTCCCAGCTCCGTGGGCTGTCGGGGAGAGGGGAGAACAGGCACCCTTCAACACCGCCGCAGAGCTTGGACACACCAACTCCTGCTGCCGAGGCCGGGTCGTTACGCAGAATTAACGCTGACCTCGACCAGCGCGCGGAGCCCAGCCACGCAGGGCAGGCTCATCCCCACTGCCTGTTTCAGGCACAGCCGTGACTGCGAGACTGTGAACGTCGCCGGCAAGCGGAGCTGCTCCTAGTAGTAAAGACAAAGCAGCGTGAATGTCGTTTTTATCTCTGACCCAGCCCAATTTGTTAGCTCATGCTCTGCTGTGAAGCTTCCCTTCCGCTTTACATGCGGACAGCTGCAGGCCAGCTCCTCTTTACTCCCTTACGCGTAGGAAGCATTTGAGCGCAGCAGTATTTCAAGGGGAAAGCCTTTCCGCAGGATTGTTTCCCTGCACCATTTCAAATGCTCGAATCTGTAAGATTCGAGCCTGGATTTGTGAGGATGTTGTCAACATCCACTTACAGTTCACACAGGGACCAGGCAGCACAGGCAGGGCCAGCACGTATAGGTTTGAACTTCAATCCAAGGCAAGTAACTCCCGCGCGGAACGTTTAACTAGAGGAGGCTAAACATTGCCTAGGAGAAATTCCTCAGAAAGCGTTTGTAGCTTTTCCGCTGGAGGAGCCTCCATTAATTCAAGTCTTTGTGCACTGTTCCTTTTGTCTAGAGGAACGCTAATGAAGAAGGGATCGGGAGAAGTTACCTCCCTTGGCTTTGGACACAAGGCAAAGCAACAGGCAACAGTTTTCACAGCAGGAGCAAAGAAAAGCAAAGGCGTGCTTTTGCAGGTCATTTATTGATTTTTCCAACAAATAAGGCCACGCACACACGTACACCTTGTAGTATCTGATCATTACACGAGCCTGGTGAGTGACCCAGGTTTCATCCTCAGCAGCACAAGTGCTAAAATGTGAGTTGGAGACCCCGATAGCTGCACAGGAGCTGTTAAGTGGAGAGGGAGAGCCTTCAGCCCAGGTTTGGTACTACAAGCACGGTCTGCGCTGGAGCAGCAGAGGAGAGTGGTTGTCCAGAGAGGAGGAGCTGGGCCGGAGGTGGGAGCAGAGCGCTGTGCAGGTTCCTGAGGGTCAGGATGCTAGCTTGTGCACTGCTACAGTGATGCTGTCATGCTTCTGGATCATGATATTCCTAGAACAAGAAAAGCGCTGAGGCAGTGGAGAAGCCAGCTGTGATGAGGAGAACCTGACAGGGGTGGGAAACTGGGCAGGGCTATCACTCAGTGGCTGCAGCGACCTCCAGCCCTGCGCTAGACCTGGTGGCTGCTGCCTCTCTTCTGCCCGCTCCCAGGAACAGTGCTGGAGAAGTCTTTGCCTACCACACTGACTGGCTACAGCATGGGCTTCGTGATCCGTGGGGAGCCCAAGGGCTGAAGAAGTATAGATCTGCAGTAGCCACCATCCCCGGGAAGGTTTCCTACTGCTTTTACAGTTCCTGCTCCCCGAGTTCCTATTGATCTAATGAATTCACACGCCTATGGCAGTGACTTCCCCCCACGGCTTCAGAGATGGGGCTTCCTCTGCATCTGCCGGTTTAATTCAAGAGGCAGAGAGCTGCTCTAGGGCTCTGAGTCTGGGGAGGGCCCCAGGGCTGGGGGGAAAGGCAAACAGGGGGAAAAGTGGCACCCCCGGGCTGGAACCTCACCCGCTGTCCGACTCCAGGCACACCACGGGCGTATCGGTCGGGTCGGAGGTGAGCTTGGCTGCCTGTTGGGCGAGGACGGAGATGACGCCGGCGTGCTCGTCCGAGAGGGTTCCTCGGCCTGCGAGAGGTGGGAGACGTTGGCTGAAGCCACGCGGGCCGTGCCCACGCTTCACGTGAAGCAGCCTCCCCCCGGGGCCAAGGGGGCCGCTCCTGGGGGCCCTGCTGGGGCCCCTTTGCCTCCCCTGTGGGCCGATGCAGTTTCTCCCCTAACTGTTGCCCTCGAACCACCAAAAAACCTGAATTTAAGTGGCAGGAAGAGCCGGCTCCGGTTTCCTCCAGTGTGTGTGGGAAGCTGGGTGCAGGTGGGTGCCAGAGGGACCCCGGGGACACCCGAAAGGGGAGGAAGACTGCGGTAGGGCAGGGCCTGGTGCCCGCAGAGTGTGGGGGAGGCCCCTGCACGCCAGTGCCCTCAAACTGGGAGGGCTCCCGTGGGGCAGGGCGCGGTGCCCCCCAACCCGGGGTCTCCGGTGGGGCAGGGCCCGGTGCCCCCCAACCCGGTGTCTACGGTGGGGCAGGGCCCGGTGCCCCCCGGCCCCGGCGGTGCTCGGTTACTTACAGCCCAGGTTGAGCCCCTGCGAGTCGGTGCAGAGGACGCCCACCACGGCCGGGCTCTTCATGCTGCGGGGGGAGACAGCGGCGGTCAGCGCCGGGGCGGCCCCGCACCCCCCGCCGGGCCCCGGGCAGGCCTAGGCCCGGTTCGCCCCTCACCCCCCCACCCCCGCGGCCCCGGCGGGGCACGGCCAGCCCTGCCCCGGTCCCCCGCGTCCCCCGCGTCCCCCCCGGCCCGTACGTGTCCTCCAGGTGCTGCTCCAGCGTCCCCTCCATGCCGCCGGGCCCCGCGCCCCCCACTTCCGCCCTACCCGGCCGCTCCTGGCAGCGGCGTCTCCCACGTGACGCGCGACGACGGCGGCTCCGCAGGGCCAAAAGGCCTCGCTGCGCGAAGGAACGCGCCCAGCCTCGTTAGGGGTGCCCCAGGGTATCCCCCGAAGTGCTCCCATCCCTCTGCCCGCGCCCGCCATCCCGCGGAGCCTCCCGGGGCTCCGTGCAAAGAAGCAGCAGCCGCCGGCTCACACATGCTCCATGCCCTAATTTGGGGGGGGGGTAGCTGCAAATCCAGGCCCTGCACCCCCCTGCCCCCCCAAACCAGCCCTTCCTGGGCAGCTGCTTTCCCGCAGAGCGGGTGGCACAGTTGCGCTTCTTGGGTTTTGTGGTTTTTTTTTTTTTTTTCTTTTTTCCCCTTTTCTCCACCTTTATAGTCCTGAGCGTGGTTTATTTGTGTTTCCACGCGGCACCGCTGGGGATTTGCGGGGCAAAACGCGATTGAAATGGAGTTTTAATGGCGGTGCCCTGCACCCCTCCCCGGGCAGAGCATCCTCCCGCAGCCGGGCCATGGCGGGGGACGCGGGGCCACGGGGCCACGGGGACGCAGGCTGAAGCCCGATATTCCCAGCGAGAAGGGCCGCGCTGGGCCGCTGCGTACGGTGCTGGGGGGGTCGGGACCCCCGCCCCGCTCCCACGGCGCAGAGGGGTGCTGAAGGCGATGCTCGGCCCCGCTTTCCTGCGAGGAGCCCCCCCAAAAACGAGCCCCGCTGCGAGCAGGACGTAATTTATGGTGGGCGCATCGCAAAGCTCGGCGACGCTAATAAGGTGTCGGCTGAAGCCGTCCCCGGCCGCGCCTGGCGATAGATCTCGGCTTGTCAGGTCGGAAAATTAAAATGTTATTGATGGGGGAAGCGCAGGGGGGTTTTTTATTTTCTTATTTTATTTTTCTTTCCCCTCGGTCGAGCTGGGAGCTCTCTCGGGCAGCACCGAGAGCCCCGATCCCGACTGCCCAGGGGCTGCCCACGGCATCCCGCCCTGCTGGGATGGCTTGGATTTATATTGCCTTTTTTTGACTTTTTTTTTTTCCCCCCCACCTGCAGGAAGCAACATAAGATAAAAAATACAAATATGCCCGACGGAGGCCGGGGGCTGCATCCTCCCCGTCCCGTCAGCGCCTTCTCAAGGAAACAACCGCTCCTGAGCCATTCCTGGCTGCAGGATTTCTGGAGGGGAGGATTTGGGGGAGAGTTGGGATTAATTAATTCAAGCCCAGGTGGAGGAGATTTTAGCGAAGCAGCAGAACAGCTGCCACATCAAAAGAAGTGCTGGTCTCCAGGCAGGGAAATGCCGGGGCTATTTTTAACTAATTAAATAGACGATTTAGCACCGGACTGATACTCTACAAAAGAAATGCAACAGAAAAGCCCAATTAAACCGTGTGGCTCCAATCAAACCCATATTTCAAATCCCAGCCCATCACCTCGGGCCATGTTTCCCCCATGGGGCCGAGCCCCCCGGCTGCTCCCGGTCCCTAATTTGCCCCCGTGGACCAGGGAACAGCCCCAAAATCAGGCTCGGGATGTTTATTCCTCAGTGGGAAAAAAGCCAGAAGGGACTAAATTCATAATGCTGGTACTACGGGGATGGTACCCAGCGATCCAGGGCTGGAAAAATCCATCTCGCTGGGTCAGAATCACAAACGCAGCTTTATTTTGGGGGGGAAAATGGAGTTTTATTTCCTGCCCTTGTTGTGCAAAGGATCTTAGCCACGGTCTCTGCTTGCACGGCCCCAGCCAGCCCGGCTGCGGGCACTGGGAGCTTGGGCTTGGGGGTCCTTGGCCAAATCCAGGCTGGACCTTGGGAGCTCAGGACTGCGTGTTGGCCGTGGAAGGGTATTTACATTTTTAATTATTTTAATTTTTTTTTTTATTGCCAGACTCCCAAAGGGGCTGCATGGGATGAGGCGGCGGGTGACGAATGGCCCCAGCTCCATGGGGACATCGCATCGCAGAGGCTGCAGAGATTTCTTGCTCCTCTCTCACCTGATGGATGCGACTGGGGGGGCCGGTGGGTGTTTTCATCGAAGCCCCCCATCCCCGAGCACGTTGGCATGTTGTCCTTGCATCCTCCCAGAACATACACATCAAAAACGAAGCCGATAATTCCAGCTTTTCCTGCCTTTTTAGCCACTTTAGCAATCCCTGGTCTTATTCCCCTGTGCTCCCAGGAGATGCACCAAATGCAATTTGAGGTATGGGGGATATACGTCAAACCGTAAATCAACATATTTACGCATTATATTCAGATTTAAACACACCCTCATTACTGAAAAAGATATTATTCCCTCTCTGCCTTCTTTTATTCTCACAAATAAATGCAGCCAAGTCTCTGTTTCTACAGGATATTTATCACGGAGCCACATTATTACACATTGTGCTCTTATGAGCCGAGAAGTAGCAGGCTAACTTTATTCTTGTGTTTTCTTTTAGCTAAATAATCACAAATTCTTAATTCAATTCTTAAGTACACCTGTCAGGGATAAATATGGATATAGAGGTGTACTTGGAAAATCCAGCTGTGTTGGCTTAGCTGAAAAATGACCCTGGGACACGGGTGCGGGTGGGAGAGGCGGTTTGGGTGGGTTTTTTTTTAACCTTCCTCGGTGGTTTATTAATATTTCTTTTATACCATTAGAGATTCAGGTCTCATCTGCTTCTTCTGAGATCATCGGGGGGGAAAAAAAAGCCCAGGGTGGCGGAGCTGGAAGGGGTTATATAGGGCGGGAGGCGCGGGGCTGCCGCAGACCTCGGCAGCGCAGGGGAGACGGCTCCTGCCCCAGCACCATGGGCCGACTCCTGCAAACCCTCTGCTTGCTCCTGCTCGTCACCTCCTGCCCCTGCGCCGTCATCACTGGGGTAAGTGCCGCTCCCATCCCCAGCCGGGGAGATTCATTTATTTTTTTCATAATTTTGGGAGATAAGGCAGGAATCGGCGCCTTTTGCTGTTTGCTTTGGGGTTTTTTTCCCGATTTCTTACTCATTTTTCCGACGCGTGGATGCTGTTCCCGCAGCCAGACCCAGCCCACGTGCGTGTAAAGTCACGCCGGTGAGCTGCTCTTTCTGCTTCTCTTCTCAGCACCGTGTCAGACCCGGCACGCAGGAAAACGGAGGACTTTAGGAAGTTTTCCGGAGGGAAAAAATAATATATCTTTATGTGCATCCCCCAGGGCATGTTCCCAAGTGGGACAAGGGCTCGAGCACCCCAGATTGTCTTTCTCCCTCCCAAATTAAGAGAAATTATTAAAAGAGGGGGGAAATGTCGGGATGCAAAGGAGAGGTACGATGCTTACCCTGTTGTGTTAATGGGGCTCGGGGCTCGGCGTGTCCGAGAGCTCGGTGCTGCTGAGCAAGAGCTGGACCAAGAGTGATGCTAAAAGCAAGAGGAGCAGCGAGTTTTGGGGACAGAATCCAGGCTTTTGTGGTGCTTCAGGAGTCCAGATGCTGGTTTCAGCAAAGCCGGGCTTGGCCGAACCCCCTCCTTTTTCCCCTGGCAGCAAAAAAATCTGTTTAAGACCAAGACGAAGCGTTTGCGTCCTAGCTGCCTCTCCGCCTCTCGGCTTTTCCCAGCCGATGGGAATTTCGTGGTTGACTTCATCTGGCTCTTGGCTCCTCTCTTCCCAGACACCCCTTACAGTCAGACCTATTTCTTTCACGCCTGTGATTTTTTTTTTTCAGCCGGATCTCCCCAACCCCAACACACACCCGCAGCTGCAAAGCCAGCTCAGGGGGAGCCACCTTCCTCCAGGGCCGAACAGACCCGGCAGCTCTTGAAATTATTCCCAGGGCTTAAATGACTCCTTTTGAAAAACCAGGGGAAAGAGGGGGGATGTGCAGCTCCCGGGTTGCCTGCAGCCCCATCGCCCCCCCCCCCCCCCGAGTTTGCAGGCGAGGGTCCGTCGTTGCCGAGATCTGATTTTTGACAGTATTTGGGTGTTACAAGGTGCTTTGGATGCTCGAGGAGGATCAGGTTCCCTACAGAAAAGCGAAGACTCTGCACAAATCCCCTTATTGCCCTCCTGCGAGAGAGCTGCACCCCAAAATTACGCTCTATCCGTTGCCCTCGTGTTTTTTTCCCCAGTTGCGATTTCCACGCCTCTTCAGCTGTACAATGGGCTCGTGGCTGGGAGCTCCTGGGAGAGAGGTGCCCCAAGGAGGGGGTGACCCCGGGGGGGCCGGGTGAGCCCCACCAGTTCTTGCGCTACCAGCCCGAGGTCAGGAACGCGGGTCAGCGAAGGGGTCGGGGTGCCACGAGCTGCTCCAGTGGTGGCCAACACAGCCTGGGGGGCAAACGGGACCTGCTTGGTGCTCGAGGTGCCCCCGTCCACCTCTTCTCAACATCCTCGTGGGCTTCCAGGTGTGGGGGTGAGGCTGGTGGAGCATTGGCAGCCCTGCCTCAGTTTCCCCATCCCGGGGGGGGAGAAGTGACCATTTTCCACTTTACATCTGCCTTGGGTGGGAGAGGCTGAGTTGTTGGCATTACTCTGCTCCCTACTAAAAAAAAAAAAAAGCCCCGGGCATGTGCATCATTTAGCAGGTTTTACAGGCTCGGACGGGTGACGTGCGTGCACGACGGAGGATCCAGACAGTGAGTTTATCCCTCAGTGCCGCTGCTCTGCCTCGGCACCAAAGCTGCTTTTAAGTTGGGCAGCTGCAAACTTTTCCTCTGTCCCTCCCATCCCTGCGTGCGCAAGGGATTTCCCCCTTCATCCTGCAAACCCCCACTCCAACCCGTGCCCTGCCCCAAAACCTCCCCAGCTTAACCCAGAAGGGGAGAGCTTGGATCAACAAACCCCTCTCCCTTAAACCCCCGCGGAGGGGTTACACCCAGCAGGCTGGCGTGGGCCGATTTCGCCGCTGGCCCCCCCCCCCCCCCCCCCCCGGAGAGGGGTAGCGATGCTTTCTGCGGCTGGTCCCGCTAACCCACCGTCGTCCCTCTCCCCAGGCCTGCGAGCGGGACCCGCAGTGCGGCAGCGGGACCTGCTGCGCCGTCAGCCTCTGGCTGCGGGGGCTGCGGATGTGCACCCCCCTGGGGCAGGAGGGGGACGAGTGCCACCCCTTCAGTCACAAGGTACCGGCCTGGGGATGCCCAGCGGGGCTGGGAGCGGGGACCAGGACCAGGCAAAAAGGGCACCGAGCTCCTCGCCTGGGAGAAAAGCTCCATTAAAGCTCCGGGATGGAGAAGGGGGTCGGTGGCGGGGGGCTGGGGTGGATTTGGGATGAGACTCCGGGCAGCGTCGTGGTGGTCCCCGAGCTGGCGCGGTGCAGCTGGTTTCAGCCTCTAAAGCATTTTGAGCAACCCCCTGCCTGTCCTCGCCACCCTAAATCCTCGAGATGCCCCATGGGTGCTGCGGACCTCGACTCGCAGCTGGCACCGAGCCGCCTGCCCCTTTCATTTAAAGACAAGCGCGCGCCACGCCGCTCCAAATTGAGTCGTAAACGCTCTGCCAAGCGAGGAGAAGCCGAGTTAATGCCGCAGAGCCGCCCCAGCGCCGTGATTTCTGTCCGATAAGAAACCCCAGCGCGCTGGGATTAGTCCAAAGCGCGACGCTGCTGCAATGCCTCCGCCGTAAGGATTTAGCGGCAGCGTCCCGGCCTCGGGGGGAGCATCCCGCTCCGTGCTCCCGTATTGATTTTGCACGGGGGGAGCAAGATTTAACGATGCTGCGCCTTCTGCTTGCGCAAGGAAGGAGCAAAGGGCTTCAGAGAGATCAAAAATTAATTTCAGGCATATCCCCATGAAACCTCTGAGAAGAGCCAGAGATTTTCTCAGGGCTTTGGTCCCATTTGATGATTTTTTGGCTGCAGCAGAGCCCTGAGGCCCTCATCTCTCCTGCATCTCTCCCATCTCTCTCCGCAGGTCCCTTTCTTCGGGAAGCGCCAGCACCACACCTGCCCGTGCTTGCCCAACTTCATATGCTCCAGGTTCCTCGACGGCCGCTACCGCTGCTCCATCGACTTCAAGAACATCGATTTTTAGGGTGATGCTCCCAGCTCTCCATCCGTGAGCCCCCAGCACCCATTTCTTGCCCTCTCCCGTGGCCGCCGGGTGCCCAGATAGCACCAGGCAACCTTAAAAGTGCTTTTCCAAGGCAGACAGTGTTGTTATAAGCTTTCTGTTATAGGGGGAAACTGAGGCACGGTCAGGCCAAGCTGCTCTGACACGTGGCTTAGCAAAGCTCTGCCCCAGCCCGGAGCAGGACCCGGCTCCAGCATCCTCTGCGGAGGAGTGGATCGAAGGACAGTGTGTGTGGCAAATGTCCGTGGCCTCAAAAATCCCTTTCACAAGCTGTTGTCTGCAGGTAATGGATGCTGTCAGCTAGCTTTCACCTCCCTCCTTTATTTTATACAGTAAAAATCAAAGGTGATGCCATTTGGGAAGGGTGAAAGTAGATGCCGAGCACCCAGCAGCCAGGAGCTTCCTCCCGTGGTTTTTATCCTGGCACATGATAAAATTTGGGACGTGGAGCTGAGCGGCATCATTTCATCGGCCCAAGCGTCTGCAGGGCTGAGCCCAGCGGCGAAGGTGGTGGTGGAGACCTGACTTTAGTTATTTTTACGCTTTTCAGTCATGCACTAGGAAAGACAAAAATCAGAGGGGCAGAAACTGCCTTTTGCGGGGAGTTTTAGCGGTTTGCCTGCGATTCCTACTGGATAAACCATTTCTGTAATGATAATTCCCATCGTGATATTGCCCGATCGTGTTTTATCAGCGGATTTTTTTTTTTCTTCAAGCTGGTGATGGATGATCTAATCTAGCCTGCAATTAAAAGAAATCAATATCAAGTAGCTGTGGGGAATTAAGGAATGGGTTTCCTCAAAGTTCAAGCAATGCAATGTGTTTGGCAGAGGCTGAAGCAGGGCTGGCGGGAGCCGTGTCGTGCCAGATGCCGGATTTTGGGATGTAGGAAAATGTTTTCCAGCCTCAGCGTCTGCCTTGGTTCAGGCACCGTATGAGGTTTGGGAGCCTCTCTTTACGTCAGTTGAATTTGAGAGGAGAATGGGATATTAAAGTTAATTAAATGTGCTAAAAGTTCTCTCGGACACGTGCTTCCAGTTCCCCTCTTAAAACCATATTGTGGAAAAATCGTGGGTCACCTGAGCTTCCTACAGCAACCCCCGGCAATAATAAATAAAAAGAAATAAAGAAAAGAAATAAAAGAGAATAATCAGCACTGCCAGCAAAAAAAAACCCCAAGCCCGACTGGTTTTCTTTCAAGCGGAAGCAGCGCTTAAAGGCAAAGCTTTTTGGGGGGGTTTGAACGCGTGCGCTCAGAGCTGCTCCGGGAAAGCCCTTGGGGTTCGGTGCCGGGAGCAGCGGCACCCTCCCGCGCTCTGGGCCCTCCCCGTTTGGGGGGTTGGGGGGGCTTGGTGGTTTTGGTGGGGTTTGGGGCTACGGCAGCAACTATTTCTCTTTCTAAAGACCCCAAAGGACACCCGATGCACGGCTGCGGCAGACGCTACGTTATCACGGAGAGTCAAGTAATTCAGAGCTGGCATTTGATGCTGAGGGAAAGCTCCCCTGCGCTTGTTTCTCCCCTCCAAAATCCCTGTACGTTTGGTGAAAATAAAACCTTGCAATGACCGGGTTGATTTTATTTAGGTTTTGCACGCATCAGAAGTTTTGCTTTTGATTTACAAGAGACCAGTCCTGCTGCGGGGATGCTGCAGCTGCCCAGGCAGGAGCGTTCACGGTGCCTTTCACCACCCCTTGCTTGGCACCGGGGACACCACGGGTTGGCACTTCGATGCCAAATGGCAAGGGGTCCCATAGCAATACAGGGGGGGGGGGGGGGGGAATCAGGAAAAAAGCACAACGTTTCATACCGTTCATTAAAAATATATAGTTTGATGGTCTGGGTTTCTTTTATCAAGCTGCCTTACTTTATGAGCTGCTTCTGGCCTTCCCACAAACTTGGAAATGTGCAGAAAGGACTGGGAGTTTTATTTTTTTTTTTTTTTTAGTTAATTTTTAGACATCTCCCAGCGGAAAATATTGCAAATTATTTTCTCCCAGCAGGAAAAAAACAACAAAAAGAAATAAAACAACCGAACGGCTTCTTCCCATCCTCAATTCCCATTTCGGGGGGATTCCCTAGACCCTGGGGCAGCGCTGCCTGGTGGGAATTACCAATCTCCCGGTGGCTTTAACCTGAAGGAGGTGACAATGTAGTGGAAAATCACTTGATTCTGGCATAGAGCATTGCAAAAGCAGGCTCTCCCTCTTGATTTAAAATTGTAGATTGAAGAAGTCATGAGTAGTCCAGGTTAGGATGCACGGCCTGAGCGGGTCCCTGCCCTTGCTCCCCTCTCCCGCGCTCTCGCTGGGGATCTGTCCCTGCGTGGTTTTACCTGCAGTTTAGCAGAAAAAACACTTTTAAGCTGCTTTCAAAGT
The DNA here is from genome assembly GCF_035582795.1 of Mycteria americana. NCBI lineage: Eukaryota > Metazoa > Chordata > Aves > Ciconiiformes > Ciconiidae > Mycteria > Mycteria americana. The sequence goes on along the minus strand of NC_134384.1, from coordinate 5,867,453 downwards.
GCCTTTAGGGGAGCAAAACCCAGCAATTTTTTTTTTTTTTTTTTTTTTCTGTAGAGGTGGAAATCCCCGTGCAGGGGAAAAAGCACAAGCAGCAAAGCAAAAGCTCACGTCCTCCTGCGGGGACGGGGGGAAAAGTCAACACAGGCTCGTAATCAGGAGCATCAGGGGCTGTTTGCTTCCCGTGAGCTGCTTTCCCCCCGCAGCACGGTGCCAAGTGCCCCTCTTGTCCTCCCGCACGTGCGTTTCCCCACTCGCTGTTTAATGTTCTGGCTCCAAGGTGAACCGTGCCCGGCTGCACAAGCCAGCGTGGGCTGGCACCTGGCCAGGACACGGCTGGGACCCAACTGGGACCCGGCTGGGACCCGGCCAGGACCCGGCTGAGGTGTCACAAACCCAGCGCTGCATCCTGGTGATGCTCCCGGGGCTGAATATTCAACACCTAAAATAATTGCAGGTATAGTTTCCAAACAGCATGAAAATTCTATTCTATTCTGTTCTATTCTATTCTATTCTATTCTATTCTATTCTATTCTATTCTATTCTATTCTATTCTATTCTATTCTGTTTTGTTCTGTTTTGTTCTGTTCTGTTCTGTTCTGTTCTATTCTAGTCTGTTCTAGTCTGTTTAGTCTAGTCTGTTCTAGTCTAGGCTGTTCTGTTCTGTTCTATTCTATTGTATTCTACTCTATTCTACTCTATTCTGGTTTGTTCTATTCTATTCTATTCTATTCTATTCTATTCTATTCTATTCTATTCTATTCTGGTTTGTTTTATTCTATTCTATTCTATTCTATTCTATTCTATTCTATTCTATTCTATTCTGGTTTGTTCTGTTTTGTTCTGTTTTGTTCTGTTCTATTCTAGTCTAGTCTGTTCTAGTCTGTTCTAGTCTATTCTATTCTACTCTATTCTGGTTTGTTCTATTCTATTCTATTCTATTCTATTCTATTCTATTCTATTCTATTCTAGTCTAGTCTATTCTATTCTATTCTGTTTTGTTCTAGTCTAGTCTAGTCTAGTCTGTTCTAGTCTGTTCTAGTCTATTCTGGTTTGTTCTGTTCTATTCTATTCTATTCTATTCTATTCTATTCTATTCTATTCTATTCTGTTTTGTTCTAGTCTAGTCTAGTCTAGTCTGTTCTAGTCTGTTCTAGTCTATTCTGGTTTGTTCTGTTCTATTCTATTCTATTCTATTCTATTCTATTCTATTCTATTCTATTCTATTCTATTCTATTCTATTCTAAAATTCCTCCCCTCAGATACACATCAAACACCAAGCATAAATCATTGCTCCCACCCCCAATGTCTCTCTACAGCAGCTTGCAGTGCCCCGGCGCCATGGGCTGCTCCTGCACGGCCACGGGACGGGGCTCTCTGCCTTTGCCTTTGCCTTTGCCTTTGCCACGGGGGTCTGCGCCTCCCTGCCTTCAATGCCCTCGGGTGACCTTGAACCCAGCCGGCAGCCCTGGCAAAGCTGCTTAGCTAACGGCGGGGTAAAGACTGGCCTTTGTGAGCTTTATCTATTTAGATGATAGAAAAATATAGAGTATATTATTTATGGGTTTTAATTTTTGTTGTTTATAGCCTTCATTATACATTCTATATTAATATTATTACTGTTATAACTTTATTATTTTATAATTTTTATTATTTATATTTATTTTTTATATTATTTTTTTGGCCTGGAGTGAGGTTTAGTTCCCAAGGTGGTTTCTGCGGTTCATCCCGATGGCTTTCCTCATTTCAAATCCGGCCTGAACTCACGTCTGAGACTAACCGGGATGCGTCTCCTTGCCTTTTTGGCTGCCATAGCCCAGCCCCAGCCCCTTCCCACTCCTGTACAGATCAACCAGACAATTTCAGCTGGTTCCCTTCCCTCTGCTGAAAAAATCGTTATTAATTCCTGCTTTACTCCATTACAAGAAGCAGCCCCATCGCAGAAACCAGAGGAGACTGTCCTGGCAGCGCAGGGATGGAGTGACTCTGCCATGGCATCCTTTCTAAATAGTGACAATGCTGATAGGAAATTCAAACAATAAAGACCAAAGAAAGGGTCCATCAGCTTTTCCATGCTGCCATCAGAGAAACCCAATCTCCTGCCACGATACCAGCAGCTGCCACCAAGTTTTGGGGGTCCGGAGGGGGTGTAGTGGCTCGGGACACACCACTCTAATAAAAGCAGCACTGAGCGGGTACGAGGATCCTTATCCCGCATCTCTCGGCATCGCCCCGTGTCCTTCGCCCACCACGTCCCTCGCGCTCTCCTCTTTGCAAACTGTGAAAGGCGAGCTGATGCCCGGAGCCGTTATCGCTGCGGGCGATACCGAGGCGCTCGTTAGGAGTTTTAATCCTATTTTAATGGTCCCCGTATCGCTGGGCAAACCACGCTGAGAGGGGTCAGTGTGCTGCAGGGTCACCTTTCCCGCAGGCTGTTTGCATCCCGCTGTACTAATTGGTTTTTGCAGATAACGGCGGGCACCGGAGCGTCAAAACGTGCGCATACCCCACGTGCCACGCGTCGGCGCTCAGTGGGGCCCCCTTCCCCATCCCAACTGGGGAGAGGTGCCCATAAACGGGGGGTCCCGCCGCTGCTTGCAATGGCTTTGGATGCCAAAATGAAAAGCCCAAATGATGCCCGCAAACGGGCAGTGCCTGGTCGTGATGAAGGATTTGGGGTGCTAAAGGATGGAGGGTTTGGAGGGGGGGTACGGGGGGGAGTACGGGGTCTGCGGGAGGGTATCATGGTCAGCACGACGTGATCGTCCCCGCACCTTGCCGGCTGACGTATTGATACTAGCCGATGTTTGCCGTGTCCTTCCGTCCCTGGGTGTCACCTGCCTTGGCCGGGTGCCCGCTGGAGGGGACGGGGCAGCGGCGGTCCCGGCCGCTCTTGGCACTGCAGGTGGGGTGCGCCGGGGCTATATAAACCAGCGGGCGTTTGTCCTGGCTGCCCCGGCACCATGCGGATCCTCGTGCTTCTCTGCGCTGCCTCTGCCCTCTCCCAGGGCGTCACCAAGTAAGTCACCGCAGCATCGCTCTCACGGGCCGCTCCAGTCGAGGTGAAGGGGGAAAATGAGCACTCGGAGCCTTTTAATGGCTTTGAGAAGCGGAGGTGAGGGCTGGGAAAGCTGCTGCAGGGGTGCAGAGGAGGTGGTGGTGCCTGATGGAGGGTCTGGATTCTAGAGGTGCTCTGGGGTTTTGCAGAAATCCCCCTGACTCGGTGTTTTGGGGGAGTCTGCTGTGCTTCTGCTGTTGGATCAGCGCAAATATTGAAGCTGCCAAATGCTGCTTGCAGGAGCTGCAGGCAGCAAAATCCTGTCTAACTGATTTTTTCCTTGGTGCTTGTGCCAGGCTGCCCTTGGAAAGGGGGAAGAAGCTGAGAGAGGTCCTCAGGGAGAAGGGCTTGCTGCACCGCTTCTTCCAGCAGCACCGCTACGACATCGGCACCAAATTCCCGCATGCTTTTCCCAATGGGACCGAAGTGTCCGCCGAGCCCCTGCTGAACACCCTCGACGTGAGCGCTGGCTTTGTCCCCCAGCGGTGCAGCCCTGGGGTGGTTTGTGGGACGCCCATCCCCATGTCTGTGCTGTGCACGGACCAAACCCAAATCCTTTTACCCCAAAGCCTTCAGCTCACATCCTTGGCCCCTTCCTGCCCAAGCCGGTGGCCCTGGACAGAGCCAGGACACTGAAATGTCCCCCCAGCAGCTCTGCTAGAAGCAAGGTGTCCCCATGAAGAAGGGGACCATGAAGGCTGAAAGCCTGGGGAAGCTCCAGGTTTGGTTTCATGCCTTAAAAGCAACCCTTGGTCCTCCTGCCCTGCAGATGGAATACTACGGGACCATCTCCATCGGCACCCCTCCGCAGGACTTCACCGTGGTCTTCGACACCGGCTCCTCCAACCTCTGGGTTCCCTCCGTCTCCTGCACCAGCCTGGCTTGCCGTAAGTAGGGGCAAGCAGGGATCCCTGTTTCGGCAGAGCTGGCTCCAGCAGCACGTCCTAGGCTTATAACTGCATGATCAAGCCCAAAGATCGGGGCGACATTGCCAGGGGACCACGGGCCACCTAGCCAGTACAACGAGCAGACCCCGTGGTGCCGGGTCCATAGCATGTGTGAAACGCACTGGAGAGATGAGTATTGGGGGTGTAGGACCTACTCAGTGCTGCACCTCACAAGGTGATGGGCTTAGTGCTCAGTGCCTCAGTTTCCCCATCTGTCCAAAGAGGGTGATGGGATTTCCTGCAGATCCCTGGTTGCTGGAGGAGGGGCAGGGACGTACAGCAAATGCTCACAGCTAAATTGCTCCTGAAAGCAGGATAATAAATGGCAGGTCTAAACAGCAATTCAGCAGGGTTCCTCCTCCCACGCTTCCCTTACGGCTCAGCCTTGCTGAAAAGCTTCATTTCTGATTTTCCCATTTACCTTCTAGAAAACCATCAGATGTTTAACCCATCGCAGTCCTCCACCTACAAAAGCACAGGGCAGAACTTGTCGATTCAGTATGGCACTGGCGACATGGAGGGCATCGTGGGCTCCGACACGGTCACCGTGAGTGTCACGATGGCATTTCCAGGGGGGGTCCTTTGTGCCTTCTCCACCTGGTTAACATCAGTGTTGCAGTGCCTGATCCAGATCTTACGGCATCCTCCCCGTCCCTAGGTTGCATCTCTGGTGGACACCAACCAGCTCTTCGGCTTGAGCACCACCGAGCCCGGCCAATTCTTTGTCCATGTCAAGTTTGATGGGATCCTGGGCTTAGGCTACCCAAATCTGGCTGTTGATGGGATCACGCCGGTGTTTGATAACTTGGTGAATGAAAGCTTGCTGGAGGAGAACCTCTTTTCGGTCTATCTGTCCCGGTAAGCCATGTGGGTCTCAAGGGCTGGGGAAGGTAGCAGATGCATCTCATGCAGATCATTGCACTTGCTGGTGGCCCCAGCTTCTCCACTGTCACTGCGCCCATCCGGCTGTTGTCTCTGTGTCATGACACGCAATGGCTGGGGGGCTCGTAGCAGGTGGCCACCAGACTCACTGGGGAGCTTACGGCTTGCAGGGAAACCTCGCTAGTTTACAGCCACATGCTTCCACCATGGCTCCCTTTTTCCCTTTCTCTGGGTCCCGAGGACCTGGCACACGCTGCTGTTGTACCAGGGCCTCGCTGATGCCCTAGAATGAGGAGGGGAGCAGATGCGACCGTGGCATCGCGAGCAGCATCTCACCCCACGGGACATACAGCCTTGCTGTTTTACGCTGCCTGCACTGAAGCCACGTGGCAAACCCTCCACTGTTTTTTTTTTCTGTATCATCCAGCGAGACAACAGGGAGTGTGGTCATCTTCGGGGGAATCGATGAGTCTTATTTCACCGGCTCCATCAACTGGATCTCTGTCTCTTACCAAGGTTACTGGCAGATCTCCATGGATAGGTAACAAAACAGCTCTGCTGGTCGATATTCATTTCTAACCATCGTTTCTAAAGAGACCTTGGACCCATCAACAGCAGAGACTTTCCACTGGCATCTAACACCCCATGGCTGTGGGATGTAGAAGGTTAAAGGGCCAAACTCCGTAGTACTTTGGTAACTGCCACCCAAAATGGGGATGCTTTGTGCCTGGGAGACAGCCTAGTTCTTCTCTGCACAAAGCCCGTGCTCTTGGGGATGTCTCTGGTGATGAGCAGAGCAAAATTATGGTCCAAGAACTACTTTGTTGGGCTCGGTTGGGTCCCAGCTGCTGGGTTGTGTTCAGTGCTTCAGTGCCCACGTGCACAACAGGGGCTGTGATACCAGCTGGCATTGCAAACTCCAAGAAGCAAAAGGCTCAAGGGCGGCACTTCGGGTTACCCAGCTTTAAGTCTCATAAAAGAAGTTCAAAAACATCGCTAAGATCCAGCTGGCTATTGAACAGCCCCGTGCTTTGTCTGTCCCCCCAGCATCATCGTGAACAGCCAGGAGATTGCGTGCAGTGGTGGCTGCCAAGCCATTGTCGACACCGGCACTTCCCTCGTGGCTGGGCCACCCTCCGGCATTAGTAACATCCAGAGCACAGTCGGGGCCAGGCAGGACACGTACGGAGAGGTAAGAGCACCCATGGCTTGCCCTTCTTGCCCTGGAGGCATCCTGGCACTGCCGAGCCCAGCGCCACGCCTGCTTCCGTGCCCAGGGAAACCGCATCTCTGCTTACGGCAAACCAGCCCTGCTCCTCTAATACCTCCGACAGAGCTCACCATGAGACACTCCTAGTCTCTAGTTTATACCGGTGAAATCAAACCCCTTCACTCCTCGCCCTGTGAACATGTTGTTTCCCACCTCAGAGCCTCTTTCCTTTCCTCTCTGCAGTACAACGTGAACTGCAGCTCCATTTCTGCCATGCCTGATGTCATCTTTGTCATTGATGGGGTTCGGTATCCCGTGTCCGCCTTGGCTTACATTGAACGGGTAAGGGGGAACCACGTGGTCCTGGTTTCCGGAGCCTCTCTCAAGGTCCTTCTACTTTCTCCAATGACTCCTTGGCTTCTCCCATTCCCATGGGAGACAGGGGAAGGATGGCCATGGGCCTCCAGAGCAATGCAAGAAAAGATACTAGCCCACATTTCCCCCATTTGCCTTTTCTTGCTCAAATGCAGAATGACCAAGGACCTTGCATCAGCAGCTTCCAGAACACCTCTGGGGACCTCTGGATCTTGGGAGACGTCTTCATCAGGGTGTACTACAGCATCTTTGACCGGGCCAACAACCGCATTGGACTGGCCAAGGCTATTTAGATCCACCACGATGCCAGCGGTGCTGTGGTTTCATCACACAACCGGACCACAACCATGTTTTTTGGCGTAGCAAGAGATCCCTAAGGAATCTCTCGTTCACATGCGAATAAAGTGTTGATGGTTCAGAGCTGGTGGCTGCACATTTATTTGTGATAAAATGGCAGGAATTAGGAAGCAGCTGTCATACACTTGCTGCTTCGTGGTGGCTAAGGAGCATTTGGTGAACATGGCCTTGACTGAGGCCTTTGGGAGCTGTGGTCATAGCCTGCAGGGGCTGAGGTGGGTCCCTAGGAAGTCAAGATTGGCTCTTTTATTGGGGGTACATCAAGTGACTGATTCTGGAAAACCCAAATTTCCATCCAGGGACGATGAACTCACCATCCCAGACACAGCCCGTCTCAGAGCAGATCCCTGCAGACCCACAGTCATGTCCCACCAGTGGCTCACTCGGTAACTCCCCATCCCTGGGCTCAAGGTTTGCACCCGTGTCCCCTGTATGACGTCCGATAGCCTAAAGGCATCTCAGGGCAGTGACTCCCCTAGGAGGACGCGGCTTGGCAGGAGATTTCCCTTGGATCACCCAAGAGAGCAGGGCAGGAGATGGCTCTCACCCAATGCGTGCCCTCCCATCGTGAGGCTTTTACAGAAGCACATCCACAGCTGCGCGTGTCTAGAGGTGATGTCTTATTTCAGTTTCCGGAGTTTAGAACAATCCAGTTACACTTAGTTGTTTCCCCATAGAGAATCTCAATTAAATGCCCCTTTCCCAATAATGAACCAGTCTGTGCTATGAGATGGTCACCAAGAGCCTGGAGACACCAGCTAGTCCTCAGTTATAGTCTTTACCACTGTGCAAAAACCCCACCAAAACCTAATATCTGTATTTTATGATCATTTTCCCTCTCAATGGTCAGGACAGTCCCTTCTCTAATTTTGTTTCATTCCTTTAAAGTAGCAGTTCCCATTTTTGAAAAGGAAGTTACCTCCATCCATATAAAATCCTATTAAAAATGGAAGCTGCCTCTTTCCTCCCAAGCAGCTGCACCCAAGCTCCCAAGCAGAAAGCACTCAGCAGGCTGGGAGAGCGAGCCAAGAGTCCCTGCTGCTTCTTCATTTCTACTGCGCTGAGGGATAAGGGGCTGTTTGCATTATTTATTGATAAATGAGGTTCCATCACCGATGGGCCCTGGAGATTGCTTTCCCGACAGGAACAGGGATGCAGAGGGAGAGATCCAGGCAAAGGGGGTTGGAAATGAATTTGTCTCTCACCGTGCAAAAATTGCCCTCTCTTTGAGCCGACTAGAAAGGAGTATATGATGTGGGATGGTGGAAATGTGATTTATCCTCCCAGCTCCCTGAGCTCGCACAGCCCTGGGACACCGAGCCCCAGCGGGTGGGAATCCCTTGTGCCCAAGAGGGACCCAAGCCTGGATTTTGGGCAGACGGGGCTTTACCTCAGCTCCATCACAGGAATTTTCTCATTGTTATGAGCAACAAGAAATGAACCTGATGCAGTGGGAACCGTGGCTCCGAGGATCAGCAACTCATGGATCAGCCCCTGCCAGGAGGGACCCGACCCAACAGGGGCACCCAGGGGCTGTAGCTGTGCTCCTGGTGAGCGGGACAGGAGAGGGAAGCTCTGTCCTTGTCCCAGGCAGGACCAACAGCCCCAATGCTGCTCCTAAACCCTCCTGGCATGGCTGTTCTGCACCGGTGCCAAGAGTCCCTGGCAAATGCCACCCTACAATGGGCTTCCTCCATGAGAGCATCCCCCATGGCCAAAGCATCCCTTCCCACATCCACGCTCACACGTGCAATAAAGAAATAAACCAGCTACAAGCTTCCAAGTCATGAATTAGTCATGCTTGGAGGGGGGAAACACATGTCGGGACTGTCTCTATCCAGGGAAATGTCTATCCTGGAGTGCCATCTCGTGGCTGCGGTGCCAAAACCGTACTCCTGCGCACAGGGGGGGAGCGCAGAAATCTCTGCCTGGTGGCAAAAGGATGCTCTAGGGCTTGCTTGGAAATTTCAGCTCAAAGGAGGAGGAGGATGCTGCTAGCTGACAAATATTTCACACGTGACCACAAGTTCCAATTTGGTCCAGGGATAAAAAGCAGCCAGGACATCTTTCTGATAAAGCAAAGAGGTTTCTTGTCTTCTTTTCAGCTTTTTCTGTGGCAGTACCAAATTTCAAGTGGGAATTCAGCTAAAGGACATGACAGATTGGCTCATTAAGGCTTGACTCAAGAATAGTACAGTTAATAAGAGCCTTTTGCGGATTTCGTTGAGCTTTGAGCCTGTATTTGGGAAGGTACTAAGCTGCAAATTGTACGGGAGAATGGGTTTTCCGGCAGGTTTTTATCAAGCGCTGGCTGAGTGTTGGCACTGGCTATTCATAGCCTGGTTTTCCTCCTCTTCACTTTAGGATAAATCAGAAATAAGTTATTGTGTGTGGAGAGGTTTAATGCCTGTGACCCCGTCCTCGTAGCATTAATTGGGGTCCCCCTCGGACCCGGCCTCCCGCAATGGATGGTGTAAGCCGGAGTGCTGGGGAAAGCCCTGCAGATTTTGTCCTCAGCTCACAGACCTGGAGGTCTAGAAGGTCCTTGGACCTTCAGGTCTATAATGTCCCATGTCTCAACTCCCACACATGATTCCCAGCTGGGGACCAGCTCAAAGCCAAGAACAAAAAGTTGAGTCCAAATAAACAATATTTTCTGCATGTCAGACTTTGAAGCATCTATTCTTTTATTTGAGAATAAAGTTTACAAGTTAATAAGAATCAGGTTGTTCATCCTTCCATCCATCCATCCATCCATCCACCCATCCATCCACCCACCCACCCACCCATCCAGCCCAGCACCATTTCGGTCCCTGTTTGCTAAGGGAGCAGGAGCCGTGAAGATGTGCTCGTAGCTGATCAGGCTGAATATTTCCCACCCCAAACCTTTTCACCAGGGTTTCTCGTGGTGAATTCCCAAGGAATAAACACCAAAAGTGCTTCAGCTTTGGGGAGGGGAGCGCTAAAAAAATAAAAGAATGTTAAAAGTTCAAGCTTTCTAGAGGAAAAGGAGAAAGAACCTGCTATGAAATAAAAATAGTGAAGTAGCAGAGTGCTGGAGAGAATTGAGGGGTGAATGGGGAGGAGCTGGGAATTCTCAGGGTGCTGCCCTCCAGCTGTGCCCAGCTGTGCCTCCTCCTCCGTCCCCACAGATGATGAGAACTTGAACACGGTGGGAAGGAGATTAAACAGCTCTCACAGCTCCTCCTCCTGTCTGGGATGGTCTGGGGGTTGCAAGAGACGGGGTGAGGAAGACGATGGTGGAGGGATGGGAAGAAATCAGGGAGAGCAGGCGAAAAGGGGGATTTGTCCCAGAGAGAAAAACCTCTCCTGAAGGAGCTGTGCTGGTCATGCCCCAGATCCATCTCCCCGGGGTGTGAAAGACCTCATTGCAGAAAGACAGTCCACAAAAAGATCCCAAAGCCAAAATAACAACCCCCCAGACCAGAGCCAGCACGAGCTCTGCAGCAGAGCTGGTGGGATGCAGGATTTCTGCCGCAGGGAAAATCCCAGCACACCCAAACTCACATTTTCCATCAGACCAGGAATTAAAAAAAAAAAAAAAAAAAAAAAAAATCTTTCACGGCTCCTTTCTGAATGAAATTTCAAACCAGAGATGCTGGCACATTGCATAGTGATCGTGTCGAACCTTTAGGAGATGAGACATCAAGTATAACAGATGTGGGATATAAAAGCGGATGTGTAGACACTGCATGAGAAACTGTGATTTTAATGTAGGCAGAAACATCACAAAAAGCCAAGTGAAACAGTGAAGTTGGAACAAAATGTTTTTGTCGGAAGAAAACCTGCTGGCATTAGAGAGAACGGCAAAATGATCTGCTGCTGGTTTCTCCCATCAAAAGTGCCGACGGAAATGTGCATGTTTTAGGAAACCAGAAGTGCCCTTTTACACTGGGAAGCCGAGCTGTCGGGAAACGCCAGCCCTCATCACTCTGTGCCTCATCTGCAGCGACATAAGCGACAATAAAAGCTGCAAGGTCGGGGTGGCTCGTCCCCAAGGGCGTTTGCACGCCAGATAACCCCTGAGTCGAGCATTTGTTGCAGGAGAAATCCCCTTCCCTCTCTCAGAGCTCAGTTTTCCATCCGAAACCCCAGTGGGCGTTGAGCCGTGGTGCCCTGGACCCTTCTTGGTGGCCATGCCACCGTGACCGGTCACCATCCCTCTCCTCCTAATCCCCCTGACAGTGGCTTGGTCCCATCCATCCCTACCCACCCTGCTGCGCCAGCAAAATTATTCAGGCAGGCAGACCAGGGAACTCAGCCAGCTAAAAAGATTTCTTTTAATTTTTTTTGCCGGCTTGTTTTACAGTCCCAGATCTGGGAATTGTTGAGACCCCCACCCCCAGATCCTGAGTGGTGGCTGGGGAGGGATTATTTAAAATGGATTAAGAAAAGCAGGGAGCTGGACCCATCTTCATCCCTGGACAGCTGGGTGCCACCGAGCAAAGCGTTTCATGTCATTTTGCCCTTTTTCCCCCTCTGGTAAATGGGGGAAATCTCTGTATATGGGAAACTCCATTCTGACGCCATGGACAGAGAAGCTAAATGTCAAGCAGATGAGCACCAAATAATAAAAACCAGACTGATGGGCAGGGAAGAGAGATAAGAAAGATGGTGTTTATTTGAACAGCCACAGGAAATCAGAGATTGAAAAATGTCTAGGAGAAAAAAAACAAAAAAAAAGCAGCAGCACATTTGGTTTAAAAAAAAAATCAGAACGTGCAGATGTTTTATACCTTATCCAGCCAATCCCACCTGAGAGCGCCTAGTCCCGTCATGGCCTCGACCATCATTTTTTGGCCTTGTCTCGAGGGTAACCCCCATTGGTCTTATTGAGCGACTCCATGCTGCCATTTCCCGTCACCACGCTGGTGAGTATTCGCTCCACCTCCCCAGGCAGAATTTGCTTCTCTTCGTTCTCTGTCTCCCTGTGGTAGAAATAGTTGAAGTTCGAGACGATGACGGGGACGGGCAGTGCAATGGTCAACACCCCTGCGATGGCGCACAGAGTCCCCACGATCTTTCCACCCAAGGTGGTGGGACACATGTCTCCATAGCCAACGGTTGTCATCGTGACCACGGCCCACCAGAAGCCGTCGGGGATGCTGGAGAAATGGGACTGCGGCTCATCCACTTCTGCGAAGTAGACTGCGCTGGAGAAGAGGATGACGCCGATGAAGAGGAAGAAGATGAGCAAGCCCAGCTCCCGCATGCTGGCCTTGAGGGTCTGCCCCAGGATCTGCAGCCCCTTGGAGTGCCGGGAGAGCTTGAAGATGCGGAAGACCCTGACCAGCCGGATGATCCGCAAGATGGCCAAGGACATGTTCTGCTGCCCGTTGAGTTCGCTCTGCTGGATTAGCTCGGTGGTGAGTGTCACAAAGTAGGGGATGATGGACACAATGTCGATAATGTTCATGATGTTCCTGAAGAACTCGGTCTTGCTGGGGCACACGATGAACCGGACGAACAGCTCGAAGGAGAACCAGATGATGCAGGCTGTCTCTATGACGAAGAAAGGGTCCGTGAAGGTGCTGTGGGCCAGCAAGGTGTCCGTCAGGTTCTTAGAAAGCTCCTGGGTGGACTTAAACTCCCTTTCCTCCCTGAACTCCGGCAGGGTCTCCATGCAGAAGATGATGATAGAGATGACAATGACCAGGACAGAGACCAAAGCTACGCCCCTGGCCGCACTGGAGCTTTCGGGGTACTCGAAGAGCAGCCAGAATTGCCTATGAAAGTCATTGGTTGGTAAGAGGGTCTCAGGGTCCTTGATGAACCCTTCATCCTCCCTGAACTGGTCCATGGCTTCATCACCCAGCTCATAGAAGGTGATTTCATCAGCAAAGACGTCGATGGGGACGTTGGCTGGGCGCCGTATTTTCCCACCGGACTGGTAATAGTACAGGATCCCATCAAAACTGGGCCTGTTCCTATCGAAGAAATATTCATTCCTCATGGAGTCGAAGTAACGCATCCTCTTTTCTGGGTCCCCAAGCAAGGTCTCAGGGAATTGGTTGAGGGTCTTGAGCCGTGTCTCAAACCTCAGCCCAGCGATGTTGATGATGACTCGTTGGTCCCCCTCATCCATGCCCACCCTTTCCCCCACCAGGTGCTCGCTGAACTCGGCGGAGAACCTGGAGAAAATGGTCTCATTGTTGGCGTTTTCGCTGTTGATGAGGATTCTCAAGTTGGAGAGGAGGTTGGCGCAGCTGGGATGGCCTTTCCGTGACTGGCCGGCGGGGCTGAGGTCGTTTGAATAACAGGGATCCTCCACGATCTGATCAGTGTTGTCAAAACTGACTAGTGCCACCTCCATCTCCTTCCAACTGGCCACGTCCATCATACACTAATCAGATTAGCAGCATAAATCCCCGGGTCGGATGCCGGCAGCTTGCGTCTTTCCCACGCTATGAGGATCTGCAAGTGAACGGACAGGGAGAGAGAGCTGAATTGTGCATATGTATTGCTTGGCTCCACTGAAAAAAATAAAACAGACCTGAGGTCAGAAAACCCTGTAGTTTTTTACTGCAAACATTAATTTCATTGACTGGCAAAAGCCTTACACTTCCAGCAAGTCGTTCATCTCCGGATCCTGCAAGCTTTTTGGCATGGCTTCATTATCGTCATTAAACCTCCCGATACCATTTACGGCTCCCAAGGATAAAAGGTCAGGCAGTAGCAGAGGATGGGGGTGAACCCAGGTGTCCCACCCAGCCTTCCCCCAGCAATCCCAGCCCTGCTGGGATTTCGTTTCAGACATTTCCAGGTGCGGGTCCAGAGTCTGAAGCAGGATTTGGAGGTATTAAACTTGGGTGTCCTGGTTAGCAGCAGCCCTTGCTCCAGCTGCGAGAGGCATTGGGTCAAACCACAGGAGGTCCTGGGCACGTCGCAGCTGGGTCAAGTGGTGTTCAGAAAGCGATTCCCAAACTAGGGGCCACACCGGGATTTGGGGAGTGCAGCCCAGGAGGAAGGCAGGGCAGGAGGAGAAGGACAAGTCCACCAGCCTTGGAGAACTCCTTTGCTCTGCGTGAAAAGGGGCACGAGCTGGGACCCCTTGTCTTGACCCAGACTTTGGGGCGGGTAGTGGATGAGGTGACGTCCTCCAGAGCTCTCCAGGAGGCCTAGCCTCCTTCATGGTAGACCTGATATTCCCAGCCATAGGAAGAAGACGAGGACTAAACACTCGGGTCACTTGGAGAGCATCTTTCAGGCCACGGCGGGGATTTTTTCCCAGACCGTCTCTGTCAGGCACTCAGACGCCGTGTCCCCAAAATAATCCTGGGTGCACATCTCCCCAGCGCGCTGCTGCTGCTGCACTGCACTCGGAGGCAAAGCCAAAGAGGAGCCCAGGGACCAGGCCAAGGTACGGAGCTGGGAAATTACCTGTCCTGCCTCAGGGAGAAGCACGAACAGAAACTAGAGGTTAACGGGGAATGGTTCTAGGGAGATTTGCCTAAAAATGCATTTTCCAAGTCAATTCAACCCCCCTGCTTTATTTCCCCTCTAGCTCTTTCTCCCACAGATATATTTTCCGGACACGAGAAACCACAGAAGGACATGCAGAGCTGCTCCGCGTGACCACTAATCACCAAGGGCACGCTGGCTTTCTTACCCAGCGAAGTTCAGAGAGAGGGAGCGAAAAAACCCAAATGCCCTCAACTGCCAAGAATAGCAACGCAATTTAGGCCACGTCCGCGCCGAGCAGCAGTGGCGCTGGGGCCGGTCCTGCAGCGAGGATGCTCTCCACCGCAGGCTTTGCTTCGCGCAACCGGGTGCTGGGAAAGGGACCCATCCCGCCCATGGGGACCGAGCTGCACCCGGTGCCTCGGCATCCCTATTTAACTGAAGCCATTTGCGGCTCCGAGATTTTCCCTCCCCTGTTCCCCAGAAGCAGCCTCATCTATCCATGCCCATGCACTGCTGGTGAAGTTGGGTAGGACAAGCTAGAAAGCCAAATCTGGTGCAGAAGTAGATGTTAACCTCCCGGCTTGCTACAAATCCTCCCTCTTCTGCTCTCGGCGTTACAACCCTGAAAGCAAAACTTCATCCGGGAGGCAGCATCTATATCCCAGATGAGGGATCAACCTCAGCAGCGTCATGAGATTCTGGATTTGGGGACAAACCCCACAGTTTATCATAAACCAAGGCAAAGACACTTAAAAATCATGTTTCTTTCTTTGCTTAAAAAAAAGCCATGGAGCATGGCTGTTCTTAGCATCCCTCTCTGGAGAGCTGCTTCTGGCTGGTTGTGCGCCAATTTTCTCGCTTGGGAACACATAGAGAGGAGCATTCGGGGCAACGGGGCAGAAACGATGCCTGGAGGAGGCCGCAGCAGCTTGGTTTTGCCCCTCAGAGCAACCTGCTGCAAAGCTGAGGAGCCCCAATGACTCCAGAGCCAAGTTCTCCAGCCCCAGCCACGGGCACGTGTCCCGCTCAGGCGTGCCCAGGCACAGCGGCTCTCCCTGGGGCCGGATTCAGCTCAGGCTTGATGTTTCGGTGGCCCTGTTGACGAGCGGTTGCGGGCAGAGCGAGACGTCGCATGGGAGCAACGGGAGCTGCAGAAAGCGCAATACAAGCTCTGCGGGGCGACGGCAACCGAGAGCCGCGGGTAGCCCACGCTTCAGTGCCCGTGTAGCATCAGGAGGCAGGGGCGAAGGCATACTGCGATAAGCCCAGCCCAAATAAAGCTCTTTTGGATCTTTCAAGGGAAAAAGAAGCATTAAAGAAAAAAGGAAAACCAGCCCATGTCTTTCCCTTTTTGTGTCCTTATTTTTTCTTTACGCGAAACTCCAGAGATTATTTTTAAATCAGAAGAAAATCAAGAAAATCCGTTTGAATCGGGAGAGCGGGAGCGTTTAGTGCTCAGCCGGATGCGTGAGCTGACCTGACCCACCACGCGCCCACCGCACCTCGCTGCTGGTGGGAGAGCCCAGAGGGGCCCACGTGCCCGGGAGCCTCTCCCGCCAGCGGAGCAAAGCTTAGAGCAGCTACAGCTGACTGTGAAATTGCATCCTAAGTCAGCACCGTGAGACCATCTCGGTATTTTAAGCATTAAGCGTGCTTAACTCTTAATACTGCACGCTGGCACCGCGGGCAAGACAATTCCCCAGCCCTTGCTTGGTAGGACAGCTTCGACCCGAGACTTTTGGTCACAGAAGAAATCGTGGTACCTTGAAAGCTGGCTTTGCTCTGGAGCCCCCGAGCACGTCGAACTGAGCCCCCCCCCAGCATCGTCCCTCATGGGGAAACTGAGGCACAGTGAAGGGACAATTTGCACGTCATGGTCACGACTGAGAGTGGAAAGTTGTGCTCACCCTCCCCACTGGGACATGGAAAGGTGCTTTTTAGCTCCGTCAAGCCCTCGGGGCAGCTGCCCAAGGGATGCAGGGCTCTGACTTTCCTTTTCTTGCCTTCAAAGCCCCAAAACCTGCTGACATTTGCCTGTCCCTGTCACCAGAGATAGGTGCCCCACCTGTCCCCAGACGCCTAGAGCACCCCCATCCATCTCATTTTTAATTTAGACTAAAATAAACGGTGCTGCCCGAAGCCTCAAAGCATCCTCCCAAAGCGAGAAGGGAGCCGCTCGCTTTGCAACACACGCTCCGGGCTCCAGCGAAGGCTTGAACTAGAAAGTTGCCTCATTTTTTCCTCCTAAATCACCTAACATCTGCTTCTCAGAATCTGATTAACTAATACCCTTCAGATGAAATCCCTGGCTGGGGAAAACAATAAAAAAAAAAGCAAGCCAGGGAGAGAGACGGCAAAAGAGAAAGGTCATTCTGAGGGAGAGAGTTTGTGTTTCGCCCATTGCATCCCAGTAAATTGGGGCCGTGGTTTCCACCAGCCCCTCCGCAACCATCGAGACCTCCCCGTCTGCAATCCCCTTCTGCTTCCCACCCGTTGTCCTTCCGTCCCCAGCGACCCCTCGCACTCCTGGGGCGAACAACGGCCGTTTCCAAGGTTTTTTCCAGAAAATCAGAGATGCCGAGCCTCTCTCTCCCCCCATCCCCTCCCCACCACCCCTGTGCTGGGATGAGAAAGGAGGCGATTCCTCCCGTAGCCCCCCACGCCGGCACCTACGGGGACTTACCCGCACAGGGCATGGAAGTACCAACGCTCTCTGCATCTGGGAAGAGAGTTATTAAACACACATAGGGATGTGTAGGGAAAGCGGAGGGAAAAAAAAAAAAAAAAAGTCCAGCCATACCCTTGAAAGGTCCCTTTGGGATAACGCAGGCAATGTCATTTAAAAGGCTCTTCTCTATTTGGTTCACTGTATAATTGGCAGCCCAGCGCACCGGGGATGGGCTTTGGCAGGCACGGCGGCAGGATGCAGCGCGGTTCGGAGCCTCGGCCCCACCATCGCCCTGGGAGCCCTAAAATGAGCTGGGGATCCATCGGGAAAGGGGGCTGGTGGGGTGCAGGGGACACCCTGTCCCCATGCCCCGCTCGCCCGGGGAGGGGGAAGCCGGCCACCCTCCGCCTGCCCCCACCCGCTCGTCGGTGAGCGAGACAGGAGAGGATGTGCCCTTCTGGCGGATGCCACCTTTAATCCCCAATAATGCTCCGGATGGTCCAGTGGGGACAAGTCTTGTCCGTGACGTGGCGAGGTCCGAGCTGGTCCCCAGGAGGGAGGCGGAGAGCGGGGACAGGAACCCGCGCACCACTGACCCCGGGAGAGAGATTTACAGCAGACGATAGGGCTCTTTTTATTATTAATATATAATAAGGGTATTAAAAAGAGGAGGCGAGAGGAAAGCCCAAGGGTTGGAGCATCCCCCATGGCCCACCTACCTCTTGCCTGTGGCCGTGGGTTCCTTCCCAGGAGGGGACGGCCACGGTGCCGCCGCCGCGTGGGACATCTCCGTCCCCCCTCGGGGTGGCTGGGATGGGTTGCGGCAGCAGGAACGGCCGGCATAGCCCTGTGGAGGGCATCGGTGGGGACGAGGGAGAGCGGGGACGTGCCCCTTCCTCACGCCTGGCTGCCGGCCGGCCTCTGGCTCGGACCCCAGCGCCGCTGGGCTTATAACCTCCGGTAACAAAGCCAGCAATGCCCCGGGCGGATGGGACCGGGCAGGTTGGCTCGATTCACTGACATAACTGGGATTTTTTGGTTGTTTTTCTTTCCCCATTTTTTCTTTCTTTCCTTCCCAGAGCTTGCTACACTCACGGGCATCCTCACCGTGGGTGCCCCGGGGTGGTTTCATCCCTGTTGGGTGGCCTCACACAGGGCTGGGTCCCACCTCTACCTTCACCCGGGTGACCTCCCCGCTCTCCTCCTCCTCTTCCTCCTCCACCTCCTCCCAGGCCTCTGCATTTGGGGAAAGCAGAGGAGGGGGTGGCACGTTTCTACCCGCGTGCTTCAGCCTGAATTCCTCCACGGTGACGCTCCTTTGCTCTTGAGGGACCCGGTCACCTCGATTTCCCTCCCTCCAGCATCCTTTTCTGTCCTCTGAGCTATTTCTCCCCCCGTGATGTTAATGAGCACGTTAAACCGCCCCGTCCTGGAGGAGAGCCCGGGTCCCACTGCCTTGGAGCATCTCATACTCATCTCTGGCCATCTGCGATGGGAACAGGACGCAACATTATCCAGACCTTTGATCAGGCCCTTCAGGGTTGGGTTATCATTTTACATACCCCCCTTCTGCACCCCTATAGACAACAACGCTTATATTGACCCGCCCCAGGCGATATAAGATGGAGATCTTATTAGATCTTATTAGATCCATCTGAGGCAGCTGGGGATCTCCTAACAAAAAGACATTAAATTGATATTCCTGGCACCTAAATTCAGCCGCAGCCTGTGCCCATCTTGCCTCCAAACCCGGCTTCAGGAGGGCTTTGACCACAGGGTGATGGTGTTTGTGGGCAAAACCTGACCTCTTTTGGGTTTTTTTTCCCCAAAAATCTCCCTGGCACTAAGCAGGGTCAAGCCGGCACCTG
The DNA here is from genome assembly GCF_035582795.1 of Mycteria americana. NCBI lineage: Eukaryota > Metazoa > Chordata > Aves > Ciconiiformes > Ciconiidae > Mycteria > Mycteria americana. The sequence goes on along the minus strand of NC_134384.1, from coordinate 5,848,666 downwards.
GACAAAGAGCATCTGTGGCAGAGGGAGACCTGGAGCGTGAAAACCGTCCGCAGGAGCCGACGATCTGGCTTGTGCTGGGGCTGAGAAGTCAGCTCTAGCAAAAACCGGCTGTTAACAGGAACAGCCCTGAAATCAAAGCAGGGTTATGGTCCAGGGGAGACAGGTACGGGTACGGGGGGAGATGCCCGGAATAACATCATCGCCTCCAAGAAACAGGACGGTTACACAACTCGCTCATCTCCAGAGATTTCGGCTACCCCCTGGATACCCTCGGGACAGTTCTGCCTTTGCATTCAACCAAGGTGACTTTAACACCCTTCTGGCCCTAAGGATTTAAATACCCCCCAAGCCCGGCTGCCCCGGGCACCCCGTCCTCCTCCTGCACTTCTTTCCCTCTAATCCTCTGCTCCGCGCTCCTGGCATCACCAGCTCTGCCAGGATCTATCCCACAGACAAATTTGGCCCCCAAGGGTGTCCTGCACCCGGGATGGGCAGGCACCCAGTAAGTGCTGGTACGGGATCGCTGCCCGGCAGCTCGGCACGCGCAGCTCGGCCGTGGGAGGGGAGATGAAACACACCCCGCAGCCTGCCCCGCTGCAAAGAGGGATTGCTTGGTAAAGGGCTTTTTTTTTTTGCAGCAGGTCCCCAAATTACTGCTTGGACCCGTGTTTGCACAAGGAGCTTAATTTTCCCTGTGGGGAAAGGGGCAGAGGACCGACCGGCTCATCACACCCGTTTCCCCTCTGATCTGACATGGGATGAACTGGAGCAGGGCGGGAACAAGGAGGAGATGGCAGGAGGGGTCCTGCAGACCCCACTGCCGCTCCCGTGTAATGAGGCAATGACCCTTAATTTGATTTTTCCCTAATTCTCAAGCAAAATCACGCCCGCGGAGACTTCTGCAAAGCAGCGCGTCTGCTGGGCTCCGCTCTGCGCCAGGCACAGGCTTCAGTCCACAGAGCAATTTACTGCAGTAATGAGCCCCTGCTAATTTTCCTCTTTCTTAGCAGAACTAATTAGCTGGGGTGCAGCACTACTATTTGAGCTACGCGGCTCTCGGATGGAGCTGGGCTGGCTCCACGACACCTCAGTTGTTTGAAATATTGGGGTGAATTTTTCTTATTTCCCAGCGCTGCAGGAAGTGCCCTTAAATTAGCAAAATTAGCGTTAGGGAGGGCTGGATTCGGGGGGACACACAAGGGTTGCAATATGCAAAAGCACAACCCAAACCCTTCAACCCCCTCGATTTAGGGCTGGGTTTATGGACCGACTCCAGCGGGACAGGCTGCCCCGGCACTGAGGGTAATGAGACGAGGGATGGTGCTAATTAAGGGAGCATTTGAGCTCTGGCTCAGGCACGGAGCATCCTTGGAGGCTTAGCGAGATGGAGGGGGCATCTGCTGCTGCTGGGAATGGGGCAGGAACCATGCCGGCAAGAAAACCGAGGAGCTCCTGGCTTGGCTGCGGGGGAAGATCCTGCAAAAGTTTGCGGCTCACCCCCCTCTTCGGGAGAGACGTTTGCAAACCGAGCTCTTGAAATTCAAGGCAAACGTGTGCAGCTGCGAGGGAATAAGCGGGAGGGGAGACGCTGGGAGTTTATGAATGATAAAAAAAATAGGAAAGACTAATTCAAACCTTCGAGGGGATGATAGGGATCTGGCAAAAGCTGCCTCAGCTTTCAAGTCCTTGGTGCAGGAACAGAGGAGAAATGGAAAAGCGGCCCAAATATGGTGAAATAACAGAGTGGCTCAGAGAGGGCCCAGGGTTTCTCCTGCCCCACGGCACCAAAGGAGCTCAGAGCTCAGGGGCAGCCCGGTCCGAGACCTCCACGCGAGACCTCTGCGTCTAAAGGGAGAGGTTAAAGTGTGTCTTAGGCAAGGAGGGGCAGGGTGAGCCCCAACATTTAAACCCCCAAATCGTACCAGCGAAGAAATGATCAACCCGAACCAGCGGCCACCGACTCCTACTGGCTACTTCCATCTCCGTGCCTCAGTTTCCCCAGGGCCGGTGATGTGCTATGCAGCCAAGCAGGAGCCCTGCGGGAAAAGATGCACAGGAGGAAGATCCCAAACTGGATTCCTGGTGCTGGGACGGAGCGGTCCCTCGCTGCTGACCCCTTTCATCCTCCCCAGTTTGCAGACCTCATTCTGATTTTTCCACCCATATTTTTTTATATATTAAAAAAACCCCCAACAGATTAACAGAGAGCCCAGTACATACAGTACACGCCATGAGACAGATGAAACCTTCCTGATACCCAGCCATAGAGTCCAAAATTAATCAGCTATGGATTAACCGGGTCAGGATGTAATTTAATAACAAGCGAGGGCGAGTCCCTGCTAGGAGGGAGCCGACGTGGTCCCGCACCCGGTGCCCCATAAAAGCTGCCGCAGAACCACCCAGGTAGCAGGCAAAGCCAGATGGGGCGAAATGAGCTCTGCGGTGGCACGGGCTGCTCGCCGAAGGGAGCCGGCGATAGCCTGGGTCCGGGCCAGGCTTTGCTGCAGCTGAGCCCTCCTCATCTTCCCCGTGCTCAGAGTCGGGGTTTTAGCCTAATTCAGGAAAAAATATAAATGGGTTTTTAACTATGAGGGTGCTGTGGTGGCTTTTGGGGATGCCGAATGGGCTTTTTGGAGGCTGGCGGTCCGCTCTCCGCTGGGATTCACGAAGCGGTTGCCGCTGCAAAGTGTTTGACATGCTTTAGGAAGCGGCTGGGGGATGGACAGAGGGACACAAAGCACTTTTAAAGGGCTTTGATTAGGGTGCACCAAAAGAGATGCAAGAAAATGTGGGTGCGTGGAGTGACCCCTTTCGCCCGAGCATCCCGGCTCCGTCAGGGCGCCTGGATGGGGCGGGGGGAGGCAGCCACCCTCCCTCCCCGCTCTCACCCTCCCCGCTCTCACCCTCCCCGCTCACCGTGGCTGTAACGGGATAAAGACAATTTGATCCCGAATCAATGGGAAACTTTCCCGGTCTGTCCAAAAGTGCTGGGATAGAGGCAGAGCCCCCCCCCCTCCAACCCAGCGTCCAGAGCTCAGTGCTGTAACCTCAGTCTGCTCCTAGGGACAAATAAATGACTTTGCGTCCCCCCCCAGGTCTTCACTGGCAGCAATTCCTGCTAGGAGGTTGTCGGCCAGAGCCAAAAATGGATCTATGGTATAAATGGAAAGCAATAGGAAGCCGCTAATCGGGTCAGACGGATACCTGCATTGATCCTGATTTTTGAAACAACAGCAGCTAAAAAGAGCCGGTGGCAGGGTTTGGGGTCCCGGTGTCACTCGGGGCTTGCGGCATCGTGTGCTGAGCCAGAGCCACTGCAGAGATCAGGGCAGGGCTCTCAAGCACATCACGGCAGCCCGTGACCCCACGTCCCGTCCAGGTGAGGGCATTAGAATTTGGACTCGGCAGCAAAAAGTAATCAAGACTTAAAGCGATTGAGATGATGCCAGCGGGACCCTCTGGCTCCTGGCAAAGCCGGGGTTACTCGCAGCACACACCCGGCAATCGGGAGCACTTCACCCTCCCCTTTCCTCCCAGGACAAACTAAACTTCTCCCCTGGTCACCGCCACCCAAAAAACACCCAACAAAAAAAGAAGTGCAGCACCCGACTGCCCCAAACCCTCCTCTCCTCCACCCCCGAACTTCACCCTGCCGCAAAGGCTGCTGCAAAGAAGAAGGGAGCAACAAACCCAGCTTTTGCATCTTCCTCATCCTCCCCCAGCGCGTGGGGCACCCGGTCCCCTTGCCTCCATCCTCCTCCTCCTTCAGCTCCGCTGGCCGGGGGCTGCCCGGCGGTGCTGCCCCTTCGCCTCTCGCATGGCCGCGGCAGCGCGGGGATGCTCGTACCTCTCCTGCGCTGGGCGGAAAGGTGATGCCAGTACCCACGTGAGCCCGGTGGGACTCCTTGCCCTCATTCTTCTTGTGCCTGAAATGGGTTTTTGCTCCTTCTCTGGGTCCTGCCCACCAGCAGCGGTGGCATCCAGGCCTCCAGCCCACCACTTTCGTGTCGGCAAACGCATGCACGGCCTTTGCTTTCCAAGCGAGGGTGAGGAAGGAGTGGCCCGGAGCAGAGGAAGAGGAGGTAATGCTCAAGCATGGCCCTTTCCGTCCCCCCCCCCCCCCCCCCCCCCGGGCTGCTCGCCGGGATGCTCCGCCACGTTCAGCCGGGACGGTGCCGATTTCACAGGGACCCCGTTCGTTTGCACCCGCTTGAAAGGTAGGAGAAGCCAGAGAATCGGGACCTTCTGCTGCTCCCACCGCTGGCATGGCCGCGTGCCGAGCTACCAGCTGGGTGGAGGCACCCAGGTCTCCTCCGGCCGGGCGTCCCCTTGGCCGGGCACTTTCTCAGCTGCTGCCAGCATCAGGGCCTGACTTTGCTCCGGTGTACGGGTAAATCCTCCATTCCCGGGAGCCTGCGGTTGCCATTAGGGGAGCTCCCAAACCGCCAAAGCTTTGGGAGCAGGAACTGCACCCCTGGGTGCTTCTTCCATCCCATTTTTATATGGCCAGGGGTGCCTGTTCCTCCATGAACCTCTGCAGGGGGATCACACCTCGCCCGTACAGCACAGGGTCCTGGACAGGCCCTGGACACAGCCAAGAGCAGCCCCAGCTCGGTGCAGAGCAGAGGTTGCTGGATTCAGCCCTAGCCCCTCAGTTGGTCCAAAGAGCGGTTGGGGCTGTGAGCATCCCCTGCTGCCTTCGGTGAAGCTGAGCTGCCCTTTCAAGCCCCTGCCCGCTTTGCCAGCAGGATTTGATGAAACTGCAGCTATTTCCTTCTCCATTTCTTTCTCCAGCCCTGCAGAGAGCATTGCCTTCCTTCCCGGCCCCAAAATTTCACCAGCAAAGGCAAAAACAAGAGCATCACCCCGGAAAGGGACCCAGCACACAAGAGTGGGGTGAGTACCAGCCAGGGCATTTCCAAAAGCCGCCCCCCGCCCTTGCCCGCATCCCCAGTGCTCGCTCCTGCCAGCAGCTTGGGATGCTGAGCCTTTCCCTCGAGCTTCATTCCAGCCTGTGTAATTGGGGCAGGTTTCCATGCTGTGCCGTTGAATTGGGAAAGGAAAATATCGAGATCAGCCCGCGCCGAGCCCTTTCAGCGGCATCCCGGCAGCAGGGTGCGCAAAGTTGGGGTCTTCCAGAGGCGCTGCTCGAAAACAAAAAAAAACCCCCAAGGAAATAAAAAGGAATAAAACCAACCATCTTTTCACATCCTGGAAAATCTCCCCCCTGCTGTGGGGAAAAGGAGATCTCAAAGCTCAGAGAGAGCAAAAAGCTGCCCCTTGAAGTCATCTTCCCCCAACAGCCCCGGGCTCCTCGTGCGAAGTTGGAGCTGATTTTGTCTCGGAGCCATTTCCCAATCTCCTTCCCGTGACCTTTGAAAATGGACACGGCCGAGCCCCACAGCAGCCAAGCCCGGAGGGGTGTATGGCCACCCCGGGATGGGGTGTACGGCCACCCCGGGATGGGGTGCCCTGGTCCCCCTCCTCACCCAGGGCAGCACTTCAGGGATCACGGCAAAGCTGCGGCTTTCCCAACTGCATGCCATGAGCTGAATTTCATCTTGGGATGCAACGGGAAATCATTCACGGCAGCAGACGCGTGATCTTGGCTGTAAAAGCTGCAGTTTTAAGCCACTTTGGGGTTGGGGCAGATGCTTAGCTAAGGAAGCCAGATTGTATTGCTTGGGAATCAGCAATACAATCATTTTTTTCCCCATTAAAAATTGGGCTTTATTGGGTTAAGGCTTTGCTTTATGGAAATTGCTACAGGGATTGCCTCCCCCTGAGACCATGCAACTCATCACACATCAAACGTGAAACAACGCTGAAGGTGCTTACGGAGTAACTCTGGGTTGACACTTGCTTGACCCTGAAGCCCATACTAACCAAGGAAAGTCTCTTTGGCCCCTTCCGAGCCCTTCCACCCAACCTTCACCCCCGGTGCCTGGTTTTCTACGGGTTTTTTCATTAGTGCTTGGAGGATGGAACCCTTCAGTTAGCGCGAGAGCCGCGGGGAGCACTGAGGCAGCGCCAGGACCAGCTCCATCTGCGCTCCTGCACCAACCCACAAGACCAGGAAAGACGACCTAAACCAGACTCTCTGAAAATTGTACGTTATTCTTCACCACTAAATGCAAACTGTACTGAATCCACTGGGACTAGAAGCAGTTTTGACCCAATATTCCCATTAACCCTCCCCACACCCTGCTCTCTGTCACCAGGATAAGCGCCGCGCAGCTTCGTGCAGTGGGGATTCCCACGCTCGGTCCCCCGGGATCACCTAAAACATCCCTTTTATTTCCAGGCAAGACCAGAGCCAACCTAAAAAGAAAGATCCCATTAACTATTGTTATTGCAGCCCGAATCTGATGTCGTCCCCGCTTCTGCATCTCATCCCCTCCGCATTTAATTCATCCCGATAGAACGGCTGATCCCGCCGCTGTTTCAGGTTTTAAGTGACTGCTTGGCAGCCGTAGATTTCAGCCTGTCAGAAATACTGATGAATTATTTCACTCCAGGTCCTTACGGTTTAATTTGAGTAGGCTGAAGGCAACTAATATTTCCTCGCCTGTGTTTCAATGTCTTCAACGTTTCTTGCATATGCTCCAATAAAGCAGATTGCAACGGCTGATGATTTTCTAATGGAAGACTTGCAAAGCATTCAAACCCATTAAAAAGATCACAGCCAAGAGTAACTACTTTATTTAAGTCTTGGAAGAGAAACAAAGGCTGTAAATGCTCAAAGCACAGAGTGTATCCGCCTGGGTTCAGGCACAAACCCAAGAGCATCCAAAAAATCCTGTATCAGCACAACCTGGTACAAAACCATGAGCCAAACACCATTTTAGCTGGAGAGAAATGGAAACCTTTTCAACCAGGTGATTCTTCCACATCTTAGTGATAATAAAGTAAAATAAAAGGAGTGGCTTAACGTAGGTGGGAACTTTCCATGGGTGTTGGGCTCAGTTACGTTTCCATTGTATCATCAATGCCATACAGACGTCTATAAGCACCGTAAATAAAATTAAAACCAGTCACTCACCTGCAGCCCCGTTCAGCCAGCCTAAATTACAGCCCTTCCACAAGCAATAAGAGTATCTTGGGTGGTTAGGGATGTGGCCAGTGCCTGCGCATCTCTGACACGCAGGTAAGGATTAGAAAGAGTTTGTCTCAGGAAAGACTCAGATTCGGAAATCCTATACCCTCGTGAAACCCTACCTTGTCTTGCTGTCCTTGGCTTTAAAGGAAACACGGGGAAGAAACGCAGCGCTGCAAGTAGGGCCGTGGCGCAGCTTCGCACGCGAGGGTAACGACTTCCCCGAACAAACCCAAACTCTTTGGCAACCAGCCCCAAGAGAGGGGTTGTACCCCCAAGAGCTCAGCTCCTGAGCTGAACGCCCCCAAAGTGATCCTTCATTACTTGGAAGGAGATTTGTCCCCATCATTGCTCCACAGGCAACGTACACGTGGGGTGAAGGATTCCCCTTGACATTAAGAGCTTCCCACCTGGCAGCAACACCTCTTTTAAGAAGCAACGTTCACATTTTAAGGCTAAAAGGCACCAAAGAGTCCAGCAGTTCTTACCTGCCCGGATGTGGGCTGTAGTCCAGTCTCTTGGTCCCACCAAGGCACATGGCTGCCTCAATGGGAGCCGCATGGCTTCAGGCTTGGGTCTTGGTCTCACCACTCTTCCCTGTGCAACGCCTAAGGGACCCAAGGCCAATACTTTGAGGACTGGTTGACTTGTGGCCCTTCCATGTCCCAGGGAGGCCCTGGGAGCCTTACAAAGGGTTTGCCAGGAGGCACGAGCATCCCACACTGCGGGCAAACTCAGAAAGCGGCCCTGCATTCAGCTCTGAGCAGCAGCATCAGGCAATGCCAGGGAAGAGGTGACGTACCCCAAGGATGCAGAAGGGCCTTCCCATTAGCAAAGACCCACCTCTTTCTCTGAGCCACCAACAACCAGCTGTAGGAGACTTTGGCTGCTCCGATGGGTCCTTCCAAGCCTCTGGTACGGTGTCCTGGTCATCTTTATCCCAACCCCCACGGGATGGGTTAAGCCCATCTATTTTCTGCTTGGTCAGGAGGATGGAGGAAGGTACGCGCTGGAGGCCACAGGGTAGCCATGAGTTTGTTGACCAGGATGGATGGGTCTTCTCCACCTCTCCTTGCTACGTTGAGCTGATCTGCATCTTGGTGTCAGGTACCACGTCCAGCCCTGCAGGAATCGTGAACAGCAGGTGGTGGAAGGCTTGCCCAAGTCATCAGCTTGGCCATTCTCCTTTAACCCAACACAGAAGGAAGCCCCAAAGACTTACCTTATCCTTTAAGCACCACCCAAAGCCATGCATGCCCAGTATCCCTAGGAGATGGTACCGCCTCACGGGCATTTCCCAGAGGTTACTGTTACACTGCAGTAACGGGGAATCTCATTAATTACTCGTTCAGCTGAACGGCGGTAACAAAGGCACAGGACATATCAAGAATCATGTTAGCATGGCAAGTGGCACAGGAACACCCGGAAAGGGTGATGCTCCGCAGAAAGGCCTGAAGTTGTTACAAGGACGTCGGGAGACTTGATACAAAAGGCCGGCTTATTAATAGCTAATGGGCAAATAAATTATGTACCCACTTGGGTGGATTGTGTTCCTCCCTCCTCGCCGCACCCTGCCATCTCCATCACCTCCTTTCTCCCTGGTTTCCGTCCCACTTGGTTCTTTCTTCTCCTTTATTTTCCTGCTTTGCGGGACTTGTGTGTGTTTTGCTCGTCAATGAAAGTTTCAAAGCCTTAGTGCTGAATCCAGCCTCCCCCCAGGGTCTCGGCTGCCCACATCCATCCAGAGCAGGACAGGGATCCACTGGCCACCCCGAGCCCTCTCCGAGGAGCATTGGACACCTCCCCCATCACACCAGGGCTGCTCCAGCTCCCAGAGACCCCTTGATGCCCTGGAAACGCCGAACCTGAAAGAGAAGCTCCGGGCAGCAAAACAAAAGCTTCTCACCATGGCTTTCTCCCGGCCGCTTTGCAGGATGTGACCTGCCCTGCCTGCCATCTGCCCGGCCCCGGCAGGAGCTGCCAGTGGTGCAGGCAGCCAAGCGCCAGCGGCTCTGCGCCGGCCACGCTCCGGCAGGTCCCTGGCAGGCGGAGAGGGAAGGGGAAGGCTAGGCAACGGCGCAGGGGGAGAAAAAGGGGGGCTGCTCCACGCACTTGGGAGTTGGGGTCCCCAGCACCCCAAAAACCCAGACCAGGAGAAGGGAAAGCTGAGACTAACTTAGTAAAAGGAGGTTGGGGTGATCTCCCCGTTCCCTGCACCACTCGGCCGCTGCCCCCCAGCTCTGCAAAGCCCAGGGAGGGCACAGATCTGCCTTGCCAGCGCATCCCCGGTTGGGGTGACGCGGCAGCGGGTCTGAGCACCCGCTTCGGTTGCGGGCAGGCTGGGGCTGCCGCCCGCTCCTATTTTGACAGGGGCAGCAGTTTCCCCCCTCCCACCTTCCCGAGCCCCATTTCCCTTCTGGTTTGTGGGCAGCACCCTGGCATCTGCCTGGTGCTGCAGCCAGTGGGTCCTTCCCGTCAGATGCTCCCTCCCCAAGCTCTACATGCTGTTGGTGAGCCCACACGCAACGTTTTTAGAGGAGGCCACAATCTGCTGGAGCCCATCTGCTGGCACAGCATGCCCAGCCTGCTCTGAACCCCCACGGGGCCCAGCAGTGTGTTTTATTAAGCATCTTGGAGCCCACCACGTCACCTCTGAGCTTTGGGGCTGGCTCTCGTCAGCAAGAGGAGCACGGAAGGTAATGGATGCTCCTACGGGTTAACCCTCTGCTATTGCTTTGAGTTGGGGATCTCAGGCAGGTCTGCGGTACAGCCCCCATCCCCAATAGACTGAGGAGGTGAAGAGCATTCAGGGCAGAGCCAGGAGCAGCATCCCAGGCCCCGGACCAGCTCTTTAACTGGAGGATGATGGCCCCACCATCACCGTTCCTGCGCCCTGAGGCCCCATTTCGCCAGCGCTCCCCCCTTCTCTAATCTTTCATGATCACTTTCTCTGCCCACTCTGATTTCACCGAGTCGTGCTATGCTATCTCTCTTTCCGAGGCGGTGTTGGGCAATCTGATCCCCAGCCCCTCATCAGGCTGTCTATAAACACCGTCACTAATCACCCCGGACCCCATGCTGACCCCAATGAAGTTCCACCCCGTGGGTCTTCATTGCCCAACTCGATGCTGCCCCATCAACGGGCAGGCTCCTGTTCCACGCCTGTCACCTTCTCGGCGGGTTTGCATAACCCTAACCCACGTCACGGCAGCTCCTGGTCACCGAAATCAGGCTATTCTGTATCAGTAATAAGAAACTCTCACCACCACCTCTGATCGGAGCACATATCTGCTCACACCATTGCTTCCTCCCTGGGGAGAGCAGCATCTCACCCCAACATCCGTGAAGGATGACATCAAAGCTGCCATCTCCAGCCCTTATTTAACCCCCACCACAGCCTCCTCCACCAAGGGGCCATTGCTTGTCCATTTTGTATCAGCTGAAGGATGAGGAATCATCAAATAGTTTGGGTTGGAAGGGACCTTTAAAGGCCATCTAGTCCAACCCCCTGCAAGAGCAGGGACATCTTCAACCCGATCGGGTTGCTCAGAGCCCCGTCCAGCCTGACCTTGAATGTTTCCAGAGATCTATACCTCTCTGGGCATAGAGGTATATAGATCCAGGCATCTATACCTCTGTGGGCAACCTGGGCCAGTGTTTCACCACCCTCATCGTAAAAAATTTCTTCCTTATATCTAGTCCGCATCTCCCCTCTTTCAGTTTAAAACCATCACCCCTTGTCCTATCGCTACAGGCCCCACTAAAAAGTTTGTTCCCATCTTTCTTATAAGCCCCTTTATAGTACTTAATACTTTCAATACTTAAAGTACTGGCAGGCTGCTAGAAGGTCTTCCCAGAGCTTCTCTTCTCCAGGCCAAACAACCCCAGCTCTCTCAGCCTGCCCTCATAGCAGAGAGATGTCCCATCCCTCTGATCATTTCCATGGCCTCCTCTGGACCCGCTCCAACAGCTCCATGTCTTTCTTGTGCTGAGGGCTCCGGAGCTGGATGCAGCGCTCCAGGTAGGGTCTCACCAGAGCGGAGTCGAGGGGCAGAATCCCCTCCCTCGAATCAACAGCAAAGGGAGGAGGAGATGCACTCGCCCACCTTGTCTCTGCCACTGGACCAGTGCAGGGATGTAGATGTGGCTGTGTCACATTTTGGGGTGAGCGGTGAGGCAAAGGAGAGGGACGCGGTTTCTTTTCGGACAATCAGGGAAGAAAAGAGACACAGATGGAAAATAAAAGGCTGCAGCGGGGAAGAGAGGGTGGTAATACCCCTCCTTCGGTGCCCCTGCAAACTAGGGAAGGAAAGATGGAAGAGCAAGGGGGAAAGTCTGAAATTAGGACCTCTGCTAGGTCCTTTTTTCTCCCTGCACACGATGGGGACAGCCAGGAGGAAGGCGCAGAGATGGCTCTGGTGCCCTGGTTGTAATCAGCTTCATTGGAGCTGCGGCAGAGGGGAAAGCTCCCTCCCGCGCCGTGCAGGAGGCAAGCATAAGGCAGCATCCATCCCAAGCGGATATTCTTGCTTTACAGTGGCCTCATCAGGCCACTTCATTGCCTCAAAACCCTGTCCAAGGCGAGGTTATCGATGGGGAAACTGAGGCGCAGAGCACGCAAGAGGGCTGAGCTGCCAAAACATCCCTTTGCACCAGGCGAGGGAGGTGCAGGTCTGCTCTCTTCATTCCTCCTTCCATACGCGGGCAGCAGCTTGAGGGAGCAGCTCTGCCTGGACAGGTTGCTCCGGCTGAGCCTCCAAATCAAGCTCCTGCAGCAGCCAAAGCCTGGTGGCATCAGAAAGTGCTTGCTGGTGTCTCCAAAGCAGCAGTTTCTGTCGGCTCTGTGGTTACTGGGTCTTGCTGGCTAAGGGTGACTCTGAAAAAATGACCAAGAAAATTAAAGTTACCGTCAGTAATCTTAAATTCACCTCGCAGGGGAATTTGTGCCCCTCCCAGAGGAGCTTTAGTGGACCGTAAACCAAAAATGATCAAAATATCTTGTCCCAGGAATTAAATCCAACAGTGCCCCTGTCTGGGGGATGGAAATATAGCAGCTTAATCCAAGACACTGTATTTTTACAGCGTGCCACAACATTTATTTAAATCTCATCAGGATGGGAGGACAACCCACCGTAGCACCCCGTGGGCCCCAGGGGTGCATCCAGCCCCCCCCCCCCCTTGCTGCCCAAACCCAGGGCTGCGCTGCTGACCAAGTCGGGCCCCCGAGTCCCATCCTCCGCAGCGGGGAGGGATGGCACATGGCAAATTCATCCCCAAAAAGGGTCCTGCAGGTCTTGGCAAGTGGCTGCAATGTAACAGCTCTAGCCAGAAGAGGACAGTGGTGCATATGGTTTATTTAGGGATGCGCTACCTACGGGCGCTCACGCACCAGGAGGGGTTTTAAGGGCTCTAGTTCTCTTCGCTATTAAAATCACCCATTTCAACACACACAGCAGGCTATGACGGGGGTCGAGGCTATTCCCAGGGACGAAAACCCATCCCGCCGTGGGTAGGAACGAAGCCACCGCACTAAGAGATGCTTCATGGGACAGCGGCTGCAGCAGGTCTCAGCTCCGACAGCCTCTGGGGCTGCTGGGGGGAGCAGGGCTGCGTTGCAATGAAGGCTGAGCCTGGGGACAAAAAGAACCGGGTTTTTGGGGGGAAAACTTTCACCTCAACTGAAAATGGGACTTACTGGACTGATTAGAAAGGCGTAGAGGAAGCTGCTTCAGCTGGTGCCATTGCTCTCTAGGGAAGGAGATAACCTGTGTGCACGTATACATATATATTCCTCTACCCGCACACATATAGAGGGACAAAAGAGAATGCAAACACATACATATCAATATGCATATAGGTATAACTACGTAGGACCAGGTATTCAAGCTGTTTCCTGTGTCTCAACGTATATTCCTAACCCCAAGCCGGGGTTATCTGACCCCGAAGGTGAGACCTGCCCACCGCAGACGGGCTGGCACAGGCTGCTGGGGTAATTTCTTGCTCATAATTAAAAAGCTGAGGATTTTAGGTGAAAGCAGAGCTGGAAACCTGCCAGGCCCCACTGATGCACCAGGCTCTTGCCGATGCTCCTCGCTCCGGGGAGGAAGGCAAGGGTGGAGATAGAGGGAGGGACACTTCTGCTACCAAAAGCCACTGGATTTAGGGATCTAGGCTCAACCTGTCCCAGGGATTTAGGCACCAGCTCTCAGGAACCGCAATAAGAGGTTGGTTCACAGCTGTTTCATATTCTGGACCTCAAGTGTGTATATATATTCCCCTAAAAATCATTTACCCCTGGATGAAAAGGCAGATTTTTCCCCAACAAGTGTTTTCTCAGCCCCACTCCCCTAGGGCAGGGGTGATGGGTGCCGATGTTTGCATCAGCCAGGATGCTGCAGGCACTGGAAAGGTCCCATTTCCCCTCTCCCAGCCCCCTCAGCTTGCTCATCTGCTGCAAAACCCCTCACTTTTCTGCTGTTCAGAGCTCAAATGGGCTCCCGCCAGTGCCGGGAAAAAGGTAGGCACTTTTCTTGGTGTCAGCTAAGCGTTAGATCATGCAACTTCATTACAGAATCACAGAATCGTATAGGTTGGAAAAGACCTTTAAGATCATCGAGTCCAACTGTAAACCCAACACTGCCCAGCCCACCACTACACCATGTCCCTACGCACCTCATCCAAACGGCTTTTAGATACCTCCAGGGATGGGGACTCAACCGCTTCCCTGGGCAGCCTGTTCCAGTGCTCGATAACCCTTTCGGTGAAGTAAAATTTCCTCATATCCAGTCTAAACCTCCCCTGGGAGAGATTGCAATGTTACGGTTTGGGAAGGGTCTTGGTGGAGACAAAGCTTTCCAACTTTCTCCCTAAATGCTGTTTTCTTCCCCCAAGCTCGGCTCTTGCAATCCAAAACCCGATTTCCCGAGAACTCCCAAAGCTTGGCAAATTGGCGTGATGGCCTGTCACATCCCGCTCCGTCAGTCCTCCTCACCGCCGTGCGCAACCGAGCGGAAGCGATGGGAAAAGACCTGACAGACGGGAGCCCCTTCACCCCCCTTCCTCCATTCTCTCCCTTTTTCACCCCCAATGTGACGTTTACAAAGCTGCCGTGGGTCCTCAGCTGGTGTAAACCTGCCTCTATGCAGCGATGCTCCTGGAAGTTAAAGGGGTACAAGTGCCCTCTGCAAAATTTACCCTCTTTGGGGTAAAAAAAAGGGGAAAAAAAACCCCCCACCCACTCAGCACCTTCACACAGTCCCTTGGGTAGGGAGAGGTTACACTTAGACCCTCTTAAACACCAATATATTCACTGAGAGCTCTTAGACTCTGATTTGGCATCAGCCCAACGGCCGTTGCACCCCACAACCTTCCTGGGGTGAAATATTAAAAAGAGACATTTGAAAAAAAAAAAAATAAAAAATGAGGTGTTTGTACCTAACTGCAGGTGGCTTCTGGGGGGCTGGGTTCTCATTGCTGCCCCAAAAAGGTCCCCCCAGCCCTGCTCCCGCCAGCTCAGCGGGCGGCACCGCACCCCCGCTTCAACAGCGTGTGCCCTGAAACAAGCCAGCAAAATCCGCTGCTGTAAAACAAAACAACCCACGGAACCCCACCTCTCCCCATCCTTTCCATTAACAAACCCTCTTCCCCCTCCCCGGATCCCGCATGGGAGGACGATGCAGACAGGAGCTGCCAGGAAGCTGTCACAACATCCCCGGCGCTGCTGCCTGCGAAATACGGATCCGCGCCCTCAAATAGTCACGTCTTGCGTTTTATCGCCGTCTAACGATCTAAACGCGACCCCTGCTCCCCTCTGAACTCTGCCTGGCCTTGCTCGCCTGCTTTAACCTACGAGCAGAGCATACCTGGCTGTCCCAGTAGGACCAGCAGCCCCAGCGATGGTCCCAGACTGGTCTGCCTTTGCCAAAGGTCCTTTTCTAACCTCAGGCAGGTGGAGCTGCTCACCAGATTATCAGCCTCATTCCTCAGGTGCCCAGCTAGCCCACAGCTTCGGAAGGCTGCAGCTCCCCTGATGATGCTGATGAGCAGGTTTTCCTGCCGGTCAGGACCAGATGTGCCGGTTGGGTTGAAAATGTGGGTGAAAATCTAAGAATTGGGCAGGGAATAGGAAGGGAAAGGGTCTTGGCGGTGATCAGCACCCTGTTTGACCCCAACTCCGGCGCTGGTTGCAGCATCCTCCCTCCCCGTTCCCCGCTGCTTTCCTAAGAGGGTGAAAAGGAGCGATGAAGGTGCTAGGCCATCGCTGGAAGATGCTGGACCGTACCTGAGGGGTGGTCCATCTTCCCAGCCCCACAGATCACACGCAGAGACAAATTCATGCAGAACCAGGCAGGGCTCTGCAGCACAGTCCCCAAGACACACATCCCTGGAGGCATGACATGGGAAAGGTCTGGAGACGCTGTCCCCATCCCTGTCCTCTTCCATGGGCAGCTGATGTTGATCACTCCTGGAAGATTCTGGGGTAGACAAGCTTCTGTCTGCTCCCGTAGAACTGCAAGATGTGCTGCAGCCCTCGGAGAGCTGAACCTTGGGGAGCTTCCAGAAGCAATTCCCAAGAGGGAAATAGCTCCCTGGATTGTCCCCCTCCAGCGCTGGCTTTCTTTGCCAGGATCAGGGAGAAACGTTCCTTTTCATCCTAACGCTACCTGCCCCCATGGCAGCCCGCGACCCCGCTCAGCCCTGCGACCTGCCACCGTCCCCCCCCAGCTCCGGGGGGCTTCTTGGAAAAGACTTTTAAGCAAAATACGAAAGCTGTCCCCCCCAGCAAATCCTGGCTGGGACACGGCTTTGCTGCAGCGCACTGCAAGCCCGAGGAGGGGCTGAGATTTGGGTAGCCAGAGGTTGGCTTTTGCGGGGCGGGGGGTTGCATTGGGGGAGCCCTTTGAAATCCCACATCAGACCAGAGCTGCCTCTGGTTTGGACGCAGGGACAGGGACAGACCTCGGTCAGCTGCCTGGGCAGGCTCCATCCTTGCTGGCAATGAGAAGGACAAAAGAAGAAATATCTTTTTTGGGGCCAGCAATGACTAATTCTCCTCCGGGAGCAAGGAAATAATTACGGGTCTTTCCCAGGGAAGGGATAGCCCTTAATTACAAGGCTGGGCAAACCCTCGGTGTAACCTTCTGAATTTCTCTCCTGCTCAGATGAGCTCCTCACACCTCATTTCTCCATCCCCTCAGCAGGAATGATCCCCCTCTCCCACCCCACTGGCATGACGCAGCCCTCGCTGGGATATCTCCATGGGATTAATTACGCAGAATCATTTAACGCTTTTTTTTTATTATGGCTGAATAACCTCTTAGGGAAGCCCCGGTGATGGTACGTGCCCACTCCCCCACAAACAAGGAAACGCAGCTTTTCCCATCTGCAAAATCCCAGGGCACCCTCCGTTTGCAGGCTGATGATGCCGAGTCTCTGTGCATGCAACCGGTGCTGTTCCGTAAGAGCACCCAGGTTTCGGGGTGCGGGCATCCCAATGCTCCCTTCTCTAGCCTTTAATTTCCCCCTGGGGGGGTACGCAAGGAAACGCGCTCCCAGGAAAAGCTAAAAAAATCCCGTGTTGCCATCAGTTACAA
Organism: Mycteria americana; assembly: GCF_035582795.1. Classification (NCBI taxonomy): domain Eukaryota; kingdom Metazoa; phylum Chordata; class Aves; order Ciconiiformes; family Ciconiidae; genus Mycteria; species Mycteria americana. Next base: position 5,831,977 of record NC_134384.1, on the reverse strand, counting down.
ACCTAATCCCCCCCCCCGAGCTTTGTATGGTGGCTCTTGCAGGCATGGGGAAACTGAGGCACGGAGGGATCATTCTGCCAGTGCAGGTGTTCAGCGGGGCTGTGGGAGCTGAGCCTGGGGCCAAAGGGGTGCAACCCCCCCCCCGACTGCAGTTATGGGGTCGAGGGGCCGAATGCCCCAGCTGGGGTAACATGGGGTATCCCCAGCAAGTCAGGCTGGCCCCCATGTCAGCGATGACTTAGAAGGGGAGTTTTTAGGCTGAATAATGGGAAAGCGCCCTTTAGGAAAAGCCTCCGGCGCTTGGCACGGGCCAGGCTGGCAGCACAGACCGGCCGCTCCACCACCTTGGCAGCCCCACGGGCCCCGATCCTGCTCCAAGCTGCATCGCGAGCCGCCTTTTGGCTGCCCGCTCCCCTCTTGCTTCTCCGTGAAGGATCTGCAGCCTCCGCAGGGAGGCAGGAGCTATAAAACCCCATTTTAATTTTGTTCTCGCCTGGGATGGCGAAGGAAACGGAGCTGCAAATCAAACAGCCTCGCTCCACGCCTCCCGCTGCAGGCAAAGAAAATACAACAGCCTGGAAAGCCGGAGAGGGCCGGATCCTCCCGCAGTGGGAATCGGTGGAGTCAAGGGGCAGGGATGTCCCGCTCGTTGCAAACCACCGCAGTGCCGCGGACGGCACGGCGAGACCGGTGCTGGCTTCCCTCCCGGTAGGGTCAGACTCCGCCGTCGCAGGCAGGGTGCTCCTGCGTTCTTCTGCATGGCCGTACTGGTAAGACTGGTCCAGCACCAGGCTCAGGCTTATTTGGATGCAAACAAGATGCCACCAGCTTGAGCACAAGCCCTAATCCCCGGGAGAGGAGGCACAGGGTTGTGGGGTTTTTTTTTCTCCCCGTGTTCCTCCCCCACTCCTCCCCTCCAAACACTGACTCCGATTTATGTCACCTGCTCCCCTTTAGATCCGAAATGGTGTCAAAATTCATCCGCAGGCTGGTGGGAGTCAATCCTGATGGGGAGAAGCTGCCAGGGACAGAAAGGCAAAGAGGATTTTCCATCTCCCGTTTGCAGTTGAGGTTTTGAACACTTATTTTTGCCTCGAGGGTGTGATTGAAGCCCTTGAGTCCCCAGAAAAAGTGTCTTGCAGGGGGTTGCGTTATGCTTTCTGCAAGCATCCTTGGGGGAAATTGCTCTGGGGTGAAGAGGAGCACGGAGGGATCTGCAGCGTATTCCCCAGTCTCTGGAAACCACTTGCGTGAACGGTGTTACCTGCGGGAAATCGCTCCCTTTCGAGCCACGCAGGCTGGGTTACAAGACCGCCCGGTGCCAGGGGTGCCCAAAGCGATGGCAGCTCAGTGGGGTGCAGACCCTTTTGAAATCACCCCCTGGCTCAGGCACGGGGACACAGCCTGGAGCCAGGACTCCAGGGGACAAGCCTTGGGGACAAGCCTGGAGCCAGGACTAACACCCATACCCGGGGCCACGCAGGCGCTGCGGCATCTCCCGCACCCGGGGACCTCCGACGTGCCCAGGCGCGTCAGCAGGGTGCCGAGGCGTCCTCCCGATGCACCAGCCCTCTGCCACTCGGAAAGACGTGCAAGGAGGAAAAAATACATCTTGCATCAGTGCCAGGTTCATCGTGCCGTGCCCCGTACGTGCCCGCTCGGTTTCCCCCCTGCCACCTCGAGACCCTCCCTCCCTCCCTCCCCACTTTCTCGACCACTTTCTTGACCGCTTTGCCCAGCCCAAAGCGGCCCATCCCTCCGGAGGAATCCTCCCTGCTAAATACAACGGCCCTTGCCAAGATAAAAGCGAAGCTGTGAATAATTCATGTTTCAATCTTTTTTACCACCGTCTGCTTTAAATATTTAAATAGCACCAAGATGTCTAGAGCTGAACCTGGGGAGGGTGAAGCTGAGCAGAGCCTCTGGCTTGGGGGGCAGCCCTGTGGAGGGGGGCGAGCTGGGGACGGTGCATGGGGAGGGTGGCAGATGCCATGGGGACAGGAGGGGACATTTCCTTGGCTGTGTATACGCTGGGGCAGGGGCAAGGGAGCCCCAGGGGAAAAAAAACTGATTTATGCCTTGGGAAGGAGCAAACGTCCAAGCCTTTCTGCCTTTCTGAAAAAGGGCAGCTCAGAAAGCGATGTGTTTCCACCATAGGAAAGAGGCGAATATTTTATTGAAAGGAGTATTCAAGTAACACAGTTCAACTTTCAGCACCCTCCTCCCCTCTCCTCCGCTGCCTTCCCCCGGCTCAAAACCTTGGTGGAATTTCACCCGAATTTATGATTGCCGCAAAACCGATCAGCAGATCCCCTCTGCTCCACGCTGCGGCTCCCTGAGCTCTGCTCTACACCTGGAAAACAAGAAAACAACGTCTGACGTTAAAATAACACGCGGCCCCACGCCGTCTCCCAGCTCCCGGAGCAGCATCCCGCCTGGATATGAGGGGCAGCTGTTGGGGATATCTACCCAATCCCAATGGACTGGGAACATCTGGGAGCTCATTGCAGGAATTAGGGTCCCCTCCAGGGACAAACCCCATCCCCACACTGGTTTTATTTTATTTTTATTCGCAGTGCGTAGGAGAACAGCACATCCGTGGGAAGCTGCTGCGTGCCCGAGTGTCTCCTCCTGCTTCAGCATCACTTCGGTATTTCGCAACCCTTCCCGTAGGTAATGGCTCAGAGCGATTCCTGCCGCCGCGCCGGCAGAGATGTGGTGCTTGTGGGTCCTCGGCTGACGTGTCCCTTGGCGGCCACCGCATCCCCCCCGTGCTCGGCGAGCCTGCATCTCCCCAGGCCCTGCTTCGAGTCCCCTTTGGGGATGCACTCAGCTGCTGAAGCTCTGGCCGGTTTCTTCCCGGAGATTTAAGTGGTTTGCACCAGGACCGGGGGGTTTCCAGCTTCGCAAGAGCGGTTTTAAATGCACCGAGTGCCCTTTGCTCTTGCATTTCTCCCTGCACCAGCCTGCGTATATGAGGACGTGCTCGTGGTGCTGTTGGTCCTCCTCCCGGCGAGGCCCTGGTTGCAAATCCCTTCATCATCCTCCAGTGAAAAGGCACAAAAAAAATCCAGGAGGGGTTTTGCCGCTGGCTCCAGCCCTTGCTCCACACCCTGGTGCCATGTCCCAGCCACCGGGCTCTCATCCGGGGAGGGGGGACCAGCCAGCACCAGCAGCTCCCACTCGTGCCATGGCTTAGATCTACGGCCCCATCGCTGCCGTGGTTTGGGGGTCATCCTTGGACAACAAGCAGGTCCAAGGTACCTCCACAGAGCCTGACCCTATAATCCTTCTTTTAAAGGCAATTTCTGGGCTGGAATCAGCTTTCCACCTCTGGAGGCTCTTCGGGGGGGTTAGCTGTTTTTCCTCCCTAGAACTAGGGTAAATGTAGAGTTTGGGACATCAAAAAATTTTGCAATTTGAAAATTTGTATGAGTGTTGCTCTTACGCCAAGCATTTCACTCAGTTTTAACCTTTTAAAAGCCTTTTACCCACCAACTTAAACATTTGAAACGAAAGAGATTTTGGTTTCCCAATGGGATGCTTTGAAAACTTCAACTCTTTTTCCTCATCTACATTCCTAAGCCAAGATATTAATCAAAACAATATGTTTCCCCACAACAACAACAAAAGGCATTCAGTCAATGAGTCATCGTTTTTCTGTGAAAAAATTAAACATTTCCCCAGCTGCCCGCTCAGGTGCTCTCATCTCTGCACCAGCCCCTGCGGCCAAAGTAGTTGGGGTGGGTCCTGGCCAGATGTGGGGGTTTTCTGGGTGTAGGTGCAGGTTCAGGTTATCTGGGCAGGGTTTGCTCCTTCCCCTGAGGTTGACGGCAAGATCTGCAACCTTTTTGGCACTGTGGGCTTTGCCTGGTTGGCTTAATTCACACAGCCCCAGAGGTTTCGGAGCCTGCAAAGGGAAAGGAGAGCGTGCAGATGAGCTAAACGCCAACGTGCAGGTCGGCTGGGGATCGTTTCCCAGCTCTTGGTTGCTCTCCCCACCTCTGGAAATGAAGAGAGAAGGAAATGCCCGTGCACCAGGGAGATTTTACCAGCCTGTACGGATTGAAGCACCCCATGGGGGGACGGCACCCCCTTTCAGGCCAGTGACCGCATCCAGCGCAGCAGAGCCCACAGGCAGCTCAGATAGCCACTCCACGGGACCTTGGCCACTGGCCGGGCTCAAGCTGTCCCCCAAACCCCAGGGCTGATGGGGGGAGCCCGCTGGGCACGGGGGCATTGGCCACGGGGCTTCGTACCGCTGCACGAGAGGTGGGAGCAGGATGGAGCCCGTTGGGTGCTGGGTGCTGTCGCTGAGGGTGGCCCAGGTGGCTTCAGAAAAGCAGAGAAAGAGAGAGAAAGGCGGCAAAAAAAGAAAACGCCAAGATTAAACCCTTGGCTGATCAATTTTCCGCAGAAGGCCGCTGGAAGGCTGGCGGGTTCGCTCTGTACTAAGTGGTTTATAGATTTCCTCTAAAGAGGAGGATGCAGCTGCCCGTGTACCACGTCGAGGCGGGCACAAACCTGGTGTGGGGGGACAGGGGACAGAGGTGGGGACCGCTGGCTCGGCCCCTTCCTCCTTTCTCCCCCAGCAAGCACATTTAGCAGCAGGCGAGGGGTTAATGGGGGCAGACAGCCCAGCGACTGCTCCTTCCCACCCAGGATAAAACCACCTTGTGCATCACCACGGGCAGTGACTCGTTGCAGGGGGACAGGGTTTTTAAAGCACCCACAGGACACCAAGCTCTTTTTTTTTTGAGGGTTTGTGCTAAAGGGACTTGCCCAAGGCCTTGTACGAGGGAGAAAAGAGGCAGAGCATCCTTCCCTGCGGTGCACAGGGCCAGGCTGGCTTGTGGGCATGATCCTGCCTTAACGTAGCCCCCGCCTTGGCCAAGGCCCAGCATTGAGGGCCCCAGAGTGGGCGCATCCATCCTGCTAACACCTCCTCTTCATCCCGCTCCAGGGGTCTGGAGTGGGACCCCATGGGTAAGTGGGTGAGCAAGGATCAAACCACCCCTATGTCTAAGCAAGGTGGGAAAAAAGGCGAAGGAGAGATTTTTCTGACGCTTAAACACTCCCACCTCATCCCAAGGGGAATCGCACTCTGGTACCATCTAGAAGAGTTTGGAGAAGTTTCCATTTAAGCCAACAAACGGTCGGGGGTGAGAGGCCTGGAGTTGGAGGGAAGTGACTAATCAATCCACTCATCATTTATTTATAAAAACGGCAGATGCGAGCGTGAGCTGAACCGCTGAAGACAGCAGCCAGCTACAGTCATTGCAGGAGGATTTGGGAGGAAAAATGGACAACTGAGGCAATAGCTTTCAGAGGAAGGTCTTATCTGGAAGATCCGATCAATAGGGAGAAGAACCATATGAGACTTCTTGTCTCTCCCAAGGCCACTGAACATCTCCCCATCCTTCCCAATGCTTTTATGAACTAAGCAGGAAGGCACTAGAAAGGAGTGGCTTTGCTCCGGGGTGGAAACATCACCAGGACGTGCTGAGAAGGACGTTCTTCACTCCTGAGACACTTGGGTTCAGCCCGATCTCCCTGCGGGTGCCTTGTCATGTCCTTTGCAGTGTCTTTTGCTCCTCTGTTGGGCATGGAAATCCTCTTGTAGACAGAGCTGCTGGAGAGGACACATCTGCTTGGCTCGGGAATGTTTAGCCATGAGGCAGTTCCCATGGACACAGCCTTCACCCAATGTTAAGAGAGCAAGGAATAGAGGATACCCTTAGATACCTCTCGTATCTTCTCGTAGCTTCTACTTGTAGCTTCTACTGCATGGAAACACATGCAAAATATTCACCTCCAGGCAGAGTCTGGGCTCTCCCATGGGGCCCGAAGGGATGAGCCTCCCCGCTCCCATGGGACTTGGGCGCCTACACCCTCACCATCACCCCTCCTGCAGCAAAATTTCACCCTTGATGAAGCCAGGGAAGCAGGACCAGGATCTCTAGGTATTTTAAGGTCCATTAACTGGCAACGTAAGGCCTGTGAGCCTCATCAGGCATAAAATTGGAGTAAATCCAGGGACATGTGCAGGGTCAGGGCACCAGAGCGGTGGCAGAGGGGTGCTGGGGCTCTGGCAGCACTGGGAACCACGGGCACTCTGAGCTGTACAGCTGGGGCTGAGCCAGCCCAGTAGCACAGAAAATACAGCGCTGAGTCTGCCAGGAAGCCCTGTTGACCCTTGCATTGCCATGGGACCTTGGTGCTCCTCTGGGTTCCTCTTGCAGCACCAGAAACGACTGCTACCAGCAGTGATGACTTGAGGATACGAGAAGATGACTTGTATTTGCTGTGGGGAAAGACCGCACCTACGGGAACCTGGAGCCCCTTGACTCATGTCCTCATCTCTCACACATATGGAGGCATCCCCAGGAGGACTTCATGGGTTCTTGTTGCCGAGAGCACCGTCATGGTCAGCAGAGTGAGAGAGGACCTCCTCCACATCAATCATCCAGCTTAATTTAGAGATCCGTCTTCAGGCCAGAAGACTAATGCCTTAAGAGGACCCATTTCTCTGCATCCCTGGTGAAAGGAGACAGGGAAACAAGCTCAGATGGACCGCAGACGCCCACTGTTGGTGCAAGGGATGCCACTCAGGAGAGGCACATGAGGACCCTGCAGTCCTCTACTGTCCCCCAAACCCCTTCCCCCACGCCATCGCCGAGGCTCGTGGCACCCGCGGCGTTGTGCTGGCTGGCCGGTCAACCCGTCTTCATTGGCAAGAGCTTGCCTTGGGAAACCATCCGGCCAAGGCGTGAGCAGGCAGCGTGCCACCGCAGCAGACGGCAGGAGCGCGGGCAGCCGGGAAAGCACATCCCCAGCATGCCAAAGGCACGCGGCCCAGAAAAGAGCATCCAGAGGGGTCTTCTCTCTTCTCCGTAGGCATGAAGGGCACCAGTTGAGGGAGCGGGGGGCATGTCCTTATGGCTTCACTGTGAAAATACGGATCCAGGCATGGAGCTGGTGATGGGAAGCAGTTATAGTCATGCGAACCCCACGTCTCAGCACTGCTCTGCCTGGGCACGTATCAAAGCCATCCCATCCCACACAGCTCCTAGCAGTTAGGTCTTAAAAAGGGTCTTTCAGGCATCGGTGCCCTGGAAATCCGAGTGGCATCCCTCGCACCCACAGCGGGCCTCTGCGGTCCCTCTGAGCTTGTTTCCCTGACTCCTTTCTCCACAAATGCAGAAAAACGGGTTCTTTTAAGGCATGCCTCTTCTGGCCCCGAGGCAAACGGCCAAATTAAGCCGGATGAATCATGCAGAGGAGTTTCTCTCTGCTGACCGTAATGGGGCTCCCACCACTGAGAATGGAGAGGCCCTCCCGTGGATGCCTCCGTAAGCGTGAGCCACCCCCCGGGGGACCAGCCCGATGAGGACGCCGGCTCTTCGCTCCCAAAGAGCATCACCGGGGTGACAAATCCTCAGCTCCTGACCACAGGGTCAGGCCCTGGGGTCAGCATAGGGCGAGAGGGTCATCTCTGACCAGAGGGAGGTGGGGAGCGGGACGAGGACAGGGATCGATAGGACAGCCATCTTCCTGTGCATCAGCAGCCTCTCCGAATATATTTACTACACTAAAACCCATTCCCCCAATCTTCTATTTATGGCAAATGATTGTCTAACCCTTGAGCCGCGATGTTGCGGCTTTGCGCTGAGCCAGCAGTTCTGCTGCTGCTGCTGGGGAGGCAGAGGACGAGCTCGCGGGAGCCGCAGAGCACAGCGGAGCCGAACCGAGCCACCCCCAAGCCCCTGCCAGGGAGAAGCCACCTGAGCCAGCCCTCTCCCTCCAGCAGAGCATCCCAGTGCCGGCCCGTTTATCCTGCGCAGCACGAAAGCAATGCCTGCGTTGTGGTCGGGGGTGCCTTTGCTTCTCTTTCTGGAGCTGTCGGGGGCTGTTTTCTTCCAGTGACAATTCCCACCATGGTCAAGGTGCCACCGTCCCCCCCGGGAACCGCTTGAGCTAAACCCACGAGCTCTTTTCCCCTACAGCATCATCACTAAGGCTGAACTAGGGCACGGAGGGGAAGGGATCTGAACCCAGCGCTCACTGGGATTTAATGGATGTATTTGCATGTCCGTGCATAAGGGAGCGTGTCCACGCACACGTCTCATGGTCGTGGACCGGTCTGGGTGCCCACACGTTGGGGTACACACCTGCCAACCAACGCGGAGGAGATTTTCCAATGCTAAAGGAGCCAAACGGCAAAGGCAACCAAACCCTCGAGTCCCGCACGCGGCGAGGGGCTACGTGCAGTGGGAGCCCCCGGGCCGAGGCCGAGCTCGCTGCAAACCCCCTGCAGACAGTCAGCAGCGCCCGGGCCCCTTCCAACACCAGCTGAATGTCAGCAGCACGCAGGAGCATTCATGGGGGTTCGGAGAGCACCCAGGAGCCCCCAAAATGAGGCACAGGCACCGGCTGCCTTTGGGCTGGGCTTTTGCTGTTTTCAAAGCAGTATTTTCACCGAGCCGGTGCGTGAGGCCAGCTCGCCTTCAGCCGCTCCTCCCTGCCCACGGACGCTGCGGGCAGAGTGAAGGCAAGGACGGACCTTCCCGGAGGAGGCTGCTCTGCCCGACGCTGCGAGGATGCAGCTACTGCTGCTCCAGGGACGGTCCCGGGTGCCCGGAGCCCGAGCTTGCGCCCGCATCTGCAGGGCTACGGCGGAGGGCAGCTAATGTTACCCGCCTGGCCCCCAGCCAGAGCGGGGAGGAAGACCGGAGGGGAATTTGTACCGCAGAGCCGTGCCAGGGAGCTCTTGCAATGCCCTTTCTCTCTGTCCTTGCACAGTCCGCGCAGAGCAAAACCCCGCGGGGCGGCAGACCGAAACCACGGGCGCGTCCCCCCTCCCGGGGACCTTGCATCCCTTCCCACCGTGGGAAGGCTAGCGCTCGCATAAGTGGGCAAATGGGCTAAACCGCTGAGATTTTCACCTCAGTCTGCTGCATTTATTGCAGGTGGAATGGGAATGTCAGGGGGGCTGTAGGGGAGGGGGTTGCTCATGAAAGGGGTGTCCCCCCCGGCTCTGCGCTGGTTTGTCAGGACCGCATCCCTGGGCCGTGCAGCGCAGGGAGACTTCTAGAAGCTGAATAATAAATAAAGAGCCATTAGGGTGGCTGGGAGCTGAGCAGAGGAGGCCCTTGCCCTGCAACCAGTAAAGCTGCAGTGAGAGCTTCTGCAGAAGACCTGTGCCTGTGCTCCTCCGCCGAAATCGCTGCAGACGGTCAAGACGTCTGAATCTCCTCTTTCCTAAAGCACTTTAGAGCTACTAATGAAAAGCACTATGTAAGAGCCACGTAACGTCATCATCAGAATAATAATAGTTACTATCAATGCCTGCCTGCCTCTTGCCAGCCTTATTGGATGCCACAATCTTTTTTTTTTTGTGTCTGTCTTCATGAAATTATGCCCTGCTATACCAAATGCTCCGCTGGTTTGGTTTTTTTTTTTTCCATCCTTAAGGCTTTCAAGGCATTACAGGAACCCAAAACCTTTAAAAACATTTGTGAGTAAAGTGCTTTGGGCTGCCTGGCTAGGAGATGTTATACAAGTGCAGAGCATTCTTCTTATTTGATGGAGGTCCTTCAGGGTTAAATTCTCCTTCTGCCTTTTAAAGAGTGCAAATACCTAGCGTGTGAATGCTCAAGAGCGTGGATTGGACTAGTCTGGAAGTGGAAGAAGTTGCAACCATCTGGACCCCCTGTGCAGTTGCTGGAGGGAGGCCAACAGCCAAGGGGAGCCTCATCCCCCCATCCCTCGGAGGTGCCAGTCTCTCCGTTGAGCGCAGACGGAGCCCCAGGTAACCCCAGCAGAGCAGGCTGCTTGGTCTTAGACAGCTGAAGCTGGAGAAACAGCTTCCAGCCCCACTCCTTTCCCCCAGGGCTGCCCAGCCCTCCCATGGGGATAAACCACGAGGTTTGGAGCAAAGTCCTTCCCCCGTGCGGTGCTGGAAGCGGGCAGAGAGCGGCGGCAGCAAAATGGGAAGGCAAGCACCATGGTCCATCTTCGCTCTGCCCTTTCCGCCCTCCCTGGTTTTGGGCTCTCCAGGACCCAGGAGCTCTCAAAGATCTCACCCAACCTCAAGGACCTGGGACCAGCCTCCCTCATCTTCCTCTCCAGCAGCTACAGAGGGGTGATGCCCTTTCCAGACGGGATGCAGCTGCCTGTAGGCATCTCCTTGGGGATGAGAGGAATTGCCTGCCCAGAGATCAGCAAACACCTTCGTTTGCTCAGATGGGGCTCGCCCAAGCTGGTCCCCATGGCATCCCCGGGGACCCAGGCGATCAGTGGGACCTCACCGTGGCCACAGCGTCTCTGAAGTCCTCCCCAGGGATGACGTGGGAGTTTAGTCGGTCCATCCAACCGATCCTTTTGTAAACTCGGACAACACGGGGCAATATCTGCTGTTGCCTCCTTCTATAACTCAGAAATTTATTATCCCCAGAGCCAAAGCTGGTGAGCTGCGAGATAAAAATGTTATTTCTGCCCAGGATTTCTGCAGCTGCCTCCAAGCATTTGCAACCACTTTCTAGTTATTAAGGCTCAGCTACGAAGAACTGTGTTCCTTCGGCAGAGATTTGCCTTTAATTAGCCAAGGATAAAAGGACAGTGGAAGACAACCCCACGCCTAAGCGGAAAAGGCTACGCTCTCAAACGATGCGCTGTCGGCAGTTTTTTGCAAGGCAGGGAGCAGGTGCCTGGCAGAATAGATTTGTTCTGCTTCCCTCGCCTGCCCCCCACCTTCACCTCTCGCCGGGTAAAAACCACGTCCTCGGGGCCTGATCCTGCCCGGCGCCCGCGGGGTGGGGAGGCGATCGTGGGAGGGAGGTTGCGGCAGATGCGGGGGCAGCTGGTGGATTGTGCCCAGCCGATCTCCATGTGGATGCAAGGAGCAGGTTGACCTTGGCGTCTCCAGCTCCCCAAACCCCAGCGCTGCTCTTGCCGGGAACTGATTTTGGCTGCATTAAAGCAGGAGGTCAACAAACTCCCTGGGTTCTCGCCAGCCCTGGGGTTTCTTTGCTAACCCTGAGGCTGCGGTGCCCGATCCTCTTGGGTCCCTACAAACTCAACAAACCACCCTTCGAACCAATAATCTCCCCAAGACTCGTCTGTGGAGCATCGTGCAGTTCTGGCTTGGCTCAATGCCCCCTGTGCTCACCTGGGGCGGTGAGCAAGCTTTGCCCCAACGACAGCAAGCCACAGAGATCGGGAGGGGGGAAACCTTCCGCTGAGCCTTCGGTAAATCTCCCGGGCACCCTGGACCCAGCTCCTCCCACCGTTTTTAAGAATAAAAAGCTGAGGCTCTTTCTGCATCTCCCCAGCAGAGAGGCACAGGGCAACGCGACGTCCGAGCGGGACCTCAGCACGCCAGGCTGCGAAAGGCAGCTGGGTGCCTGCCTTCCCAGGGAAATCGGGGTAACATTGGAGCCGGGGGCCTAAATACTGGCGTAGCTCTAAATATTTGGGTAGAGCTGGCTTTAATCCTTGGATCACACCTCCTTATTTTGTCTGCCCTAATGCTTCGTAGATCCGGGGCCCCAGCAGGCTCAATTCTGCATCTGTAAAAGCATAAATTTATGTTTCTTTAATACACCCAGATATTGCTCATTTGCCTCAAGGTCCCCTTCTCCTGCCCCGCACACTGTGCCGGGGTGCGGATGAGAGCACTGCTCCCAGGAATAGGTTTTTCAACACCCAGCACAAATGCAAAGGAGGGAGAAGATGGAGTAAGAGAAAGTGGGAAGGAGAACGAGGGATCTGGCCTGATTTCCAGAGCTGCGGGATAAATGCGCATCTCGCCGAGAGCCGTGCAAGCGCCGAACCTTTGCCTAGAGGTTGCCTAAAGATAGGCTGCGGGGGCCCCACTTCACACGCCCACCCTTGCAAAATTTTTTGCACCCAGCCGCTTGGTTAAGGCTACTCCGAATCGACGGCGCTGCGGCAGCGACGGTTTGACTCTGCACCTGCTCCCGCCCCAGCCCCACCGCCCCGGGTATCCGCAGAGCATGGCCAGGAGGGCGGCAGCCTCCCGGGTGCGGGATCGTTTTCCCTTCCCCGCTCTCAGCATCTTACTTAATGGCCTCTTCACAGCTCTGGGCCGGGAGATGCTCTGAAGATCCGAGTGCCCGCTTCGCCAAATGGAAGCGGACTCGCTAACAGGCAGCCGGGAGGGCTAAAAATTCCCGCTTGTCCCTGGGGCACACGCGATGGGCTGTAATGGGGCTTGAGCATCCTGAGCTTTCCGGGACAAGTAACAGAGGTAGCGCTTTCTTGGCACTTGAATCTTTTCCTTTCTCAATGTAAACGAGCGGGGTTTGGAGGGCTGGAGCCCCTCAGCGGGACAAGGAGCTTTTGCAAAGGCGTGCGGCGCGTTCCTCCCTGCGCTGAAGAGGAACGCTGCGCTACCTTGGAGGCCTCTTTAATTTATGAGCCGGAGCCGATCTGCGAGGGGTTTCGTGGGGTTTCGCCTGGCAGAGAGGCAACACTCAGCAAAGAAAGTGGAGGAAAGTAGGTCATTTAGCACAGGCGTAACCAGCCAGGCTGCGCTCAGCAGGGATCGGCCGCTCGCCGCAGTCGGGATCACGAGCTGGGAGCTGCCGCTGGCGGGGCCGAAAGGGCTGCCCAGGCACAGGGAGGTCTCCCTGTTGGATGGTGTAATTCTTCCACCCCTCTCCTCGTCTCTTCGAACGGTGTAAAAGCACGAGCAGCTCGAGCGGCAGGAAGATGCAACACCCCCGATGGCATCTCCCGCATCCTCCAAGCACGGCTGAGATGGTGCAGCGCACTGATAGACCAGCAATTTAAAATAATTACTGTATCATCTGCCTCGCAGCCTCCTCCTGCCATCTCTTCGGAGAGCCTGTGCAGAGCAGGCTATTCTGCAAACTCCTTGTACCGCTTTGTGTTCAGATATTTCTGAGCCCGCAAGCCAACAGGACACAGATAAGGGAAGGGTTTGACGTCTGCCGAAGCTGGCTGGAGCTTCTCCTGGGCTTGGAAATGGGGCTGAGGAACACAAACCGGCCCAGTTCGGGGATTGCTTCCACTCAGCGTTATAGCAAATACTGTGACATCTCGCTCGGGATGCATTGCTCAGAAATATTTGTGTTACCTTTTGCGCACCCAAATGGTTTTCCATACTTAAACATTCAGAATCGACCGCTCTTAAACACCTCCTCTCCTCCTAACAACATCCAGCCACGGGTTCAGCCACCCCTGTGAGCATTTTTGCTGTCCCAACGTTGAGCTAAGCTTTGCAATTTGCTGGGTCCTTGGAGACAGCTTAGCAAGCTGTGTTACAGATGGGGAAACTGAGGCACGGAACGGCGCATGACATCGCCTGGGTCACACAGCGGCCTTACTGGCACAAGTGACGCTTGAACCCAAGGACCCTGGCTTTGAGCCCGCACCAGGGCCTCCTCCACGAGCGGCACGAGGGGATTCGGGGGTGGCTGAGATGGAGGTTGAGCACCGCTGTGCTGACCCTTGGGTTACAAGGTGCTGCCACTTCCCAGAGCCGAGCAGGACCAACCCGTGCCACGGGAGGAGGAGGATCTCTTCTCCTTACGTTTTCCTCTCCATCCCACGAGCACAGCGTAGGTGGGCTACCTCGGCTCTACCCTGCGAGAAGGGAAGCCCAGAGCAGCGTCCTGGCCTGTGAAAGCCACCAAGCAAATGATCAAAGCTCGAAACACAAGCACCAAGGGCCCCCAACGCCCACCCTCCCCTTTGCTGCCCCAAGACATTCGTGGGGAGGAGAGGACAAAACAGCAGGAGAAAATACCGCTAGAGCTGCTCCCTGGGGATGCAGCAAACCAACCGTTCCTCTGCAAGAGGAGCC